>NC_090321.1:266962907-267587907 GCF_040869045.1 Eurosta solidaginis | reverse complement strand
TGTCATCACCGAAAAACTCACCAGTGTCTGTGGAGAAATATGAAAGTTAGTTTCCGCTGGTCCCTTTTCTTCAATTTTGGTCCATTTTACGCAGTAGCTACGATTAATACTTTTCTTTCTTTTTCACTCAGGTAAAAATTCACAATATTGCCCAAAAATTCGCCACACTTTCGTTAGCCCCCATATAATTTTGAATTTACTTCAATGGAACGCTCACCATAAAAAATTGCTCAGTCAATAAAATGTACCAGAACAATAAAATTTCACCTAGGATATAATTTATGCCAGGCATTAAAAAGAAAAGTGTTGGCATACATATTGTCGTTAATTGTTGATGAAATAACCGACTAATCAAAAAAAACCTTTGTTTTATAAAAATATTAATAACGGCTAGATATTTCGATCGGTTATACAACACTACGTAAAATATATGAAAATAAAAATTGCTTCTCGCCTAGCATAGCTTATAGCGAGCACTGTTCTGTGAGCCTAACACTTTCAAAAGTTTCACAAAGAAATTCTATGTGTTACTTCTCGTTTGGCACGTTGATATTTAAATCTTTCTCACCCAGCTCAATGAGTTCAAGGAATTCCAGGACTATTGTGGTGTTATGCAAGCAAGGTAATTGAAAACTAAGTATCTTGGCACAAGAAATATTTTAACTCGAAGACAGAAGGAAGCAAATGCAAAAGAGATTTGATTTCGGAAGAAATGTTTTGTACAAAATAATTCCCGTAGATGCTAGCAGAACCCCTGAAGCCTGGGATCAAAACCCACACTTACTGAATCTAGGCTCTGATATGAAGTTTAAACGTTAAGAGAAAAAGTAAACATCTATAAAAATAGCACTAACAAAATTGCCTAGTTTCATTTATGATTTACTGAGTTTTCCACATACATAGTTCGGCAACACCAAAACGCAAATTTTGAACCGTTTCTTATTAAAACCTAACAGAAATATACATTTTATTTCATTGCAATCCACAACATAATGCTAGAACTTTGTGACCAAAACTAGGTTCAGGTTGGTGAAATACATAGAATTATCCTATGTCAAAATATAGTACCATTTTTGGTTGCATGCACATATATTTGTTTGTTCAGCTTGAATTAAAGGAAAGTCTTCACTATGCTTAGTAAAATTTTATATGGAAACATCCTAAAATTTTGTATTTTATACTAATAAAATAAAACAAAAATTTTGTCCTTTTTTTCGAAAATGTCTCACTTGTAGATACGAGGTTAACGAATAAACGGGACGATGTGTATATGCATATTATGCATGATAAGTTTCTACATAGGTATATTGTAATTTATTCTGTGAAAGTACATAATGTAAACAAATATGTATAGCAAGAGGCAACACTTACTATTATCTTTACTTATTTGCGCTTACAATTCTTTATTTTTAATTTTTTCCTTTTTCTAAACAACAGCTGTTGTGTGGTTGTTTCGATGTAACCACCTACTTTTGTGGGTAAAAAATTATCCGGCTACTTTCGCGGGTAGAATACCAAAATGGTGTAAAAGTTGCCACATGATTTCGTTACCGTGGTGAAAAATGTTGTTACCACACTAGAATCGGGGCGTTAAGGTGGAGTAGTTAACATTACTTAGATATATATGTACATATGTACATACATACTTATTCATTGCCAACACTGACATTTGACTACAATAAACTAAGGTTGGGAGGCATATAAAACTAAGCGCACCCAAATTAGATTGAAGACTTAGGCAGACAGACGTCTAGAAAGCAAATGTAGAATTATAAAACCACACACAACTCTCCATGCTAAGAATGTCTCTTATATGTATGTTTGTTTGTATGTAGAATGGCAGACAAAAATTAAGTTAAATATATTAAAAAAAATTATATGCGCCAACCCATCCTTAATTTGTTTTTTTTTTTTTTTTTTTGGTTAGTCAATAAACAAATTTTTTGGGCACACTTGAATTATTTGCTTATCTAAAATATAATACTTTTTACGATTATTGTGTTCAAGTGATGAGAAATTTATTATTTAATCACTAATTACGTATGTCACCAAAGCATTTATCAACGTATTTATTTATGAGCTTTAATTTTTTTTATAAAAAATATTATAAAGCACCACCTAGGGCGTGTTAAAAATTTCAATTTTGCAGTCTAAAATATTTGTAATACAAAGATACATATATACGCACATATGTACATACACCATAACAAATAAAATTTCATACCCTCAGTCGTAGTTCTGTATTTCAATATAGTAAATGAGTATTAAAATTTTAGTATTCTACGGCCTAGCCATCTTTAATACACGCGTCAAATGGCAATCCCGCGATCGGTATGAAATTAGTTATTTGTTAGTGCCTCTACTTAAAATTTGCATATCTTACTCCAAGCCTCGCCACATAAGCAGTTTTTCATATACACGCCTTTTACACAATCATATGCGTTATGAGTAGATTGCACGTATTATTATGGAGAACATTATATTGAGCGACACTGGCGCCATCTGACATGTAAAAGTAGCCAACTTGCAACTTTTGTTGCAAACAAAGCATAACAAGAAGAATTTGACATTGGCTTTGGCTAAGGGTGCTGGCACACTTTGCAAGTGAAATGTAACTGTTCTTTAAAACCTGCAATATAACAAATGAGTACGACACAAAATATATTAGCAAGTATTTTTATTGCATGAGGAGAGTGTTTATAACAGTGCTTCGCAAAATTTTGTATATGAATGGCAAGGCGAAAAAAACTTCAATTGCCAAGTCTGAAGTTCCTTCATATTTATAGACGCAACATCTTGGTTGATTGTGGCCATGTTACTGGAATGCATAAACTTGTGTTAAACGCATCTATATCAAAAATGTCATTGTGTCTCGGCCTTTAGTTACGCAGGTTCTATTAGAATTCAAAAGATTTTGTAAACGGTTTGCATACAAATTATTTTTAATTAAGCTAATAAATTATTGTGAGTTATCAACTACACATAAAAGGGATGTAAAATATTTACAGTAGATCATCAGAATTGTAGAAAAAATATAGCGCGCTTTATGTTCGTTGGGATAGATCAAATTTTTCTGGAGACAAAGTATTCTTCATTTGAGCGGAGTACAGTTTTGGATAAAAAGTAATTGAAGTAATTAATCAGGCATTATACACGTATATATCCTGCCAGAGCAGGGCAAAATATGTCTGCGAGCAAAGAGCTTGCACGAGCTATGTATGCCAGACATGAAGCTTTCTATGGTTTCATAAATTAAAAAAAAAGAAAATTATTCAAGCGTCAAAAACAAATAAAATGCAGTGTTAACACTTCTTGGAGAAACAGCAAAACTAATTTGCTATACCCTCAAAATTAACACCAAAATAGTGCAATGAGAAAAATGTTGGTGTATGTAATTGTAAAGGGTTACACTTTTCGTAGTGATATCAAACCTTCGAATGATTCCAAAATAGTCCCGAATCTCGAAACTGCTCAGAACTGAGTCCAAGACGATTCCATAATGATCTCAAACTAGTCCCTAAAATGGGAACTCGAAATAGGAACTGAAACAGTCCCGCAAAAAAAACTAAACTAATTCCAAAATGATCAGCAAATGGTCCCGAAATGGTTCCAACATTACAAAAAACAGTGCAGAAATGATCTTAAAATGATGCCGTGAATATTTCCTGCATGATCCCAAAAAAATATACAATCTGTACATAGTTTGATCTTTTTAGTTCAAACTTTGAGATATAACAATTATTTCCAGACTCTGATAATGGCATAATGTTGAGTTTACATTATGTTTATTCTAACAGAGGTTGCAAGCTTGGTAGTAATCTCTCCGTTAAGTTTTATTCGACACACTTTCTATGCAAACCTTATTCTATCAGCATATTGAGTGCAGTAAAACCAACACCTACTATTTATTATTTCTTCTGAAGATCACTGGGCTAGAAAATAGGTTTTTGTTGTTATATCAGCACTATGCCCAATTATGAAATGGAACGTGATGGATTACTAAAATAACAGCTCTTCGTCGGGTAAAACACAAGTCATTCCGGTACACAGGTCAGAATGTAGTAAGGATGTGTGGCTGTTGGTTTAGAACCAATTTTCTAGACAGAGAATGAGAGCGACGTAAATTTTAGGATACTTTTTCAAATCTCCTTTCAATTCAGAGCAGGATTTTATTCAAAATGGCTGTATTACAACGTGCTTAAATTTTATAATAAAGGAACATAGGAAGAAGGTATGGCACATGAACAAATGATCTCTTGCTGAAAACTTCTCAGTCACTGCGTCAAAAAATGCAGTCTTCCCGGGGTTTATCTGTGAGCACTTGCTCTTTGAACTTAGTATGGAAAAGAGGCAACGAGGTCAAGATTTATAAATATTGCTAAATACTGGTAATTGAGTGCTTCAATAAATCCTACACCAGGAAAGTTTGTAGGCCTTTTGTGAGAGGTAATTTTAAATTGCGCCTCAATGACCAACTGAATAATACATATACAAAGAATAGTACAATACAAATACACAAAAGCTCTATAGCTTAGTCACATGAACATATTCACCAGTAAAAAAATTATAAATACAAAGAGCGATAACAGCCGAATGGATTTGAGGCCGAGCTTACCTTCCAATATGCGTCGTACTCTTTTAAATTTTTCCTAGAAATTGGCGCAACTTTTTTTCTAATTGAAAATACTTGTTTCTATGTTGCTTTGCTCGGGAATCGAACCCAGAATCTTCGATGTGATAGCGTGCTCCGCCTGGTAGCGGCAGCTGCCGTAGTATCATTAGAAAATGACACAAATGTCCAACTTAAGTAATAACAAGCAAGATTGATCATCAAATACTAAGCACTGCGTACAGCAATTAGACAAATATTTTACCTAAAAATTAGAAATTAAATTAAATCAATCAAACTACGCTTAAGATAACTCAACATATTTGTATTTTACTTTGATTTGATTTGACGAACTACCTTCAAATTCTTTAGCCTTAATTAGATAATAATACCCTCATCACGCATATAGTTAATTTTGGCAAATATATTGTATTTATTGTATTAAATTCTAATTAAAGTCATAAGTCTGATTAATTTTGTCGTCACTGTTTTTAATATCAACTGCTTTTCTTTATATAGATAATATATGTATGCGATTTTTTATAAATCACTCAACTTCCTACACTCGTAATTTGTTTACTTCGTCACTTTTAAGCAAGCACATTTAATTGTTTAATAATTCCTTTTATTTAATATAGATTTTTTGTTGTTGTTTGCGTATGGTCAAAACCAACACCAGTAAGTTGTATTGTTTTCTGGTATTTTTTTGTTTATTGTAAAAAAATTTAATGAGCTGATAGGCCTTAGTTAAATAAAACACAATATTTAAAGTTGTGTTTTAGTTTTACTTCGTCGATATTTCGATTTCAGTCTGAAATCATCTTCAGGACTGTCAAACACAAATAGAAAAAAGGACTATTAGAATAATATTATATTTTGCATATAGGTATATAATAAAGCAACTTACACATATGACTATGTTTGATCGACTGATCAGATGTTCAAAAATTAAGTATAACAAAGCATAACAACGAAAGTAAACAATAGAAAATACCGCAAGTGTAAACAAATTTTTGCAATAACAATAATACATAGGACAAAGAACAATAAGACAGAAAAAATGCATGAGCCATAGCTATGGTGTTTAGTTGTTGTCATTGGATAGATTTTGAGCGGGATGTTGGCTGGACGCTGTTTGAATTTGCTGAGCACCGTGAGGCTTGCACTGCATTTTGTTGTTGTTTCAGCAATAGATGTCGATATGCATATGCACATTGGTCGGTGTCGCTTTTAAAATTCATTCTCTTATCATTAGGTGTGCTCATAATATGGAGCATTTCCAAAGTAAACCGCTTATTATAATGTTTCTCAATATCCAAGATAGAAACATTTTTGAAGTCAGGATAGTGACCAGTATCCTTACAATGCGCTGTCAAGGCCGTCTTATTGTCCGAAGCAATGTTTCTAAGCTTTATATTGGACTTATGACCGGAAATCCTTGTCTTTAGCTTTAATTTGGTTGTCCCCACATATACCTTATCGCATAAGTGGGACCCGTCACCGTTGCATGGAATTTTATAAATGATGTTGGATTTCTCATCTTTCGAGATTCTGTCCTTAGTATTGCTGTAAACCTGTCGTAACGTATTGTTATATGTGAACGCTAGTGTAATTTTCTCTTTATCATATAATTGCGATGTCTTTATTCTCTCCGATATTCCTGGAACATATACTATAGACTTGTATATTTTACTTTTCGTTTCACGTGTTGCCTCATCATTAGAGGTTCTAATTTTGATATTTCAAATACAATGAAAAGATATATGAACAACGGACAGGAATGCCCATGGGTTCCCCAGCCTCCCCGGTCATAGCAGACATCGTCATGGAAGAGCTGCTAACAAGATTTGAGATGGAAGCCAAATGTAAACCACGCCTACTAACTAAATATGTAGATGATTTATTTGCGATTGTCAAAACGGATGAAGTAGAGAATATGCTGAAGGAACTCAACAGCTACAACAAGAACATCAGATTTACAGTGGAGGTCGAAAAAGACGGTCAACTACCATACCTTGACACGCTAATAAACACGCACAACAATAAAATATATTTTGACTGGTACAAAAAACCCACAGCTTCGGGAAGATTAATCAACTACAACTCACACCATGAAAGGAAAACAATTTTAAATACAGCCAAAAACTTCATCAGTAGGGTACTCACTATTAGCGACAGAATATACCATGGAAAGAATATTGCGATTATAAAGAAAACTCTAGAAGAAAATGAATTCCCCAGTAATCTCATCAACAAACTCATACGAAATTTCAAAATTAGAACCTCTAATGATGAGGCAACACGTGAAACGAAAAGTAAAATATACAAGTCTATAGTATATGTTCCAGGAATATCGGAGAGAATAAAGACATCGCAATTATATGATAAAGAGAAAATTACACTAGCGTTCACATATAACAATACGTTACGACAGGTTTACAGCAATACTAAGGACAGAATCTCGAAAGATGAGAAATCCAACATCATTTATAAAATTCCATGCAACGGTGACGGGTCCCACTTATGCGATAAGGTATATGTGGGGACAACCAAATTAAAGCTAAAGACAAGGATTTCCGGTCATAAGTCCAATATAAAGCTTAGAAACATTGCTTCGGACAATAAGACGGCCTTGACAGCGCATTGTAAGGATACTGGTCACTATCCTGACTTCAAAAATGTTTCTATCTTGGATATTGAGAAACATTATAATAAGCGGTTTACTTTGGAAATGCTCCATATTATGAGCACACCTAATGATAAGAGAATGAATTTTAAAAGCGACACCGACCAATGTGCATATGCATATCGACATCTATTGCTGAAACAACAACAAAATGCAGTGCAAGCCTCACGGTGCTCAGCAAATTCAAACAGCGTCCAGCCAACATCCCGCTCAAAATCTATCCAATGACAACAACTAAACACCATAGCTATGGCTCATGCATTTTTTCTGTCTTATTGTTCTTTGTCCTATGTATTATTGTTATTGCAAAAATTTGTTTACACTTGCGGTATTTTCTATTGTTTACTTTCGTTGTTATGCTTTGTTATACTTAATTTTTGAACATCTGATCAGTCGATCAAACATAGTCATATGTGTAAGTTGCTTTATTATATACCTATATGCAAAATATAATATTATTCTAATAGTCCTTTTTTCTATTTGTGTTTGACAGTCCTGAAGATGATTTCAGACTGAAATCGAAATATCGACGAAGTAAAACTAAAACACAACTTTAAATATTGTGTTTTATTTAACTAAGGCCTATCAGCTCATTAAATTTTTTTACAATAATAAGTACTTACAAGGCTATCAAAAATCAGCAATATTTTTTTGTTTATTTTATTTGGTAACGACTAATTGCTAAAAAAAAAGGCAGATAAAAACAAGTAAGGACGGGACTGAACAACAATCTTATCCCGTTCGTAATCTCCAAATAATCGGATGTATAAGATAAGAAATATATATATAGTGAACAGATGTACATACCTAAAAGATTTTTAAGATAAATATAAAATAAAAAATGGCAAAAAACCCCTTATCTGAACGATCAGTTGTATGGGATATATACTATATATAGCTCCGATCAAAGTGATTTTTTCAGAAAATCTTCTATGATATATTGAAATATATATCACCAAGTTTCACGTTTATACTTTCTAAATTGCGGCAGGAATGACCAAAATCGTCTTAACTGAACGACCGGTTGTATGGGAGATATATGTTATAGTGGTCCGATCCTAAATTAAAAAGAAATGCCAAAAATCTTTCTATCTGAACGATCAGTTGTATGGGATATATATTATATATAGCTCCGATCAAAGCGCTTTTTTCAGAAAATCTTATATGATATATTAAAATATATATCACCGAGTTTTACGTTTATACTTTCTAAATTGCGGCAGGAATGACCAAAATCGTATTATCTGAACGATCGTTTGTATGGGAGATATATATTATAGTGGTCCGATCCTACCGGATCCGACAAATGTATAATATAATACAAAACTACATCCCTGTGCCAAATTTCATTGAGATATCTCAAAATTTGAGGGACTAGTTTGCGTTCAAACAGACAGACGGACGGACAGACGGACATGGCTATATCAACTCAGTTCGTCGCCCTGATCAATTCTGTATACTTAATGGTGAGTCTATCTTCTATATTTCTCAACGTTACAAACATCGGACCAAAGTTAAGATACCATTTCATGTTCATGAAAGGTATAATGACAATTAAACGTACGATTTAAAGGGTTGACACACGGCAACACTAATATCGCTTAGAAAAGGAAGTTGAGCAAAGTAAAACAAGCAGTTTACCCACATATAGTGGTGATACCAAAAAAAAAATATATATATATGCTTAGTAGTTTACTTAAAGGAAAAGAATTAAAATATATATCTATCGTCATAAATGCAGCCCAATCGCTCTAGCCGCTACTATGCAATTGTGTTTAACAATTTTTAGTAGATCAGACATTTCACCATATTCTCAGAGCTGAGTATGGAAATTAGTAAAGGTTTTCGACCGGTAGCTTTGAAGTTAATTCCAATAAAAATTTTAGTTCAATCTTAATTTGAGAACTGATTTCATTCGCTAAAGCATCACAAATAGCCGTTCTCACACTAGAAGATAGATGCTTTTTAATATAATATTCTCCAACCGATATCATGATCGTAATACTAATTTCACACAGACGGCTTATTGAATAATAAAGGCAATTTTCTACATTAAGACGCTTATTGAGCTCAATCTTCCCTACAAAATTCGAATCTATTATTATTTCATTAGTAGCTAATCGAATGCCTAATGAAGTCAAAAGTACAATGCAACTCTTTTGGCAGCGTTCCGTTTCCGTTTCTTAGTTTTCAAAGCAAATGTCATTGTCTGCATGGCGGAACGATACAAGGTGGCCGCATCGAACAGCTGATTATAACCTTTTTTATTTGATTTGATACATCAACTACCGGCGCAGTACGATTTTGACATTTGTCCATCGAATTTACAAGTACATTGAATTTTTTTTGTTTGTAGGTATGTCACCATGCTCCGACCTTGTATCGTTCCGCCATGTTTGTATGTCTCATCCTTCATACTAATCGAGCAGTTACTTCTGTGTGAAAGCAAAAAATTTACGATTTCATTAGAAGGTGAAATGAGATCATTAAGTTTCTGTGTGAAAACAGTATAACGTAATGAAATAGAAATGGCATTTACAAAATAAACCGATGCGTCTTGTTTCGTTGATTGTTCGGTAGAAAATTGTCGTATATTGGAAGGATATAACATATATTTCCGCTGATTATGCGAAAGTGGCACGTTGATTTGACTCATTTCATAATCTGTAGTCGAATACAAAGTTCTGATGATGGTGTGAGCACTTCAATATTCAAGCAAATTTAAGAGCTTTTAAAAGACGCATGTTTAACTCACCGTCCCTTCAGCAGTGCGGTCTCATTGAATCCGTTTTTGTTGTAACAGTACTTCGCACTGCTCAACAGTGATGCTAATACGTACATTTTCTCCCATTCGTGGAATTTTTTAACAAAAAATTTGCCAAAAGGGTAAAAAGGATTTCCGCGAGCTAACAAGGCAAAAAGTGGGAGTTTTCGAAATAAATACTTTTTAATTACTCCGTTGTACAAAATCTGTATAATAAGCACGTTTTTTTATTAAAAAGCTAATTTATTAAACTAATTACACACAAACATATTTGTACCAGCTGAAAATACAGGTACCGGTGCGTATACGGAACACTTTTTGTATTATTTGGAATAAGAGAGCTACGCACAAACATACAAGTAAACCTAAAAGAAGAGTCTTCAAAATTGTGCCATGCGAACATACCCTTATATAAATATTTTTTTTTTAAATGTTAAAATGGATACAATTTCGTTGAATATTTTTTTCTCGTTTCGATGGCATCACTAAAGACATTTTTTTTTTAATAATTAAACGTTCTTTAACTGAGCGAAATTTGGGAAGTCTTAGTTACACTGAAAGAAATGGTGCTAGTAAAATCAACAAATCGGTTCTGTTGTTCTTGACTTAACGTAGAATCGGTGAAATTGATCGAATTATGTTAATTCGACCGAGTTCTTTGTCAAGCGAACAAATTAGTTTAGTCATTTCAACAGAAGAGAAATTGTTGCTCTTATTTTAACAAAATTATGTAAAATTAACAGATTCTTAATCAGTCTAACTGCTTTTTTGTTAACACAACTGATCTCACTGGTCATTTCAACAGCGGTCAACAATCAATACATGAGCAAATTTCAAAGAGAATTTTACGCTCATTGCGCTCTCTATTTTGTACTTATGTATGCTGTGTATTACATGTAAGCACATATTTACGTATGTATATGGCGGCCGCCATGGTGTGATGGTAGCGCCTACCACACCGAAGACCCTGGGTTCACACCCCGGGCAAAGCAACATAAAAATTTTAGAAATAAGGTTTTTCAATTAGAAGAAAGTTTTCCTAAGCGGGGTCGCCCCTCGGCACTGTTCGGCAAGCACTCCGAGTGTATTTCTGCCATGAAAAGATCTCAGTGAAAACTTATCTGCCTTGCAAATGCCGCAACATAGGTACTTTCGTACAAAACTGTTGCAACAACTTTTTTTGTTCATTTGACTACTAAAACGGTCAATTACGAATCAACGATTTGTGCGCAGTTGATTCAACATCTTGTTGCGATGGATAAAAATTTACAGACATTTCGGTTGAATTGACCTGTATTCCGGTTGATTTTACCAGTATTTTTCTTTCAGTATACTTTGCATCTTTTGTTGTTGTTTGAATCGCTGAACTATCGAATAAATACCTCAAAAATTCAGTATAGCAAAATATTCTATAAAGCCCTGTCATAGTTGACGTATCCATATCCATATAAAACAGTTGATCCTACCAACCTTATGGAAATCAATGTAAATGATCAATGGAGCCATAACCATACCATAGCCAACCCACTAGTCTTTCACCACATCCATAATCTATAAATATTTGAGTTGGGGAATTTATTAACCTTTTGTATATTTTATTTATTATTTTATAGTTTTTACTAAGAGACTTATTATTTGTGGAATATGTTCTGTAATTTTTAACGTTTTCTTCTTATTTATGAAAATATCACGATTTTTAGTTTAAGACACCAATAACTGATGCCAATAGATACGGTTAAGTAAAAATATAGCAATGACTATGCCGTTATGATTATGTCAACTAAGCCAGGCCCTTTATTGACAACATTAATTTGTTAGTAGTATTTCACAATTAAATTACTCATGGGCTTCACTTATAGCGTGTTAAAATGATTCCGGTAAATAGAACTAGTTTTCTTTGGAATAAGAGTATTCAAAACAGATATGCTTTGAACATGTTTATTTCGATTATTTCATTCGCCTCGGCATAGTTCTGCGATTCTCAATCGGCTTATGAAATATATTAAGAATATAGAAAATCGGATTTTTTTATTTATTAACTACAGACCATTTTCCTCGCCCCCATTGAATACATGCTGAAACTTGTATGGGGAGATTTTGGGATATAAGGTAACGGGACTGTGCGGCTTAACCCGAACAGATGATTACCCCCTAAAAAAAGAATGTGGTTGCTGATATGCAGTTTCCAGAGTAATCACAACAACTTCTTCACTACAATTAAGTCTCTCAAATCTATCTCAAATTTGTTTTAAGTCAGTGGCGAATATTGAAATGTTGGGTCTGAAATATGAGTTGATATCCGCACCCCACTCAAGGAAATAAGCTGGTAAAATCAAACCAATTTCGTGTCAATTAAACCGTAATATGTGTAAATTTTTACTCAACGCAAACAGCTTTTGAAAAAACTGCGCACAATTTTTTTATTCTCAATTGAACGTTTCAGCAGACAAGTCAACAACATCAAAAATGCTTTCAAACGTAAGCCTCTGTTGACTTAACAATTATTACTGTCACCCTGACGATACCAATAAAAGCTGTTAAAATAACAGATTTTCTTAAAATTTGGAACCAATAGTATAGGCTATTGATATGATAGATTTATGCAGCACCACGATCTTGAGAAGAAGGTAGCGAGCTCCTTGTGTGAACTTTTCTCTTTTTTGATTTGGTACAAAAACAACAAACCTGATTTCTTGACTTTACTAGCGTCATTTGTTTGGGTATACAAAGAGCAGTCCTCGGCAATTTTTTTGGACAAGAAAAGGAGTTCTCATAGCAACAACATTCATATGTAACTCTGAACTTCGTCTGCACCACCAGCTCAATGAAGACGAGATTATCACCCCTATTCTGCATGTCTATTACGTTCCCGTTCTACGCTCCGCTTTAATCGAAGTTTGGTATTCTGCATTACGACGGAATCGTAAAGAGAAGAGGAAGAGCAAATGATTTTTCGAAATCAGCTGTTGGTACGGAATGTGTGAACATTGGAACAAAATAAATTAAAGAAAATTTGTAAAAAAACACTGAAAAACGTTTATATTTTATTATCCACGCCATTTTGTACAAAAAAAGTAATAGAATATATTGCCGCAGTGTTATATTTTTTTTAGTGAAGTGCTTTCATAATTGTAAGTGTGTTTTTGTCGTTCTTTTGGCCAATTCCCTGCCGTGGCCACCGAGTTTTGTTAAAACGGATTCCTGCACGAATATAGTTGACATTTTCTGAATTTTAAGGATGCTAATTTCATTGCACTGGCCTAAAGTACTTTATAAAGGTTTATTTATTATTTCCGCAAGGATTGTTTACGTTTTCGCTTCACCTTCCTCTACGCCGGCAGCTTGCTTTGGCATATAGAACAAGTAAGGAAGGCTAAGTTCGGGTGTAACCGAACATTACATACTCAGTTGAGAGCTATGGAGACAAAATAAGGAAAATCACCATGTAGGAAAATGAACCTAGGGTAACCCTGGAATGTGGTTGTATGACATGTTTATCAAATGGAAGGTATTAAAGAGTATTTTAAGAGAGAGTAGGCCATAGTTCTATGGATGGACGCCATTTAGGGATATCGCCATAAAGGTGGACCAGGGCTGACTCTAGAATGTGTTTGTACGATATGGGTATCAAATGAAAGGTGATAATGAGTATTTTAAAAGGGAATGGGCTTTAGTTCTATAGGTGAACGCCTTTTCGAGAAATCCCCATAAAGGTGGACCAGGGGTGACTCTAGAATATGTTTGTACGATATGGGTATCAAATGAAAGCTGTTAATGAGTATTTTGAAAAGGAGTGATCCTTAGTTCCCTAGGTGGACGCCGTTTCGAGATATCGCCATAAAGGTGCACCAGGGGTGTCTCTAGTTGTACGATATGGGAATCAAATGAAAGGTGTTACTGAGCGTTTTAAGAGGGAGTGGGCATTAGGTCTATAGGTGGACGCCTTTTCGAAATGTCGCCATTAGGGTGGGCCAGGGGTGACTCTAGAATGTGTTTGTACGATATGGGTATCAAACGAAAGGTGTTACTGAGCATTTTAAGAGGGAGTGGGCATTAGGTCCATAGGTGGACGCCTTTTCGAGATATCGCCATTAGGGTGGGCCAGGGGTGACTCTGGAATGTGTTTGTACGATATGGGTATCAAATGAAAGGTGGTAATGAGTATTTTAAAAGGGAGTAATCCTTAGTTCTATAGGTGGACGCCTTTTCGAGATATCGCCATAAAGGTGGACCAAGGGTGACTCTAGAATGTTTGTACGATATGGGTATCAAACGAAAGGTGTTACTGAGCATTTTAAGAGGGAGCGGGCACTAGGTCTATAGGTGGGCGCCTTTTCGAGATATCGCCATTAGGGTGGGCCAGGGTGACTCTAGAATGTGTTTGTAAGATATGGGTATCAAATGAAAGGTGGTAATGAGTATTTTAAAAGGGAGTAATCCTCAGTTCTATAGGTGGACGCCTTTTCGAGATATCGCCATAAAGGTTGACCAAGGGTGACTCTAGAATGTTTGTACGATATGGGTATCAAACGAAAGGTGTTACTGAGCATTTTAAGAGGGAATGGGCATTAGGTCTATAGGTGGACGCCTTTTCGATATATCGCCATTAGGGTGGGCCAGGGGTGACTCTAGAATGTTTGTACGATATGGGTATCAAACGAAAGGTGTTACTAAGCATTTTAAGAGGGAGTGGGCATTAGGTCTATAGGTGGACGCCTTTTCGAGATATCGCTATTAGGGTGGGCCAGGTGTGACTCTAGAATGTTTGTACGATATGGGTATCAAAGGAAAGGTGTTACTGAGCATTTTAAGAGGGAGTGGACATTAGGTCTATAGGTGGACGCCTTTTCGAGATATCGCCATTAGGGTGGGCCAGGGGTGACTCTAGAATGTTTTTACGATATGGGTATCAAACGAAAGGTGTTAATGAGCATTTTAAGAGGGAGTGGGCATTAGGTCTATACGTGCACGCCTTTTCGAGATATCGCCATTAGGGTGGGCCAGGGTTGACTCTAAATTGTGTTTGTACGATATGGATATCAAATTAAAGGTATTAATGAGGGTTTTAAAAGCGAGTGGCCCTTAGATGTATATGTGAAGGCGTTCTCGCGATATCGACCAAATGTGGATCAGGTGATCCAGAAAATCATCTGTCGGGTACTGCTAATTTATTTATATATTCAATAACACTAACAGTATTCCTGCCAAGATTCCAAGGCCTGTTGATTTCGCCTTGTAGAACTTTTTCATTTTCTTCTACTTAATATGGTAGGTGTCACACCCATTTTACAAAGTTTTTTCCAAAGTTATATTTTGCGTCAATAAACCAATCCAGTTACCATGTTTCATCCCTTTTTTCGTATTTGGTATAGAATTATGGCATTTTTTTAATTTTTCGTAATTTTCGATATCGATAAAGTGGGCGTGGTTATGGTCGGATTTCGGCCATTTTTTATACCAAGATAAAGTGAGTTCAGATAAGTACGTGGGCTAAGTTTAGTAAAGATATATCGGTTTTTGCTCAAGTTATTGTGTTAACGGCCAAGCGGAAGGACAGACGGTGGACTGTGTATAAAAACTGGGCGTGGCTTCCACCGATTTCGACCATTTTCACAGAGAACAGTTAACGTCATAGAATCTATGCTCCTACCAAATTTCAAAAGGATTGGTAAATTTTTGTTCGACTTATGGCATTAAAAAAATTCTAGACACACTAAATGAAAATGGACGGAGCCACGCCCATTTTGAAATTTTCTTTTATTTTTGTATTTTGTTGCATCATATCATTACTGGAGTTGAATTTTGACTTAATTTACTTATATGCAGTAAAGATATTAAATTTTTTGTTAAAATTTGAATTTAAAAAAAATTTTTCTTAAAAAGTGGGCGTGTTCTTCATCCAATTTTGCTAATTTTTATTTAGCACATATATAGTAACAGTAGTAACGTTCCTGCCAAATTTCATCATGATATCTTCAACGACTGCCAAATTACAGCTTGCAAAACTTTTAAATTACCTTCTTGTAAAAGTGGGCGGTGCCACGCCCATTGTCCAAAATCTTACTAATTTTCTATTCTGCGTCATAACGTCAACCCATCTACCAGGTTTCATCGCTTTAACCGCATTTAGCAATGAATTATCGCATTTTTTCGGTTTTTCGAAATTTTCGATATCGAAAAAGTGGGCGTGGTTATAGTCCGATATCGTTCATTTTAAATAGCGATCTGAGATGAGTGCTCAGGAACCTACATACCAAATTTAATCAAGATACCTCAAAATTTACTCAAGTTATCGTGTTAACGGACGGACGGACGGACGGACGGACGGACATGGCTCAATCAAATTTTTTTTGGATCCTGATTATTTTGATATATGGAAGTCTATATCTATCTCGATTCCTTTATATATGTACAACCAACCGTTATCCAATCAAACTTAATATACTCTGTGAGCTCTGCTCAACTGAGTATAAAAACGGAACTACGATCGAAATGCAGAATACAAAAAATCGAACGATTCGAAGTTGGATCGAAAGAGATTGGAACACAGAATACCAAAATTGCCAAATCGAAAAAATTCCAATCCAAGTCCAAATGCAGAATAGGGCTGTATATCACGTTTCGCGGTATTCCAAGGTTTTGAGTCACCTCCGCTTACCCCGTTAAAATAATGATTCAACCATCAAATCATTTCAGAGAAGCCATTTGAGCCGAGTATAGAACCTTATTCATTTAAAAGTATAAGGAATAATGTGTATAGAACCTTATTCATTTAAAAGTATAAGGAATAATGTGAATAAGGTTCTATACTCGGCGGGTTAGGGGGTCAGAATATTCCTGCGGTAGGTATGCCTGTCGTAAGAGGCGAATAAAATACCAGATTCAAGGGGCTGTGTAGCGCAACCCTTCAGGGTGCCAGCGCAATATACATATAGCTTCTCCAAACCCAATTGTCAACCTCACCTATCCGTGGCGAATCCTGTTTTACTAAAAGACGAGGCTCTGGCGACCCTAAGCTCCTCATGGCACATGGGGTGGGGAGGGAGGGGATGACCTGAAGGTTTAATGTGGCCACATAAATCGTTCCCGAGATGGTTGGGCTAGCACCTTAATGGTGCTGTGGTACCGGAGCGTACCGGATCTGTATGCGGCAAAGGACCATTACATCGATAACACTCCCCAAAGCCTTCGGGGAGCAACCTTATCGCTACAACAACAACAACAGTATAGAAACTATGTCAGAAAGAGGGAGGGCCACTTCCTCTTGTCTGAACTCCAGGTTGTTCTTTCTTCTGCAAAATTGTCGCTTTATAGATCAATTTAAGGTAATGCATATTTCACACACGACGCCACCCAAACATCATTTATGGTAATATAAGCAAATAAAATATAGCAAAATTAATCACTGTAAAATTGCAAAAACGTTGAGCAAATCAAAATGCAATGAGCCGTCTAATTAAGTTGGGATTTCAAAAAATAGCATAAGTCCACTTTTGGTATTTTGTTTTCTAGTGTAATTTCAATATACAGAACGACTCCACTCATTAAAATTAAACTGACAAAATTTTCATAAAAAAGTTAACTTAAGCCATTTAAAAAAAATGCTGCTAAAATGCACGTTTAATAAAAAAAACGACGCAAAAAACTGGAATATATTGAAATAAATACACAAACTAAACATACTGAATAAGTTTCAAAGCTAAACTCTGTTTGAGTCCATGTTTGCATGACTTTTTACAAGCAAGAACCGCAAGCCAGAGTCTCATACGCTGACTCATCTCAAATTTTGCTAGGGATTGCTAGTTAATAAAACAAATATGTACAGACATAACAAATTAAACAAAAAAAAAAAATAATGCAATAAGACATGGGTACATACATATGAAAATAATCGACGGGTTAGAGTTTCAAGAGTTTTAGGAACCAAAAGGGGAAACACACACCACACATTTGCTTAAGCTTCAACTCAAGTTCCAGCTTTGAATAAGCAAACTTGTGGCTTATGACTAAATAAACTAGAATGTTAACACATAATTTTCTGGGCGACAATTTATTATAGCAGGCAACACAAATCAACACAGTCAGCCAGCCGTCTGAAGTATGTGGAGCATACAAGGCGGTTAGTTTGATTGCCAAAACAATGTTGTAGGTAAGTTTAGGCACAAGCTGACTAGGCTGCCGGGCTGAACGGCTCATATGCGCGCGAACACCTGGATTTATCCGTAGCAGGAATCATAATACATGCTTTGTAAGTAAGTATGTACATGCATAGTTCCGCACAAACATATGCCGCATATGACTGAAAGTGAGCAGCCGACAGAGCATGCGTACCTATTGACTGTGAAAAGACTTACTACGTACTCCCTGTGCAGGAATGAGGAAATGCTTGTAAGTAGGAATTGAGAAATGTAGGGTGGGCGCTAGTAGGCAGCAAATAGACATGGAGAAACGAGCGCGAAGGAAGAACGCACAATGAATGTATTGTTACTACGATTATGTCCATATGTACATATATGCGTCAGAAGACCGACCTCCACCGCCGTGTACGTGCACGTGCAATATGGGCCACAGCCGGCATTAGCACAACAAAGAGCACAAATGTTTATTTCTTTCGCTGTCTGTCGGTTATGTCTGCTGCTCGATTTTTCGTCTTCGAACGAATTGTTTGTTTACCATTGTTTGTTTGACTGCTGCTGTTGCGACTGCTTGACTTTGTTTGTGCGCCCCCCTCCTGCTAGCTTTGACTTTGCGACTTTTGCTTGTTTTTCCGTTTGTTTGCAATTGACTTACAATTTTATTATTTTGTTACACTTTTGCACTTTAGTTATGTGATTAGATGACGATGCGATGGTGGCAGTTGGTTGGTAATGGAGACTACGCACTGTGTGTGATTTCGAATTGCCGTGGAACAAACTATATATGATTTAACACCCCCTCGAAATATGGGCATTTACAGTACCAGGTTCCAGCATAAAAAGGGATACACCAATCTACATGGATCTCTCCTGATAGATGAACACGAAACCAAATCAATCACTTCGTGATCGATCGCAAATATAGTTCCAGTGTCCTAGATGTGTGCCCTGTTCAAGGTCGTCTCGGACCGTAGAAAATCTGCTAAACGAGCCGACAGTTGATGATAACTCCACTCGGCTCTCACACTTTCACTCTGAGAGGAACCTTCGACCTGACGATGTGGCTGACAATATTTTTCTGTCATTACTTACCGTTGCTGGCGACACCAAAGTTTTCCACTGTGCCCGCAAAAACACTGCACATAGGGCCACGCTCTTTACGTTCGCTGCAACGCCCGGAACATTGGAATGTTGTCGTGACGCACAAAGGGAAGAAATACACCTATTTAGAAGAAAAAATGTGAGGTAGAACGTTGTCAGTGCGAGGAGTCTCAGCTGTTGGCTTATAGGAATAATGCCCGAAAATTCTACCAAAAAAGGCCAGCGGATGACGTTAGGTTTCAAATCCTGGGCATATTCCAACAGGAATGATAATGACGACCTAGCAACTGAAGGACCTAGAGAATATGCTTAAGTTGTGGGGTAAGGGAGAAGACAAACTCGAAACGCCTTCCGGCATCCTGCCATGACAAAGTGAGAATGGCAATAACACGGCTAAAAATTAACAAGAGGTCTGTTAACGACGGACTATCCACTGGGCTATTCTCCTTGTACCCTGCCCAATCCACAAGAAAAGCGGTTCCGTTGAATATGCCTACCTAAAATCGCCTATAAAGTTCTATCTAGTTTATTGTGCGAAAAAATTAAGCCCAAGTCGACGTGCTGATTGCACGTTATCAGTACGGTTTCAGACCTGGTAAATCTTAATTCGATGGGATGCGCTAGAACGATAGAATAATATTCACTCATCAGATTTTTGTCGACTTCGAAGCAGCCTTTGACAACGCGAAAAGAAATTTCTTGTTCCTTGCTATATCTGTGTTTAAGTTCCTTGCAAAGTTAATAAGACCCTGCCAAATGATAGTGCAGCAAATAAAAGCCCAAAGAATTGGCTGGCTAGGCATGTTTTGCGAATGGACGGAGATGCTCTGGCCAAGAATCTATTTCAATAGAAACCGCAATTTGGGAGCAGATAAAGGGGGTTTCTCTTCACTGAGTTAGGAGAGATGCTTACGATTTTTGTAACTGGAACAATGCACACCAATCTCAAAAACTTTTCGAAAAATTCGAGATTTATTTCGAACTTTTCATTTAGAGTTTTTAGAATTTTCGCGATGATGCAGCTTTGTAGCAAAATCCATTTAAGTCTAGATAAGTACAATAGGTCTCTCATAGTTCGCATTGATTTATGAACATTTTTTCCGAGGTTTTTTCACATTTTCCTGCATATAAAAAAAAATCACACTTTTGGAGGAAAATCTTAAACACCCTGTGGAAAAAATATTCTCGAAAATCAATGCGAATTTTTAAAGACCTACAACTTGTAATCTGTGAGACTAGAATATACTCAACTTTTACTTAACAAAATTTAAAACAGTAAGGGAACGTACCACTTGCATGATTAACTTTCTTTCTGTTTTACCCTGCGTTTAGCGCAGTATTTGTTTTTGTCGCCGAAAAACTGGAATTGCCACACTGTGCAGCGGTGGCGGTGACCGAAAAATGTGATACCAACTGTGATTTAACAATAAGTGTTTATTAGTTGTTATTGTTTGTAGTTGCATTATTGTTGTAATCGCAGCTAACTTTGAGTATGAATCATAACAAATTTTTGTTTTTTAATTTTACGAATTTTGTTAATTTTTTTTACTATAAATTTTATTTATTTTCGCAATACAATTTTTTAACTTTGTTTTTATTTTTTATTTAGCTAAAATTAATTTTCGCCTTGTTGCACATAATTTTCAATTGGTCAACGACATTAATGCTTTGGTAGCTGGCTGTTATTAATTTGATCTGGTGTTTTTTTTTTTTTGATTTGTTATAGTTTTGATGAAAATGGAAGCAAACATAAAAAATGTCAATTCAAGAAATATTGACGACATTTTAAATAGAATTCACAGCTGGATTGAGTTGTAAGGGTTGCATATGCATTCGGTCGACTTACACATATACATATGTATGTGCATATATTTGTATGTATGTATGTGTGTTTGTGTGAAATAATAGCGCCGATTTATAGTACATACATACATATATGGACTATATAAAAGATTTTCTTGTGTAAATGTATGTGTGTACCATTTTTATAATCAGCTGAGCAGAGCTCACAGAGTATATTAACTTTGTTCACATAACGGTACCCCGTAACGGCATAAACTAATCGAGATAGATATAGACTTCTATATATCAACACGATCTGGGCGAAAAAAGAAATTAATTTAGCCATGTCCGTCTGCCCATGAACACGATAACTTGAGTAAATTTTGAGGTGTCTTCATGAAATTTGGTATGTAAGTTCCTGGGCACTCGCCTCAGATCGCTATTTAAAATGAACGAAATCGGACTATAACCACGCCCACTTTTTCGATATCGAAAATTTCGAAAACCTGAAAAAGTGCGATAATTCATTACCAAAGACAGATAAAGTGATGAAACTTGGTAGGTGGGTTGACCTTATGGCGCAGAATAGAAAATTAGTAAAATTCTTGACAATGGGCACTTTTAAAAGAAGGTAATTTAAAAGTTTTGCAAGCTGTAATTTGTCAGCTGAGTATATAATGTTCGGTTACACCCGAACTTAGCCTTCCTTACTTGTGGTTGTTGTTTTGGTTTCCGATATGTGTCAGCTCTTGCTGCGCTTGCAATAAAATTGTCTTGAAAAACTATGAATATGATACATTTCAACATTTGATATTTCGACACATTTTTTGAACATTAACGCTTTGATTCATTTGATACTTAGACTCGTAATTGTGCATATGTTTGTTCGTAGTTTGAATTCATATGCATAAGCACATATTTGAATTTGTTCATTGCACTTTGGCCCAGCTCATATTTGTTTAATTGGGATCAGCGCCCTCTGCAAATTTAATTAAGACTAAACAATATTAGTGAGAGCAATGCAGATTTTTTTAAAGAGAATAAGAAATAAATTTAAGCAGAAATATGGCTGTTGGGTATAACAACCCACCAAACATATCTTTAGAACAGCCTTAAATATCAGTGATTTAGATAAAATCAGGGACTCACCACTTTGGAACGCCACTTTCAGTTTCATACTTTTTATACTCAGCGTGCTTTGCACGTCCGTCCTACTGTCCGTTCGTTAACACGATAGCTTGAGAGCATACTGAGATATCGACACCAAATTCAGTATACGGGCTTATTTGGACCCAGAATAGATTTGTATTGAAAATAAGCGTTACGTTTCTTACTTTATGTCAAGCAGTAAGGCGAAAGCAACTGTCAAATGATATGTTGCCATCGTTTTACATAGTGCAAATACACTAGCGATTCGTGTCTGAGGTGAAAAAAACGTTCGCTTCGTAATAGAAAATGAAGCCCTTAATATTAATTTTCGGTTTCTGTCACGGTTCCGCCCGTTTTCGTTCCTTTGCTTTGGGTTTCGCTTCTGGTTTAGGTCCAGTTTCGGGTTCCATATTACACTTACACTTGCATACACCCACTTTTAACCTTAAGCCTTGAGAGCTCCCATACCGTATTTACACATCAAAAGTCTCACTATGTTCTATGCACCTATCTATCCATGAGTTCAAGAACTCAATCTATTAAGCGAACTTAATTTATGTTTGATTTTTATTCTTGTTTTTATTAAAATAATTTAAAACTGTATTTGTTAATCAATAATTTTCTTTTTTTTTCTTTTCAGGTAAGCAATTATTGCTTTAATACATATTTTCTTGCAAAGCTGTTGATTTTTCACTCCGGATGGCATGTGTAAGTAAGAAAAATGATTTTATATGATTTTATATAGGTTTAGGGCGTATAATAGCATTACCCGTCATTCGACATGCTGACTCCAAAGCAGAGGTCCACTTAGCTCATATGTAAATATATATACCAAAAAAAAATTTTTTAATCGCGAATTTGACTATTTTGTGACGGGTTTTTACTCTTTACTAGCTTTCTTTTTTTTCGTTTAGCTTGAAAATTTGCGATTTAGTGTTTTTTAGAAATTTTTTAGCTCTTTTTAGCTTTTCTCATAATTTTACAAAATCTAGATAAACAGTTTTTTTTTTATATTCAATTTTAAGAACATTGACTGAATTTGGGCTAGATTTAAAAAATTTGAGGGACTAAAGAACAGATAATATTGGCATTATGTTAGGCAGAAATCGAGGCGACATCAACCTAATATCATTTTCATTCCGTGTGTTTGCCACTCGATTCTATGACTGTTTCATCTGCTTCGAAACCGCTTCCGAGTGAAATTGGTATTTTTGATTTCAAAAACATTTAATTGGGTTTCTAAGTACACATATAGACAAAAGAGCTATGCAATGATACATAAATGCTGCGTAAAATGACGGACTCGATCCGTTCCAAATCGCATCCACACGAATGGAATAACTCCTTGTTTTCTGTGCTTATGTCAAGGCATAGTACTTATTTGAAAGATACCGTTGTGTGTAAGGCTTATAGCTCATATAAGGTAAAGCTTACGTAAGGAAATAGTTTATAAGCCATAAGGTAGAATATAAAAACTGAATTATAAAGCTTATGCAACAACAAATATAATGCTTACTTACATACATAAGGCCTTATTAAAAGAAATTAATTGCTGATTGTTGAATAAAGATTGGTGTACCTTAGTATAATCTTATTATAAGTTTTGTTGCAAATATAAATTGCTTGGACTTATAATAAGATACCATCGGACTTCAAATTCCTTTATTCATATTCATAATAACCTATTCAAAGTTTATCTAACCGGGGGTCACTCATCGGCAGTGGTTCGACCAGACAAGAACATGTAATGAAAATATTCCCTCCAAAATTCATTTGCCATATATCGTTTGGAGTCGTTGTAAAACACATACCAAAAACTTGAAAAAGAGGTTCTCAGACAGTCTGGAATGTAGAGTTTACATCTTTCATGGGTTCTTTAAAAGAACAAAAAGTAGATTTCCTTATTGAAAATAGTTTTATCGGCGTTCTAATTTTGCAAATAAAAAACCATTTACCTCAAACGATATTACGAAACATTATTGACTATAGTGGAGTTTTATTTATGACATATCCCTTTTAAATTAAAACACAGATAGCATTTCCTAACTATTGTTTTTATTTTTTATGAAATTGGAGTAGTTATTAATTTATAAGTTTTATTCTGTTATGTATTTTATGAAAAAAATTAATAAAAGGCATAGAAAGTTGCATTAAACTTTTAGCTTTTTTTCTTAGCCTAAACAATTTTTATTTTTCCTTTTTTAGCTTATTATTTTTGTCAATCTAGCCTTTTTTCTGAAAAAGTTCTGGCAACACCGCTTGCAAGTCCTTGTCCAAAAATTAAGGGTTGCAAGTAATAATTTTGTATTGCATTGTATCGTTTATAGATTTTTATTAAGTCATGCACTTATGCTAAACAAGTAACATTAAGACGTACGTACTATGTTGTACGAGTATGACTCCTCTATTTTAAGTACTTTTCATCTTCAAATTGTTTCCTTTCATTTTTGTTTATTTACTAAACACTTCAAAAATTTCGAATATTCCAATTTTTAAGTTAATACAAAATTGCATTTTCGGTGGTTTAGAATTCCTCATACAAATCTTATTAATTTTATCCGACTCCAACTAATCTATTCATCTTTTCCTCCTCCTTTTTATAATTGCTCTTAAGTGCTTGCGTTATAACAAGTACACAGTGATGGGTGAAAAAATAGCAACGAAATGCATAATATTGGTTTTTTTGCAAATTATGAATACTTGATTGCTAAGTAATTTTAATTTAAAATATAGAATTTCAATCGATCTTTTGTCCGGAATAAAGAATAACAGCAAAAACAGAAATAAGAGTAAAGCAAAAACACGAAGACGGAAATAAGTGTGGCCTTAAATTATAGTTGACCACATGATGCAATGAAGTCAGTAGTACGACAACAAAAAATTTAAGGCCCACATAGTCGGGTCATGCATTTCAAGGTAGTAGGAAGTGAACATTGTACATTTGTACTATTTTTGCTACTTTTTTATTACTTTAGTATGCCACTCTGTAGAGAAAGCCAAATTTGATAGATTACAGGATAGGAAAAGGGAAGGAATTGAAACAACACGATATGACGACGGACAAAGCGACAACTGTTTCAATTATACCATATACATAAATATCTTCCAAACCTTTTTCACTCACACCATCTCGAAGGGGATGGGGAATTGAAAAGCAGTGTAAAATGGGAATCAAACAGAAAGAAGGGTAATATGGACGGAAAAACGAAAGTTGCAGAGAATATGGAAAGTTAACGCGAACAATAGAACGAAGGAGAGCTAGCGGAAAAATAAGCATAACGGTAATTGTTTGCATTGGCAATTGTTGGGTTTTTGGACGTTGTACCCTAAATATCGAATATATGTACTCACTGCACTTTCAATATATGGATAAACATAAATCGTCAATCATCTAATTGACGTCAACAATTTCTTTTCTAGTTGTGGACAATGAGACTCTCGCTGTCAGTTCTTCTCAGGAGTGTCTTAGTCGGACCTAACAAGACAACACAAACAAAAGTTCTGAAGTACACTCGTTCAGTTTTCAAAAATTGTATAGCATGGCAATTTCAAATCTTTTAGTATTTTTTTTTTAATTTCGAGTTAAGAACTTTTTGTTACTAATGGTGTTGTGAATTTTCTCCCACAATTGAGAAGTTCACATATGTACATACACATATATATTTGTGTATTCGGTAGTATTCTAAGATACAAAATACCTAGGGGTTACACTTAACAGAACCCTTGCGTATAATTCTTGTTTAGGTGCTACCGAATACAAAGGAAAAAGGCTTTATTCACCTGTACTCGAACCATCGCTTCCTAAGTCTGGTGACCAAAGGGAGAGCAAAGAACCTATCACTAAATTGATCAAATTGTACTCTAATAAACATACCACATTTAGTGCAGAATGATTTCAAAATATCTCCGAGTTTAATATCACAAACAGAGCTTAATAAGGAAATTCGTAGACAATACCGCATTGTAACTGCGCTTATAATTCCACGGAACTTTGAAGGCAGAGTATTCGGGGAAGCAGGGAATACGTATAATACCTTGATTCAAAGGGTCTGGCACAGGGATGGATCAAAATTTGATGATGGAAAAACTGAAGCTCGTATCTCTGCACCAAACTACCCTCTCAGGAGTAAAGGAAGTATAAGTTAGCGGTAGAGAATGCTTAAGAAGAGGATTAGAGCTCAAGCAACACTAGTATCAGCCAAACTCATTGATTTAGCAGATAGGCCTTGAAATCTCAATGGGTATTATAAGGAACTCTATCATCTACGTAAGTTAAGAATATCTAATAAACAAACCTGACGCTTTTGGGAACTATACGATGAAACACTAGCTCACACTCTCTGGGAATGCGTTCGTATTTCAAAAAACATACTCTCTGAACTATGTGGTGGGACTCCCGATTCATACGGGATATGGAGTAAAAACATGATGGTATACTTATACATATATATATATTAAAAATCTTCAAGTACGTTAATAAGCTCGTTCTTAACAAAAGGTTTCACATATGTAGTTATTACATTGAACATCAAATTGAAAATTGAAGATGCTTGGCGTGGTGCTTGGCGTGGTGCTTGGTGTTCTATGCATTTCGCGAAGGTATATGTGAGCGATGTTTCATGGGCTTTTTTGCTGACGAAAGCTAGTTTTAAGTGTGGAATAGCTATGTTTGTAAGACTAACGTACTTGGCAAAGAGAAATCAATTTTTTTATCGCAAAAAGATCATGCAGTTATGTAAACGCAAAAACAGTCTTCGCAGATACAAGGAACGTTAGCGATGTGATGATAATGCTAAGGCCTTCTGATTCTGTCTGGTGTGACATGTCATCATATGTAATAAAACTATATATTAAGGGAGTTAAGAATTTTGTGTATTTCATGTTGGAAACGTTGCTATAGCAAGTGAAAACTACGGATCGTGAACAACTTTTTTTCGTTTTAAATTTTTTCTTCGCATATTTTGTTTTGTTTTGACAGTTGTTAATTTGGTATTCAAAATGGAAAAAATAAACTACGGTTTTTGATGTTGCGTATTTGCCATGACGTAGTAAATGCATAGCCGTATAATTTGTTGGCGTTTTGTGTAAAAACATTACACCAGTTTGCAAATACATACAATGATGCTAGATCATTTGCACAAAATCCTGAATTCCCCTATTATTTTTTGTATGTATTTGTATTCTGCGTTTTGTCTACCACTATAATCTGTTTCGCGCATGCGTTTTGGTATTTCTTTAGTATTAAGATTTTTTTCCTTAGAACTTTGTATGCATATTTGTTCTTAAGTTTTTAATTCTTTTGTGTTTTTGTGCTTAATTGTTCTGCGCACTTTGATTGTATGTATGTATGTATGTATGTTCTAAGTGTCGTTTAATATCGTTGATATATGCCAAGATCACGTTCCTACCTATCATGAATGTTATGGTTGACGTTAATTTTAATTTTACTTACGTTATTATATTACATACATATGTACATACTTGCATGCTATTTTTGTTGTTGTTATTGTTATTATTATATATTATTACTATAAAGGTTGTGCGATTAAAAATTATAGTCGCGCAGATGAAGCAATGCCTCGCATAACTTAAGTGACTTAAACTAAAGTAAGAACAACAAGTAAGGAAGGCTAAGTTCGGGTGTAACCGAACATAACATACTCAGTTGAGAGCTATGGAGACAAAATAAGGAAAATCAATCTGGGGTAACCCTGGAATGTGGTTGTATAACATGTGTATCAAATGAAAGGTATTAAAGAGTATTTTAAGAGAGAATAGGCCATAGTTCTATGGATGAACGCCATTTAGGGATATCGCCATAAAGGTAGACCAGGGCTGACTCTAGAATTTGTTTGTACGATATGGGTATCAAATGAAAGGTGTTACTGAGCATTTTAAGAGGGAGTGGGCCTTAGGTCTATCGGTGGACGCCTTTTCGAGATGTCCCCATTAAGGTGGACCAGGGGTGATTCTATAATGTGTTTGTACGATATGGGTATCAAATGAAAGCTGTTAATGAGTATTTTGAAAAGGAGAGATCCTTAGTTCCATAGGTGGACGCCGTTTCGAGATATCGCCATAAAGGTGGACCAGGGGTGTCTCTAGAATGTGTTTGTACGATATGGGAATCAAATGAAAGGTGTTACTGAGCATTTTAAGAGGGAGTGGGCATTAGGTCTATAGGTGGACGCCTTTTCGAGATATCGCCATTAGGGTGGGCCACGGGTGACTCTAGAATGTTTGTACGGTATGGGTATCAAACGAAAGGTGTTACTGAGCATTTTAAGAGGGAGTGGGCATGAGGTCTATAGGTGGACGCCTTTTCGAGATATCGTCATTAGGGTGGGCCAGGGGTGACTCTAGAATGTGTTTGTACGATATGTGCATCAAACGAAAGGTGTTACTGAGCATTTTAAGAGGGAGTGTGCATTAGGTCTATAGGTGGACGCCCTTTCGAGATATCGCCATTAGGGTGGGCCAGGGGTGACTCTAGAATGTTTGTACGATATGGGTATCAAACGAAAGGTATTACTGAGCATTTTAAGAGGGAGTGGGCATTAGGTCTATAGGTGGACGCCTTTTCGAGATATCGCCATTAGGGTGGGCCAGGGGTGACTCTAGAATGTGTTTGTACGATATGGGTATCAAATGAAAGGTGGTAAGGAGTATTTTAAAAGGGAGTAATCCTTAGTTCTATAGGTGGACGCCTTTTCGAGATATCGCCATAAAGGTGGACCAAGGGTGACTCTAGAATGTTTGTACGATATGGGTATCAAACGAAAGGTGTTACTGAGCATTTTAAGAGGGAGTGGGCATTAGGTCTATAGGTGGACGCCTTTTCGAGATATCGCCATTAGGGTGGGCCAGGGTGACTCTAGAATGTGTTTGTACGATATGGGTATCAAATGAAAGGTGGTAATGAGTATTTTAAAAGGGAGTAATCCTTAGTTCTATAGGTGGACGCCTTTTCGAGATATCGCCATAAAGCTGGACCAAGGGTGACTCTAGATTGTTTGTACGGTATGGGTATCAAACGAAAGGTGTTACTGAGCATTTTAAGAGGGAGTGGGCATTAGGTCTATAGGTGGACGCCTTTTCGAGATATCGCCATTAGGGTGGGCCAGGGTGACTCTAGAATGTGTTTGTACGATATGGGTATCAAATGAAAGGTGGTAATGAGTATTTTAAAAGGGAGTAATCCTTAGTTCTATAGGTGGACGCCTTTTCGAGATATCGCCATTAGGGTGGGCCAGGTGTGACTCTAGAATGTTTGTACGATATGGGTATCAAACGAAAGGTGTTACTGAGCATTTTAAGAGGGAGTGGGCATTAGGTCTATAGGTGGACGCCTTTTCGAGATATCGCCATTAGGGTGGGACAGGGGTGACTCTAGAATGTTTGTATGATATGGGTATCAAACGAAAGGTGTTACTGAGCATTTTAAGAGGGAGTGTACATTAGGTCTATAGGTGGACGCCTTTTCGAGATATCGCCATTAGGGTGGGCCAGGGGTGACTCTAGAATGTTTGTACGATATGGGTATCAAACGAAAGGTGTTACTGAGCATTTTAAGAGGGAGTGGACATTAGGTCTATAGGTGGACGCCTTTTCGAGATATCGCCATTAGGGTGGGCCAGGGTGACTCTAGAATGTGTTTGTACGATATGGGTATCAAATGAAAGGTGGTAATGAGTATTTTAAAAGGGACTAATCCTTAGTTCTATAGGTGGACGCCTTTTCGAAATATCGCCATTAGGGTGGGCCAGGTGTGACTCTAGAATGTTTGTACGATATGGGTATCAAACGAAAGCTGTTACTGAGCATTTTAAGAGGGAGTGGGCATTAGGTCTATAGGTGGACGCCTTTTCGAGATATTGCCATTAGGGTGGGCCAGGGGTGACTCTAGAATGTTTGTACGATATGGGTATCAAACGAAAGGTGTTACTGAGCATTTTAAGAGGGAGTGGACACTAGGTCTATAGGTGGACGCCTTTTCGAGATATCGCCATTAGGGTGGGCCAGGGGTTACTCTAGAATGTTTGTACGATATGGGTATCAAACGAAAGGTGTTACTGAGCATTTGAGAGAGAGGGGGCATTAGTTCTATAGGTGGACGCCTTTTCGAGATATCGCCATTAGGGTGGGACAGGGGTGACTCTGGTATGTTTTTGTACGATATGGATATCAAATTAAAGGTATTAATGAGGGTTTTAAAAGCGAGTGGCCCTTAGATGTATATGTGAAGGCGTTCTCGTGATATCCACCAAAATGTGGACCAGGTGATCCAGAAAATCATCTGTCGGGTACTGCTAATTTATTTATATATGCAATACCACTAACAGTATTCCTGCCAAGATTCTAAGGGCTGTTGATTTCGCCTTGTAGAACTTTTTCATTTTCTTCTACTTAATATGGTAGGTGTCACACCCATTTTACAAAGATTTTTCCAAAGTTATATTTTGCGTCAACAAACCAATCCAGTTACCATGTTTCATCCCTTTTTTCGTATTTGGTATAAAATTATGGCATTTTTTTCATTTTTCGTAATTTTCGATATCGATAAAGTGGACGTGGTTATGGTCAGATTTCGCCCATTTTTTATACCAAGAAAAAGTGAGCTCAGGTAAGTACGTGGGCTAAGTTTAGTAAAGATATATCGGATTTTGCTCAAGTTATTGTGTTAATGGCCGAGCGGAAGGACAGACGGTGGACTGTGTATAAAAACTGGGCGTGGCTTCCACCGATTTCGCCCATTTTCACAGAGAACAGTTACCGTCATAGAATCTATGCTCCTACCAAATTTGAGAAGGATTGGTAAATTTTTGTTCGACTTATGGCAATAAAAGTATTCTAGACAAACTAAATGAAAATGGGCGGAGCCACGCCCATTTTGAAATTTTCTTTTATTTTTGTATTTTGTTGCATCATATCATTACTGGAGTTGAATTTTGACTTAATTTACTTATATACAGTAAAGATATTAAATTTTTTGTTAAAATTTGAATTTAAAAAAATTTTTTTTTAAAAAGTGGGCGTGTTCTTAATCCAATTTTGCTAATTTTTATTTAGCGCATATAGAGTAATAGTAGTAACGTTCCTGCCAAATTTCATCATGATATCTTCAACGACTGCCAAATTACAGCTTGCAAAACTTTTAAATTACCTTCTTGTAAAAGTGGGCGGGGCCACGCCCATTGTCCAAAATCTTACTAATTTTCTATTCTGCGTCATAACGTCAACCCATCTACCAAGTTTCGTCGCTTTATCTGTCTTTTGTAATGAGTTATCGCACTTTTTCGGTTTTTCGAAATTTTCGATATCGAAAAAGTGGGCGTGGTTATAGTCCGATATCGTTCATTTTAAATAGCGATCTGAGATGAGTGCTCAGGAACCTACATACCAAATTTCATCAAGATACCTCAAAATTTAATCAAGTTATCGTGTTAACGGACGGACGGACGGACGGATGGTCGGACGGACGGACGGACGGACATGGCTCAATCAAATTTTTTTTCGATCCTGATTATTTTGATATATGGAAGTCTATATCTATCTCGATTCCTTTATATATGTACAACCAACCGTTATCCAATCAAACTTAATATACTCTGTGAGCTCTGCTCAACTGAGTATAAAAAAATAAATAACAAAAAGGTAGAACAAATCAAGCAAATCCGAGTTGAGACGTGAGGAGTTGCAAAGAATATAAAACTATGCGAGTATTAGTTAGGTAGCTGAGTCAAAAAAAAAGGTAGCAACGTTTTAGAAAATTGGATTGAATCCAGGAACCGTTTGAGGCACGTACGACTAAATGCTCAACACAACAACAACAACCTATTCGTATACGCCGCGACTCAATTTATGCGCTCTCTATTAGAACCTCCAAACAATGAGCAAAAAAAAAAAATAAAGTTAAAGAGAAGAAATAAATTGGAAAGAATTGTTTTGGAATGTCTGCATATCTCGTTTTAATATCTTGCAAAGCATCTAAAGCATAAATTAGGGATATTCGTTTTTTTTTTTTTTTTAATTCATGCCTTCTTTACTTTTCTTAAGTATAATTGTGTTTAACAAGTATGCACATATTTTCATACATATACATGAACATACATACAATTTACTCCTACTATTTCACTTAAGTATTCCTCACCATACGTTTGCTTTAGTTTAAACGCAAATCACCATTAAAAAAACGATTCGAAAAATAAAAAAAAATCCACAAGAATATTTCCTCACAAACTCACTTCAATTGGCATTTATATAGGATTGTTGATCGTTATTACACAGTTTCTTCAGCAATTCCCAATTCTTTTGATATTCATAAAATTTCCCCTTCATCTACATACATACAGACATGCCTCACATTCAATTTCAATGTGCGCGCTTATGCTGTATGTGCATAAGGGTGGGTCGATTTGTATGGGCGAAAGTTAACCAATATCGCGTCATCGATTTTTTGATAGGATTTGCGCTCAGGAAAAAAAGTTCCACTACGCATACCCAAAAAAAATAATTTCCGGGCATGCGAAATTTAATTTTTTTGACTCTTTTTCGACTTTGATTTTCAAGGTTTTTTTATGACCTACTAAAAAAATTTTCATATTATACCCTGTCCGACCCAAAAATGTCCGCTAAAAACGTTGGCGATAACAGTTTTTTTTAGCGGACATTTTTGGGTCGGACAGGATATACATGAAAATTTTACAATCAAATGAAAATTTTTTTAGTAGGTCATGAAAAAACCCTTAAAAATCAAAGTCGAAAAGAGTAAAAAAAATGAAATTTCGCAGGCTCGAAAATTATTTTTTGGGTATGCGTAGGGGAACTCGATGGCGTGATATCGGTTAATAAATCGACCCACCCTAATGTATATACGTGAGTACTTATAAGTACAACCATTTGATCAGCATGTGCTTGTCTTACTTAAACGCGCCCATTGCATGATGTAGTAAAAATTTATCTTTTATTTCATGCATCAATTAATAAAACATATTGTTCCCCCTTTACTTAATATCGTGGTTGTTGTTTTGTTATAAATTTCTTTTTTCGGCACTTGACTGCAAATTGTTAATGAAATGGGAATGTTTTATGTATACTTAATGTATTTATGTATGTATTTAAGTTTCTCAAAATGATTGGCATATGAATTAATTTTAAATACTTACGCTATTAAAAAACTTTTTAGAAAACAAATAAGAAAGCATTTATATAGAAAAAAACCAAATATTCAAAAGCTGAGATATAGATTTAAATATCTACCGTAGCGAACAAAAAAATAGCGGTGACCAATTTTGTCAATGAAATTCTTTTTTTTTTTTTGAAGTGTTTGTAAAAATGTTTGTTGTTTTTGGAATCCGCTTTATCAAGTTCATGTGGATAGGCTAGAATCAATTCAAAAACAGTTTTTAAACGGTTTTATTTAGGTTGACTTTACAGGCTGGTTGGACAGCACTTTCTTGTAATTGAAATTTAAGTAACTTCCCGATAAGCTACAAGCTTAAAACTTGGAATATAGTTCATAACCCGATGACAATGCAATAATAAAACGAATTGCCGCTAGGGGACGCAAGGATCGAGATATTCACAAAACTCGTATTTGTGGTCCGAGTTGGCTCTTATTTGAAACACATAATACATACATGCATAGAAAGCGACCTATTATTTCCGATTTGGCTCTTATTTGAAACAAATATTACATACAGTCCGGCAGAAGTGACATCAAAATATTCTGGAGTTGGAGGAGGGACAAGCATACGTGGCGCATAGTCGAGTAAAGGCTTTGGAAGAATTATGTATTGAGGACTTGGATTGTAACAAATTGTCAGGAAAGATTTCTTGTAATAATGAGTCACTAAATGAACTAAATAGAATAAGAATAATAGGCAATTAAATAAAGACTGAAAACTTGAAAATAAAATAATAATAAAAAAATTTTAAATTAAACGGTTTTATTGAAAACAATACCTACATGAAGTAATAATAATAATAAAAGCTGGAAAATAATTAGGTAGGCCCCAGGTACTAGTCATCACACTCCTCATCAATCCAGGGCGTTGATCAGACAATTAAATAAAAGCGTTGGACGCGTAAAATTCCTATTGATAGTCATAAGTAAGACCAACTGAACTTTAATCAGGTTATGTTACGCCTCACATTTTTAGAAATTTCACGCGCCCAACACTTTTATTTAATTGTATAGTACCTAGGACCTACCTAATTATTTTCTAGCTTTTAGTACTTTTATTACTTCATGTGAGTATTGTTTTCAATAAAACCGTTTATCTTAAAAATTTTTTTTTTATTATTTTATTACTTTTCGCCTTGAGAAATCGTCAATGCTACTCTTCGTATAAACTTCCTCCTTACACTAATCGATTAAAATTAATAAATCGTCCTTTGTGCTGAAAATCTTTGTCGTTAGTGCCGCGCTTTAAGTTATTGTATAATTTATTATGCAAAGAAATAAATAATAACAATAGTAATAAATCTTCCTACCCTTGCAAGTCGTAGAGAAATGCTACATTCAGAGAAAAAAAAAACGTTCTAAAACGAACGAACCAAGTTCAAAATTAAGAACATTCGTTGACGAAAATATGTTAAGTATTTTTTTTTTTTTTTCTTAAAATTCTTCTTATTTGATGATGTAATCTGAATATATATTTAAAATATTTTAAAATTTTAATGAGCACAAGGCCGGTTTTAATTAAAACAAATTAATATATTTTTGTTTTAATTTATCTAATGTAATCACAGTTGAAAAACTCCTGATGATGAATTCAGACTGAATTCGAAATATTGAGTGAAAATAAATTAAAACAAAATCATTTCATTTGTTTTATTTAAAACCGGCCTTGAGCTCATTAAAATCTTAAAATATTTTATATTAACGGCTAAAAACATTCTACATTATATATATTTAAAGCATTTCACAACAAGTTTGAGAATTACCTGTGCCTATGTGAATGGAACTGAACGAAAAATAAGAGTTGAAAAAATAGAATATAAAAAAGTTGTTTTAAATTACTTTAGAGTTTGGCGGTGATCGAACTCGCGCCACATGATCGCAACTGCAACATGATAACCGCTGGGCCACTACAACTGCTTGATAGCTTGTGCCAAATGTTGTATTTAACATTGTAATGCACACGAATTATACCGTTTCTTTTTTATCGAATTTAATTTAAGAACATTGTTCTCATTAATAGAACATTTCTTCATATTTTAAGACCAGCCGTTCTCTTTTCAAGAAAATGGTTGTCAGTTCAAGAACAAGGTTGTTGTTTTGAGAACAGGTCGTTCGTTTTTCAAGAACAAAAAAGTAGGGATATAAAAAGCTTGAATTGAATCCGGTGGTGCTGGATTTGAAAACGGCGTTTTTCTCAGTGTAGGAGTAATATTTATGGATAAACTATTAAAAGGATCGATTTTAAGCCCATTTCTTTTGAACGAAGTAAACTTGAATATTCCAAGCCGAGTTTTAAGGCATTATAAACTTATAATTCTTAAATAAATAATAGTTTAATAAAACTAAAAAAACACGCTTTTATAGCTAACCGAGCTAAAAAATAGAAAATAATTTTCAATTAAAAAGAGTTTATATAACAGTAGTAGAAGGTCAAACAATCATTTATAGTTAATCACCTCAAAATAAAATTATAATAAAATTTAAATTATTAACGGAATAATTTAATTCAGATTAAAAAGCGTGGGGTGGCATTTGACTACATTTCATATCTTTCCTCTCAGATAGTTGCCAATAGAATGATTGTAACATTCAATATCAAGCACCCCACGCTTTTTACTGTGAATTAAATTATTCTGTTAATAACTTAAATTTTATTATAATTTTATTTTGAGGTGATTAACTATAAACGATTGTTTGACCTTCTACTACTGTTATATAAACTCTTTTTAATTTGGAAATTATTTTCTATTTTATAGTTGCGTTTGCTATAAAAGAGTGTTTTTTTAGTTTTTTTAAGCTATTATTTATTTTTAATTTTTTAGTTCAAGTATTTTTAAAAGTTTTAGTCGAGAGTAATGAAACCTCGAAACGCCAGCGGTCCATGGATGAATCCAACCCCACGGCACCGAAAAGGGCCAAGACGCACGGAGACTGGACGCGGTCTTTCGCCGAAATTGCCAAGGGTCAGCAGATCATTGGCATTATAGACGAGAGCAGCGAAGATGGAAGGATCCCGAAACAACAGTGGAAGTGGATCGAGACCGCGATCGCTACGGTGTCCGTTAAGGTTAAGAAAGACAACCCTGGTCCACCGCCGTCTTACACCGATGCAGGGTGCTTCCAGGGCAATGTCAAGCTAATTGCCTGTGACGACGCCAGGTCGGTAAACCTCTATAGGGCCGCCGTCGCGCTGATAGGGGTGGTATATCCGGGGGTACGTTCTTAGCGTTTAGCGATCAAGTCAAGTATTTGGGAGTCATTCTGGATAGGAAGCTATTATGGAGTCACCATATAGTGGAGCGATCCAAGAAGGCAGCAGCAGAGCTGTTCACCTGCAAGAGGGCAATTGGCACCCCCTGGGGATTCTCCCTTAAGGTGACCTACTGGATTTACACAGCCATTGTGCGCCCGATTCTAATTTATGGTGCCTTGGTCTGGTGGCCTGCACTAGCTAAAAGTACCTATCTTAAAATGCTTCAAAAGGTGCAACGGAGTTCGGAGCTCTGCATTACCGGGGCTCTAGGCTCCACTCCAGATTCCTTTACATACATACGTGGATACATAAATACATAGATAGATACAGTTAAAAAGGGCTCCAGTATGCTCTTTCGTAGATGTGCCATGCATCCACTTCTATCATTAATATAAGGAATGCGTTTTTCGCATTATGTGCAAGGTTTCAAATCTATGGCCATTTGGGGTGGTCATATGTTCAATTGACCTTATGTCAGTTAACTTTATGTCATCCCACCATCACCTTATTGCATTATCATCGAGCCTTGAGACGTGTGCAAAGTTTCAATCAAACTTATGGCCACTCAAAGTGGTAATAACGCCAATTGACCTTATGGCCGTTGACCTTATGTCACCACACCATCACATTAATGCATTGTCATCGAGCCTTGATACGTGTGCAAAGTTTCAATCAAACTTATGGCCACTCAAAGTGGTAATAACGCCAATTGACCTTATGGCCGTTGACCTTATGCCACCACACCATCACGTTAGTGCATGTTCATCGAGCCTTGATACGTGTTCAAAGTTTCAATCAAACTTATGGCCATTCAAAGTGGTAATAAGGCCAATTGACCTTATGGCCGTTGACCTTATGTCACCACACCACCACATTAATGCATTGTCATCAGTCCTTGATACGTGTGCAAAGTTTCAAATTAATCAGACTTCTAGAAACCGGTGAAAATTAAGCTCAAATATTCCGTTACATACAGGCCAAGCTAATAAAAGCGTGTTAAAAATGCAGAACCAATTTCCAACTAAACGAACCTTATCTGTGTTTCTGTGAAGATTATAACACTCACTCGAGAATAATTGATGTTTCGGACTCGCTCTTTGCCATAAAAAAAAAACGGTTCTATCATCTCTTAATAATTAAAAAATCATATGTATACTTTTAATCTATTGTATTCTATGTATCCATATTTCTCAGCTGATGAGGTTTAGATTTCGACGCTTAAGAAGCCACTGCCTCTCAAAGACTTGGTAACAATAAAAATTACAAATTACAAACATAAATAAAGTTAGAATAAAAATTAAAAATTATGTATTAATAAAAAATTAACATGACCAGGCTATGGTTTCATCGGGCCATTTGAGGGCAGTGCGTTGCCACAACGTCCGAGGAAAAAAAAATTTTAAATAAAAAAAAATAAGAAAACGCTAAAAAAAAATTTCTATTCTCCACTTGTAAGCCAAAGTTGAAGTTATTTTTTTTTAGTATGTGTTTTCCCTTCTTATTATTCACATTTCTTACAAAAGTTTATTCAAGATGCATCCATCAATTGAAACTTACAAAGATTTCCTCTACCTCCGGGGTTAAATTTATGGTTGAAGAGTAATCTCAAAAACAATTTTATAAAGTAAAGGAATATTAAAATAGGAAAACACACATTTTCAAGTTTGGCTCACAAGAGAAAAATTGTGAACTGGATACCACACTTAAAATATCGACAATAAAAAAGTAGAATTTAATTCACGAAATTTGATAAAAAAAATTTCCACTGCTATGTTTCTGTTCGCTGCTGTATATACCGCACATCCAGACCAAAACAGCGATCAACTCAAAAAATCGCAATGTTCAGAAACCTTGAAAAAATATACGCCAAATGCAAAAGTTTTTACAAAGTCCTTGTGTGTTGTTTATTGGAGGTGTTAATAAATTGAGTCTATAGTTCGGTTGGTTGGTATTGTACTGGGAAGTCCGGTCCTCATGGAGCTGCCAGTTCAACCTAAACTAACCTAACGTAAACAAAAGAAGAAAATAATTTAAAAATGTGTTAAAAATTCCCACTGCTTCTCTTAACGATGGTACGTAACAGTATGTTGGCCGCCTATCCCCTCGAACAGTATAAAACTTAGGTTTAAGTTCCTAGTCTTAAGGCCCCATTACTGATACTTAGCATAGACTTGACTTGGCTTGATAACTGTCACTTACAGTTCTGTTAAATGAACATTGCATGTTACTGATTACTCAAAACTTAGCAACACTTAACTTGACTTAGAAGTTTGTTGAATTTAGATTTTCTATGTAAGTTCTAAGTGATGTTTACATTTTGAGATGTCATTTCTTTGTTTCCATTTCATTTTGACATTTTGTCATACAAATTGACATTTATTGATTATGATGCCAGATTGTATGCGCTAAGTGGAGTATAATTAAGGCTAAGTGGCCAAATTTACGCCAAGTCAAGTCAAGTCTATGCTAAGTATCAGTAATGGGGCCTTTATTCCAAAAAGGTACACACATTAAAAATACTCTCCACTTGGTAAAATGATGGTTGAATCGTTTTAATAGTCAGTACCAAATGAGCTTCTGTCATAACTTGTCCCAATAAATTGTTTACAGCTGCACGGCTATTTACAATGAATTTTTTTGCTTGGCGCCCAGTTCCTCGGCGATCAATATTAGCTGATTGTTTCCGTGATATTTTACAATAAGAACAACTTTAATGTGTTGCTCGTGCATGTACATATATTTGCTATTTTTCTTGTTGCACTTCTTTTAAGTATTTTTACTCAATATCCATGCGATGCTCATTTATCTGCGCGATAATTTGTCATTTAACCTAGTTTTGGAAAAAATGTCTAACAATGGAGACGCCTATCGTTCTAGTAAGATTTCTTGATCTATAGTTGAGGGTGGTGAGGGCATCGTGCTTATGTTCACACATGCATACATATGTGTGTACGCCTGTTTAAAGTGTTATTTATTTAGGTTCGCATTAGAGATGCTGCAAATATAACTTGAATCTAACTTGGGTGGTTGCGATTTTAAAATCTTATGTGAAGTCCTTTCAAGAAATAGTTTAACAGTAAATGACGGCGTTTTTTGCTTTAACTTTCGACTTGGCCATATTGATGAAATTTAACCGAACTACCTAAGTTTTCATTGAAAGTATCCAGTCAAACTACATATACACCAAAGTTTGGCTGGGATTTCGGAAAGCATTTTCATAGAACTTCATGATGACTAAAAGCCCAGAACAACGAAACTTCTGGCTAGGGGATAGAATGTACGAGATTTTTGCTTCCAATGATTACTCCGTAATATTGGCGTCTGCGTACAAATCCGATTATCTGCAAAGCATTTATTTGATAAAAGCGAAATAAAATTTAAGGCCTGAAACCGATGTCGGGAGGTTTTTTGAATCGTTTGCATTATTGTTCACAATTTCTGCCGAATAACCCATTTATGGAACAACATCACTAATAAGAACCAAAAGCACATTATTGATAAACATAAGTACATAGGGTTGCCATAAGTCAAGGTTTTTGTTGAAAATGATGATTATTAAGCCCTTTATCATAATGATTTTTCTTATAAACACTTCTTACATTTCTTCAAATTTAAAATAATGTACAGCAGTGAACAAAAAAATTGCAATAACAGGTTTTTTATAATTTTTGTTTATTTGCGATATTTGAAGAAAAAACTTCAACTGAAACTATGCAAACCAATATCAAAAACATTTTCGAAAAGATTCGAAATTTATTTGGAGTTCTCTGAATTTGTTTGAGCACTCAGTCTTATAGTGCAATAAAATTTAGTTTAACAAAGTACAAGTCATAGGTCTCTCAAACGTCATAGATCTGTACAAAATTTATCCAAATTTTAAGAGGTTTTTGCTTGTACTTTGTTGGACTAATAGTAATTTTATGGAGAATACACAAAAAAATTCAGTGAACTCTAAATAACAAGTTCGAAATATTCGTAAAAGTTTTTCCACTTTTTGAGTTTTTTTGAAATGTCATTGAAGTTTTTTCCTGAAATGTCAAACATTTTTCTATATTATATTTTATGTTAAATATACTGTCTCCCTAATGAAGATGGAAAAATTTCATCGAAACGCATAGGAGGAAAAGAAAAACTTTGTGTTTTGTCTTTATTTTATTGGCCGAAAAGCTCTAAATAATTAAAATTACATAAAAAAACGAGTTTCATAAACGAAATTTGATAAAAATTGCCACTGCTATCCGCTGCGGATTGCTTAAGATTGTTTAAGTCTCTTAAGACGTTCTATATTCCAACAAACGCTTAATCAGTTCTTGGGCTTTAAACAATTTATCTAGACAATAGTTTATCGCCTAATCTTACGACACAAATTTGTAAAGCTGCTTCAACGTCAGGGCTATCGCCCATCCTTTCAGTTTACTTTATGTTGTTGTTTTTAGTGTTGTTGTTGTGATAAAGACACTCCCCGAAGGTATTGGGGAGTGTTGTCGCAAATGATGGTCCTTTACCTGACCTAGATCCGGTAAGTTGCGATAACAAGCATCATAAGAGTACAACCTCTACCATCTCGGGAATGAGATCCAACGTCACACCTAGTTCCATTTCCTCATGGGGTATCCGGAGCCTTAATCATCGCGTAAGCAACCTAGTTCCCTGAATTGCAGTTTACTTTATAAGGTCGGCTACTGCAATAGCCACTATGACAAATACTCGAAAATCACCTCATATACTTCCTGCATGACTTCCAAATTTTGTTAAACTTTCTCCATATCTCGTAAACACCCTTCCACATTTTCAAATTGACTGCTGAGCTGTGATGTGAGTGCGTAACTATCGGCTAATAACCACGCTACGCATTCAAATCTATATTTATATTAGCCGGTCCAAAGTTGGGCGCCAATTTTTTACGTATGTAGCTAAAATTCGATAGGATAAAAGTGAGCCACCTTTAATTTAGGACTCAGTGTTTTACTTAACAATAACGAAAATTTATGTTATAGAGCGTTAAGCACACTTCTTCAACCGAAGCCGTTGTTTCTGCCAAGAAAAAAAGTTTTTAGACGTAACTCTTCTGACAACGCTGGATAAATAAAATAAAATAGTACAAAAATAGGGCAAACAGGACGGCAAATAAGAACGAGGTTCAGGGAACATATTAGAGATTACAACAAAAAAATACGGAATCCAAACATTATACCCGAATCTAACTTCGCGAATCACATGGTCGAGAATGAATGTTCCCCAGCAAACATCAATAAAACAGGGTTCTTCACATACAGGAAAAGGGCCGACGTCTCAACGTACTCGAAAACATGGAAATCTACAAACAGAAAACATTCGACGGTAGAATAATAAACGAACAGATAAACACAATTTCTGACACGATATTCGAGCCATTAAAACTTGTTTACAGGAAACAACTTAATCACACAGGTATAACAGACAAACACACAACAACAAATAAACATAAAAACAATTAACACACCAAAACAAAAAACCAACAAAGAAGGTCAAACGACTAAAATCACAGATTTCTACCTACCCCAGTCAGCCACACAAATCGATTAGTAAACCACCCTCGGTTCTGAATGAACACACAGCGCATACACATAACTAAATATACACAAGCATCAATTTGACAATACCTGTTCATATACCTACGAACTATAAATACAGTACAAACGACAACAACAGATCAGAACGAAAATCGACACTGATGATGGCACAACGCCGAAACCGGTTTGTCTCAAAACCAAATTTGACAAGGGATGACGGAAAATCGTTCCAATATACATCATTTATCCACCCTGTCGGAAAATCAACCAAACAAGATAAGTCAAATAAAATAGTCTGCGCTCATCTGTTGCTTCAATTCTTATATCCTACATTTTTTTTTGTTTTTGTACATATTCAATGGCTTTTAGAAAACACATTAAGATCGCGTACAAAGATATTAATTCTAGTGCGATTTCATTATGCGCCTAAACTCTTCATTTGTATATACATATGTATGTACATATGTATGTATTTATGGATGGCATTGCTTAATAAGTACGCTATTCATGCGTATATGCTCACCCCGAAGCCCGGGTATCGATCTCATTCATATTTTTATTTTTTCTACAAGATATCATTAGCTATGCATCTACACGCTTTTACATAAATACATATCCAGATGTACTTAATAAGTATGTGCCCAACTTTCTATCTGCGTCTTTGTTCTATTCATTACTGCAAAAAAAACAATACTTAGCGTTGGTATGATATTTCAAAAGCTTAGTTGGGCGTTTGTAGGCGTGCGTTTCAGTACTCAGTACCCAATATTTCTTTTTTTTATCTTTTGGCTTAGCTGACTTTGTTCTGCTAACGTAATTAATGTCGATCGAGTTCCATTGAAGTTTTACGTCTCTTGAATTCTAGTTATACATAATGGTGCGACTTATTCGCGCTTACAAGCTCAATAGCTGGGCTTTCAATCTATCTGACAAAATTACTAACTATCTCACTAACACTTTAAAAGTGCCAATTGGCAATAGGTACACGTGTATATCTGTTTGTACGTATGTAATTTGTTACTGCGTTGGTTGTAGCAATTCGGGTCACTAACCGTTAACAATAAAATTCATTTACTAAACAAAAAAAAACAAAAAAAAAAAAATAAGTAGAAACAAGTAAAGCTCAAGTACTCGAATTTCACATATGAATTACTGCTGCTGCTTTTGTTGTTACTTAGAAAACAGCTCAATGATGGCGATCAGATTCAACAATTATTAAGTGCGGGCGGTACATACATACTTATATATATGCACAATAGGCCGGGATTTCAAAAAAAGTTGAGAAATACTCAAAATATTCTATTGATTCCAGAAAGGATTAATGGTTCAAAGGGGTTCAATTTTAAAATTGCAAGATATAACGTTAATATTTAAGAGGCCTAAATTTCTATTGAATCGCTAAATGAGATATAAGGCAAGAGAACAAAAAATTAAAAAGCGTGTGTACCAAATGCTCGTTATGTTCGATATGTAAACATACAGTTGAACTTCTACAAAACTAATGTTTTAGCTAATGCTAGCCACGTCCAGGTGTTGGAGTTCGACAACAACAGAGGTATTTTACATGAAACAAATAATTTCGGGCTTTGAGAAGAGCTTCGTCGGCTTCTTCAGCCGACAAGTTGTTTTAATATCGGTTTATTATCGATAACGAATTATTATAGTCGAGTTATCGGTTTGTTATCGGCTTTTTATGAACCAGTCATTGGCTTGTTATCGATGGTTGCAGATCTCATTGATTTTATATTGAAGTCTAATCCCGTATCTGTTTCATAACAAACCGTCGTTTCATCGATAACAAATTGGTAACGCACAGATAATAAATCGATAGCATTTCGTTATAAAGTAAAAACTGTTCAATAACTAAACAATTACTTTTGGATAAAAAGGCAATTACAGGCCGATAAAAAATTGAAAACATTTCAATAACCAATCGACAAAACCTTTCCATAACAAATCGACAACTTTCGGATAACATATTTTTACAAATAAACACTTCCCTGCGAGGAGATTTATGACGAGCTTTTCTTCAAATTCGCTTCGTGCTCTTTCTTTTATTTGTCTTACAAATTGGTCCTACATGTTTTATGCCGACTCCGAACGGCACCTACAAGGCACATGAATTTTCACAGAGAAGCTTTTCAAGACAGACCACTGCCGAAGGGGCGAACCCGCTAATTCAAAAAACCGTTTCTAAGTTTTTGTTGCTTTTTCTGCGACTTGGACCCAGGACTTCAGTGCAGTAGGCGGATCACGCTACCACTACACCAAGGCGGCCGACGATAACATATCGATAACTCTTACGTAAGCAATCGATGAATTTTCGATTAATAATCGGTAACATATCCAAAGGTTTTTGATAGCGAATCGACAACTTTTTTAAAATAAACCTATAATTTATTGATAGTAGATGGATACCTTTTCGATCATTAATCAAAAAACGATAAATCGTCGTTAAAAATATACTATAGATAACTCGTCTCTACCTCGTCGATGACACGCCTATATACGTATACCCAACCGATGAATCGTGAATAAATTATGGATAATCACACCCATAGTAAATATTTAACAATTCGAATACAATTCGATTTGCCCAGTAGGTAACACAATTATGTACAATTAAGCGATAACACGTCTGCACACAAATAGATAATACATCCGTAGTCTGTCGATAACACGCCGATAACTCATCAATAGCAAACCGTTGACACTTCGATAACAAAAAGATAATCAGTCCTTTACTTAAAACAAATTTAAATATCAACTTTGATTCATATTTTTCCTTTCTTTTATTGTTACGCAGCCCACAGTGCGATTGTCTTTAATTACACAACATTATGTGCAAAAGTAGACCAAAGTTCTCGGCGCTGAAAGAATAATCATAACGAAATTGTAGAAATTGACAAATGATTATTTGTAATTATATTCTATTCTGTTAGTTAGTAGTTGGCCCCCATTGAAATTGAGTGGCGCACTCGTGGTGGTATGACTGAGCAACTGCGCAACTTCACATTCAGTAGTCACTTTAAGGCGGTACTAAAGCTAGCGGGCGGCTAGTAACTGCCCACTATTGGCAGGGTTGGCGCTAACCTAAGTAGTTTTTTAAACTGTATATGGATATATGTAAGTAGATATGTATGTATATAAATATATGTGTATACACTTGGTATTCTGGGGCATAAGCCAATGACATAAGCTTGACAGTGAATACTGTTTTATGGAAATTTTAGTTAGAACTATTGTACTTGAAGATTTGTTACCCTATGTTAAATATTTACATACAAATGTATTTGAATTGTCGTTTCATGGCAAATTGTTGATGCAGGGAAATACGCTCACATATGTATATGTATGTATGTACATATCAACCCTGAAAAAAATTCGACTAGTCTAGGATGAATCTGGGATGAGTCACAAAAAAGTATGCGACTTTAGCCAGTTTTGATCTCTTTGTATGGGTAAGATATTAGTATGTGTACCTGTACCTTAACGGGTAGCGTCGGGATGGCAAGGCGCGGTATACATAGTTCTGAAAAGATTCAGGCGGAGCTTCTCTACCAATTTTCGTCTTAGTCCTTTTTAACTTTTGCTACAAATTGCAGTCTTCTAACTTTGTTTATACCCAGCGAGTACATGTACACAAGGGTATTATAACTTTGAATGTATAACGGAAGTACGTAATGGCTTAAAAGAATCGAGATCGATATAGACTTTCGTATATCAAAATTATGAGCATCGAAAAAAATTTTCATTGAGCCATGTCCGTCCGACCGTTCGTTAACAGGATAATACGTGTAAAAATTGAGATATCCTTTCAAAGCTTTGTATGTTGACTTTTCTGAATAGATTGTTATTGAAAACGAGCGAAAGCGAACGATAATGACTAGTCTAGGATATCGTTCGTTTCGATATCGAAAATTTCGAAAAATTGGAAAAAATGGGACCGATAAAGTAACGAGACTTGGTACGTGAGTTGACAGAAATAGGGATTTGAAAACTAGGTGCGAACTGCCTACTTTTATAGGAAGAAAATTTTAATATTTTTCAAGCCGTAAATTAAAAGTCCTTGAAGATATCATGCTGAAATTCGGCACGGAGGTAGTCCTTAACACTTTACATATATATACTTTATGGAAATTAACAAAAATTTGTAAAAAAAACGCCGTAATGCTTTACCAAAGACCAATAAAGTGATGAAATTTGATAGGTGGGTTGACTTCATGACGAAAAATATAAATTTCATGGAATTTTATTAAATGGGCGTAGCTGTGCCCCACATTTGGAAGAAGAAAATTTAAAAGAATCGGTTAGCCACCATGCCCACTTTTATAAAAATCTATATCGAAATTTCGAAAAATGCGACAATTCATTACCTATGCTGCCGTCCATAAGAAATATCACAATGGCATCACTTTGCAGTTTTGCAGAATTGTGGTTCTTGGTATTATATTTAGATCTGAGGAAAACTCGTTAGAGGATACGCCATTTTTTTAAAAAGGTGCTTAAAAGTTTAACCATACGATTGGAAATATATGTATTTATGACACTTAAGCGGGAGTCATTGGCGCCGTGTGTCGTATCGCTGTAGTCGTATCCCTAACGTAATCAGCTGTTTATCGTTACGACGGTAAACCAAAAACCAATTGGTTGGCTACGATACGGTTACGACCTTAGCGGCACCAATAATCGATTGCATTAATTCCCATAAGGTTGGTCGAATCCGCTGTTATAAGGTTACCGATACGGTTACCGATAACGCACCAATGTCTGCAGCTTTAACTACATTTCCAATGTAGATGTGGTAGTGCAAAGTAGGGAAATTAAAACAAACTAAAAAGAGCGTCTCAAAAACTATCGAAAACAGAAAAAAAGTGGAAAAATTGTGTTGGAGTCATAAGCCACCTTTTCATAGAGCGGGTCACATATAATGTTCGGTTTCGTCGGAACGTTGTCTTCCTTATTTGTTTTCAATATGTTAACATATTCATATATCTGCTTAAAAGATAAGTATCCGTCATTGACTTCTACAACCTTTTTGCCAAATCCTTACTTAGCATATCATTTAAATGTTTTGCTTATTTTGTATTTATGTTTTGTAACATCTATCCTTTGTTTTTTAATTTTTTATTTTCTTTTTAGTTTCTGAACCGTCTTTAGATATGCATACAATTCGAAATTGAATTGGAAAACTTTCTTATTTCATTAAGAGCACACTCCTTAATTTTTGTGCTCCAGGCAAGTTCATTCGCCTCAAGCGTGAGCGAGTGTATATTGATGTGGGTATGAAACAAGAAAAAAATGCGCACGCACGAGCTACATACAACACAACACCAACAACAACAACAGCTACACACTTCCATATCAAAATATTGTACAACTTCATACATCATGAAAGTGCTCTAATGTGCGCACACACACCCACGTATTTGGCCAATAACTGTAGAAAACCGCAACTTCAAACTAAACTAAATTATGTTTTGCTTGTTTGTAAGTACATACAGCAGCGTACAGAAAAATAGCAGTGGCAATTTTTTTCAAATTTCGTCATTAAAATTTTTTGTTTTTTATTTTTGATCTTTTTAGAAAAGGCTTCTATGAGTTTTGTAACTGAAACTATGCAAATCTTTCTCAAAAACTTTTTCGGAAATTCGGAAAAATTTTACGAGAATTTCAAAATTTTTATTAGTAATTTTTTGTGTATGCACTATTGTAGCCCAATTAATTTTAGTCTGATAAAGTGCAAGTTATAGGTCTCTCAAAATTCACATTGATTTTTGACAATCTTTGTTCTGAAGGGTGTTTTAGATTTTCTTCAATATAAAGAAAAATTTTACAGTTTAGGACGTCATCATATGTACATACGGCTGGACCCGTGCGCATCTTGCGCAACAAATATAAAAGTCTCATAGCAAATATGATCAGATATCAGCTGTTCTATCAATCAAACATCTTTAACCTTACATGCGCTTGCGCTGGCCATCTGACGAATGTTAGCAACTGCCGGTAATGCAGTGTTAGTTCTAATCATATATTCACAATAGTGCCATAGCACAAATAGATTTCTTTGTGTGCTCACAATCTTTAATTTTTAACAAATTATTTTAATAAAATATAGCTAAAAAAAAGCACTACTACTAATAATGCCCAAAGCCCGCTAATAGCACGAATCCCCATCTTCACAACCAAAACTGTAAATAATAGCGAAAATTAGAAATAAAATAGATTAGAAAAAGAAATTAGAAATTAGAAATAATATATAAGATACGTATTTCTGAAGCATATTTCATAAGAAAATTAATACAATATCAATGAAATTATGAGAGACCTACAACTTGTACTGCGTTAGACTAAAATTGATGGCTACCTCTATTCCTCCGAAAAATTCAGAACAAAAATTCGGGGACTAAATTCCTAATGGAAATCTTTCGCGATGAAAACGATGGCATTAGTCTCATCGAGGTCTCTGGGCTGTAATGTGACCGTTTGAGGCTTTGCTGTGACCTTCGCTGATTTTTTTAGGACCGATTCAATCTCTGCTTGGTTGGTGCTTGTTGGTCCCTTCTGAGATCTTTTTAGCTGCAGCAAGCTTTTAATTCATCGCAGCACCTCACTTTTCATAGTGTGTCAGCATACGTAGCATCTCCAGCCTTCGAAATTTTGATTGCATTCTGCCTGGCTTTAATCATTTTCTTCCTATTCGCCTTTTTAGGTTTGGCTACCTGACACTCTTCCGACTTTTGAGCTGTGGCGTCTTCTTTCATTTCGACCTTCTTCTGGTCCAGTGGCGCTTGTCACTTCCCTCATGTCTTGACGTAACGTCCTTGGCTGAGATCGTGGGCTTGTCCACTTGATTTTCCCTTGTCCAATTCTTCCTCGGTCTCTTTCCTGGGGGTTACAGGCTTCCATCCTTAGCCATATCATTGGAAATTATTTTCTCCTTTAAGTCCTTTACCTCCAGCGCGGATTCGATGTCCAATGCTTTGATTATAGAGGCCTATCGCTTAATTTCAGCGTGTATATTACTACGCCCTTTAAAAAACTGTAAATAATCTCCCTAACTTGGCAATCTTATTTTCGATTTCTCCTGAGGCCTGTTGATTTTGAAGATCTTCCCCCGCCTTCTTAATGAGGCCACTTAATGAAAGAGTGCGTGTTTTAGCCTTCTCCTGTCTCGCCCTTGGAGTAACATCTGGAGATGCTGTCGTTGGCTTCCGCTCCTTTTGTTTTTGTCCCCGTGTGCGATGAGACATTTAGACCTGCAGCCGATAGACCAGGTGCTTCTGGGGAACGAAGTAGCTTTCGCCCCATAAATGGGTTGAACGTACCTTCCCTATCTAGAATTTTATTTTTATTTTCGTTACACATTTATGTGATTAGGTCCCCTTGGGTCCGCTATCTTGGTCCGAATGTAGAGTCACTTGAATGATCCCGCGATTATCTATGTGAAGGCAGGGAGGCCACGTGAAAGCTAACGTATTCCCCTGCGTTCAGAGCAAGATCAGCATTAATCGGGAGAATCACAACCGAACCTGCAGCACCAACTAATGATGACGGGCTTCGAACGTACCCCAAGGCCTGCCAAGGTTTTAGCGGAACGGAGACGAATGTCACATTAGCCGTAAAGTCGTTTTGACGGGGAGTCAAGCCATTCTGCATTACGACGGAATCGTAAAGAGAAGAGAAAGAGCAAATGATTTTTCGAAATCAGCTGTTGGTACGGAATGTGTGAACATTGGAACAAAATAAATTAAAGAAAATTTGTAAAAAACACTGAAAAACGTTTATATTTTATTATCCACGCCATTTTGTACAAAAAAAAGCAATAGAATATATTGCCGCAGTGTTATATTTTTTTTAGTGAAGTGCTTTCATAATTGTAAGTGTGTTTTTGTCGTTCTTTTGGCCAATTCCCTGCTGTGGCCACCAAGTTTTGTTAAAACGGATTCCTGCACGAATATAGTTGACATTTTCTGAATTTTATGGATGCTAATTTCATTGCACTGGCCTAAAATACTTTATGAAGATTTATTTATTCTTTCCGCAAGGATTGTTTACGTTTTCGCTTCACCTTCCTCTACTACGGCAGCTTGCTTTGTCATATAACTAGATCCAACGAACAGACACAAATTATAGCTGCCTATTATACTGGAATCACTAGCCGCGGCATTATTTGTGGAGTTGGAAAGCAGAGAATACGAAAATTGCCAAGCGAGAATGGAAAGGCAAATATTGCGAGATTTGTGTAATCCATTTGAGATAGGCGACGAATTGTAAGAAATTGAACATAAAAGTGGTAAAGTTTAATGACTTATTTTCTTATTTAAGTTCAAAAAAAACTTTCGACTTAACAAGGATGCTTTCAAGTAGGTGTTAAGATACTTTTGCGGGGCAAATACGTCCAAGGACTTCGACATCGACATGTTGTTTTTGACCTGAAAACATATAAAAAAACAATCATCATCAAGCCTTCTACGTTTCTTAACAAGTTTTACTTACATTTTTGTTAAAATTCTGTTATAAATTAATAAAAAAATAAAAAGAACATATTTTTCCGCCAACTAATTTGCAACTTAGAAAAACGGAACTACAATCGAAATGCAGAATACAAAAAATCGAACGATTCGAATTTGGATCGAAAGAGATTGGAACACAGAATACCAAAATTGCCAAATCGAAAAAATTCCAATCCAAGTCGAAATGCAGAATAGGGCTGTAAATTTCCGAATATCCAAATTGCTAGTACTATATTTCTCTTTGCTACTGTATGTATGCATGTGTGAATGACTTCAACAATAACAAAAGCAATAAAAACACATTCATCAAAAGTCAAACATTTATCAACTGCCGCCAAAGCCGTCGACGCCATTGCTGCTGCATTTCACTTTGGCTCAGGGATGCACCTTAACGTTAAGCTAATCGTTTATCAAAAAATTTCCACCGTTTCCGTTGAAACACTTCGAAATATTATCGATAAAGAAATTATCAAGATAAATTGTATCTCGTTTTTAACCGAAACGAAAAGCTTTCGTTTACGTTAAAAACGTTAACAAAAACGTGATACTTTATGTTTGAATTGTGCTGGCAATGCTATAGCCATGGTGAAGCCGTAAGGTGGTAACAACGAGGGCACATACACACACAAACTCCATGTAATTTGTATGTGTAATTCGTTGGTGGTAATGTCAAAAATACTCTGAGAAATGTTCGTACTGTCAAAATTCATGAGAAAAGTTGCAATCAGCTTGGCGAATGCTTTCACCTTTAATGACTCCGCCATCAATCAGCTTTGCCAGCATAGTTTGAAAAAAATAATCAACATAAACGATTTGATTTCGTTTTGATATGGCAGAAAACGAAACGAAATCATTTCGCTAATTTGACGTTTTTAACGTTAATAAACGAAACGAAATGACTTTGTTTCGTTTATTAACGTTAATTATCGTAACGAAATGATATCGGTTCGTTGGTTAAGCATGCCTGCTTTGGCTACAATCAAATTTCACAAAGTACCAAATATATACAAAGTATTTAGGAACATGTTTATTTCTAAACTTTTTTTGTGCTAATTAACTTCTCTTTTATTTTGCTCTAATCATTTCAAGGGTGGAGCGCCGTAAAGCGGTTGAAGAAGGCGAACCCCAAAGCAGGACGACAAATGAGCATTCCAACTATGAAATGCAAATGGAGTCGGAAAGTACCGCTGGGAGCATTTCGCTATCACGTCTTGTGTATTTTGAAGAACTTTTACTATATGAAAATATCTCAAAATCAAATTGACTATTGAATAGAATATTCTCGGTTGCCTTTTTTAAAGCGCCTTATAACAGAATTTGTTTTAAGAAAGCTCTACTTCAGGATGTTGTCTAAAAGCGTCATATCTTAGAACCGTAACTGAAATGTTCAGCTATTGTTAAAGTACTCTGGTAAGATGTACGAGAGTGTTACCGAGGCGAAGTACTTGCTGCCATACAAGAAAGAATCGGTACATACACGCCTTGGCAGCCACGTAACTCTTAATGCATATAAATTGGAGAAAAGTGTCGAGAAAAGATAAGATGGCTCTTGGTGTGTTCGAGATAAAAGTTCTCCATAAGATTTATGATTATTTTCCTAACGCCTGGGGTGAGTATCGAAGAAGGTATAATAATAAGCTCTATACGCTTTACGCAGATATGAAGATAGTGCAGCGAATAAATTTCCATAGGCTTCGCTTCTTAGTTCATGTTATGCGAATGGACGAAGACGCTGCGGCTAAGAAAGTATTTCAGTCGACAACGTAGTTTGGAAACAGATGAAGGCCGAAAACTCTACTAAGTTACGAGAGACAGGTGGAGGAAGACTTAACCTTCCTTGGTGCTCTCAATTGGCGTCAGTTATTGCGAAACATACGTAGCTGGCATGATTTGTTACGAAACTGCCGAAATCGCTTAGGTGGTTAAGTGCCAGCTTCTTCATTAGATTTTCAACACCGGTGGGGCGTTCTTCAGCCTTCTCCTCAACACGGAGTTCTTATCCATTTGCTGAGATAGGGAATTATATTATCTTTTCATTCCTCTACATTCCAACTTTTTTCTGTATTCAAAAATATCTAATTATAGGTGAAACCAACTCAAAAGAACGATACAAAAAGGTTTGCCCTGTGCCACTAAGTGTAGTGTTGTTTTTGTTAAAAGTTAAAATTATACTTTTTAAAATAAAAGGCCTAACATTAACTCAATAAGCAAATTAATATATGCCATTAAATGCGTAGTTGTAAAAAAACAACAACAACAGTATTTGCTACAAACCAATTTTTGAGCAATTTGCTAATGCAATAAACTCAAGGCGGAGCAAACACGGATACTTTTTCACTACCCAACGGTGAAGCAAAAAAATTTATAAAGCATAAAACGAAAAATGTGCTTATCTCAAAAAACAACAACAAAATCTTACATTTTTAATAAAAACAAAAAGAAATTTGATTTGGGTTCCTATTTATGTTTTTTTGTTGGTTACTTTTCACCTGAACGCTGTTTGGACTCACTTAAGTAAGTAAATTTCTTTCACTATGAAATTTCATTAGTCATTGTTGCTTTTTGCGGCTTTTTAAGCTATTTAAAACAAAAACAATTAGAAATCAAGAAAAAACAAAAAATACTTGAAAATAACAAAAATTGTTAAAACAAAAAAGTTTTAGGCGTTTTTGTCTTTTACCAAACTCTTTAGTTGTGGGTGCGTACATAGCCCGGGTTCATTTTTGATTGTAGTTTAGGATGCCAGGTACGGTGGAGGTTTTAGGTGATTACTTCTACACAAACGGACCGGTATTTTAAATGTGTTGCCATTTAAAGCAAATGAGTGCGTGTCACAGAGAATGTGGTATTTGATTTTGTTGTAGTTATGTAAATATGTATGTGTTCATGTAACCGCAACATGTTTGATTAACCTTTTTTTTACCTTACAATAAGAGACTTATAACTTGTCTATAACCAGGCTAAAACTGATTGGTCTGCAAAACTCCTCCATAAGCTAAGGTTAAGTTGGCGTGGCTGGCAGTTAGGCCAATGACATAACGCCCGATGTGATACCACGAAAATACTTCATTACCTTTCCTCATTGAACCATTTTGAGGACCTGTTAAGGAAACCAAATTCTTAATATCCACGAACTGGCGCAGATTATCCAGAAAGGAAGCTCCCAGAAAGCGCCGTTTCTTTACAACTCCTTCAGCAACAACGATAAGGCGCTCCTAACATTTCTGTATGCCTACCCATAAGGCAGTGCCCAGTTAGTACTCCTAAAGTGCAGAAATTGTATCGCTACTTAGGGTGTAAATATGGCGTGATCTTTTAGGGTCTCGTTTTAGCCAGGTTTCCTTCGATGTCCAATAGCGCGGTGTTTGTAGCCACTTTTTTCGGCTTGACGTTGGATGTGTTCGTTTAGCATTAGCTTGCATGTGATAATCCTTTTCGAACAAAGATTTTTGGAGAACTGAACAAAATGCCAGGAATTACCCGGCGAACCCTGTTCTTAAAGTCAAATAACCTAAGCTCGCTGTAGAGGAAAGCAACCTCCCTCAGGGACACGCGCGTCACTCTACCTGCACTTCATATTGGATACTGTAATAAGTTGAACTCTTACCTATCCAGAATCAACCGCGACATACTTACTGTATGTCCTGCTTGTAACATGTCCCCATATGACAACAACCATCTTTTCAACTGCAATGTGGAACCCACTCCTCTAACCCCTCTTTCTCTCTGGTACACCCCTGTTGAAACTGCAAGTTTCCTCGAACTTCCGTAAGAAAATATTGATGGCATTTGTGAGTAGTCGCACCTATTGGATGGAGCGAAGCAATGCTACAACAACACAATAGAATCGAATAAAACGTAATATGCCACTTCATGAAAGATGTAATTAAAATTTTTTTTAATGCGGGTGTCAAACGAAAAAAAAAACTACCCATCTCATCGAAATCACTTAAGAAACACTTAAGGACCTGTTTGAGACTATTTCAGGATAATTTTTGGAGTGTGTTCGGGTTCGATTCGGGACTATTTAAGAATTATTTCATCATCGCTTCGGAAAATTTAAGAATTCTGTTCGGACTATTCTGTTATCGCTTCAGAACCATTTCGCGATAATTTCACTGCAAGAAATGGTGCTAGTTAAATCAACAAATCGGTTCTGTTATTCTTGACTTAACGAAGATTCGGTGAAATCGATCGAATTATGGTTAATTCTAACGAGTTCTTTGTCATATTTAGGTATGTATATGGGTTCACACCCCGGGCAAAGCAACATAAAAATTTTAGAAATAAGGTTTTTCAATTAGAAGAAAATTTTCCAAAACGGGGTCGCCCCTCGGCACTGTTCGGAAAGCACTCCGAGTGTATTTCTGCCATGAAAAGATCTCAGGGAAAACTCATCTGCCTTGCAAATTCCGAAACATAGGTACTTTCGTACAAAGCTGTCGCAACAACTTTTTTTGTTCGGTCAATTACGAATCAACGATTTGTGCGCAGTTGATTCAACATCTTGTTGTGATGGATACAAATTTACAGAAATTTCAGTTGAATTGACCCTTATTTCGGTTGATTTTACCAGTCTTTTTCTTTCACTGTTCGGTATTGTATTAGGGCAAGATAGTTTAAGTGATTTTCTCGGTGCAATTTTGGGATCATTTCAAAACTATTTCCGTACTGGAGTGAGCCCGAAATAGTCATTGGCATGTGAAGTGTCTGCTTAAAAACTTTAATTGATTACTGTTTAATTTTTTGCTTAAACATTTCATTGAACTTTCAACCCAACAACAAGTCAACAAGTTTTCTTAATTTTTGTTTTCTTTTGATTCTCGTAGACAAAATCTCTATACCATTTTTACTTACTTAAAATGCTTGAACAAAGACTTAGATATGAACATACAAATTCTATTTATCTCAATGATTTTTCAGTTTGCTTAAATTTTTTTTTTTTTTTTTTTGAACATCAATACAGTTTTTTATTTCTGTTCACATCTCACAATGATTTGTTGTATTTTTTCTGTTATTCCATACATACTTAAGTACTTTTCTTAAGTTTTCAGGTTTTTTCTTCAACTTAAGTTTTGTTATTAAATTTCATTTGATTTATCTGGAAATGTTGGCACAATTAACGTACTAAGGTAAAAAAATTTAAAATAACAATGATAATGCAGATCACAATGTGTCTAAAAAGAGTATATATGTATGTATATAAAGAACCATTCAACCACTACATCCCAACTATCAACAAATTGACCGCAAAAGGCACGCACACAAACGAAAACAAATAATATCAAAAAATGTCTTCGTAACTTTATTCTAATGATTAGTTTTAAGTGTTTTTATTCATTTTATGTTCATGCGTCAAAGAAACAAAAATTAGACCGCAAAACGAAGGAATGAAAAACTCCAAAACTCTTAGTGAAATATTCGGAATCATTAGTTGCATTAATTGTTCGAATTCAGATTGATAGCTGCCAGACGCGCTCTAAAATTCTAATGAATTAAGTAGCATTTGTTAGCAAAGTGAATTTGAGAGCTAAAAAAGCACATTTACCAATTCTTAAGCTAGTCCGTTTATCCCGTTAGTTAATAAAAAATATTACAGTATCCAAGGTTCGATTCGAGCTCAAGGCCAGAACAATAATTTGTATAATAAATATTGGTTTTTTTTTTTCTATAAATTAAAAACTGATTTTTATTTTTGGAATAGAAGATAGAAAATTTTTCAGGCACTTGCCATAGCTGCGCAGATAGATCCATTTCGAAGGTTGCTAAGCCTTCATCATCAGTACGCTTTAAACACGCTGCGCTAAAGGAATCCTTTATCAATAGACCGATAAAACAAAAACAATTGCTAAAAAATATTACACATAATAAGTCTTATTCTAATTTTGTTCTTAGTGTATCTTAACATTACAAAATAAATAAATGCAAGACACAATACATCTCCGAAGAGATTAAGGCCGAGCTTCTTCTCCAGTTTACGTTGTGCTTCTTTTGATTTTTCCTACAAATTGGCGGAACGGGGCCTACATGTTCTACGCCGACTCCGAAAGGCATCTGCAACGCAGTTGAGTTTTCACTTAGAAGCTTTTCATGGCAGAAATAGACTCCAGAGTGTTTTCCAAGTCACTTCCAAGAAGCGACCCCGCTTAGAAAAAAGTTTTTCTAATTATCGTCGGTTTGGTACGAGTAGCACGGCACCACTACACCACGGCTATCGCCTCTTTTAAAGAAATTTAAAAATTTGTCAGAATATCGCAACTGAGTATATCGTTGCTCCCAATGAAAATTAGCGCCCTCGACGTTCCACTGAAGACCGGAAAATCAGCACTGTTCGTTGTGTGTGTTGAAGCCTATCAAAATTCGTTCAACGATAATGCCCGAACTCAGGCTGGCTTATACATAGCATAGACTTGACTTAAGCCCCCATTACTGATACTTAGCATATAATTGACCTGACTTGGCGTAAACTTCGCAACTTAGCCACGATTATACTCCACTTGGCGCATACAATCGGGCATCATAATCAGCGTTGAAATTTATTTTTAAATAAATGTCAATTTGTATGACAAAATGTCAAAATGAAATGGAAACAAACAAATGGCATCTCAAAGTGTAAACGTCACTTAGAACTTACATAGAAAATCAAAATTCAACAGACTTCTAAGTCAAGTTAAGTGTTGCTAAGTTTTGAGTAATCAGTAACATGTAATGTTCATTTAACAGAACTGTAAGTGACAGTTCTCAAGACAAGTCAAGTCTATGCTAAGTATCAGTAATGGGCCCTTTAAGCTTGAGTCACGTTGGAGCTGAAATTGATAATCAACATACTTCTCAAATATCCAGTGTTGTTTCTCAACAATCATTCAGCTTTAGAATCATTGCGTTCTCTACAAATAGGGCATTTGGATATCAACTTCAGAACTAAAAAATAAACTGGACAATGATATTAAATATCAAATTGTGAACAAACAATTTCCCAAAGGTTGGAGAATAATTGGAGAATGATATTAGCTTGAGAGTAAAAAATTGTTCAATGGTTGGAGTATAATTAGAGAATGATGTTTGACACTAACTCGAGAACTAAAAATTTCTCAAAAGTAAAATAATAATTGGAAAAATTAGTTTCGATATAAACTTGAGAAACAAAATTTCTAAAGGTTAGAGAATAATTGAAGAATGATGTTGAGGCAAAAATAATCTTAAAGGTAGCAGAACAATTGGAGAATAATGTTGAATATCTACTTGAGTACTAAAAATTTCTCAAAGTTGGAAAACAATTGAAAAAATATGCTGAATATCAACTTGAGAACTTAAAATTTCTCAAAGTTTGAAAAATTGTGGAATGATTGTGGATACCAACTTAACAGCTAAATAGAATTTGTTGTTGGATATCAACTTGAGAGCTAAAAATTTTCCAAAAGCTGGAGAATGACATTGGGTGTCAACTTGAGAACAAAAAATGCCTGAAAGTTTAGAGAAAATTTGAGAATGAAGTTGGATATCAGCTTGAGAGCTAACAGTTTTTCAAAGGTTAGAAAATAATTGGAGAAATATTTTGGATATGAACTTGATAACTTAAAATTTTTCACAGTATGCAAAATTCTGGAATGATGGTGGATACCAACTTAAAAGCTAAAAATTTCCCAAATGTTATAGAATAAATAGAGTTTGTTGTTGGATATCAGCTTGAGAGCTAAAAGTTTCTCAAAGGCTGGAGAATAGTTGAAGAACGACGTTGGGTATCAACATGAGACCAAAAAGTTTCTCAAAGGTTGAATAATAATTAAAGAATGACGTTGGATACCAACTAGACAACTTAAAATTTCTCAAAAGTTAGACAATAATTTGAGGACTATTTTGTATAACAACTTGATAACTTAAAATTTTTCACAGTTTGCAAAATTCTGGAATGATGGTGGATACCAGCTTAAAAGCTAAACATTTTCCAAATGTTATAGAACAAATAGACGTTGTTGTTGGATATCAACTTGAGAATTAAAAATTTCTCACAGGCTGGAGAATAGTTAAAGAAAGACGTTGGGTATCAACATGAGAACAAAAAGTTTCTCAAAGGTTGAATAATAATTAGAGAATGAGGTTGGATACCAACTTGAGAACTAAAAATTTCTCAAAGGTTGGACAATAATTCGAGAATAACTTTGGATAGCAACTTGAAAACAAAAAATTCCTCAAAGGCTCGAGAATAATTGGAGAATGATGTTGAATACAAAGTTGAGAACTAAAAATGTCTCCAAAGATTGGAGAGTAATCGGAGAACAATGTTAGATATCTACTTGAGAATTATAAATTTATAATAGATGGAAAAAATTTTACCGATGATTATTGGGGTCGTTTTCATCTATGGTTGAAAAATTCCTTTATTCGGTATCTAGCACTACTACTAACTGCTATTTTTTAGGACAGCTATGATGATGGACTTGGGTAATTTTTTATGTCGAGATAGGACACAACATTTCAATAGCCTACACAATCCAAAGGAGCAGTTACTGGAAAAAATGTAAATCTGTTAGGGCTCATTTCCAGATAGGCGAAGTCCTTCAACGTGTTAAACAACATGACCACATTCTTGTAAAATAGGTCAGTTATGTATCGAATAGAGTTTTACTGTACTACAACAGCTGTTCGCGTCAATGCACATGCGTACAACCTTATAGGTACATATTCACATAAATGTGTAACAAAGGAAGCAAAATAAAGGAAACAACAAACGCCCTCAATAAATAGATACATATTTATTATTGGAGGAACTGGGTAACTGCGAGTGACTTGCAAGACAACATTCTTTTGCTGTTGTTTTACTTGTTGTTGTTCTGTCTTTGTTATCGTAGCAGCTTACCAGCAGAAGTATTTTATGACTGTACAACAAATATGTCTTATAGTACGTGTGTAGTACAACTATTTGCCACCTTCTGTTACAATTACTGTTATTTTTATTTTATTTTTTTTCTATTATGTGCATTTAGTTGTAATATTTACTTTTTTTATCAGCTTTTGTTATCGCTAGCAATAATAGCAATAATTATATGTTGGTGTTGTTGCTTTGACAAAGGCGGCTGTTGGGCATTGATTTTATATAAATTGGTTGCTATGAACTGACTACAAGAGCTACAGCACTATTTTAGCAACCCAAATTTCCCTTATTCGTGTCATACATTTTATTGTACAACTAAAAATGTTTGTTGTTGCTGTCATTGTCAGATATTTGTGCCTGCCAGCTTAAATTTCACAGCTGTGGTCACAACTGTCAGGCATTGTAGAAAAATCTAAAATTGCAAAGGTATGTTTGTTTGTAAATGTGCACACCTTTATGTTATACACGCAACTGCGTTTAGCCTCCAACAGCTACATAAAAGCAAATACAGATTTTAGCCTAAATTGCAATTTGGCTTACATGCGCAAACATAAGTACTTAGCAACATAAACACACACATACACAAGCTTAAGTGTATCAACGTTTTGTTGTACCTTTTGCTTTGCATCTCACTTTTAATACAGATTTGTATGTAGTATTTGTTATTGTTGCTGCTCTTAAGTTGGCCCATTATGTGTACCTACATACATGTGTATATACTCTAATTTGGCACACGTATGTTTAGTACACGCCCGTTTGTCAGCATAACACACAACTCATTCATACAAACTTTCGCACTTCCTCGTGTAATTGTTGTTCCTACGCGCATGCGCGCCTTCGCTTACTCATTCATCACACATTTTTTTGGCCAGCCGGGCTCGCCTCACCGTGTCTACGCAATTTTTTTGTTTTTATTTACTCGTCTTTTAATTTGTTTATTTTTCACCTTTATTAGGCTCACATTTCGTTTAATTTAAATTTGTATACATATTGTAGTAGTTATGTGTATGTGTGTGTATGCAATGGTTAATAGTGTTTGTATGTAGCAGAAAAGTCAGTAAACTGTATGAAAATAAAAACGTAGCTGTATACTAACCGATAGACCACTAGATATTTACCAACGAACTCCTCTGATTTACAGCTTTTTTGGTAAAACGGAGAACAACTCTTACCAACAAGTGCTATTTTGGACTGAGTAGGCTATTGAAAAGTATATCCCCCTATCGACGCACAAAAATCACGCTCTACAAGGCGCTTATCATACCTGTGCTGGTATATGGCCCAGAATCTTGAACGGTGTCGAAAGAAAAGATGAGATGGCTCCTGGCGTGTTCGAGATAAAAGTTCTCTTGAAAGTCTATATTCATGTCCTGTCTATAGAGGTGTATAGAGGTCAGCTGTATGCTGTGAAGATAGTGCAGCTGATAAAAACTCGAAATGTTTGCTGGGTAGGTCAGGTTAAGCGATTGGACGAAGACACTCCGACTTAGAAAGTATTTGAATCGACAGCAGGGGTTGTCAAAACGTCAAGGCGAAGCAACGCTACCAAAGTATTTATGTGAATCTGCCTGTAGTGCTAGACATCAAAACTTAATAGATTAGTAGAAAACAAACCAGCAAAAAGCTTTACTGTTGTTCGCTTGTGGGCATATGCATGACGCTCGCTTTACAGTTTGTAAGGAACTGATCATAGCACTACATTCACAATAAGAATTGTTTCCATACATATATGTATTAGGAACCTCAACCATGAATCTTGGCTACTACGAACCAGGTAAGTAGGACTTATCTGCTTCAAGGTTTCTTACTTCAATTATCAATACAAGCTTTGTTTTATCGGGCTTAACTTTTTTAATATGACATCCTCCGGTATATTTAGCAATACTTACGAAACTTAAGCCTTCCATGGTTCACTGTTTCACCAACAAAAGCTTTGAATAATAGACACCTTACTTAGAATATTCCCACGGCGGTCGTAAGAGGCAACTAAAATACAAACCTCGTAACCGGTTTGTGCGCTGGCTTGAAACTCGCCACGAAAAAATCGATGAAAAGGGAAATGGTAAATTACAAAAAAGTGAAGGAGGAAGATAAGGAAGAAATGCAAGAGAAACGGTGAAAGGAATTAGCAAGAGGCAGAGGGAGAAGATGAGGAAAAAAAAGAAAAAAAGTTAAAGAGAAGTGCAAGAGAGAGTGAAAAGCGGAAAATTAAGAATAAGATTGTAGCGAGTAGAAGATTATTCGGATTATGAGGAGCCGAGGAAGGAATTTTTTTAAACGCAGGCAATCAAAATGCTAGGCGTGCCGATTCTGCTTGTATGCAATCAACAAAAAAGTATACAAAGCCAAGCTCAGTCCAGAATGTTTTTTTTTCTGGTCTAGCATTTGCTTCTCCTTCATTTAATGATTTCATTTCCTTTATTTATTTTATTCAGTATATACAAACATTTATTTACACATCGAAAATCTACTCAAATTACCACTCAACAGAGCTTAATATTATTCTTGTATATGTTGCAGCAACATATCGTAACTCTTCTGTAATTGTTTATTTATTTTAACTAAGCAATTCAAATTTTCCAGAATACTATTATAAATTTCATAAATTACCAAGAATTTTTATGTTTCTTTTTTAACACAGATAGTAATTCTTATAACTATACAAAATAACCAAAATATTGTAAGTGAAGTGAACACCCCCAGCGGGCATAGAATATATGCGCGGCTGGTATGCTTGTCGTAAGAGGCGACTAAAATACGCAAATGTTTCAAGAGGCTGTGTAGCGCAACCCTTTTGAGGGGAATTTTTTAGCTTCTACAATCCGATTGTCAACCTCATCTATCCTGTTTCTTTAGCAGCCGAGGCTGTGACGATCACAAGTTCATGAAACTAGGTGGTGAGGCGGGATGGCTTAGAAGGTTCATTCTGGTGATATTAAATCGTTTCTGATTGTTCCTGATCTGTATCTATCCATCAAAGGACCATCAACAACGATAACACTACCAAAAACCCTCGGGGAGTTCCCTCATCGCAACAACAACAACAAGTGAAGTGAACAAGTTAACGTATAAATTTATTTAATAAACAGATATTTCAACGAACAATTTTGTTCATACATCAGCGAACATGAAAATAGAAGTAGCCAATTTTATCAAATTTCGTCAGTTTAGCTCTTTTTTTTTTTTTTGTTATAGATAATTAAAAGAAAAATGTCCATGACTTTTGAACTGAAGCTTTGCAGGTACAATTGGTATAAAGTAGGATTTCAGCATGACGTAGCTTAGTTCGAGATTTCTTTTCAGCAAACCGATCAACGCAGGAGTACGGTATCAAATCCCACTGCTGGTAGAAAAGGCTTTCAGAACATCATCTATGTACATAGTGAAATGAGAATACTCCCCCTAAAGAAGAGAAATTTAATGCTGAACAAACAGTTTCCGCTCAATACCCAGAAACCTGGGCATACCAACAGACACCTGCTTGAAGTGGCCCCGCTTTCCAGAAATTTAAGAGATGGTCTATGTAAGCACTATGAAACAATTCGGCACTTAAGAATTCTTACTTTTCTAGAATCAACCGCGACATACCCAATGTATCTCCCATTTGTAATGATTTGTGCCCACATCACACCAACCATCTTTTCAATTGCAACCAACGCCTCTGACACCCTTATCTCTCTGGTCCAACCCTGTTGAAACTGCAAGTTTTCTCGGCCTCACATTAGAAGATATTGCCGATAATTAGTGAGTGGTCGCACCTATTGGATGGGACGAAGCTCGAAAATGTCTTCTTTTTTGTTTTGTAAACAATTTTCGAATTTTTTTGAAATTTTTTTATTGCGAATTCATACAAGTGAAAAATCTTTTTATTCCTCCATTGATATACCTACCTGTCAAATAATAGCTGACAGGGAACATGGCTGTCGCGAATGGCCAGAGAATGCAAGATAGGTTTGTTTTTTGGTCGCGGTTATTAAATTGAAATGCCATGAATTGCCCATTTTTGTCTCAAATCAGCTTTTCTTTTAAATGTGTATACTGAATATCAGACTACATATTTATATTCATTTCTAAAATCTAGTTAACAGATAAAATGTGAGCAGCCAGTTAAGCAAACATTTTGAAATATGTAAATAATGCAATAAACCAGTCGTCTACAAAAATTTTTGAAAAACACTATTGAGCAAATAATTTAATTAATCAAACAGCCGTTGAACAGGTGATCGAGGCTGTTTACTATTGTGAACGTTTTTATCAAACATTCGCCACTTGTATGAATTCACAATGGGAAAAAAATAATGATAATTAACGAAATTTGAAAAAATTCACCTATGCTTGTTTTGTGTTCGATACTGTAAGTAATTTTTTTTTAATTTTTACAATATTATGCTCTTAGCTGCTATATCAGCTTATAAATCTTTTCCTAGACAACAATCTCCTTAGCTTTCTCTGCTTTCACAGATATTTTAGCAAAAATAATAAAGCATACAATTTTGTTGTTTCTTTATTACTCTACCACGCAAATTTATTTGTCTTCCAAAAATGTGCAACAAACTTTCAAAACTCATAATTAGCTTATTTGTCCTAGTTAAAAAAAAATGTAAAAATGTGTAGTCAATAGAAAGAAGTCAAGCACAATGACACTTGACCTCACAATTATCAACGCCAAAGTACTTGATACAACACCAACGCAGAAAAACCAAAACAGAAATTTTACAATTTACGAAACTAGCAAAGTTTCAAATTCAGAGTCAGTCACAAGTCAACAACCAACAAATAGTCGGCAAAACGAGTACAACACATAACTTAGAGGAGCAAGTGACGCCCACACTTATTGGCGGACGAACAGAAGTTTTCAGGAGCCAAATTTTATATGTTATTCTATGTCGATATGTATGTATGACTATGTTATGTATCAATGGCTGTGAGTACTATCTAGTATTTGGGAATACGAACATATGACTGTTTTTTATAAACTTTCTGAAAATTGTAGTTCTGGAATGTTATGCTTATACTAAATTTATGCAAGTATATATTTATGTGTGCAAGTGTGGATGTATGTGTATATGTAAATGTGTGGGCAATATGTAGGTACATAAATTGTTACATTGTCACTTAAAAATGTTTTAAAAGTACTTCGAACTAAAATAAATTATTCATACTTATTTACTACATACAAACAAATTTGTCAGATAACTGTAGATACATTTAAGTAATTACCGAAAAAAATTTAAATGTAACGAAAAAAACATCGAACAAAAGCAACGGTGTGTTCAAAACAAATAACGGCACAACGAAAGATAAAATATACGCAAATGCGTTAAATGGTATAGCAGTTTTCAACAAAAGCTTATACCGTTCAAAAGTGTATTAAGGTGGTCTTTAAAACATAGCACGGAAATCAATACGAAGAGTGTTTGCTTTATATGGAAGAAAATTTTAAACACCCTTCGGAAAAATAATAAGGTTTTCAATCTGTCTAGAATCCATAGAAAACAAAGAAAGTTTTCCATTTTACTGTCAATCGTTTTTTACACGCAACAACAAAATTCATTTGTGAAAAATTTTCGACGGTTTCTACATTTCCTATACCCAACTCCATGCATGTTTCAATTACTAGAGGTTTGTTCTCCAATGATGACAGTGCTTTGACACTCCCAAATTTAAAAATATGGACTTGTTGCTTTTACGAAGTAAGAAAAACGGGGAATAATTCAATCCCTTTCAGCGAAAATTGTAGTAGAAAAGTACCTTTAGTAGTATATTAGTATTGATAATAAATTTGTAAACTATTTGGGGGAACAATTCATTTTCTACTGAATATTTGGTGAATTGATAAAGAGTTATGTTAGTTTGGTCATTCTTTCAGAATTTGTTTGAAGAACGCCGTAAATCAGAATTTATTCAAAAATACACCCTCTTAAAATTTCCTATAAGTTCAATGCATTTTAACATAAGAGGGAGTTAATGAAAAGCACGTTCTTCAACCTATGTAATTCTGACAAAAACAAAAATTTATTTTTTGTGACAAATCTCGAAATCTGAAATTTTTTAAAAATATTTTTAGATAGGACGATTTCAAACTGGCAGCCGACATGGGATCATACTCTACTCAGCAGCCGCAATGAACTGAGAAAAAAATAAAAGAAAATGGATTATTGTCTTAGAACTTTATATTCCGGCCTTGACTTTGACAGAAGAGTTAAGCTTTTTTGCGGTCCTGCTACGTTTATTGGGATTTTTATTCTGAAATTTCGGAAATCTCTCTTCCGTTTAAGTATTCATGGAAGTGCTCGTATTCGAAACACGTTCGTTTGATGCTACCTCACGAGGTCCGAATATTCCAAAAAAGTATGTATATTAGACTGGTTTGATTTATTAACCGATATCGCGCCATCAATTTTTCGATGGGATTTGAGCTCAGGAAAAAAAGTTCGACTACGCATACCCCAAAAAATAATTTTCGAGCCTGCGAAATTTCATTTTTTTATTTTTTTTCGACCTTAAAAATCAAAGTCGAAAAAAAGTCAAAAAAATGAAATTTCGCAGGCTAGAAAATTATTTGTTTGGGTATGCGTAGTGGAACTTTTTTTCCGGAGCCCAAATCCTATCGAAAAATCGATGGCGCGATATCGTTTAACTTATGTCCATACAAATCGACTCAGCCTAATGTATGTATATACATAATATTCCAAATATAAAACAATTCCACAAATTCTTAAATGGAGACGAAAGTTCCGAACATACGGAATGAATATGTTGGCATGAGTACATTTCGTTTTGGCATCTCCATTATTTACTTATGAAATTTTTACGTGAATCGATTTACTAGTCCAGTTTTTGGCGTTACATTTTAAATTGGTTAAGGTTTCATGTGTTCATAGGTTTATGAAAGTGCACGATTCTTTGGTGTCCGTACTTTTCATAAAATTACCCATGTTCAGCCAAACTAATAGATAATGGCAAAGTTAATAAATTCATCATAAAATTAAAAAATTTGTTCTAAGAAATTATGCAGTTCAGTACTTATCGGGTATTTGCAAACTGATTGTTTCCTATTTCTACTACTAATATTTTTGACTTATTTTGTTTTGTTGATTTTCCGACAGGGTGGATAAATGATCTATATTGGAACGATTTTCCGTCATCCCATGTCAAATTTGATTTGGAGACAAACCGGTTTCGGCGTTGTGCCATCATCAGTGTCGATTTTCGTTCTGAAAAATGATGACACAATGCCGAAACCAGTTTGTCTCGAAACCGAATTTGACAATGGATGACGGAAAATCGTTCCAATATACTAATATTTTTCTGCCTACAAAACAGCTATTAACAAAAGATATCTGAAAACGCCAAATAAAGAATTTTTGAATTTTTTTAAAATGTTTTTGTGATTGGTTTGCCTAGTTTCACTTACAATACTGAAAGAAGTTTTTCTAGATTTATCGAAATTTAAAAAAGAGACTCTAATTCACGAAATTTGATACATATTTCCACTGCTATCTTCGTGTTCGCTGCTGAAGTGCCCAAAGCCGATAATACTATAGTCAAAAATATTGCCTATCAATTTTGACCCCTGCTGGATGCATGTCGACCGTAAACATGTGTGCTTTACATCTTAATCGTATCCAATCGGTATGGACATTTATATGATATATCCTTTGTAGTGATTTTGTCGTTTGAAGGGATGAGACTGAATCGCTCATTTGATTCGTTTTTGACCACCATAATGTATATACATGTGTATGTATGAATATTTAAGCTCTATCTATTTTTATTCTTTTTTTTGTTTTTAATTCATTTTTCACATTATTTTATTATTTTTATGTACGTCGTCAGCTTGTGTGCTAAGTTCCTTTTAATGTTCGTTTTTATCAGGGTCGCGGCACATGTGCAATTCATGTAAATTTATTATAATAATTACCATTAAAATAAAAAAGAGAGCATACCTAAGCCAAAGACTTATTTTATTTAATAGTTTTAAAATGTATATATTATATACATATTTTATAGGCGAACAAATGTCATCGAACTGTCGTAGGCATTGGAGCCTTATATAAGACAACTATCTATAGTAATAAGTATGCTTTCGACCATACGACACGCATCTATGCGAGATCCTCACAAACCGCCCAATTCAAGTATATGTACACCAACGAACACGAAAACAGCAGTGTCAATTTTTATCAATTTTTTCAATTAAATTCTTCTTTCTCTTGTTTTCGACAATTTAAGAAAAAACATTTACAAATTTTAAAACTGAAACTATGCAAACCAATGTTTCCGAAAAGTTTCGAAAGTTGTAGAAACTTTTATGAAAATGCGAAGTGTTTATTTGGAGTTCCCTGAAATATTTAGAGTATGCAGTTTTGTAGCATAGTCAATTTTAGTCTAACAGAGTGCCATTTATAAGTCTTTTAAGATTCATATTGGTTTTTGAGATTTTTTTCCGAGGGGGTGTTTTTTTTTTTTCTTGCACCCTTTTATTTCTTACATCAAAGAAAATCTGAATAAAATTCTCAAAAATCAATGCGAGTTTTGGGATTAACTGGAACCTTGGTTGACTAAAATAGATTAGACAAAACGCATACTCAAACAAATTCAGAAAACTTCAAAAAAAAAGTTCAAAATTTCCATACAATTTTCTCGAAATACCTACTGAATTTTGAAAAAAAAAAAAATTTTAACGTTTTTGAGATTGGCTTGCATAATATCAGTAATAAAATGCATGGGATTTTCTTTAAAAATCATGCACATACAATTTTTCCTGTAATTCGGAATCCAACACAAATATCAAATTTTCTATCAATATTCGTTAAATCCATTTGTCAAATCCTATTGAAAATAGAAGAAGGGGAAAAGCTTGCAATTTTCGAGGGGCCGCTAAATCATATATTACAATAACTTAAATCGTGCGCCCAGCTTCATAGTACCATCGTTGGATGCAGGAGCAAAAATCTCAAATCTCTTTTAAGGTTAGATGAGCCTTTATTTGACCGAGCTAAAATTTATGACTTTGATATCCTCAAATAAACCTATTTACCGCTTATGCTAGGCATTACCTTCTGAAGGTAATTTTGTCTTCTTATAAGTACGGCTGAATCGTAGCCGAGTGGACACGATTTGTATTCGACGAAATCTTGCGGGGATAGAATTTTAATTTATCGCTTGAAGCGACTTATAAAATATATACGTCGAGGCCACTTTTCATAATCGTTGAAGGCTCTGACGATGTTGATTGTTCTAAGCCCAGGGTCCCACACGTGTGTGTGCTGTGCATGTATTCTAGAGTGGGTAAAATTTATTGTTGAAAAGGCACATCCAGTTTCTTAATCTATGGGTCGTACTGAGTAATATTGCCCATGGGACCATAGTTCTGAAATGAATTGCGAGCCTCCCTAATTTTGTTAGAAAATTTTATATCAAATTTTTCTCACTTGATTAGGGACAATATTATTCAGTATTACCCAGAAAATTTGTTTTTGTCGAGTATGCTGTTATACAGTTATAGGTACCTAGACCAATATATGTATGTATACTTCAACTTATGAAGAGGGGTTTTTTGGACACTAACTTTAGATAGTGAGGAGGGTTTATTCGAATAGACCTACAACTTCAGGTATGTCTCGCAAGGAGTATATTTTCACTGTCACACAGTGTAATTAACTATAGCGTGATTCAAAAAGTTCTCAAATTAATAATTGACTTTCATGTCCCCTTCGTTTAAATTATTTTGTTGTGCTCAAACTTGAAAACCCCTTAAGGCCATACACTTGAAGGACTTAATATTAGTAGCATACTCTAAACCATTTAATGGCCATGTTTCTTCAACTAAAATGGCTTTAATCATTTTCTCACAAATCGAATATATACACGCATACATAATTATTAAAATCACATCACACAAATAAAAAGTTTCCATTACCAATCTGCCCCTAATTTATTATATTAATTTAATTGAATTGTACGTTAGTTGGCATTGCTGTCGAAGTGAAAAAAAAAAAAATATTTTAAATTTAATATCGAAAACAGATGTTCATAATAGCAGCCGACCAATCAACGTGGCCCAAATGAATACAATAAAATACCACAAAAAAAGCTTACCGAAAAGAAAACTCGCACAATATGTTGGTAAATAAAGTCGTCAGCAGAGTGGCAATTAATGTTTGCTTTGCTGTTTTCTTAAGATTTTCTTTTATAATTTACGATTTTGGTTAAAAAAAATTTCAAAGTTACTCATTCTGAGTCTTTATATACTATATGTACATGCATATGTATGTATTAATGGCTGTATCTCATTAAATTTCATTTTTTATTTAATATTTATTTCTATCTTATTGAATTAACAGCCAATAATGCGCCGTTTCGTATGCAAAATATAGCACTACAAAAAATTTTTAAAAAATATATATGTATATACAAATGTAGATAGGGTAAGCGTACTAATATGCGGAACTTAAGGGAGCTTCCATGAGAAAGAGAACCTCAGACCAAAAATTTGTTTTTTATTAAAACTAACAAACACTTGCGAAAAACGCTGTTAAATATTTTAGCGCGTCCGAAAAATAACAAATTCTAACATTAAATACACTTTTAATGAATTTTTTCACTTTTTAAAGTAAAGTATTTGGCCCACATTTTTTGTAAGGATGAATAAGGTAGTTTTGAAATAGATGTCAAATTGTTTGTGGTTCTCAATTCAAGTGAAATACAGGAGCTCTTCTTTATTTAATAAAATTTAGCTTTATCTCACATTGGGTAAGTTTTTACTATTTTTTGTACAATAAATAAAACAGTATCGGCCTTCTCCCACACGTGACAAAAAAAAAACAAAATTTCTTTTTTCCTTAATTAGTGATGCACCGTTTTTTTTTTTCGTCTTTATTGCCTAAAACTAGAACTATATTGCGAATGTATACCACAACTGGAATTTCGTTTCTACAAAGTTATTTAAGAGATATGCAGTAGTGAAATTTGTCCCACCCGTGACAGATATGGGTGGGACAGATTTTGCTGAAAACTATAGCGTAATAATGCAAGATGAGATTCAGTCTGCACATTGGGGCCATGCACAGTTTACAGTATTTACTGCGTGTGTATGGCTGGCTGAAGGCAAAAGATATTCGTACGCCATTGTTAGTGACGTTTTATGCCGCGACAAGTATACTGTGTATGCAAGCCTAAAAAAGATTATCGTGTTACTAAAAAATAAAATTCCCGGACTAAAAACAATTAAAGTGTTCTCTGATGGTGCAGCATCACAATTTAAAAACAAGTATACCCTATCGAACCTTTGTTAAATGCCTACAGATTTTAATGTACAGGTAGAGTGGTATTTTTTCGAAAAAGGGCAGTGGATGTAGCTGGCGCTGTTGTGAAGAGGTCGGTATGGAGTCAAGTACGGCAACGTAAGGCTGATATCAATAATGCTGTAGATTTCACGTTAACTGCCAGAAAGGTTAAAGAATATTGAGACTATGCATTTATCTGAAGAAGAGGTTGAAGCTAACAGAATCATACATGACCGAAGATGGAACGATTTACTCGCTATTAACAAGCTTCAATCACACCATTTCTTAAAAAGGCGTAGTCAAGAGGATCATTCTATGGGACTTACATTCAAGTTAAAACTTACTATCTTAAAGTATTTAAACTTAACGTAAATAAAATTGATCCCGACGATGATGAAATTTCATGGAACGAGTCCGAATGTGAACCTTTGTCATCTTTAATTTATGGTGAATTATCGAACGAGGCCGATTCTGAACTTTGGCATCTATAAATTATGGTAAATAAGCTTTCAAAGTACTTTCAGTTCGAACGTGTCCCACCCGTGACAAAGGCTGTCCCCTCGTGATACTACAATTTATTTATTATTATAAAAGTAGAAACTGAAAGTAACCTATTGTTATGTTATTATATTCCACATATGTCAGTGCAAATGGAGATATTTAAATAAAATTAATTACTTTTATAAATTTGCAGAGTTTAACTAATACTTTATGTGACTAGAGAATAGCTTATTTTTTCTGTTCCACCCGTGACAATTTTTGAAATTAATTTTTTCCCAAATTCGTGATAATTTTACGGTTCTTTTTTTAATTGATGCATTAACAATTGACGTTGTTTTCCAAAATCTATATTTAAACTAGGAATAACTTGTAAAATTTATTAAATTCCTTCAACAAACATGTAATTATGCGTACAAGTGTCCCACCCGTGACGATGGAATACCCCTTAACACTTCCTTAACCTTTGGTGGTGATTACATTGCAGTCAATGGTGGGAATATTTCTGAATAATGTAGCGTATACATAATTTTTAAATATATAACTGTTAAATATTAAAGAATACATTTTCAAAAAGGGGAGCTTTTACTTTAGTATCCGGATGCGAATTTTAGTACGATAGTACGCCCAGGCGTGTTATGGTGGTAGCGTGCTCCGCCTACTACACCGAGGGTCCCGGATTCAACCCCGGGCAAAGTAACATAAAATTTAGTTTCTGTCATGAAAAGCTTCTCAGTGAAAATTCATCTGCCTTGCGGATGTCGTTCGGAGTCGACATAAAACATGTAGGTCCCGTTCAGTCAATTTGTAGGGAAATTAAAAAAAGGAGCATTATGGAATATGGAAAGGAAGCTCGACCTAAATCTCCTGGGAGTATTTTTTTATTTTCTTATAATATTTATTATACATTTTTGTTTCCATATTATTCCATATGATGTCTCACGCAATATCATAACTATTTTGAAAACCGTATTATCTCCGTAGTTTTTTTAAGCCCATTACTCAGCAGAAAATACATTATTATAAAGTTTATAAACCCTATTATTAAAACATATTATGACTGGGGATTATATAAAACTATGAATTAGGGCGTTTCACTTCTGCTTCCACGCCATTCCCCCTTCTTTCTGTAGGAAAAAGATATATTAGTATGGTTCCCGTTACGACCACAAAAGTTTGTGGGGAAACCTTGCGATATGCGTTCTAGCCCGACCATGTTGGGTACTATAGATATGACAATATCGAACTTCCAGATCATCACTCCTTTCCTGCTTCCGTAAGGAAATTAAGACCGTAATTTATCCAACAACTTTCGCCCTACGTACATACGTGAGGTTAAAGATCGCATTCTGGCGAAACGTCGTATAAGAGCTTTCTTGTACATGCTTTGTGTGTTTCTATATGTTGGTCCCTAATGATAGTGGGGATTCGCCTCTTCATGAGGATGACTATCCTGGTTCTTTTTTTTTTTGTTGCTAGCTGAATAGCGCAACTAACTTACCTTCTATTTATGCTGCAGAAGATCTCGTTTAAACTGAACTGTGCCATATCGCAGTTTCGCCTGGAGGCTACCACATCTTTTACAAAAGTGAGGAGATAGATGTTTTCTGACATGTCAAAACGAAGAAGACTGTTTATTCACCCTTCTTTGATACCGATCTCGCAGGTACACTCCTTAGATATTAAGTTAAAATATCTATACCCTGAAAGTTGTTTCTAGTGCCTGAAGGATGTCATTCCACTTGGCTGATTTAAAAGATATTTGATGTCCAGTGTGGCCAGTAAGAATATCGATCTTTATTGATGATCCGTTGTATAGGCTTCTTTACCGTGTCTATTACTTCTGTCATGACATGCGTTGTGGAGTTATCTCTCCGGAAACTATGCTGTTTCTGAAACTGTTCTCCCCATATTCTATGTTCTCTAGCAGAGAATTGTAATTAAAATGGTTGTGCTGATAAATACACAATTTTCTGCAATCCACATTCATATATTGCTTAGATTTTTTGATGGCAGAATACTTGTTCGTAGTACCAGGAAAGTGAGAACTATAACGGAACAGACAGCGGTCGATCGCTCAAAAAATAGGTGATGCAAACCTTTCCTTAGTCCCCTAAAGACTGCGCCAAGGTCTATATATACATTTTTTGAAACTAATATAAAAGGAGCACATAAATTCGGATAAAAAACACAAATTTTATACAAAAGAAAGGTATCCGGACACTGAAACTTACATTTAGCCTCAGTATCCGGACAGAAATGTTCGACCTTAAAAAATCCTGTACGAATACTGAAAAAATAAGACAAACAGTAATGTATCTCTTTGCACACCATAGAAGACATAATTTAAGAGTATTATAATGCTAATTGTTCGTTTCTCTCATGTTTTCAGTAACCGGGCAAGTTGTCCGGAATATGAAAATCGTACTAAATTTTGGTTTCATTATCTGAGCGCATGATTTAGGCGAAACATTTTATGAATTTGTTTTTTTATTTATAAAACCAAAGTTTATTATATTTCCAAAAGAGGTAACTAATTATATTCTATAATCCTTTATTGTCTTACTTTTTAAAAGCGCTCCCACTATTTTTTTGTTTTTGCCAAATCGGCATTAGAACTGTATTCTTAGACTTCAGCCCCTAAAATGACGCGTACCTATAAATTTGATGTAACTGAAATTTTGTTAGGATACCTAAGAAATATACAGAATTGCGATTGTGTTTTGTTTATACGTTATTATCCCATTAATGACAAAAAAATGCCAGTGTCCGGACACTAACACTGTCCGGGTAATAGTGCGTTTACCCTATGTAAGTATTAACAATAACACACAACTCCATATGGTGTATGCTGCGTGGCGTAAAGGGTATCTAAAAGCTTAACTGTCAGTACACAAATCACCCAATAATCGATTAAGTTCTTATGCTAAAATGGAATATCTGGCTAGCTTGCTGACGGAGTGTCCGCCATAATGTTTGAGGCACTAAAAGAATTTTAAATCAATTTATTTCAATGAAAAATAAATTTCGTAAATATTTATGAACAATTAAGAAAGTGTTATTAAAGGAGATGCAAAAGGGTGAAAACTGCCAAAGCAGGGTAGAAAGTAGAAAGATCAATGCACGCGTGTACCGAATATATGATATTTGTACAAAAAAAACTGGGCAGGCAGCTGCTCTAAATAAACCAGTCATCAATGCTTTATAAAATATTTCTTGAAGCATTAAATAAAAAAAAGTAACAAACTTGAAAAAAGCATTAATCCCCTTCAAAAACGATTTAAAATACAAGCAAAAAATAGAAAAATATCATTAAGTTGCAAAAAACCGAAAAAATCCAATACCACCAAAATAAAAAAAAAAATCAAGATTTGTAAAGTGATTTGCTGAATTTTACAAATGTGGTTAAGAGCAATGAGCCAGTCAAAAAGCAAATGGTGGGTTGTATAATTAACATCGAAATTTCTAGTGGAATATCGAATGATTCGAACTATCCGAATAGTTCGAAAGATTCGAGGAATTTGAAAACACGAACAATTCGAATTATTTAAAAAATCTAAATCTAAAATTGACTATTTTATAGTAGTGATCTTGTAAAATAGAATTAAATGAATATATTTTTTAATTAACATTGGTTTTTACAATTATTAATAATATTTCGAACAATGTAGTAAATGATAAACTAATAAACATTTCTAATTATAATAAGAGATTTATTTCTAGATTATTACTGTAGCATAGAAATAACTTTATGAGTCAAGTAATACATTCTATAATATCAATATCGACCTCATTTGGAAATGTTAATGAAGTTATTTGGAACTACTAATTCTATGAAATTAATAATTTTCTTTACCTAAAATCTTCCCGAAAATGATCGCCAAAAATGTAAAAACATGCATTTATTTGAATTATTCAAACTATTCGAATAATTGGAGGCATTCGCATAGTTCGAGCTATTCGAATATTCGGATCGAATCTCGGAGCGAATAATTCGATTTAATTCGGTTCGAATATTTCGAAATCTCGAATATTCGCACACCCCTAAAATATAACCGATCACCTAGGAGAAACGTCACATACGATCCGTGATCAAATGCCGTTTTTTAAGTCACAATATCTCCGAAATTGTGTGTCGAATTAATGAAATATGTGAACAGTTTTGGATCCATGATTCCACTCCATTCCATTAGGATTCCATACCTGATTTTTAAATTTACTATCGCGGTCTTATCCCTTTTTCTTTCCGTCTCCCGTTGAAGAAAGTTATATTGAACATCCTGTCAAAAAGCTAAAACGTAGCCATCTTGAACATTCTGACAGGCAGTGGGTGGATAAGATATCACACTTATTTTGTAAACAAAGCCCGAATTGACAGGTTCAACAATCGACAAAAAAAATCATGATACGTAAATTTTAGCTCTGTTATTAATGTCAGCCTATGAATACCAATGAAAAGTGTTAAAACAGATTTTCGTCTACGTAAGAATAATAGTGAAGGGCTATTGATAAAACAGATTTCTACAGCACCATGGTTATAAGAACAATGTATTGAGCGACGCGAACTTAAGTTTCTTTAAAAAAATGTTTAATATTGAAAGTTGTTTGCTGTTGGAATGTCCAATCAAAACAGTTATTTTAACAGAAAAGTTAGTATGTTTGAATGCGAATATGTCATTTTTACAGAATATTGTTAACTTGAGACCAACAGTTTCTTTTCTGTTGAAATTACTAAACAAATGTGTGCTCTTAACAAAAATTCCGGTTTAATTAACCATATTGCGATCATTTTATACCCCATTTTTGTTGATTTTATAAGCGGGATTTCTTTAAGTGTAATGGACACCAATCCAAAGGACTTCAGGTTCTTAGATCCCTTTTCTCAAGAGCCTTGAAAGGCTTCTAGATACGCACATTACAAATAATCTGCACATACATAGTGCTTCTAATTCTCCAACAAGCATCATCCACAAGTAACTCCATCGAGACACCACCCTACGCTATAACCTTAAAAACAGCGAAATTGACATGGAAGGGCTTCCTTCCATTATGCAAAGTATAAGCGTAAGCCGTAATCGTGTACCTACTATATATGGGCGTGAATGGACCAATCGCGGAATTCATAAAGCTAGACTACTCAGGCAAGAGATTTCTCCATAACAAGATCCGGATTGTACCCATAAGTAGGTATTATGAAACCACGGTGAACGCCTTTCTTTAAAACTATAAAGCATCTAAAACCATCTTCAAGCATCAGACGAGCTAGTGCACACCACATTGAACCTAATACGTGTACGTGGTATCATCCTAAATATACATAAGTATAGACTGAAATAATTATATTTACCATACGCTTCAAATACAATCATGAAACATTCAATGGGGGTAAAACTCCTTGACGTTATTTACAAAAAAAGAGGATGACTATAACTGCCCTTTAAGCATTTTAAGCAGCCCGCCGTAAACTCGTTTTATTCCAAGGCATCAGTGGATGGCGACCTTCACTTTGAAGAAACCGCACAGTCTGTAGAGTTGGCTGAGTGTAATACAGTCCATACAAGTCTTCGAAGTTATACCCCAATTTCTATCGATAGACTTGTACAGTAAATTTGAGGGAAGTTTAAGGGTCAGATTATGTAAGGCGCCGTGACACTTTGCTTCGCAGTCTCTCACATTCTCAATCACCCCTATAAAATAATAAAAATTTCATAAAGGCATTCAGGTCCACTATCACTCACTGAAGTGAATGAATGCTCTTATTTGATAAGGATTTTGGTTCACACGAAAAAAAAATGACTCGATGCTTTATAGATAATTCGCCTCTAAATGTAGGGTATAGAACTCGAGGAATCTGATCTAAAACTGAAGCCATCCACGGTTGGCTATACTGCTCATACCTGTATGTTAGTTTGCAGTTTTCCTTGTATTTGTTTTTTTTTTTTTTTTTTTGTATTTTTTGTCAGCTGACTACAATGCTGAAAATATACATGGTCGCTTACGATCACGGATGGAAAATCTTTTGCACAAAAAGGGCAAACACTAGACCGTCAAATAATACTGCCACAAAAAAGTCGGATCTGGTAATGCGACTCATCTATTCCTATGAGGCGTTGAATCAGAATTAACTTAATGAGCCGTTGTTCGGTCCTAACCTAAAATATTGCACATACAAATCACTGGCGATTGAGCGTTTTAGAGCCTAGGGTGGAACATGAACCCGCTAGACCGATTCTCGTAGCGGAAACGCATCGGCAGACATGTGAAAGCATTATTAATATACTATTTTGATTTAAAAATTGACATTCGACAAAATACGGTGCGAAAACTGAACTTGAGCTTTCTTGATAAACCGCAATAATAAGCTAACACCCACGATTACGGTGTGCCAACTAAGAGGAAGAGTACCAACAAAATTCACTAAATTTTTATTCAAGCTTATTTTAGGCCATTCACATCGACGCGCCTGTCAGTCACGTCGCCAATCAACTAATCGCGCAAACCGTCAAGTCTTAACAACTTTATTCGCGCTGCTTAATGGATAAAAGATGAAAAGAATCAAAATTATTGAATGAGACAATTGTGTTTATTCAAATAATTGAGTGTCATTGTAGCCCTCAAAAAAAAATTACATATGAAAATATTTACAAATAACTACACTCATATGTAAGAATGTCAAGCATTATATGTTCATATTTTATTACTTTCAAGTGTTCTCTGTTTCGTTTTTAATTTCTTCACTTTCAAAGTCATTCAATTCTGTGAGATTATTTCATTTTGTTTCCATTTTCTTTTGAATTCTCCAAAAAAATAATCATTTGAAATATGTTCCAGTTAATGGAAGCTGTTAAAAATTATCATGAACGCATTGAAGTATAAAATAAATTATTATTCGTACACAAAATGGCCGCTATATTATGTATGTAGCAATACTTATAACAAATATGCGTAAATAAATTCAATCTCTAAACAAACTAACCAATCAGCTTTAAGTAATTTTTTCTAAAAGCACTTAGAATGATTCTAACAAAGTGATCTGGTTGCTATTTTATTTATGAGATTCTTGTATAGTAGGTAGTTGTGCGATCGCCATGACAGTTAATTGGTAATCAAGAATGTGCATTAGGGTGGTAAACTTTTAGTACCTATTTTTTTTTTCCTGCCAAATCTCATTCGAAAATTCTATTTTCACGAAATGGGATAATGAAAATGTTGATCATGATGATAACTCTAAAACATTTGGACTAACCTTTGACTCGACATTTTCGATCGGTATATGGAAGGGGGTAGTATTCGAACAACATTGATTCTCCATCGTCGTAATGAACTTGGAAACCCAAAATTGAGTTATTATAAGTCTTTAATTTTTCCAGCCTTAATATAGTCCAGAAACATAGACTATGTAAGTCGAATTTTTATATTTAAAACTTTATACCCAGCTGTACTTGTAAACAGAGTATTGAATGGATATCCGTTGGTTGTACAGGTACAAAGGAATACATTCATCAAAATCGTCAGTATCGAAAATAATTTCACTAAGCCATATCCGTCCGTCCGTAAACACGATAACTTGAACAAATATTGAGATATCTTCACCAAATGTATATGAGCTTATCTGGAGCCAGAATAGATTGGTATTGAAAATGAGCGAAATCGGAAATAACCACGCCCACTTTTTCGATATCGATAATTTAGAAAAAATTAGATAATACAAAAACGAATACCGCTAAGCCAATGAAATTTAGTAGGTAGATTTGTTTTATGACGTAAAACATAAATTTCAATTCACAAATTTTAATTTGGTAGCACCCAGATTTAGAAGAAGAAAATTTGCCAGTTTAACGAGCCGTAAATCAAAAGTCGTTAAAGATATTAGATTCAAGCTCACTTAAGCTGTAAGCTCACTTTGAAAGGAATTTTCCTTAGGGAAGCGGGTTTAAGATGGAACAATCTCGAATCGTGCTACCACACCAACCTGTGTAGCCTGAATGGAACGCTTCCTGCTTGGAAGGGGGACATATCTCTGGTGTTTGGACTTATAACCGGCCACATACCAATCGGGAAGCATGTACAACTGCTGGGTGCTCCTTATAATGATTACTGCAGGAGCTGCAAAGGCGAAGAGGAGATAGAAACAGTAAAGCATTTTCTGTGCGACTGTCCTGTGCTTTGGCGAAAGAGGAAGACATCTCTGGGATCTCCCTTCTTTGACGATCTTTGTGATCTGGCTAATTTGGAACCTAAGAAATTCCTAACATTTACTGAATCGACCTGTTGATTTGAGTAGGAGAGACATCCACGTGGTTTCACAATGGGACCTTTTGGGTCTAAGTGCACTGGTGCTCGCACTGGTGGCCACTCCAACCTAACCTGACCTAACCTATTAGATTGAAATTGGTTAAAGACCACGCCCACTTTTCTTAACAAATCTTGCAATAACTCACATTTGACTGATTTTCTACCCCAGTAGTGGTATGGTTGAGCTAAGACAAAGCTTAAAAAAAATTTGAAAATGGGCATGACCCGCCCTTTTTTTGTTACATATGTGCATTATTGCGCAGCCTTATAACGCTATTAACCACACAAAGCAAACAACAACAAAGTTTCAAGTGCACAGCTGGGTTTCACCCGAACTTAGACCTCCTTACTTGTTTTAATACTTATTTAGTTTTTAAAACTGTTCATTGTATAATCGCTCATGCCTGATATAATTTTTTTATTCTTTTCAGGTTAATAAACAGTATTCAGCCACCGATCTGGAGGCTTTCATGAAAATCGCCGTTAATTGGCAAAACAGTAATCACAGTTTACTTGAAGGAGTCGATATAAAAGGAGGTAAGAGCTTTTGTAATGTTATGGCAAAATTGAGTAAAATTTCAGTTTCTTACTTGCCCTGCCCCCGCATTATATCTATCAGTCAACATCTGATGCCACTCGCACACAAACCGTTCTGCCTCACGTTTTGTCTTCTAAATAGTCGTCTCCTTAATATCGCGGTAGCATGGGATCCAGGCTCGTAAAAAGCAACGTCAAAATCCTTAGAAAAATATTTTCTAAGTGGTGTCATCCCAGTGACTTACAAACGCCACAAGCGTATTTCTGCCATGAAAAGCTTCTCAGCAAAAATTCCCGCAATTTGTAAGAAAAATTAAAAAATATTTTAACAGTGCAAATTGGAAGAGAATGTCGATCTGAATCTCCTCGGAGATATAGCGCGCCTTGTTTTTATTATTTATTATTTTGTAGTCGTCACTCCCCTTCATCGCGTCACGCTCCACCACGCATTGCTGCGTTCATACGAAGCGCATCATTTTTCCCGGGGTAGCGCGATATTTCCCATCCTATCGTAAGAGTTCACCCCCACTACTCGGCTGCATAATTAGGTCGAAGTCTGCTCTCAGTGCGCAGGTGTGGGAGCCGAGAGGATTAAACGTTAGCAGTCTGTTGCGAAAAACTTTCCTTCTATCACTTATTTGATTTTCTTCCTTGCACAGATGTACATACATACATATGTGCTTATGTTGACTGCACCAAAGTAGTGGTCCAAATATATAAGGACCTTGTAGCGTGAGCACTTCCATGACGCTAATGCCATACATGCCTGTCGTAAATCACTACGTGATCGATTTGGTTTCGTACTCTTCGAGCAGGAGGCAAAACAGTATACCTTTTTGTCTGAAACCTGGCACTGCAGTCAACCTCAACGCATTAGGATATGTTACATCGTGGGGGCTGATTTTTCCAACTGTATGACCAAAGACCCCTCCCATGCCAAACCTGGTGGTGAAGGCGCCAAAGGAGATTTTGATGTCATGGTGAGGGCAGTCGTCGCATATCGGGGACGCCCTCTTTCTCTGCTTCTCTCTCGAACACTCCTAACCAGATGTCAGTACCCACAAAATGACAGAGGTTGAGGACAGGCTTCGTACTTCATCAAGGTAGATTGTGTTTGCTTATTCCTTTGCAATCTATTGAAAGCCGTATTTGGTATGGTAATTTATATAATAATACCCGTTTGGTTTTTTTAGCACCGTGGGGATAGACCATTAATGGCAGGTTCCTACTCAAGTAAAATTTTGCATTTATAATGTACACATCCTTGAACGATAATGCTCGGCGGCGAAGTCTCTTTCCCACCACAAAACCCACAAATTGGCTTCAAATTGTGCTTCTGCCCATATTGCTACTGTGGTGGCCGTCGCAAGGTCCTAATGTCCTTCTGCCTTCCCACGTCCATCGTGCTTCTTCTATGACGGTGATATCAGCCTTTGATTTCACGAAGACATGAAGCAGCCGAAATAACCTCGCTTCGGTACCTTCCCCAGAAAGAGTCTAAACAATTCAGGCAAAGGCCCTTAAATCGTAGTCCGATAAGCGTTTGAAGTAGTCGTCATCAGAAGACCGCAGGGTCAATTAGCACAATATGCTTAATAATATTCTTGGGACCACTTGAAGAACGGTAATTTATCTTCTGACTCTGAGCTAAAAACTTCTGCAAATGAACGCTAATTGTCAATTAATATATGTAAAACTTTTTTTTCAGAAATGCAACAGTATATGAATAGTCCAGCCATGAATATGTACAAAAAGCGTGAACGCACACAGAATTGGAATCATCAGGAGAAAAAGTTTTTACTCGATTTATGTCGAAAAGATATGAGAATTATTGAAAATAAACGACTCGATGCTGGACTGACGGCTGTGAAGAATAAAGCTTGGAAGATAATACATCAGAAATTTTCAAGTCAATTTGGTACAGATCGGACTTGCAACCGGCTGAAGGAACAATGGCGGCGCATGAAAGGTAATAAACTTAACAAATTAAACTTTATCTCAAACATGTTTAATTTAACTTATGGATAAGTAGCTTGTATAAACTATGTATGTTGGAAAAATATGAGGACCGTTTGCTGTTCATAGCTTTGAATTCAGAAAGGCACTAAAATCGTCATTTCGGGGAGGTGGTGTTATTTACACCGTATAAGATTTTTTTCTTAACATACTTCATCAATAAGAATTTCCGTTTAGAAAGTGTTTATAGCAAGGGACACTTTTTATAGATCCCGAATCTCATTTTTTAGACATTTTTTGATTAAACACCGAAAATTAAGGGAAGTGAGCGGCATTCTCTATCGCAATTCTTCCTCTGCCCATACATATTGTGGCGAATATTAGCATTTCTAACATCACTATGCTGTTGGTAAATAAATACAACGACAGCATTTACACACATATATAGAAGGCAATGAAGAATATTCCGCACACATAACCAGCAGCTTGAAGCGAAGAACAAAGAGAAACAATCACACATCATGTTATCATCAGCTAAGAGCAGAAGCTGTTACTCACACATACACACGCACATAGCTAGAAGAAAATCATAAGCTACAGATATACATGTATATATAGCTAAATAACCAAGTATGAGATAAAAATGTTCCAGAAGGCATGTTCGTGAAAAGTCTAAACCTTAGGAGAAACAGGTGAACGAGGCTCACTGAGACTATAAAAGCAGCGCGGTACAAGCTAGAGATATACGCTGCCGATAAACGCCGCCGCCGCCGAATATCGAAAATATCGGCACGGCGGCGGCGTTCGGCTTTCGGCGCGTTACTATATTTTCTACTCGTTTAAGACTATTTAGGCCATTTATTGTTCATGTCGAAAATTGGTCGGATATAGTCGAAAGTGGTATCAAGGGATGCGCATCACTGCCAGTTATAAGAAACTAATTACGAAATTTAATTCTTTCTAACTGTTCAAAAGTTATTAAAAAAACAGCCGTTTTCGATGTCAGCTTAACTCGGACTTTTCATCACCCTACTCAATAAGTTATTAAAACAAAACACTAAAAGAAAAGTTATATAATAAATTTATTTGCTCACTTTACATATGTTTTTCAAAAAATTAATAATGAACAATGAATTCAAATAGTGACCCAAGGCGAACATGTTTTCAAATTGTTCTCAAGTTGTTAAAAAAGCAAAATACCCAAAAAGGTGCAGATTTTTAAAAAAATTTTATATTGCGATTGACTGAAAGAATAAGCGAACTCAGTGATGCAAAATCCTTTAGTAGGTTCTCCTTTGAAATTATTCTTACCTCATACTTAAGTTGAGGATATATGTACGTATAAGGGTTTGAAAAATCACTTGGGCTTACATTCAAACATCTGCTGTTTATTTGCGAAACTATACAATAGCGTTTGAAATGTTAATTTTGATTTTCACACTTCATCCTTCAACACCCAAGTCTCCCGGTTTGACATTTCCTAAAGTTGGTGGCCCTATCCAAAACTAGTCCCTTGGAGTGAATCACATTGTTTATAGCCTATCAACCAAGTTTAAATATCACCTAAACGTTACGGCTCCTTTTACAAATGTGAATACCTAGGCACATATATTTACAAGGTGAGGCTTTGTCCTTCGCAAGAACACTCAAAGTGGTGAAGAAAAAGCTTTCCCAAAGCAATCGAACTAATGACCGTGAGTGCTACTACCCTAACGTAGTAGACAGTCGAACTAGTCTGAAATCTGAAGATACGCGGTCATCCATAATAATCTCTTATATCATAAGGCCGGAAAACAGCAGTTAACATCTTTCAACTTAAAATCGACCGACTTTTATTCTCAAATATCGACCACTATTGAAATCAATGTTGTGAACACAAACGTCTGCAAATTTTGGTCTACATTTTAAAAATTGTATCCAGGGTCCTTGTAGAATTTTAATTATGTAAATGCGTCGAGGATTATACGATGAGTTACGCAATGACATCCACTTAAACTGCTTATGATTTCGAGGGCGGCATCCTTGTCCTAATAGTTACTCCCTAACGTTTCAAGGTGTTTCTGTGGTGTAGTTCTGCAGCATAGCGCGACAAAAGCATCCGTTGGAAAGTCTTCGAAGCTACACCTAGAGCTTCTAGGAAAGTGACGCCGACGAATGTATAAGTTCTAAGTCGCAGTCCTACAGCTTCTGTGCTGACATATGGTGTGAGGGTCAGGAGGCCTGGTGGTGGTCGGGATTGCTACTGTTCGCACATGTTGTTGTTGTTGTTGTAGCAGTGCTTCACCCCACCCAATAGGTGCGACCGATCACTAATTGTCATCAATATCCTCTAACGGGAGTCCAAGAAACTTGTAGTTTCAACAGGGGTGGACCATAATGAGAGGGGTGTTAGAGGCGTTGGTTCCACATTACAATTAAAGAGATGTACTGTTCGCACATCGGGAATTGTAGCTTTTAAAATTAAGAGCTAAGAGAATTGTAGCTCTTAAAAACAGCCGAAAAACTGGGGAGCCCTGTGCCAAGAGATTCATGAGTATTAATAGTCCACTAATAGCAACCGTAAGTCGCCTTTGTGCGTGACCGCCAAGGAGCCGCAAATGATTTAAAGACAATTTGTTCGCGACGATTATTAGGAGTTAACCCCAGGTGAAACTACGCTTTGCGCGAGATATGCAGACAAAGGTGTGACCATTTCATGTATCTCTATCTCTTTTCAGCAGACGCAGCAGTACCAATTCTAAAGACCGGGGTTAGGTTGGAAGCCTCTCTGCAGTAAGCGAACGAGGGACGATCCCTCCGCAAGGAGCTACTCCTGAAAATTTTTGAACGGTCTGCAAGATCTTGAGGCAAAAAAACCCGGATCTTTCCGAAATGGCCAACACGTTGATTTCCTTAAATACATATATACAAACAAAACCTTTCTTAAATATTATTTTTTTAAATAATAAGCTTTTTAAACTAAGAAGACCGGCGTACTCCAGCGCACCGCCCACGCCGCTGCCACCAGTATATAATAGAGCCTACGCCGCCGGCGCCGATAAAGGGATTGACGTAAACCTCTAGTACAAGCAACAAACAGTTTGATTTTATCACGCTATAGTAAAGCACAAGACAAAATCCACCTTTCATGTTGAAACCCATATATGTCATATCTGAGATATCTTTGAGGGATATTAGTATTGAAGGAATCCTTGAAGGGTATTTAAGGCAAAATTATTACTTAACACGGCAGCCGCCGTAGTGTGGTGATAGCGTTTTCGCTTACCGCACCGAATGTTGTGGATTCAAGGCCCGTGAATATTAGGTTAGGTTGAATTGGCCGGTCTATAAGGACTGAATGAAGTACCTAGTAGTGAATGAATGAGTCCGTAGTGTTACCAGAAGTTTGTTTTACGACCAAACTGAAAAACCCTAACAAAAACCAGGACCTATTTTATAAAATAGCTTCGTCCTCTTGGCAAATAGAAGCTTTCTAGGAGCTGTGCCACCTGCTGCTTGACAGCCGTATCGCTCCTTATAGTTGGATACTTAGCCCGGTAAGCACAGGGCACGATCGCTTACTCCTCCATACTTTACTTTTTGCTGATATTTTTTCCGAAAGATATAGAATTGAACACACATTATCAGAGCACTTAAGGGGAAATTCAAATTAATTTCATCAAACGAGGAATATGTTGTCACGTGATTGTGCAGCGGAACCACAAGGAATTGCCAGCACAATTCATATCTTCTCCAACACTATTTTCAACCTCACCTACCCATTGCGAATCCTTTTTTTTTTAACTGGCGATCTTCTAACCTTCCGCAGGGAAAGAGGAGATTTGATGACCTAGAAGGTTAAATGTGGTCATATCATTGGTTCTGTTTTGCAGTCTATTACAGGAGAACATCGATAAAAGTCACCAAACCCTTATTTTTGCATATGATTGAAAACGCCCTATTTCAAGATATTTTGCAAAAATTCGCGCTCAGGTTTTTTTCCCCTGTCAGAAAGTATTTAAAATTTAGTTCAATCTTAATGTAAATTCATGATATTTTCAGCTGAGATTACTGGTTTTAAAACAAAATCCAGAGGTAGGGCGTTCTTCACCCGAATACTGAAAAAGCAAGTAGATGAGTTTTGTAAAGTAGTTTTTACTTAAATGATTTGTCTAAAAAATTAATCCGTCTAAATCGTCAAAATAAATCGTACTAGCATTTGCTTTATTTAGTTTTAGCTGATTTAATTTGAATTTTCGCTCAACTGTTTAAGGCACAACTTTTTTGGCTTTCAGCTTGCACGCGTAACGAAATTTTGGATTACAACAATCGTTTGGCCAGATTTGGTGCAGACGTTGCCGATCGCAAGAAGCCATCACCATTTACATTCGAAGTGTGGGATTTCATGCAAGAAGCAAAGAAAGCGTGTAAATCAGAAGCTTTAGATGGCATTGATTACTCGAAAATACCGTTGGCGCTCGAAGAGGATTACGAATACCGCGAGGATGAACAAAATGGCGAAGATGACCACGATATGGATGAGTAAGCCCAAACCCTATGTTGAATAGTTTAAAAACTTATCACACTACTCGTTGGAGATCAATACATGTTTTTTCTTTTCTCTTTACAGCAGCCGTACACCACCGCAAGAGCTCTGCGACGTCGACATCAAAGAAGAGACCAGTGAGACATTCAACGATACCAACAACCACAATGAAGCGCAAGGTGAACGTCGTCTCTCCGCCTCCTCGCCAAATGTCAGCCGATTGGGCGCGCATGACCTTGAACGTGCGAACAGCCTACATAGTCCCGCTGGTAACTTGGCGACAGGCAGTGATCACGCCAATTCCAGTTTTCTCACACAGAATGGTGCCAACGGTGGCGCACCACCACCTGGCACAACCGGTGATATGGGCGCCTTCCAGCCTACCTTTAACATGAACAATATCTCCGCCACATTAGAAGCATTGAATGCATTGCGTACTGGACAATTTCCCTCAGCTGCCGCTGCTGCTGCAGCAGCTTTACAAAATAATTTTGCTGCCGCTGCGGCGCAACAACACAATACGCAACAACAACAACACAATCAACAGCAGCAACAGCAACAATTGTCAGCAAACGATGATCAGCCGTTGGTAAAGCGTCCGCGCAGTTCGAGCGGTAGCGGCGCCAATGGCCAAGAAGTGCTGCATGATTTATCGATAAATGGCGCTGTTGTTGCACCATCCAGCGTACACACAGCACCAGTGCAGCTGAACAGTAGCATCAATGGTATGAATGCGCTGAGTATTGCCGCTAGTACAACGCCGGAAATGCGCGTTTTCATGGAAATGCAAAGCAAAGAACATTTGATGCGCATGAAAATACTCGAAGTTCAACTGCAAGCGGCTAAATACAATCGCGATTTGGTAGAAATCAATAAAACATTGGCTTTGCAAAAATTGCAGGAAATGGCGAGCAAACGTTTGACGAGCTAAGCTTTGCGTAATGGAAAGCAACATTTTTGTAAGAAAAGTAGGCGAAAAGAAACTGAAGTATTCAAAATAATAAGTATTTTTAAATGGAAACTGTGTACGTACTATAGCAGGGTTGCATTTGGAGCGTAGCTATACTGGGGCGTTGGCCAGGCAAGCGCATGCGCACATTTGTATAATGATTTCATGTTTTTTTATTATCGACTTAATTATAGAAGTTATAATAGTTAAGATTTTTGTTTATTCAAACGACATTCCTGTTAGTTTCAGTTGAACATAACCTACATATTTACTGTTATTAGAAATAGTTACCCTCTTTTTTGCTAATTGTTAAACATGTTGTTGATGTCACAAATTTTGTAAAAGAAACAATGAAATATAGAACGAAAATATATTAAACAAAACAAAAATGTAAAAAATATTTGCCGAAACAGTATTTAAAATGCAGCAAATATAGACACAAAAAAGTTTATTAGCCCAAAAATATGCAACAGTTATATAATGCAATAGCCCTACCTCAAAAACTTTACTCAACTTATAAAAGGTTTTATTATAGAAAGCAAATACATTAATTAAGTAATAAATTAAAAAGAGACAACTACATAACAAAACAAATACTCTTTTGTAGAGTAATATATGTGACCCGGCCTATGAAAAGGTGGCGTATGACTCAAAAAAAAAAAAACAGCTGTTAAAGCTAAACAATGCATTTCTTCAGTTTCTTAGTAGTTTTTCTTTTGCATTATTTTTTTTTTTTTTTTAGTCATAAGCCACCTTTTCATAGGCCGGGTCACATATGTATATTTTTAGGCGCACATAAACATTGAAACTCAGCTTTTTTTAAGCAGAGCCGACATGAATATTTCCAGGGACTCAAGTGTAAAAACCACTGACTTCTAAATTTTTCGAAGGCTACGAATTTTAGTGCAAACAGTTCCAAGGAATAGGGTAGACCTAATTTTTGTTCTGGTGGCTTTTCTAAAAATAAAACTCATTTAAATATGCAGAAAAAATATGCGAACGAAAAGCAACAAAGCCGTTACGCTCTTAAAATATACATACATTAAAAGTAACTTTATAAAACAAAACTATTTTGATAACTGAGTTTTGATATACGTGCCGAAGTTTCGCAAAATTTTTTAATTATTTGCAAGAACAAAGACAGAAAACAATCCATAACACAATATAACAAAAACAGGACCTCAAATCCGATTTGAATCGAAGGTTTGCTTTTCGCAGACTTCCAACCCAAACATGTAATTTACCACTTTTACTATATCGAATATTACTTACTTATTTAATTGGCGCTTAACCGTTTAAACGGTTATGGCCGTCCAATAAGGCGCGCCACGCGCTTCTTCGCTCTGCCAACTGGCCCTAATTGGTCACACCAAGGGAGCTTAAATTGTTTTCCACCTGGCCATTCCAGCGGAGTGGGGGACGTCCTCTTCCTCTGCTTGCATAGGCTGGTTCCGATAAAAAAAAAACTAAGCAGGGCGTCGTCTTTCATTCGCATAACACGGCCTAGCCAGCGCAGTCGCTGTGTTTTAATTCGCTGGACTATGCTAATATCTGCGTATAGCTCGTGCAGTTCATCATTAAATCTTCTTCGGTACTCGCCATCGCCCACGCGTAGAGGTCCACACATCTTTGGAAGAACTTTTCTCTCGAACACTCCTCGAGCCGCTTCATCTGATGTTTTCATGGTACATGCTTCTGCACCAAATATTACTGCACAAAAAAAAATTGTACGTAGGCCGGTCCAGCAAACCGTACATTTTCGAAGAAAATTATATTAAACTAATAAAATAAAACAATTAGATAAACAGAACTATATCTGCTACACATTTCCAAGCCCAATATTAGAAAGTCTGCCTAAAATTGTGCTCCACATTTTGCTTTTGTTCGCAGCGATAAAGGCCCTAGATTGCAAAAACAACAACAACATTTTACAACATTGTTTCGGTTGGTTCGGTGTAAATTTAAGAAAGGAAAACTGCGATTCCAATCGTAATTATGGCATAATATTGTCACTTGTCATTAGTCAAGAATTTGGCTCTTGGTAACAGTCATTCTTATTCTTAACCAATATTGACAGCTATCAGTAAACAGCATTCGATTTTTGTGCCAGTACAGATTTCTACTTAACTAAAGGAAGAGCTGAACAAAGCCACAAAGCCAGTCGATGATCGGCTGTTTGAGTACAACGGAACAAAAACCTAGAAAAAATCTTAGAAATTTTTAAAAACTACGAAATTCCGAAAATAAGTTTACTTCAAAAATATATGGTGAGTTCTGCATACTTTTAGCCAGAACAAATATATTGTTATAATGGTTTCATCATATATGGTGGTTTTCAAATCAATCTGAAAAGTGTATTGTAATTTTTGGAACAAAAAGTTTTTAGAAATGTATTGAAATATTTAGAAATTAGTTAATGAAATAGCTCCACCTTCAGGTCAAACAATGGTATTTCAAAAAATGAGTGTGAAATCATAGAATAGCTCATAGTCATACGCAATTTGCTTCTTTTTTTCAATAAATAGATCTAAAAAATACAAAACAGTTTTTTTAATATAAAAAATATTTCTTCAATTTTTTTAAACAAATTTTTTATTGCTTCGTGCAACATATGCATACAAATAAAGTTGGTTCTTTCAAGATAGCATTTTCGTTCTAAAATAAATTGACCGTGAAATTTATAGATGTAAACTACCCTGCAGCGATTGGCGCTACTTTCGTATGAGAAGACTGCGCTAGTTCTAATTCTGTCCACTCACAGTGCTTTCAACTAATACCTTTAACATTTTGATGTCTTACGAATGGCAATATCCCCCTTTCCAAACCTTTCAACGCGTTCTTAAGTGGTTCAGTCATTAATGGTTCTGAAATAGTCGCTGTCTTTGATTGATTGATATAAATACATGCAGCTCAGACTTAAATGCTGTAGGTACTCTCCCGATCTGCATCCGATTAGCACCAGTTTGGAGGTGGTCATAAAACCTGTACTACGAAACTGTTGCTTTGCGAGATTATGTCCCTTTTTGTCTTCAGCGTAGTAAATGCATTTGTATAAACTTTTTTTAAATAATCCTTGAATCAACTTCTCATGAGCATAAACTGAGCACACTATTGATCAATGTTAACAACTCTTTAGAAAGAAATTATGAGCCGTCAAAAAATTTAAAAATATTTTTTATAAAAGTAACACACTTTTAGGCGCATTAAGATAATGTAAAAACTTGAGATAGTTCTCCTCCGAAAGAGGAATGGATCGTTTTTATGGGGAGCGACTACACAATAGGTAGGTAGATTTGTCGCAATCTAGGAAACAGTTTCGCTTCTTTAACTTATGGCTTCGTTCAGTTCTGCTCAACATGTGCTGCAATGCTCGGCTAGGGAAAGAGAGAGCTTTAGTCTCATTTTCGACGGAAAGATACTCCTTAAACCTTTCCTATCAAGCTTAAAACATCTGTGAATGTGTATGTATATGCCGCATTGTGTCGCGTGCCTCCTGAGGATCAGAGCGCCAAGCTCCTTTGGATTTTTGGCATCTGTTTGAGATGCTTAGATTTTGTAAAGAAATCAGATACTTAAGAAAAGATCGGAGCTACAATGGCTGTATAAATCCAATGTACTACTTTCGGAGAAATACTTCACGAGAACAGCGCGTGTTGCTTTCTTTGTTCGCTCGGCTAACTATATTGGCATTCCAGAGTAATCTCCTGCCAAGAACGACTACCGGATACCTGACTTTGTCGACATTTGCTCAGACAAAATTTTTTTTTAGTAAAAGGGAACGAGCAACATACATTGTTTATGAAAGTAACGAAATTTTTTTAAATCACATAATTTAGACCTCAATACAGCTTTTAAAAGAACAAAGCCAATATGGTGAGGTTTTTTTTAATCTACATGAAATGAAAACTTAGTGAGCAACCAAAAGTATGCTCCAGCTAAAACGAAATTATTTAAGGTTTTGAAATCAACAAGTCCAAGTTTCTACACATAACAAGGAGATCATATTAGCTTAATGAAGCAAGTTTGATTTTACTGATGAGATTGGTTTACACTTCGAATTTGCTTTTTTGTATGGTTAAATCCCAAAACAAAATTAAATTGGCAAATTTTGTTTTAAAACATGTTTTACTTTTTGTTATTCCCTAAACTTTATCATAAAATGGTCATGTATATAAAAAATAAAGGGAAAAAGTTACTGAATAATAAATTACATAATAACAGAGCTGGGCTAAAATGATTACTTCAGAAATATAATTACATTTAATTACAACTTGCAATTGGAAAATGGATTTGATTAATGCGTTAAGTCTAAAATGAAGAAATTGACTGTATTTTCCGAATATATTTAAAGTACGTTCCGCACATTTTCGTTGGTATTACAAGGTAAACCCGATGAGAGGCCAATGACGTTCTTCAATTATGTTTTTTTTAAATACAAATTTTTTTTTTTTTTTTTGCAGAAATAATTCTTTTCTAGGGGGACAGTAGTTTTTATTTTTAGGGCAGTGATCGATAACCATCCTGACATTGCAAAATTCGTGCCACACTTTAGGAAACATTGTGGAAGAGCAGCAAGATTGGAAGATCGTATACCAACGAGTTGAGGTACTTAGAATATTAAGGCGGTAAAGCACGTCTGCCGTATAAGGTCACACAACAATCGGACTTTTACGTTCATGGCATACCATTACCAAGTGTCGAACACTTAATACTCCTGAGTGCAACGTTCGATCACAGGTTCTGCTTCAACACATCGCATCAAAATTCTTCTTTTTTTTAGAGATAAATACACTGCCCGGTGGTTTTGGGGAATATTATCGATGATGATGGCCCTTAGCCGAATATTGATCCGGTACGTTCCAGTTAATGCAGCTCAATGAACCCCGTTATTAAACCGCATTTTCAGTCATCACAGAAAAAGAACGCACATTTCATAGAGGAGCGCATGCATTACCGTTGCTTTTCTTCCATCTATAGAGGAATATTCCGAGCCAAAAGATGCGAGAAAAATTCAGACACTAGTTTCCAAGTAGTTCAAATCCACAACACTGAAAGAAATCCGAATTGTACATAAATAATTCAAAACATTCTTCTATTGATTTTTATAAATTTTTTTATCTGGCATTTGGAAAAGTCAAACACAAATTTTTATGCTTGTTTGCTTGGTTCAATTATATGGTTGGCTCATCGCATGGTGGAATCGCCAGGTGAAGTAAGCCGTCAGTTTTCTTGCTCTAAATTCTTCTTCGAAAACGCGTTGCTTTTTTTTATTTGTAAAACATGCCACTTTTAGTACTTTTTTCACATAAACTATTAGGTGAATATTGATGGACTTTTACTGTATTTAATTTCAGAGATCCATCATTTGGGTATCTTTGGTGTTGGCTGCCATAAATAAGGCCGTGCTAAAGTAATACGTCCTTATTTTTGATATTATCATTATATACATATGTGTAATTTGTTCCCAAAAAAATTAAGACAGGTCTTTGTTAAAACAAACTATTTACATTCACGTCATATTCAACCAAGGATCTTCCCCTGTACAGTGCTACTGAAGACTTTCAAAGAATGTTTTTCTCATTCCTATAAGAACTCCAGAATTGTCGTAACTATTATACCATATTTTGAAAATACTTCGCTAAAACAGTGGTATTCTAAATATACAATAAATTGTAACTCACTGTTGCTGTTTTGCTTTAAAAACTATACCACTAAGGTGAAAATAATGTTACACTTAAGGATTGTAATTTAGAATTCGCTCGCTTCGGATCAGCATCTTCTGGTTCTAGGCCGACTGCCGCTGGGCTAGTCTATCCCCTGACATATTTTGGTAAATAATAACTTGGTAACATAAGTAATACAACATGAATTCAACTGTGAAAAGTTTTTGGGGGATCTTCTGATTAAGAGAAGAATAATATATGTTTTACTCCCGACTCTTAACGAAAAATCAACAAAGCAGATGAACATTTCAATTAATTTTAAGGGATGGAAACAAATTTGAGAGTATCACGATCACTTCCAAATGTGACTGTAAAACTTTTCATCGAACCCGAACCTCATTTAAGTTCCGCAAAAGGCAGAAAAGTGCAGCTAAATAACTGACGAACATACGTGCTATATGAGCCGTTTAATTTGAAAGTGGCATAAGTCATTTCCAACTCATGGTCTTAAATGCATTGTTATTTTTGAACGAATGCATATATAGATGGTTCTACAATTATAAAATAATAATAAGAAGTGCATCTTTTGGATATTGGACTCTAAAAAACTGGAGGCGAGGAGAGATACAAACAAATTACCACTGAACATAAACGACATGAAATGACTTATGCCACTTTCAAAATAAACGGCTCATATATGAATAATACAATCTTTCTTTTATGTCCGGTTTTTCAATAACAGTTTCAACTGCAGTTGAAGTTGAGGTCAGTTTACTTTGGCCGCGTCCATCAAGTTTTACTGCTCATCACAGTTTAAGTGGCCAAATTGAATTTTTTATTTTTATTCGATCCTAAAAGTAATGTAAACTCGTACTGGTCCTTTGTATTCAATTTTGCATTGGCATTAGGTGGCACTGATATGATAAAAAAGCAGTTTCTGTAATGACTTTCGTAGCAAGGTATTTATTTTCTACTCCTATTTTTTCAAAGCGGCTAAAAATTGTACCCTTTTCTGACCGTCGAAAATACATCCCTACCAGATAGCGTATATCTTTTGTCTTTTTTTTATTTACTTCATCTGGTGATTCCACCATGCAACATACCTTTGTTCAGATTGTCAAAATCTGCGTGTTGGTGTTAGACGAATAGAATAAAGAGAAAACATAAAATTTTGAAATTCTTGTGATGTGAAACAATTTTTTTTTATAAAAAATTTACCACCACGGCAGTGAATAACTGTCAATGTATTGGTTACATTTTGCGTTTTCCATCTCCTCTTGGCATATTCCTATACCAGTGAAATGAAAAAAATAAAATCAGCTGATGAGTTGAGCCAACCATATAATTGAGCCATGGATCTGGCATTTCCACAAAGTTTTGGAGAGTGATTTTAAATTTTTTTAAATTTAAAAAGCAATTATGGCAGCCGGGAAGAGAGAACGGTTTTACCTTCTAATATGTATATTTATCATGGTTGATACAACAAATAAATTTTTGAAATGTTAATAATTTTTTAATTTCTTTGAGAAGTACATAATATATTTTTTTAAGAAGTAATATACATATATAACTGTTATCGTAATAGCATGTAATTAAAACTGTAATAACATTGAATTTACCCAGCTCTGCTTAAAAATTAAGTGCGCTCTGAATACGTCGTTATTTATAAAAGCCACTTTCGGCACTTAAGCCATAACTTGTAAATTATAACTAAAGCACGAAAAAGTTCCAACAAATTAGCTCAAATTTTAATGTATCACTAATTATACATATGAACAAAATAATTGTGGTTAAAAATCGATATGTAAAAAAGGCAAGGCTCTTCTATAAATACAAACTTCATAATTTTTTTTTTCTTATAAGTATGTATAAAATTATACTGTAAGGTGCCAAATAAATTATGTATAAAAAAATTTTGTTTTAATAATGCAAAAACAAATTCATAAAAAATTGCAAAAATAATTCTAAAAATTAATTTTGCGTAATAAAATGTCTAAAATGACGCGAGGTAAACAAATGTATAAAAATGGTTATTTGAAAAAAAAAAAAAAAAAAACATTTAAATTTGCAGCTAATATGTATGAAAAATAATATAAGTAAATTAAAATCAGATTTATGTATATAAATAGTAAATATTTTTGTACTTATAAAAAAACTTATTAGTCTGTTAAACTCTGAAGTGTAATTAAAACTTATACGTAAAAAAATCACAAAAGAAATACGCACATACAGTGAAGTAAATACACTGTTAAAAATAATTGTTACAAAATATAAATCACAATAAAAAGTTACTTAAAATTTATTTTAGCTTTTTTTTATAAGCGAATATTTTCTCAAAAATTAAGCACTTAAAAAGCGCTAAAGTATTCAGGCGAGTATTTTTTTAACGAACCCTAAGTTTTATTATATACAAACATACATACATTTATTGGCTGTATTTTGAACTTGCTTGATAACACATAGCAAATAGAAAAACTTAGTTTTAAATCTTACACAAAAATTTAGTTATAAGACATAAAAAATAGTTCTAATTTTTTTTGGTTATCAACATCTTTACTATAATTAAGCTAATTTTGTGTTCTTTTTTTTTTGTATAGATATTTTTAAACGCCATGCAGTTAAAAATATTTAATTTAATACTGTCTGGAAAAAAATATAACAAATAAAAACACAAAAAAAAATCCGTAAGCTTTTGTTTTAAAACTTCTAGACAAATTTATCAGAATGAATTCTCTATTTGATTTTTTTTTTATTGTTTCGTTAAATCATTATATAATTTTTTTCACTATTTATATTGTTATTAAATAATAAAAATCATAATTTAAATTGCTACAATCTTAAGAGTAATTATTACTTTTATCAACTAACCTGAAAATTCTTTTTGCCATAGAAACAAAATAAAAAACAAATATTCTTTCACAGTAATATTTTTAGCAACAAAAATATATATAAAATCAAAGCATAAATTAAATATGTATATTATTTTCTTGAGAGATAAATATATTGTAAATACATACAGACATGCGAGTATTTACATAAATATGTAACTTAACATAAATATGAAACTTGTTACAATAATAAAATTATCTGAAAGTATACACAACAACTAAATAAGTAGTATTAGTTTTACAGCGTATGCAAAAGTACATACATACATACATATATCACAAATAAAATCAGATTTTATTAATTTAAAATTAAAAACAAATATTTGTTGTTATTTTTTAATTTATATAAGTTGGTGGTTGAAGGTTAGCCCCAGGATTACCTATAAATATCGCACGAATACCTCGGTTAAGCCAATTCAAAGGCCGGCGTTTCAAAATCAACCACGATCAAAATCAAAATCATATCTTAGTAAGTTAGTAAAAAAAACTGCTAAAGCGCCCTTGGGGTCGAACAGCAAGCCCATCCTTTGCAAGATAGGAGCAGTCCCGCTGCAAGAATCTGCTTTGGGGATGAAAATTTGTGGGAGAAACGCAACCAATTTAATGCGGCTACACTGAAATGACAGCTCTTAGGTTAGGTTAGGTTGAACTGGCCGGTCCATGAGGACCTCACATAGACCGATTGAGTCCGTAGTGTTACCACCGGGCCCGGGGTTTAATATGACATTTTTTTTTAATTCAGGAGAGTATTTATTTGTTCCATGGGCAATTTTTAAGACGAAAAGGAACGAAAATCTGCATTTCGTTTTAATATTATAGTGAAGTGTGAAAAATAAAAATCTATATATATAAAAAGAAAGGCTAAAATGTGTGTTAGTTGGTCGCCGGTGTTTGAAGAGATGCGTTGGTCGATTTTGTTCAAACGTTCACACACGTTGCGCAAACCTCACGTGGTGGTTACTACATAGGTTTGGTTGTGATCGACGTTCGAGATATAGGCCGAATCGTGGACCCGAGTACCCCTAGAATGTGTTTATAGAATACTAGTAGACCCGGCAGACGTTGTTCTGCCCTAAATTTGGTCTATCTGCATACATTTTAATACGCTTTTTCCGTCTAACTCTGCCCTCGCCCCTCTACACGTTTTCCTAATCTTTGTATTCACCCCTCCCTCCGTATTTTTCGCTTCATCTCTATCAAATTGAAGCTGTTGATGTGTGCTTTAGTAGAGGGTAATTTTCATACCCCTGGGTGATTAGGGTCTCGAGATATAGGTTAAAACGTGGACCCGGGAACCCCTAGAACGTGTTTATAGAATATGGATAACAAATGAAAGCTGTTGATGAGTGCTTTAGTAGAGGGTAATTTTCATACCCCTGGGTGACTAGGGTCTCGAGATGTAGGCCAAAACGTGTGCCAGTGAATGCCTAGACAGTGTTTATACAATATGGATATAAAATGAAAGCTGTTGATGAGTGCTTTAGTACAGAGTAATATATTATCCAGAGCCGGACTGGGACTGGGACTGGGACTGAGACTCGGAGTGGGACTGGGACTGGAATAAAATACTTACCACCCTCTGGGACAGGCAATAAGGGATGCAGAAGAATGAGAAGAAATTGAGAGAAGAGAAAGAAAGAAGGAGAAGGAGACTGAGAAAGAGATAGAATGAGACGAAGATGGAGATAGATGAAGCGAAAAATATGGAGGGCGGAGTGAATACAAAGATTAGGAAAAAGTGTAGAGGGGCGAGGGCAGAGTTAGACGGAAAAGGCTTATTAAAATGTATGCAGATAGCCCAAATTTAGATAAGAACAACGTCTGCCGGGTCTGCTAGTTTATTATATAACTTTTCTTTTAGTGTTTTGTTTTAATAACTTGGTAAATTGTGCGATGCAAAGTCCGTGTTAAGCTGACATCGAAAACACCTGTTTTTTTAAATAAGTTTTAAACAGTTAGAAAGAGTTAAATTTCGCAATTAGTTTCTTATAACTGGCAGTGATGAGCATCCGTTGAGACCAATGATCTGATTGAAATAAAGTCTGAACACTGCGTGAGCGTGAGCAATGAAACATGTCGTCAAAAACGTGACGTCACGGCGAGAAAATTTGTATGCTCTCATTTTTTAATGCTTGATCTTTTTTATAGCTGTTTCATGCATTATGGAACCGGCCTTTTAAGAAAGTGTTATTCAGGCGTATAATTTTGTATAGGAAACTTTTTTATAGATAAGTGGAGTGATAGTGGTAGAAAGAAAAGTTATATACATGTTTTCTTGAAAATCGTTCAAAGATTATAAAACCAAATTTCGGATAGACAAAGCCTACCCAATGCCCAATATAACATATAGATTGCTGAGTTGAGTATCACTTTATAATGGCTGCCATCTAGAAATCGCCTTATCTCAGCAAAAATGAACCTTTATCAAATTCTGTTTGCCCTACTTCAGAATTCAGTTCAAGAACTCCCATCTGAGAATTAGTTTCACATGAGATATGGTGTTTATGAAAAAGAGTTCTGAAATAAGGCGTTCTTCAACCAAATTCTGAGAAAGAGTGTTTTTGAAACTAATTGCGAACAGGCAGCCCGAATTAGGGTGATATTCCTCTGCAGGCATCGATACACCATATGCAATGTGTGTTCTTGTCAAAAAACTTAAAAAAAAATCGGTGCAAAGCTATGTATGCCTTTTGGAAAATATCAAAACTTGGAAAGTTAAACCTTGCCACTTAGTTCTATAACATGAAATTTTGCTGCTGATATCAGCTTAAGTGACATAAGTGACAGGGGATAAACTTTAGTCAACTTTAACTGGAGTCTAAAATTGCTATGAAAAACCGGACCTTATACTTATGCAGCTACAAGGAATTTATTGCGTTATTTTATGTTCGTTCAGCACAATCACAATAAACGAAGTATTTCTGCAAAATTTATAAATATCCTCTTACAAATACATTTTTACATTTAAAAATATCATGTTCGCATAAAAATTGACCTATAGTAAAGGCCAAATAATAAACATTCTTCATAATCCCTTCTTTTTTATGTTTTCTTTCTTTTAAATTTGGACGTTTCTTCTTCCTCCTTGTCGTGGGTGAATTTTTCAATTTTTTTAATATTTGCTTTGAGAGATTTTTCCATTTCTCTAATTTCTTTAGCCAATTTTTTAATTTCTTCTTTTTGCTTATGCACCAAAAACATTAAAATATGTGAGGGCTAGTGTGGCAATTTTTGAAAATGCAAAGAAAATTTATATACCTTTTTCAGCCTTGCCCTTATCCCAAACACTAATTTGGCGCCTAAAAAAGAAACGAATTGTTTAAATTATCCAGCAATAATGCGCGAGTTTTTCCAAATACACTCGTGGCCATGGGATATGGCGTTTTCCAAAAATATTCTAAGGAAGGGCGTTCTTCTATAGGTTGTTTATCAAACCTTACAACATTAGGTTGTTTTCGAAAGACTTAACAATTGTCAAAGTAGTATGTGTATGAGAGTGATCGTAACGCAGGGGATGACGGAGGGTTTTACGACCACGGCAAATTCCTGCAGGAACAATAAATGAGATCTGGTAATCAACTCTTATGTGGGGACGAGACGACTTCGTCGCCATACGCAACATTGATTCGCACTCACGCAGTGGAACACAGAGCAACGCTCATAATGAAAACTCTCTGCCGAACGAGGCCAGCTCTGCTTGAGCATAATTAACATTCAGCTGACCACAACTGTGCATAGACTTAGACATAATTCCACTTACCGAAGAATTTCCACTAGAGCCATCAGATTAGGGGTTTTTATAACTCGACCACAACAAGCAAGAAACATAATTTATGTGTAAATAAAAAATTGTAGCTATAAATTTTTATTTATAATCTTTTTGTTCAAAAAAATATAACTGAAATATTTTGATTTGAAATCATGACGCAAGCTGTGTTTTTGGCATTCTCTTTTTAAATGAAGTTACCATATCCTCAAAAATAAAACGATACAAAACCATGCTTATGATTTAGCCAGGCCATGGCTTTAGTAGCGATACCACCAACAACATTTGCCATTTTGCGGGGATGACGAAGGCTATAAAGACCCATGATTCAATTACTAGACACGGTGGACAGGAAGCAATGATAGGTTGCATGAAAATGTCGGCAAAAAAGGAAAACGGGGTTGTATTTGGTGATGATTATAGATGCTCCTATTTCAAAAATATTCACATTTTACATATTTCTGATAGCATCAGTTTTTGCGACATAGAAAAGTAAATATGTAAATATTCTCATTTTAACATATTTATGTGTCAATATTAAAAGATGTATGAGTGTTTAAGCTTCAAATGTATGTACGTGTGTAAATATGCATATGTGTGTATACATATAATTTTACGTAAGTTTTTAGCCGGTTGGTGTGACCAATTGGCGCCGGTTGGCGGAGCGAAGGAGCGACTGGCGCGCCTTGTTGGACGGCCATAACCGTTTAGACGGTTAGGCGCCAAATAAGTGAGTAAGTACGTTTTAACCATATATGTAATACTTCTATATCACTACTACTGAACTGTACAGTCTGTCAAACATTACAGTACAGATATACAACGAGAGGAGACAAAATCTCAAGGCTGTCGTTAAATTTTTGTAAAAAAGGGGCTTAACATATGTATATTTCAACAAGCCGTCTTGCTTCTATCAGTATTGTACATTTATTTAGCAATGACATATTTAATAATCACCGGACACAGCTGTGTAAGGAAGTAATAGGTTTTTATTTGGATATTCGTTTGTTTTTTGAAGCGAAAAAAAGCACGGACGGAAAAGAGTATGTTAGAAAAAAAATTAAAAAAATTGATATTATTTCAACACCAATAGCAGCCAGCCAGTACTCATAAACCATATTTTGTTTACTTCATCAAAAATTTACTTCATTAAAAAACTCAAAATAAGTAAAATTTTGAAAACGTTTATATATCGTTCGTTCAAGCTAATTCACAAATTATTTGTGAAAACGTGTAAGGAAATGCTTGTTGGGATGTATGTATAAGTATATCTTTATGCATGTATATTTGAATTTTTTTCATTTCAAAAATATGAATTCTTCGCCTTGTTTTTTTTTTATACTATTTATGTAAATAATGTACTTTGTATGGCTGCAGTCCATGCTTAAATAATAAATACATCAAGGCTTGTATTGTATTTGTTGGCCTTTTCATTGTTTAATCGACTAAACTGGGATTTTATACCAATTAGTGTGCAGAAGTTGGGTAAAAGGGATAGTGACCCGTTGTGACCCCTTTAATACTTTTTTTACACACGCTACTACAATTCACTAACACTAAAAAAGCCCGCGCATGCGCAGAACGTACATTTGCACAGTTTCAGCAAATAATGATTGACAGAAAATTTGCACATTAGGAAGATAGGAAGGTATTGATATAGAAGTATTATATATATGGTTTTAGCCGGTTTCAAACGTGTCCAAGGTGCACCACGTTAAGACAACTTACTTTGCAATTTTTTTTTATTTATTTTTTTAGTTTTTTCTGTTTTTTTTTCGTTTTTACGCTTTAAATTTTTTTATTATTTTTAATGTTTTCTTGTTTTGTTTGTTTATGGGTTTTTAATTGTTTTAAGATTATATAAACTTTATAAACTTAATTTTAAATTATCTATTCTTTTTACATTATAGTTTATTAAATACTAAGATTACAGATTTATATACGCTGTGATGAAAATGACACTACAGCTTTTTTTAACCGTGTCAAATAATTTGCTTCTTCAATCATATTTATTTTAAATCTTTCCCAGAATTTTTTGAACTCCTTATGAATCAACTCCCCAGCCTGTTCGGACCATAATCCTAAACCATCGTTATTCAAGAATATAATGGCTTGTTTCAAGTGTTCTAGAATAATATGGAGCTTAAGTGTTTGAGAAATCTCAGCACTTTTTAATGCTTCACGGAGTGTTGACAATTTTGTTCATCACTTTCAGTGCGACAATATAAGGCTGCAATCGAAACGGCCCTACATGCTCATAAGTTTGAAGATCCTGTAATTTATCCGCTTCTCTAAGGAGTTTTCGACAATGATTTCCTCCAAAAACATCTCCTTGATAGCGAAAAGAGATGGTTGACAAACCCCTACAATAGACGTAGTTCAGGAGGAATGCACTTTTGAAGTACGTATATGTCATCATATTCATCATTATCTTCTTCAATAAAAAAAGGATGATGCACTGTGCTAAGACATTCTTTCCCTTTTTTTGTCGTTTCCGATACTTGCAAATTGAAAATAATCCTCTTTCAATTGTTTGTATGTTTTCAAATTAAGATTCTCTTTATCATTGTTTTCATCATTGTATATACACCACAGAGCTGCAGTTATTCAACTTTTAAGGTTATTAGTGGACTAACCAAAAAATGAGTATTAGTGCCTACACAAACAAAGAATATCAAGCACTTATATCCACTAAAACACATTTACATAGTCATGCTTCGTAAAATGAATAACCGCTCATAAGTCAATAAGCACTTCAGTATTCAATTGCCTTATTGAGCAATAAAGTCAACTGTGTTATACGAAAACACTAATTGGAATAAGTAAGACTAACTGTGCAATAAAATTAATATAGTCATATCAGTCTTCTGACGCTAGCAACACAACGATGTACACGAAGCTAAACTGAATACAGCGCCAAAGTTAAACCGATGATAAACGAAGTATACAGTTATTACACACATATGCATATTTACACATTTGGAGCTTAAACACTCATACATCTTTTAATATTGACACATAAATATGTTAGAATGAGAATATTTACTTTCGACCGAATGGTAAGGCACGCCAAGGCTACCCCCACCATGCCCCTTGTATATACATATATATATATTTATTTATTTACAAATTTTGTTATTTAGGTATGTATATATTTATGTATCAAATATCAAATATCAAATATATATTGCATAAATATGTTCCAACGATTCAAAAACACGCCTTTTCTATATCGCAAAAACTGATGCTATCAGAAATATGTAAAATGTGAATATTTTTGAAATAGGAGCAGCTAGGATTTCAAATCCAACGAATTTTTCATCTATAATCATCACCAAATACAACCCCGCTTTCCTTTTTTGGCGACATTTTTATGCAACTTATCGTTGCTTCCACCGTGTAGGTATTTGTTCTCCAATGATGACCGAGCTTTGACACTCCCAAATTTAATAAGTAAGGAAGGCTAAGTTCGGTTGTAACCGGACATTATATACTCACAAGTTATAGCTTATTATTCTAGTTTACGACCCTTTTAAACTTGTTTTATATAAAAGTGGGCGTGGTCTTTAACCGATCCCGTCCATTTTTACTAGAAATATTTTCTGCTATAAGGAAAATTTGTGTACACAATTTCATTACGATATGTTAATTTTTCTTCGAGTTATGGGTCCCGAAATATAGAATATTGCTCAGTCATAAAAGGGGCGGTGCCACTCCCATTTTCAAAAATTTTAGTGTTTTCCAATTTAATGTTATATTCAATTTAGAAAGTAAAATTATATTGATACAAAACTATTTTTTGCTAAGTTATAGCTTATTATTCTAGTTTACGACCCTTTAAACTTGTTTTATATAAAAGTGGGCGTGGTCTTTACCCGATCTCACCCATTTTTTATAAAAATATTTCCTGCTATAGGAAAAGTTTGTGTATCCAATTTGATTACGATCCGTTAATTTTTCTTCGAGTTATGGCTCCCGAAACATAGAAAATTGCTTAGTCATAAAAGGGGCGGTGCCACATCCGTTTGTAAAAATTTGAAATTTTTCCTATTTATTGTTATAAATTCACTTGGGAAATGAAATAGCATTGATAAAAGCTCTTTTCTGCAAATATATGGCTTATTTTATTCGTCCACGACCCTTTTAAAAATCTTTTATATAAAAGTGGGCATGGTCCTTAACCGATTTCATTAATTTTTCTTCAAAGCATTCCTTATAGCGGCCACCGTGGTGTGATGGTAGCGTGCTCCGCCTATTACACCGTATGCCCTGGGTTCGCACCCCGGGCAAAGCAACATCAAAATTTTAGAAATAAGGTTTTCAATTATAATACAATTTTTCTAAGCGGGGTCGCCCCTCGCCAGTGTTTGGCAAGCGCTCCGGGTGTATTTCTTCCATGAAAAGCTCTCAGTGAAAACTCATCTGCCTCGCAGATGCCGTTCGGAGTCGGCATAAAACATGTAGGTCCCGTCCGGCCAATTTGTAGGCAATATCAAGAGGAGCACGACGCAAATTGGAACGGAAGCTCGGCCTTAGATCTCTTCGGAGGTTATCGCGCCTTACATTTATTTTTTTTATTTATTACTTATAGTAAAGGCAATAGCTCTGCCGAATTTTGTTACGATAGGTTTAACGATTTTTGATTTATGATTAATAATATTTGTAAAATTGATTTTATCACAAGTGGGCGGTGCCACGCCCGTTTAACAAATTTTTATCAAGAGTCTCAATATCAGTCGACATGTCAAATTTCAATATTCTAGGTGTATTATTTACTAAATAATCAGGTTTTTTGTGTTTTCCAAAATTTTATATATATAAAAAGTGTGCGTGGTTATCATCCGATTTCGCTCATTTTCAATACCAATCTATTCTGGGTCCAGATAAGCTCGTGCCAAATTTGGTGAAGATATCTCAATATTTACTTAAGTTATCGTGTTAACGGACGGACGGACGGACATAGCTCAATCAAATTTTTTTTCGATACTGATGGTTTTGATATATGGAAGTCTATATCAATCTCGATTCCTTTATACCTGTACAACCAACCTGTAGCATTCACTCATTAAGTTATTCATTGACAAATTCATTCATTTGTACAAACATATATCTCAACCCGTTTTGGAATGTCTTAAAATGCATTGACTCTTACATACATGTTAATACATTTGTACATACATATATTTTGGCTCGCTTTGGTACGGCCTGAGATTCATTAACACATTCATTCATTTGTACAAACATATATTTTCTACATGCCACTGTAACTAAGCCGTGCACTGTCTGGTAACCTGAACCTTGGTATGTTACTCTTTAGAGCTTGCTCGCCACAAGTCTTTACCTGTATACAAATTATTAACATGATTCATTTGTACTTGCGTTGCAGATTCCACAGCTAATTTTATTTAGGTTTAGAAAGCAGTTCCCAGGGAACTGAACTGAATGTATATGTATGTAATACACTTAGTTTGTAAGTATTAGTGTAAGTAGGTATTTTAGCTTATAGAAATTTTGTATAAAAGAAACAGGTTTTAATAAAGAACTCAATTCCGTCTGGTGCCGTTAAATGGACACTACACCAAATCCAATTACTTTTTATTCCCATCATTACAATCAAAGTAAATATACTCTGTGTGCAAAGCACGCTGAGTATAAAATCTGGATGGCTTGCTTTTTCGAAGTAAGGAAAACGGGGAATAATTCAATCCCCTTTAGCGAAAACTGTAGTAGAAAATACTTTTAGTGGTATATTAGTAGTGATAATAAATTTGTAAATGCCGACAGGTTTTGGGGGAAATAATTCAGTTTCTACTAAATATTTTGTGAATTGATATAGAGTTGTTGGTTTGGTCATTCTTTCAGAATTTGTTTGAAGAATGCCGTACGTTAGAGGTTTATTCAAAAATACACTATCTCAAAATCTTACTATGTGAGCATAAGTTCAATGCATTTTAACACAAGAGGGAGTTAACGGAAAGCATTCTGAGATAAGGCGGTTTTCAATCTAATTCCTATATAGGGCGTTTTGTGACAAATCCTGAAATGGGAAATTCTTGAAAAATATTTTGAGATAGCACGATTTTGAACAGGCAGCCGAAATGGTGTGATACTCTACTCAGGAGCCGCAATGAACTGACAAAAATATATAAAAAAAGGTTTATTGTCTGAGAACTTTATACCCCGGCTTTGGACAGAAGAGTTAAGACTTTGTGCAGTCCTGCTACACAGGGACTACATATTCAGCTTTTTATTCTGAAATTTCGGAAAGCTCTTTTCCGTTAAGTATTCATGGAAGCGTTCCGGATAAATCGTTAGTTGAGAATATTCAGAACACATTCGTTTGATACTACCTCACGAGGTCCGAATATATCAAGTAAGTATATACATAATATTCCAAATATAAACCGATTCCACAAATTCTTAAATGGAGATGAATGCTTCGAACATACGGAATGAATAAGTTAACATGCTCAATGAGTACATTTCGTTATGGCATCTCTATTATTTATTAATGGAATTTTTACGTGTATCGATTTACTAGTCGAGTTTTTGACGTTGAATGATGAATTTTGAATTTGTTTAGGTTTTAGGTGGCCACCCTGGTGTGATGGTAGCGTTCTCCGCCTTCCACACCGAATATGCTGGGTTCACGCCCCGCGCAAAGCAACATCAAAATTTTAGAAATAAGGTTTTTCAATTAGGGGTCGCCTCTCGGCAGTGTTTGGCAACCACTCCGAGTGTATTTCTGCCATGAAAAGCTCTCAGTGAAAATTTGTCCAAAAATTTGTCAACCGAGCGAACCTCTTGTGCTTGAATCCTTTTAAAGACCGGTTTAAGTCGTGCTAGATATTTGAGTCCCTCATTGCAACGGTTTTTAACCTAATTAAAAGCCGTTCAGATATTATGGTGAAATTTGAAAGGTTGTTATTTTTGCTATTATCTTTAGAACACGCGAGTTTATTAAAAAGATTCTCCGAGTCTAAAAAAAAAATTTAGCACAAGCCAATTTGCCGAATTACTGGAAAATATCTACAAAGATTGGTAATAAAAATTCAAGTGTATTTAATGCCAAAAAAACTAAAAAACTGATTTACAAATGCAAGTTTGTGAATCTCACTCGTTTTGCTTTGCATTGCTTCATCATCATTTCGTTTCTTAATCACGGTTTTTTGGAGTTTTCTTGTCTTTAAAGCTGGGTGGATCTTTCTCCTGTTCGGCTTGAGCAATTTTCTCAAGTTTCGCATACTTGCATCAAGCCTAGATTCCATTTCTGCCAGTTTTTTAGCTAATTTACAAAGCTTTTCCTTTTGCTAAAAAAAGTATTTAGATTTTAACTTTGTTAATTGCAATTTGGAAAAAATTCATAGATATTTGGAATATACCAGCTTCATATAGTATATGTTCTCTTCAGCATTGCCCTTATCATAAACATCAAGGTGACGGCTAAATTATGGAAATAGTTTTCAGTTATGTTGTGTTTAAAAAAATAAGATAATACTAAGGCGAATCTATATCAGGTGGTGGCAAAGCGAATTCAATCAATTCGCCGTGCAGATGAATGTCAAGTCAAAAGAAAATTTTCATAGATTTCGATTAACTGACATTTTGTTGTACAAGGCTTTGTATGGAAAATTATCAGAAAGAAGCAATCAGCTGATGGGGTAACACCACCTTATTGAATTCGCCTTGGATAATACTTTACAACAGCGATCGACTGCTAATACACATACAAACAAGGCGAATTCAGTACCAGGTGTTGTTATCCCAACAGCTGATTGCTTCTTCTTGATTATTTTCCATACAACGACTCAAGGCGAATCCATATCAGGTGGTGGCAAAGCGAATTCAATCAATTCGCCGTGCAGATGAATGTCAAATCAAAAGAAAATTTTCATAGATTTCGATTAACTGACATTTTGTTGTACAAGGCTTTGTATGGAAAATTATCAAGAAGAAGCAATCAGCTGATGGGATAACACCACCTTATTGAATTCGCCTTGCAACGACTTGAACTTTAATGTCAGTTAATCGAAATCAATGAAAATTTTCTTTTGACTTGACATTCTTCTGCACGGTGAATTGGTTGAATTCGCTTTGCCACCACCTGATATGGATTCGCCTTGCCTACAAATATACCGGGAGGTGTCAAAGTAGTATGAATAATTCGAAGGCAGATAAAAACATTTTGCTTCTGTCAAAATATATTTCCAAAAAACCAAAAAATGACAACGGGCCGCTCGAAACCGGCTCGTAGAATCTATAATACTTTTATGCAGAAAACCTTTATAAAAAGTACCCTGAGTGGGTTCAACACTGGTTTGAAGATCAAAATTACATTGGCGCAAAACAGAACTAAATAAAAAAATTACAATAACCATACAAAAGTTTTCAACTTCAATACGAATCTATACATGTTGCTGGCAAAGCGAAATCAACCAATTCGCCGTTGTACGGAAAGTAATCAGCAAGGCGAATCTATACCATGTGGTGTCATAGCGAATTCAACCACATCGCCGTGCAGAAGAATGTCAAGTCAAAAGAATTTTTTTATTGATTTCGATTAACTGACATATTAAAGTTCAAGTCGTTGTATGGAAAATAATCAAGAAGAAGCATTCAGCTGTTCGGATAACAACACCTGGTACTTAATTCGCCTTGATAATCAGGAACGTGCAATCAGCTGTTACGATAACAACACTGAAGTCGCCTGCACTTGTACAGGTTTTATCCCAAATGCTTCGTCTTGATTATTTTCCATACCAAGACGAATTTATACAAGGTTATGGCAAAGCGAATTCAAGTAATTCTCCGTACAGAATGTTCATTGATTTAGATTAACTGACATTTTGTTGTACAAGGCTTTGTATGGAAAATTATCAAGAAGAAACAATCAGGTGATGGGATAACACCACCTTACTGAATTCGCCTTGCTTCTGATTATTCTTGCCCAGATCAAGACGCGTATTTCGATACCCCTTCCGATATTTTTTTCAGCAGTTGGCTGCTGTTCTAGACTTTTACAAAACATAATTTCACTTACCGAATTGTTTTCAATAGAACCATTCGATTTTGGACTTTAATGATTCTGCCACAACAAGCATGAAGCATAATTTATTGTTGGAATGCTTATTTTTTTCAATTTGTAATTTAAAATTTTTTATTCTAAAACATTGTCGAAATGTGAAGAGTTTTGATTTGTTACTTCTTGTTGGCATTTGCTTAAGTTTTACATTTTTCAACTATTTTTTATTGTATCAAGCAGGGTGCCCAATATATAAATTCAGTTACGTATCTATGTACGTATAGACGTATCGTAAACACGAATGTTTATTAAGGGTACTTCCAGACAGCAAATCAACTATTATATTCGTGAGAGAACATTTCAACGAAAAATCACTCTTGCCAATTAGAGCTTAAAGGAAATGATTAGGTTATTGAAAATTAAAGTCTTTTGTCGACGAACATAAATCATATCTCAGAAAGGCTTATTTATATTTCCATGATATCCACGCCTTGTATCAAAAGAAACCTGTATACGTTCAAATCACAGTTCTTAAAGCGACTTAGCTTTGTAGTTGGTTTCCTCAGCCTATGTAGGTAATGATAAGCAGCACACATTTTTTTCGATTTCTGTGCCTTTTTATTGGATCGATTCCTTTTCCTGTCAACCGAAGGATTTTGTTATCGCAAAATAAGCTCATGGGAATTTAAATCGTTTTCTACCCGGTCCTTCCAGCGGAGAGAGGGCCGCCCGCTTCCTCTGCTTCCATAAGCGATAAAAATACTCTCTTCGCCGAACATCATCTTTCGTTCGCATAACATGGTCCAACCAGCGTAGTCTCTGTTAATTAGCTGGAATATGTTAATGTCTGCTTAAAGCTCGTACAGCTCGCGATCGCCAACGCGTAGAGGTCAGTAAATCTTTTGATGAACTACCTGCTACCAGAGCTGGGAAATTCCGATGTCATTCAGCCTTATAAAGGTTAACTTTTTCCTAGTTGTTGAAATCGGCTGGCCGATTTATTGTGAGGAAAGGGGTGATCCGTGAAAAGAACAAACAGTAAACGCTGAAATGTGAATTCTGGCCTACAATTGTTTTATACCGACTCCGAACTGCATCTATAAGCAGATGAATTTTCACTCAGAGCTTTTCAAGCCAACAAAACACTCGAAGTGTTTGCCAAGCCACTGCCGAGGGGCGACCGCGCTAAGTAAAATTTGTCTCTAAAATATTTGATATTACTTCTTCGGGGGCTTAAGACGAGGGTATTCGGTGTGTTAGGCGAACACGAAAGTACTGCACCAGACGGGTTCGACCCTGTTGTTGTTGTATAAACTCTCGCTATGTTTTTGATTAGTCGAACGAAAGGGGTCCCTTTTATTTCAAATTTTCAGATATGGTGCTCTTTTTCCTATATTTTGATCACATTCTAATAAAAATTGGATGAAAAACTGGGCCAATGTGGTCGTCTCTGAGATAACAAGACCTTATTCAACAAAAAATTTAAAGCAAATTTGGAATTGAAATCGCGCGACTGCGTAGATTCGATTTCTATATTACAGTCTCATTTTAGTGAAAAATCGGATTTAGTACTGGTCCATTGTACTGGTACTGGTAATAATGAACACATTTTAGAGATGCGGATTTTTTCACCTCTAGAGTGTAATCTCTAATTGGAAGTACAAAATAAAAGAAAAACGCAAAAACTTGACAGAAAATAATCTAGTTCCCAAGGATGGAATATATGTATTGTAACGAATTTACTTGCAAATTCTCTTATTTGCAATCCTCTGCTAAGTTCGAATCACTAAACTGTTGAATAAATAACTCCAATTTGTAATAATGCAAAATGGCCTTTATTAAAGTACTTCACAATACACTCAACTATGCAACGAATAGCTTGCTTAATAACCACACTGATTGATAGCTCAATGAAACTCTACTATTCAAAATAATACTGCTATTGCTCGCTAGATATCGTCTTAATCGCAACTGCTTGACAACTCAAATCAAACTGAATTACTTCTTACTCGCCTGCACCGCTTTTATAGTTTACGCTGCATACTTCTAGGCTCTTCGATTTCCAGAAGTTACTAGTTGTTTCGGCTACAAAATCGCCAGCCACAACTACGTGCACAAATTATTGCTCTCTCTTGTGACAACTCAGATAAGGTATATGCATGTGTTTGTAGTTTACAGTCTCCCTCACACACATAAGCGTATAAGTAAATTCATCTGTGTGTGACATCTCATCTCTCGCTGCCTTGTATGTAAATGTTGCTCGTCGGAATGTGTACATATGTGTAGACGCAATTATTGATTCGTTTATGTAGATACTTAATGATTGAATTATTGATGTGAATTCACGTCACTGCTTAGCATCGGCCTGGAGATGGCAGCACTCCTTAGTTTTGCTAATATTCGTAACACTGCCCTCCACCTAAGTCTGATCGTCCCGATCAGACAAATCTCTCGATCTAAACGCTGCTAGCATCGCCAAATGTACCACTCTTCTACTCCGTGGTTTCTCAATGCTTTGTATGCGGTAGATGGTATCACTGAGCTTCTTCACAATCTTGTACGGGCCTTCCTAACTGCACCGAAATTTGGATGGGACAACTTTCCGCCGGTGAGGGTTGTATAACAGTACCAAATCTCCCGCCAAGAAACTTTTCGAATTATTGTTCTCATGGTACCTGTGTTTCATCGTACCACTCAATACCCTGGTTCGTTCCTTTACACTCTGTTGTTTGGCCGATGAACTACTTCGTAGAGCTTGCGCTGGACGGATTTGCTTTGCATAATCAGTATCGTTCCCACGTTTCCCCACAGTAGTGCGCTCTGGATTGAAACTACCCTCGCATTCCTTCTCGAAAATTCGTTGTTTCATTTTCCTGCGTCTTTTAGGTTTTGTCAATGCCAGTGTTTCTCTCGCAGGTACTTTTGATTTTGATTTATTTGGCCCATTCGATCTATCAACCTTTGCCTTCGACTTTCGTGGTCTTTGTCGAGTCTTTTCCACCAGTACCCGATTACTGCTGAACCCTTTTTCCAAACTACAGTTAAGTGGTATGTCCTGGTTCTTATAGCGCATAATTTTTCTCCGCATATCGATCCTGATGTCATGGTCAACCAAGAAGTCCACTCCCAATATGACTTCATCAACGATCTCCGCCACAACGAATTTATGTAGAACCATGACTTTTCCAATTAATACCTCACATACCACTTCGCCTTGGACTTGTTTATACTCGCCTGTGACCGTACGCAACCTTGCTCCAGGTAATGACTTTACTCTCCTGTAGACCAAATCAGATCGAATCAAGGAATGAGATGCCCCCGTATCTACAGTCAGTACACGCTCTTTACCATACACATTCCCTCTGATGGTAAGACTGCTTGATTTCCTTCCAATCTGCGACACAGATATCACAGGACATTCAACAGCCGGGGCAAGTTTTCGTTCATTACTTTCGACACGCTCTTGCTCATTTCCGCCAGCTTTGCGTTTACGGCCACCCACATTGTTGGAACTATTAGGACCAAGATCGCAATGACGTGCAATGTGACCTGGGTTGCCGCACTTGAAACATTTAATAACTCCGGCATTCTTCTGTTGAGATCCCCTTAGTGCTTCCAAAATTGTGTCTACCCACTCCGGCCTTTCTACTTCCACACGATGAGCTTTGTATGCTGGTTTACTCAATAATGACGCCGTTTCCTTAGTCAATGCATAGGATACCGTTTCAGAAAATGTTTGCTTTGGGTTCGCGTATGTGGCTCGCTTCGTTTCGACGTCCCGTATGCCATTTATAAAGCTTTGAATCTTCACTCTTTCCGTGTATTCCACGGGTGCGTCCGCGTTTGCAAGATGAGCCAATCTTTCAATATCTGAAGCAAACTCCTGCAATGTCTCATTTGCTTTTTGGTAGCGGTTTTGCAACTCAATTTGGAATATCTGTTTCCTATGCTCGCTTCCATAACGTCGTTCTACAGCAGCCATCAATGCTTCATAATTGTTCCGCTCTCCTTCGGGAATCGTCTGTAGAATTTCCGCTGCTGGCCCCTTCAATGCCACGAATAGTGCAGCAACTTTATCTTCCGCATTCCAGTTGTTCACTGCTGCGGTCTTCTCAAACTGTAGCTTGAAAACCTGGAAAGGAACAGAACCGTCAAAGGATGGTGTTTTTACCTTTGGATTACTCGCTGAAACTGCTGGGCGATTCATTTGCAACTCCTGTATACGACCTCTCAAAGCTTCTATCTCGGCATCAATTTTGTCCTCGAGCTGCACAATTTTTGTATCCTGTGCTTCCAGCTTTGATGTTACCCTTATCTCCTGTGCCTCCAGCTGCGAGGATATGCGGGCCTCCTGTGCTTTCAACTGCTCAGCGAACTGAGATGTCATATATGTCTTTTGCTCTTCCAGTTGAGTTTCCATCTTGGATGTAATCTGTGTCGACATTTCTGAAATGCGTGCCTCCTGTGCTTCCATCTTGGATGTTACTGTCGATGTTTGAGCAGTTATTGCAGCCAATATCATGTTCAAGTCTGTGCTCGTAACTGTCTGGGATGTTTCGTTTTTCTCTTCAATTTTTGTTGTTGTCTCGTCCCCATCAGGATAAAAGACAAACTCGTCCACATCAATTCCTTGCGATTCCATTACCTCTCGTAGCCGTGCTTGAAGTTCGATCTTATTGCCAGTTGTATTTAATCCACGGTTCTCCAACTCCTTTTTCAGTTGCTGGATCTTCAATTCACTGAACTTTGCCATGTCCTTGTTGTCTGCTGGAATTTATTCGACAATTCCTCTTCTGACACCAATTGTAACGAATTTACTTGCAAATTCTCTTATTTGCAATCCTCTGCTAAGTTCGAATCACTAAACTGTTGAATAAATAACTCCAATTTGTAATAATGCAAAATGGCCTTTATTAAAGTACTTCACAATACACTCAACTATGCAACGAATAGCTTGCTTAATAACCACACTGATTGATAGCTCAATGAAACTCTACTATTCAAAATAATACTGCTATTGCTCGCTAGATATCGTCTTAATCGCAACTGCTTGACAACTCAAATCAAACTGAATTACTTCTTACTCGCCTGCACCGCTTTTATAGTTTACGCTGCATACTTCTAGGCTCTTCGATTTCCAGAAGTTACTAGTTGTTTCGGCTACAAAATCGCCAGCCACAACTACGTGCACAAATTATTGCTCTCTCTTGTGACAACTCAGATAAGGTATATGCATGTGTTTGTAGTTTACAGTCTCCCTCACACACATAAGCGTATAAGTAAATTCATCTGTGTGTGACATCTCATCTCTCGCTGCCTTGTATGTAAATGTTGCTCGTCGGAATGTGTACATACGTGTAGACGCAATTATTGATTCGTTTATGTAGATACATAATGATTGAATTATTGATGTGAATTCACGTCACTGCTTAGCATCGGCCTGGAGATGGCAGCACTCCTTAGTTTTGCTAATATTCGTAACAGTATGTAAACACGAAGATTATCTATTGACGATTTATTGTAGACTAAGGCATGTGTAAACGTGATCCTAAGACCAAACTAAGGAAGATCATAAAGACCATTCTGGCCATTTGAAGTAGTCATAACATCAATTGAGCTCTTAGCAGTTGACCTTATGTCACCACATCAAACTGTCATATATGTACGACACTTCCTTTATGCCATAAAACATTTCAGTAGATTACAAGATTTGTTCTTTTAGGTCATCCTGCTCCGCCCCCTCTCACACTCCCTAGTCCCATGAGGAACTCGGGGTCGCCAGGCTCGCCTGTTATATATGTGCTTGATACATTCATATTTATAATAGGATTCGCCTCGCGTATGTGAGGTTGACAATTGGGTTGGGGAGGTTGTGAAGTTAAAAAGCTTTGTATTGCGCCTATTAGCCCCTTGAATTCCTGTTTAAAGGCTTCGCCATCTTATGCGAAAGCATAAAGAAGGTTCTCCGTTGAGTTAGGAGAAACTAGTGGAAAAATATTGCCTTGATATTTCCAATTATGGTAACTTATCGCGAAGCAGAGATGACTTGCATACCCTGGGGCCCTATTCAGTAACTGTGAGTTTTAAAATGTACACGTTTTCTTCATATAATTTGTATGAAAGAAAAATGTACATTTCAAAACTCATAGTTATTGAATAGGGCCTCTGCTCCGTAAAGCACAAAATCGTCTAGGCGGCTACGTGCCAATTAATGTTTATGAATAGAGAAACAATAATTCGATCGAATAACAACATACATACATAAATGTGAATGAAGAATGTAAACCACCTCTGTCAAAAAAGAAAGACAAAAACGCCAACAAATAACCTTCCAGTCGGTGATTTCCAAAGCTGGCTTGTCTTATCAGCTTAGCTACATATATACAAAAATGCGGTGATTCCCATTAGCGCTAGAGCCGTAAACAGAGATCAATATAAAAGCTGATGCAAATTGCTATCAGCAACAGAATACAAATTGGATTTGAAAGTAAAAGACACGACGTCCTATCAAATAGCTTAGTCAGAATTGAGTTTAAGAGCAGTCAAGATGAAAGTTGTTGCACTATTCAGTATCCTGTTGATAATTGCAGCCATCTTTAATGGCGCTACAGCATCCAGAGATGCGCGCCCCGTGCGTCCAAGTAATAGTGCACCGCCACCAAAAAGAGAAAGACCTATTATTTGGGATGGGCCTGTAAACACTGGGAGGTCGAAAACTAGGTACGCTTAAAACCTGAAAATAAGTTTATTATTTTAAATTCGGCTATAAGAATTCCGTCCAAATTTGTATACTAAGAAAAATATTGATTTAAGATAATAATTTACAAATATGTAATTGATATAAAAAAAATATTAATGAAGTAATAAAATATAAATGTATGCAATTTAATAACATGCTTTTCGATATTTTATTTGTATACTCAGTTGTGCTTAGCACACAAAGTATTATAGCTTTGTTCGTATAACGACAGGTTTGCGGCATGTCCGGATCGAAAGAGAGATATACAGCTGAATTCAGTAAGCCGTCTATAGTGCCTATTAGAGACTAGTTGGGGTGAAAATCAGTTTTGAAACAATTTGGTGTTCTGAAAGCTGTCTCGCGTCTCCAGTATCACGTAAGCGATCACTAATTTGTGAGCTGGACCGGAGCAGATCACAACCATGAAAATTTCAGAAAAAGTATGAAATTTATTTGCCAAAAACGTTTTAAACATTATTATTCCAAGCCAAAACACCACACTGCAACATTTTGCTGCCCCCCAGCGGGTTAGGGGGTCAGAATATACCCGCGGTAGATATGCCTGTCGTAAGAGGCGACTAAAATACCAGATTCAAGGGGCTGTGTAGCGCAACCCTCCAGGTTGCCAGCGCAATATATAGCTTCTCCAAACCCAATTGTCAACCTCACCTATCCGCGGCGAATCCTGTTTCACTAACAGACGAGGCTCTGGCGACCCCGATCGTTACCGAGATGGTCGGGCTAGCACCTTAATGGTGCTGTGTTACCGGAGGGTACCGGATCTGTATCCGGCAAAGGACCATCACATCGATAACACTCCCCAAAGCCTTCGGGTAGCAACCTTATCGCTACAACAACAACAGCAACAACATTTTGCTAAAATGCAGTGTTATATTACTTGTATAATGTTAAATTGTCGTTTTGGTGAAATTTGTTGATGTGGTGAGTTTTCTTGTGACTTTCGTTTACTGAGTACCGAAATCATCTCAAGTCACAAAAATTGTCTCTAACGGAAAATCTCAAATGTAGAGACTTGAGATGAGACTGAATTCAGCCAATAGAATGAGTTTATCTTACCTTTTACCAAAGGTCCTAACAAAAATGAAAGAACACCTAACATAGACCTAAGTATGTAGTTACAATATCGCTCGTTCTATTTTAAATTGATATAACGCAAAATTTTAAGTATTCGGGAAACTGGTACACTATCGGCGTGTCGAAGCTGAGGTGGCGACCTTCCGGAACGCATGCTCACCTTACTGGACATCCCTCTTTTCTTCTTTTTTGAAATCATCCGCTTTTCAGGGGTGATTAAATTAGCTGGATGCTGTATTGAAAGGAATATGGGCATATGGTCAGATGCTAAAGTAAGCATCGGCTGCCATTCGACGCAGTTTATGAGCCCTGCGCTGACGATAGAAATGTCTTGTAAGCTGTTACCGTTACCTGCAACTCGAGTGGAGGCATTACCGTTTATCGTGCAGAAAGCCGTATTGTCTATTTGCTGTGCTAGCTGCTTGTCTCTGGTGTCCACTGGCTAGCTGGAGTGCCAGAGGTCGTGGTGTGCGTTGAAATCGTCAAGACGGGTTTCGCGCTGATATCATGGCGATAGTTACTTGGATAGCAGGTGACAGGAGGATTTTAGATGTTATTTCTAGGTCAACATCACCCAACCGGATGATGATGCCTTTTGTTTCTAAGGTTTTGTCGATTTTGAAGTCGCCTTCTTCAATAGGAAAAGGAGCTGCTATCAGAGTTGGCAAAACTTATATAGCTGTGCAAAATAGCGGTGAGCAACGCCGTCAGCTCAATTGGAATCGGACAGGGCCTCTTCCAGGTGTTTGAAACAAAACAACGTTTTAGACAGCATGCCCCCAAAAGCTCTAGAACAATATTCTATAAAAGCGTGCAATTACAGGCGAATGATGCGCCCATTGATACCATCGGCCTGAACACCAGCACCATAAGTGCTGCAAACTCCAAAATGGAAAAGAAGCGGAAAAGATGGGTTTGATGCTTAATGAGGACAAAACGAAGTGTCTGTTGTCATCACGCAAAGGGACAGAGCACTTATGTCTTGGTAACCATGCCTCTGTTAGAAGCTATTATTTCGAAGTAGTAAAATACTTGACAATAAAAGCTGCTTTGGACTAAGTATGCGATTGGAAGGTAAATTCCTCTCCCGGTTGACGAAAATTAAGCTTACAAATCACTTATCGTACTCGTGCAGGAGCATGGGCACTGATAACATTGCGCGACGGCGAGTACAACAGGCATCAACGTAATCCAGCGAATTAAACACAGCGGCTACGATGGCTGACCTTGTTATGCGACTTAAAGATGATGGTCCGTCAAAGAAGGTATTTTTATTAGAACCCGTCTACGGAAGTAGAGGAAGGGGACGGCCCCACTCCACTGGAAGGGCCATGTGGACAATGATTTAAATTCCCTTGGTTGGCGTCTAACTGTTTAAAGGGCTAGGCGCCAATCAAGTATGTAATCTAGAATGTCTCATTTCGTAATAGTGAATACGAAGATGCTCTCTTATTTACATGGGTGAAGGGCTGCATCAACTAGTTGTCTGCTGGTATATCTCGGAGCGTGAAAGTTAAACAGAGACTGCCCGTTCCGCATTTAACTTAACTTCTTTATGTTGAGGATTTTCGCCTGCATTGTAGCATCCAATCGCCATTAGGTAGCATCCCGGTGTGTGTCCCTCCGTTAGCCACTTGTGGAGGTTTGCACATGCCCGCACAGATATTGAATTTCGTGGCATATAATACATTTATGCTGAGATATAGGGATAGGAGGCGAATTGTCTTTTTGTTCCTCCGCATCGTGTTACGATCCGTGATGAAAAACCATTTTGTTAAAACCCAATAGCTCTGAAATTAAGAATTGGGCTAATAACATACACACATATGTAACGCCCCGTAGTATGTGAACTCGTCTCAACTCGTATTAATTAGATCCATTATTGACTGGTGTTTTCATAAGAGCAGTTTCATATTTATCGTTTGAGTAAAAATTGGTTTCAACCCGTGTTCGTAAAACGCTTTACGGCTCCGGGTTCTTCACCTCCTCTACTTTCTTTTCAATAAGGCTTCAAAACAAAAATTGGTGCGGTATTTCCCGTGCAATCCAAATTTTTGAGGCCATTTAAACCTACTCGGAGACTAACCACATCTTTGTCCTTTTATGGGATACCTTTTTTTCCGGCAAGTGAACCAAAAATACAATCGCTCGGTAGATTGACGTCTCTGCCCATCATTTAATTTTTATATACACACATATGTAAATTCTGAGGTGTACGAAGTTTGCAGGGTCAGCTAGGTCCTGATATTTTTGATATTAACTCAACTCTTAAACCTTCCCTAGACTTCCAAAAATAATTAAAAACCAAAATTAGCCAAATCAGTAAAGTCATCCTCGAGTTTTAGCATGACTAACGAATAACAGGTGCTTTTTATAAATTAATATTAGATGTAAATGACTAACATGTGTTTAGTGTTTTTAGTTTTATTTGTACTGCATTTTCTTATGTAAAATAGCAGGAAATAAACAAAATACATAAATATATCAAAGTAACAAAGATGAATTGTTTAAAAATACGGAACATAGGTAATTGGTTAATCGCTTTTTTATCTATAAATACAATTGTTTCAGATAGTTTCTGTCTTGATTCCGTTAGTTTCGCTTCTGCTTACGAGTTTTACTTCTTGATATTTTGGAGGAATTCCTTGTGGCGTTGAATGGCTTCTTCGTGCACCTTAATTTGCTGAGCATGGAATTCTTCTTGATGAATTTTATCGTTCTTTAAACGTTCCAATTGTTCTTTTTGCTGAAGAAATAAATGTCATTAAGTTTATTTGGAAAAATATTTATCAATTTTGAAGAAAATAGATAAGAAATGAGACCGTTGTTGTTGTTGTTGTAACAGCAAAAATAATCCCCGACTGATTAGGGAAGCTTTACAAAATTGGGACTATAAAATTCGAAAGTATAACTTCTATCGATTACTACAACAGTCCGAAATGAAATTTACTGTGCCGATATACTAATGCCTATACCGACTTTCATATGACCCAGCAGGTTAAGGGGCGTAGAATACACCTCTTACTTGTCGTAAGGGCGAAAGAATACCGAAATGATTCAGGGGTTTGATCACGGGGGGGGGGGGGTGGCCAAGAAGGTTCAATGTGGTCATATTAAATCGTTTCCGATATGGTCAGGCTTGCACCTCATGCTGCTCGCTACCAGAACTTATCGCATCTATATCTGGCAAAGGACTATCAACATCAATAACACTTCCCAAAACCTTCGGAGAGTGTTTTTATGGCTACAACAGCGACTTCCATACGAATGATTTTCTATAACCCCGTAGCACAGTTTTACATTGCGTATCACAGTTTACATGAATCGACTATATGCAACTTTGGGTTTCAATCAGAATTGTAGCTTGCTCGCGCCATTTTTTAAATTTAATTCTCTGGAACATTCATTTACAGTTTTTAGGAGAAAAGTTTTCACTCAAACTTCCATCCCACCTCAGTGTGTTCTGGGAAACCACGTTGTGTTTCAATATTTCGTGAGCTTTCTCAAATGTTGAAAATGTGATATCAGTGTGTTCAGTATCTCAGTAAAATATGCATATTTTCTTCTTGTATATAAAATTTTGACTGAAAATCGTATTTTATATCATCAATCAAGTGTTTATGCCAACACGTATAACATTCTAGTCTATAAGTTCCATGAAGAACTTGGGGTCGCCAGGAGTCTCGGCTGTTAAGTAACTACGTATATGATACAATCATACTTGCAACAGGGCAGAGGGAAATCCTGTAGGCCACGTTGACAATTGGGTGGCGGAAGCTGTGAAGCTGTAAAGCTTTGCTTTGCGCTTATCAACCCCTTGATATTTTCGAACTTACAACCACAACAACAAAGTACAGAAAAGAAAATAACTGCAAAAAGTTCGTACGCACAAGTGTAATTTAATTCAGTGTTTTCGTTCGATGGAGCAGGCGTAGTGCAACATGTGCCTAAGCTTTTTTAGGGTCACTACGTGCCCCAGGGCTTGTGACACTTTTATTACGCCCTAACAATAATTGATATTACCCCCACACCTCCAATACCTTGGCTCAGCCTTAGCAATCCTAGCCATAAATACAATCTGATATGGACCAAATAATTATATCACATACATAAACAAATGGCATTTTTTAACATTCAATTTACCTTCTTGTAAAAATATTCTTCTTCACGCGCAGCTTCCATTTTCCCGAAAGCGCCGCCTGCTTCACGGATTGAACCACCACCGCCGCCACCCTTACCGGCACCACTACCTAAATCACCAAGTTGACTCATTTTGGCAATTCTGAAATTTAAAACAACAAATATTTACCTTATTTATATCTAAAACAAAAGTTATAAATAGGTAAATTACAAAAACTGATAAAAAAATAAGCAATGAAATTGGCAAATTTATGGCGAACATTACATAACAGGAGAACATCATCGAACAAATTCAATTAATTCAACAACAGTTTCAACAACATCAAAAATAAATAAAAAAAAAAGCTCAAAACTCTTATTGCGCCACAATCGTTAATTATAAAACAAAGGATCTAAAAATAACACTTATACTAAATTATTTTTTTATTCATAATAAGACCTGAGTCCCGATACTTACTGCATGCCGTTGGGATATAGAAGACCTGCGTTTCGACGTACTACAAACATATTTTTATTTTTTTATGGACAGGAATCACCTGAAAAGGAATGCGGCTATTAATATAGGTTTTAGGTTAATATAGAATTTAATATCATCTTCAACCAAGAGTTGCTTTTATAACAAATGCTTGAAAGCAAAAGGAAACCCCTGATTCATACTTAATTATGTACATCATAACTTACAACTATTTAAAGAAATTATTCAAAATATTTTCACAAGATAACTTAGAAGTTGTGACTTTTGCTGGTTAAAAACGAATATCAAATACTCTTAGAGCTTGTAGGAAAATTTTGGGCTGGAAAGACTTTCCAGCCTTCCAGGTTGATTGTTTTGATTCTTTTGTCGCTAGATGGCACGTCTCAATTATGGTGTGAGCGCATAGCAAACGTCACTAACAGAGTGAAACAGAGCATAATCGTTTCCACATATCATCAATGACCCCAGGTATAATTCGAATTAAAGTGCGGACACACTACGCGACATCGCATAGGGCTGCTGCCATTAAAGTGTGAATTGTTGATATATATACATATCGAATGCTAAGTGGAATATAAACGTATCTCCGTTTCGAGTACGCCACATCTCAAAAAGTTTGTGATTACTGCTCTTTGCCAGGATTTGTTTCGAAAACGCGCCATCTCAGAACTCGGTTGAAAAACGCTCCATCTATTTCGAAAAATCGCCGTATATGACCTCAAATTCAATACAATTTAACATTAGCTGGGGTGTTTATAAAACAGCGTCTTTCAAGGGTTTTCTGAAATGGGGCGTTTTGGGAACTTCAGCCTAGAAAGGGTATAAGTCCACTAAACAGTCGATTTGGCGTAGATGTGAACACATATTTACCCCCAAAACACATATGCAGCAGTTTCGACTACAGCGCTGCTAGTTATGCCGCTTCTTGATTGCTTTGTAGACACAAGTGTAGTTATATTTATCTGACAGCTCTACGTAGCAACTTAGGTCAAATTTTCAACAATATTTTTCAAACCAACTAAATATTAAATTCGTCAATAAAATGTTTGGTTTTAATTTAGTGAAACAAATGAAATGGCGGAAAAATGTTTGCTCATTTGGCATTTCAAATACTTCATTTAAAAACGCAAAAGATGTAGCGAAAAAATGTTGGTGATGATTTACAATGCAGCGAAAGATCATCGAAGAACATCTAAGTCACTCCTCAAACCCTTCGGGGAGTGTCTTTATAGCTACAACAAAAACAACACCAAACATACTACTCTTAACACATATGCAGAACGCTGCAAGGCCAATTCAAACAAACTTTGCTGCATATAATCAATGTTGGGTAGCGAAATCCACAAACAAGCGCAAAACAAAACCTCAAACAAGCGATTATTCTTGTAGTAATTTTATTGGTTTTATTTGGACCTAAAGTTTTGATGTCAGACGCTGTTTGGAGCTGCTATATTAACACAGAAAAATTTCAGAAAGTGTTACCAAGAATCATAAGAAAATTCGTCAATACTTTTTCAAACATACGTTTTTCCCGCATACTTTAGTGGGAAAATGGATCAGAATAAACTACAGATTACTGAGGGCTTCATTTTTGTTCCGCCTTTACGTTTCTTACTATATGTCGAACAGGAAGGCGTATATGCCCTGCTTTCACATGGGTATGCGTTTACTGATATGGTGGCTGTGTCCGTATTGTTGCAATATAAGGGCTAATTAAATTTCTTTAACCCTAACGCCATAGTCGTTACCAAACCCATATCCATAACCATCTCCTTTGTGATCGATTATTGGTGCCATAACCTTAAATATCTGACATTTTCATAAAAATGAGGAAAATGCAAAAAATTACAAACATATTCGACAAACAATACGTCTCTTGGTCAAAACGTATCCAAAACAATAAATAAAATATATAAAAAGTTAATAAATTCTCCAACTCAAATTTTTTTTTAGTTTGTGGATATGGCGAAAAGCAAAAAACCAATTGGTTGGCTATGATATGGTTATGGCTTTAGCGTTATGGTATGACACCATTAATCGATTACATTGATTTCCATAAGGTTGGTTCGATAAGCTGTTTTATCTGGTTTTGGATAAGTCACTATTAATTGGTTCTTAAAATAGAAATATATAATTTTTAAAGATATGGCAGCTGTGGCAAGTAACAAATAAACATATGCCAATCAATTGTCAAATTTTTGCAAAAAGCCGATTTGACCTATTTTGTGTAAAACACACCTTTTTATTCTTTTTATAACACTTTACTTACTTTATTTTATCCTTAATATCAGTGCAAAGGGTACAATAAAAAATATTAATTTTGTTGAACATAAGATGGTGGAGACTGAAGATCCAGCTGAGCTACTTTTCTTTGACACTTTTTCACATGAAGTGGACACGGTGAGCGATATATATGAAGTACTTTTTTCATTTGGGTCATATATTACGCATGTACTCTTAAATATTCCGTAGGATATCAATCTCGATCTTGTGCAGTTTCCAAAACCAGTGTATATCACTCAAGTGCGCATAATTCCATTGGGTGCCCGTGTACAAGCAGATTTTCCTGGTGGTGTGCGCCTTGGCGCAACCAATCCTTCGAAATTCGATATCGAATTTTTCGTCAACGACTTGGGAATGCCGGGTGCATCTGCCTTTGAAAATTTGGGACACTTAAAATATAATCAAAATGATTGCATACATTTAGAATGTACACAAGAGAAAATACCAACTGACGGTTTAGTTTTGCGTGGGTGGTATAGTACTATTACTTTGGCAGTGTATGGTATTTTAACTAATTCGATGAATGAACCGATCGCAAGTCCACCACCACCACCCTGTGAACCCTCAGGTCCTGAAGATATTTGTAATTTAAATGATAGTGATGGAGAGACGCGTGAGACCAGTTTGCCAGAAGAGTCAAGCAAAGACGAATGGAAAGACCCAATACAAAGTGATGTGGTTTCGGTTCACAAACCAAATGTTGGCGATTATGAGCGTGATGATATGGAATATGGCGTGAGACGTAGCTCTGTTGAGCACTATGTACATTCAAGTGATGAACGCGAGCGTGTTATGCGTAAGGCATCACATTCTTCCGAACGTTCACTACCGACAAGAACGCGAACGCATTCTGAGAGCAACGAGCGAGATTATGTACGGTAAGTTTAAGGAACCTTTTTTTCTTCTCTGATTTCTTGAATTAATAAATTTCATAAACAAATTCATTTCCATTCTTTAGTTTACGTGCTGAACGAGATCGAGAAAAAATGTCGCGCGATTGGTCACGCAGTCCAGATTATCCACGTCGTCAACGTCGCAAACGTTCAGAGCGCTCACGCTCCGATGCCGAGGATGCTCATAAGTGGCCACCACGTACACCACCGATATTAATTGATTCACCAACACGACCAAGATCACCTGATAATGCGGACTATTCTGAAGACGATGTACATTATAAACTGAAAACACGCAGCTTTATGCGTTCAAACGAATCCTTAAATAATGGTGTTGTAATAGAAACTGTTACTTTGGATGATGACGACACACCAGGGACGCCTGGCGGTGATCAGTACGAACCAATACTCAGTGATGATGAAATTATTGGCGATGATGATTCCAATACGGCTATTGAACAAGTTATAGGTGATGAGTTTGAAGCAGAACTTCAAGCGGAAGCTGCAAAAGCTGAACCCGCTATACATGGGTTCGATCCATATACAATGCCAATTACACGTTATGAAAATGACATGCAATCACTATGTCGTAAAGAGTTGGAGACGCTTGTAGTTATTATGAAAAAGTATGACATGCAAACCAAATGCGAAAGCGTAAAATCATTCAATGATACGGCAACCACAATAGAAGAACGCGAAAATTTTGTCTATTTGAGCGAACAGCTTATCAATCACTTGTCTTATATATCTCAACAATTTAAACGACGAAATTTTGTGCTGCAACAGTTCTTCAATAACGATCCTAACTATTTGATAAAAGCACATCATATATTAAAAATCTCTTTAGATTTCGAATCCGCCTGCCTGCAACAGCAACCAGCTTTCAAGATACGTCACATAAAAGTAGGTGCACGACTTACAGAACTTTTAGCATCAGCGCCACTCTTCTTGGAGCACCTGTTGAAAGCACAAAATTTTGATCCTTTCGGAGCTCTTTTTAACCTCTATCAGGAAAATTATATGGCAGTTTCTATTAAACTTATGTTACTCAAAGCAATGTATGCGCTATTAGATTCTAAGGAGGCTATACGTTACTTCATCGCAGGTGGTAAAAGAAATGGTTATCAGCTGTTGTTAAATACATTGCAACAGTCACATTTGACTCGCACCAAATATGCGTTGCAGGCGATTGTTAAGAAGTTGCATCTGAATGAATCACTTGAATGTGTACGTGAAAATTGTAGTAAATTGTTTGTGCTTTCAAATTTGAATTCTGATTCGCCAGCTGAAAAATATATAGCTATCGAACATGCTATTGAACAGATTTTAGAAGCTCTAAACTACAATTCGCTGTCCTATCAACAACCAAAACGATTTTTACCCGTATCAAAGAAGTTCGAAATCAGTGCCGATACGGCGGCACAACGTAGCTTTGCCAATTCATTACAATCATACTTTATACAACATAAGCTAGGGGAATCACTTTTGTTACTCTTGAGCAACGCGAGTGAATTGCCAGCGTCGTTACTTATACGCGTTTTGGACTTAATAGAAAACTTACTGCAGACTCATATTGGTGTGGATTATTTTGTGGATGATTGTTTTGATTGTACACAATTGATGGTGGCTGTATTGCTGGGAATAGACGAGGTACCAGAGGATGTAACACCCACTGAGGAGCAACAGTGTGAACGTAAGGTTTATTGCAATATAATAGTTCTAAAAAAATTAATGCGTTTGAACGTTCTTATTTTCATTTCAGCAAATACGAAAGGAGTGGAAGAATCCCAACCGCTTAAGCAGGAAGTGGAAAGTGAAATCAACGCTGTTAATAAGTCATCTAAAGACAACAGTTCCGCCACCACCGCTGAAACTGCCCAATCACAAGTAAAGGACGAAAAGGTCATAGAAAAAGAGTCTATTGAATCATCTAAAGTGTCAGCATCTACCGATAACGAACAAAATATACAAGTGTTACGCAAACCATTACATCGTTTGGAACAACTTGGAATTGAATTGGCTTACAAAGTGCAGACGCGTTACCATTTGGATGCTATAATGAATTTAACACGTACCGATGACTATGATATCATTAAACTTGCTACACATTTGCATGCACTGTACTCACAAACTTGTCAATCACCTGGACGTCAATATACTGTGGAAGTTTTAGGCATAAATAATAATATGCAATTATTTATGGATCTCATACGGAAAGAGCAACGCCTGCAAGCAAAAAGGCAATTAGCTTCACCAGGCACAAAGTATAAGAGTCCAGTATTGAGTTATGCTGTTGATATGGTAGATTGCTGTGTTCGTTACTGTGAACAATTAGATTATCTTATAGAACATGGCTCGAATATACTTGAATTGGCTAAGAATCATGAAACATTCGAACCGTCCGTATCGGCAGTATTACAGGAGATGTTTGTTTATTTGAAACCTTTAGAAGCGCCGAATATTTTCAGCTATGAAGATATAACGCCATTGGTTGAAGTAATTACTCGGTCCATGGAGTATATAACAACATTCCCTGGTGACTTGATAATGGGTTTACGGATTTTACGTCACCTAGCTATCGGTCCATCAAATAAAACAATGCGTAGTTCGAATACGGAAGAATTAAAACATCGATTCGTTACCCTACAATTCTATGCTGCTGACGGGGTGCAGACAATTGTGCAAATATTGGAAAAATTATGCTCTTATTTCGAACAACCTGGTCTACATACGCCAGCGCTTATGACATTGCAGGGTCTACATTGTTGCCAAATAATATTACCAGCGTTGCAAGTGTTGCGCGCTATGCTTTCATATGCAATACAATGCCGTGATGTAGAATTCAAGGATTTAACTGCTATTGATCACCTAATGAAGGCATACTTTCTGTTGTATTACTTTCCTGTCGCTAGTCAAGCTGCTCATGAAATAGCACAAGCTAAGCAAGAGATCATACAAATATTTTTGGCATACACGCAACCCAATGAATTGGATGAGGAATCGTTGCATACGTCTTTGTGGACTCAAATGATTAGAGAAATATTGAAGAATATAGATGGACCAGCTTCATTTATACCAGGTACAGTGCGCCAAGTAGTTAAGGAGAAAAAAGTGGATATAAAATTTTAGAAAGTACACCTACAAAAATATACAACTATGCATTTTCTGCGTCACTGCAAATTGTATTTGGTTTCTGTGGTAAATATAAATAAGCTCCTAAAAAATAGTCATAACAAATGCTTGCTTTATATACCCGAGGCCCAATGTTGTAGTTGGAAGTGTCAAGCTAAATAGGGGTATGATGTTATGACTCGACTGAAACTCAACTAAATCAGATACACAAAATCAACTGTTTTCGCAGCAACTCTTTAAAGCACAGCCGCTCCTTGGAAATAAATGGTTCCACCGAGAGTATTTATAGCCGACTCACCCATAATAGCTTAATTAATCGAATGGTGGTCAGTTAATTTTTTTTTTTATAAATTTACCAACTGTTGTCTAAACACTATCTATTTTAGAAGACAGTCTTTTTTGATAGATGATATTGATAACCACTTCTATCTGTCATGATCTTTTTGATTTACATCTTGAGCTATGATGTAGTGCTAGGTTGGTTATGTAGTAGCCTTCTAGAAGGTGCTACTTATTAAAGACGTGTATATATTCCCAACAAACGATTTGCATTTCAATAACTCTCACAATTCTTTTTGTAGGTCTCCTTGTGCTCATCGAGTTGCTGCCACTTCCTTTGCCCATTCCATTGCCGGCCGACACACTTTTACCCGAAACACAGACTCAGCGTTTGATAACCGAAAGAAAACTATGGTCCGCACATTTACATCCACAGAGCGGACAAATCGCCAAACTCATTGAAACAATTGCGCCTTCTACTTTTCCACCACTCGTAGATATAACGACAAAAGTTTGCTTACAACTTGCTGATTTGGCACCCAACATGACTTTGCTCATATCGAAAACTCTCAGTGAATTGCTTTGTACGGAGTGGCAATCAGCTTCATCTACGCCCACACTGCAGTTAGCACGTTTGCTAAATTTCTTTTCGCGCCTCACACCGTTTGCTGCATTGAAAATTTCTGCAATTTCCATACTCAATGGCAAGCTATGGGAACTTTTTCAAGCGGTGCTTTGTTACGCTGGAGCAACATCAGAGGTTGCACACAATTGTCAATTGGCTATACAACGTATACTGAAGAGTTTTATAGATGCGGCAATATCATTTGTGGCACCGACGTCAACTGTAACCCCAGAATTAAATTTGGCTGCTGCATTGCCGACAAAAGAATTAATACCACGCATAGTAGAAGCTATATTGACGAACTTATTTTTGAGTGATGTGCAGAAAGAGGTCAGCGAAGTAGCATTAGAAAATTTGAATCTTTTGACAGAAATTAAGTGAGTTTTTAATAAGTAAGAACTTTGTCATAAAATTATGTTTTTAACGTTTTATTTTTCGGAACAGTATAACTTTATACCACTTGACGCAGCAATTGAAGCAAAGACGCGCAGACTTTCAGCTTTGGCTAGAGAAATTCTTAAATTTCGCTGAATCTGATCAGGCACGACTTAATTCCATTGAATACTTCATAAGCTTCCTCTACTCACTTTTGAATATAGCGGACTATTTATTGCAACAGCAAACAATACCCAACCGTACTATCCAGTGGTCTGCTACAGAGGTTTCACTTTTGCTTGGTTTCCAAAAAATTGCAAAACCTCATCTCATGCAGCGTTTTAGCGCCGCATATAAAAAATGTAAAGATAAAGCACCCACGCAAATCAAAGACGAAAATGAAAGCATTAGCACAAGCAAATTGCTTGAGGATATTACCATACAGTTGGAAGCAAACGATATGACTCCAACAGCAGAGAATGATGATGATTCTGGCGCTGCCGCCGCAACGCAAACTGTGGAGCCAACACTTCCACAAAGCGAAGGCATAGTTATGCAATTTGCTGCACGTCCTATTTTCATAGAACTAGATGCTGCAGCAGATGAAACGCACTTAAGTGCGCGTTATTGGTTACAAGCAGCATGTTTGAATTTGAATGATCAGTGTAAATATGAGCGTGTTGCTTGTAATCTTACTGAATTGGCAGCAGAGTGTTTGTCGCCTGACACGAATTTAACTTCGGATTGCAAACGTGTACTACATTTGTCTGCTTCACCGCAATCGAATCGTGAGCGCACGCCAACTGCCAATTGTTTCCGTACACGACGTGTCGAAGTTGAACCGAGCACTGGTAGACCAGAGAAAAAAATTTATATTACACCAGTACGTGGACGTGGTTTTGCGCGTGCGCCACCCTCACGCGGTGACCTCTTTCGTTCGCGTCCACCAAATACTTCCCGACCACCATCACTGCATGTCGATGATTTTCTCGCATTGGAACATAGTGGCGCACAACCAACTGGTCCGACGGGTTATAATAAAATTCCAACTATAATGCGTGGTTCACGTATAGGGCGTAGTCGTGGCTCACGTATATCGACGGGATCTGGATTTCGGTAGTATGTATTCAAAAAATAGACATATGTCGTAAGTTATAAGTTAATGCATTTATTTTCGTTTCATAGCAAACCCAAGATTATGCGCACCTCTTCACCTTCAACATGGACAGAAGGCGGCTCACCACATTATCGTAACGCCAACAACGAATCACATTTTGGAGAATCACATTATTCGAACAATTCACATTTCAGTGGACGTCCTCGTGGACGTGGTCGCTCAAGACCTTATCTACGTTAGTGTTTAAAGTAAAGGAGCAGATGGCAAATAATTTAAGTATATTTTTTCGTACTATATATTTTTTTTTTTGATGAAAACTTCAATACTTATAATTAATATTTTACGTTATAACGTAATACTTATAAATACATTTCGATTATAACGCAAAACTCCAACAATATATAAATACATGTGACTGTTATAAGCTATTTATCTATTTATTTATTTAGTCTAGTAAATGTTTAGTACAGACACTTATGACTAAGTTACAGAGACCAGCTTATATTAAGCTATGGAGAACACTAGCAAAAAGAATTTATATTATTACAGATTAAGTAATTTTTTAGTTTAAGTTGAAAAGCGTATTTTGAGTCGGAGAAATCAATATCCAAAACACTTGAGAAGCAACTAATTTCTGATAGGGCTCTGTTAATAGGCGCTTTTGAGTTATAAACAGTTCTACTCAGCCCTATGAAAAAGATTTCAAAGTCGGGGAGGTTTCTACAGGGAGTATTTAAGCATAGTCTTTCAAGAAGCAGCGCGCAGTCAATTTTGCCCGTGAAAAGATCGAAAATGAACAACGAGGCCAAAAGAATTCTGCGATTGTTTAGGGATAGTAAGGATATTAGTTGGCATCGAGACTCATAAGACGGGGTCGGTTCAGAGAAACGTAATGAAAAAAGCGCGAAGCGCATAAAGATTTTTTGAAATCGCTCCAGGCGGTTGATGTGAACTGCGTGATAGGGCCGCCAAATGAAAGCCGCATACTCAAGTTTGGACCGCACAAAGGACGTATATAAAACTTTGAGTGTGTAGGGGTCAGAGAAGTTTGCGGAATGGCGTCTGACAAAGGCAAGCATTGAAAGCGCCTTAGAAATTGTGAAGCTGACGTGAGTGTTAAAATTAAACTTTGAGTCGAAGTATACCCCCAATTCTTTAACTTCAAGAGTCGCTCGAAGAAAGGTTTCTGCAATATGACGAATTATTAGAAGATTGTACTCCCTCGTTTGCTGTTTCGAAAAATACCCGACTTTAAAATTTCTTTGCAGAATCTCTTATCTCACAACTTGGCTCAAAAGCACCTTTTACTTATCTGCTAAATTGAATTTAAATCGACATTGCGCGTTTTCAAAGCGGCAGATGAGACATAGCGACTAAATTCTTAAATTGGATGTTCTTCAATCGTTTTGCTGGGATATCGTGAGCTGAAGTCAGAAACATGGTCAGAAGGGCCTATCTTCTATTCAGTCGAGCAGCATAATATTCGACTTTTAGGCAGTAATTACAGCAGTTAATGGCACATCATGGGGTTCCAGCGGTAAAGTAGCTTCATCGACAATTTGTTCGCGAAATGCTAAAGCCATTAAGGTGGGCCTTTTCGTAAGATATGTATCAAAATGGCGTTTTAAGTAACCATCATAATAACCCATTCCATGACCCATCCGACCACCACTTAAAGTAAAAGCAACCCCTGGCATTAAGAATAGATCAATACCACGACCTATAACGATAAAGAATATAGTGTGGTTATTTGTCCAAAAAATCTAGGAATTTTAGTACAAAAATGCTGGCGTGTGACTGCCTATTGGATGTTATGGGAACAGGTCCGGCAACAGTGCTGGAGGTAATTCGTGATATGGCCGCACTACATGTTCCAATTGAGCAATATGCCAAACGAATCCTTTGGAATATCGCTTATGAAGGCTTTGTTATAAGTAAGGTCTTTTTCTCTCAACTTCCGAAAAAACTAAAACCTGAAGCAGATAGTCCTTGAGAAAAAGTGCTGGGTAAAGCTGAGAAATAAGTCAAAGTGGAATTTAACGTCGAGCATCGAGCCAGAATGTCGGTGCCCCTGGGAATGCATGTAATATTTCTCAATATTACAACTTCGGTAATCTATTTAGACCATCTCCATACTACCGGCGGTCCAGCACACCAAGTCGACCTTCGCATGTGAAATAAAATTTTCGCTAGTTGTTGAAATCGCAAAAACTCTTTCCGCAGGTTTAGGGATGTGAGCAGTCTTTTGTCGAATATAAATCCGGTACGCTCTGTTACTAGCGCGACTGACCCCCAGCGGGTTGAGGGCTTAGAATATAGCCGCGGCAGGTATGCCTGTCGTAAGAGGCGACTAAAATACCCAAATGATTCAAGGGGTTGTGTAGCGCAACCCTTTCAAAGGGTTGCCAGCGCTATTTAAAGCTTCTCCAACCCAATTGCCAAACTCACCTACGGCGGCCAAACCTACTGTCACTTTTTTCAGTTGTCAAACAAATGAACTCACCATTTGTTAGCGCATTTTCACGTCCATCATTCACGTTTGGTTGCTTTATATTCCATTTGGTAAGAGGTAAACCTTCGTAATCAGTCCAATCCTTAACACGCACCATTTCCATTAGCCTGCCATTGTAAGTGGGTACAAAGACATTTTTTTGCTGATAGAAAAGCTCTCGCAGGAGTCCCAATGTATCTACTTCATTGCTGGTGCTAAGATAAATGCTAACATCCTGCGCTTTACGAAAAGCTTCAGAGGCGATTACCTGCAAGTACGAAATCAAATTAGCAACAATTGTAACACCCCTGTGTATGTGTTTCAAACTTTGTGGTATATTGCTTTAGATTGTGCTACGATGGAGTCAGCGCTTATGGATGGTATAACTTCGGTCTTCATGCGCTTTCTTAAGACTTTCTTCAAAGGATTCCCGATGGCAGTAGTTGACATATCTTCAAAGAGATAGAGATATTATCCTGAATAGTAAATACACCGGGGGACACTGCAAGTTTCTCACTTCTCTATTCATTTATGCTTCTCTATTGCTAAACTTGTACTGATAGTCAGTATACTGATTATCATTGAAGCTCATATTTTAACTAATGATGTGATTTCCAGTACACACTACCGATAGGTGCGAAATATCGGGATCTACGGTACACGCGGTAAAAGCTGGATACATTGGTGCTTTAACGGTAACCGTATCGGTAACCTTATAACAGCTGATTCGACCAATCTTATGAGAATCAATGCAATCGATTATTGGTGCCGCTAAAGTCGTAACCGTATCGTAGCCAACCAATTGGGTTTTGGTTACCGTCGTAACGATAAACAGCTGCTTACGTTAGGGATACGGATACAGCGATACGACATACAGCACCAATGACTCCAGCTAAACGCGGCACTACAGTTTCACAAAAAGTATACAAATATAGAGGATGGACATGATCGAGTTTGTCTGAACAGAATTGTGCTAGTAATGGGATAAAGTCCATTCACGGCACCTCGTTCAGTTAATGATATAGCAGCGGAAGTTCGTAATTGGCAGGACTTAGAAGGTTTAATGTACTCATATTAAATCGTTCTCAAGACAGTTGGGCTATGACGTGAAAGCGCTAATAATCGATTTTTTTACGTCAAAGGACTGTCTAATGAATGGTTTAGGGAAGTTTTTCTGTTGGTAGGAACTAAAAAAAAAATGACCGTTTCGGTACTGTAAAGCGATCGGGATTAAATAAGAAGTTCCGCTATAATCTCTAAGCAAACATATACATGCGTACATGTACTTGCGATTATCTATTATAACGTCAATACCAAGCCAATAAATCCCCTACCCAGCTGCTGAAGGTTATCACGGGATAGGAGCAGTTGGCTGAAATATCTGTTGGCTATGGAAATTAGGATGGTTCTTATAAATCAAATCAGCGATTTTCCAGTCTCATTCCTGTAACCACTGATGACCCTGTAACATCCCTATAGGAGACGGTTGAGAGGTGCCGCATAGATTTAAATATATTGAGTCTTAACGGGGTAATCTGAACTTGGATTCCTGTACAACAAGCCTTAACCGTTTCCAACCAGGAACAAAATTTATATGTGATACATTTGACCTAGGTATCACTGTTTGTAGAGGTGAGACGGAAAAAAAATTTGATTTATAAAGACCACCCTAATGCATATATTTTTTTCAGCAAAGTGTTAATGAAAATTGCTAAATATTTGTTATTTATTTTTATAAGGAAGCTAATGTAGAATTTACGAATGATTTCTTTATAGATATAGGCCGAGTAGAAGCGGAAAAGTATGACTCGAAGATCTTGGTGAGCCAATACTTGGCCGGCCGTAAAGCAGAGACATCCTACTGCGTTCATCCGATTTACATGGCTATTGTTGCATTTGGTTCCAAATGGTGAACTAAAGTATCATCTAGTTTGGCTTCTGGCAGGTGGCTTGAGCTTCTTCAAATTCAAAACAAATAGCTTTGTCTTTCGATTAACTCTTCTACTTAGACGGTTTCTAGTTCCCAAAATATAAACAGAGCACTAAATATTTAGGTGTCATTCTAGACAGCGAGCTATAGTAAATTAATGTGGAGCAGATAGAAGCCCATCGTAAATAGGCTCATTGGACCATATCAGTGCGGCTTCAGACCTTGTAAATCTACCCTCGACCAGATTTGCACAATGCGCCAATTCTTGGAAAACCCCGCAAGAAAAGAGTTGATACAGATAACCTCTTGGTCGATTTTAAAGCCGCCTTCGACAGCACGAAAAGGAGCTGCCTATATGACGCTATGTCTGAATTTAGTTTCCCAACAAAACTTATACGGCTGTGCAAAATGACGTTGAGCAACACCATCCGGTCAGTCAGAATTGGGAAGGACCTCTCCGAGCCGTTCGAAACTATACGAGAATTCAAACAGGGTGACCCCCTATCGTGCGATTTCTTTAATTTGATGCTGGAGAAAATTGCATAAAAAAAAATACTGAACATAGGGCGCGTCATAAGCACACGCGACGAATTGTGGTTACCCCCAGCGGGTTAGGGGGTTAGAATATACCCGCGGTAGGTATGCATGTCGTAGGAGGCGACTAAAATACCAGATTCAAGGGGTTGTGTAGCGCAACCTTTTCAGGTTGCCAGCGCAATATATAGCTTCTCCAAACCCAATTGTCAACCTAACCTTCGAGCGGCGAATCCCGTTTCACTAACAGACGAGGCTCTGGCGGCCCCAGTCTCCTCATGGAACTTGGGGGTGGGGAGGGAGGGATAGCCTGAAGGTTTAATGTGGCCATATAAATCGTTCCCGAGATGGTCGGGCTAGCACCTTAATGGAGCTGTGTTACCGGAGCGTACCGGATCTGTATCCGGCCATCACATCGATAACACGCCCCAAAGCCTTCATGGAGTAACCTTATCGCTACAACAACAACAACAACCAATAGTGGTTTAGATCTGCAAGAACTATCTTCTAACATTTGGTTTAATCAATCCAACGATAGGGAGTCGTATATTATAAAGCCCCGACTGATTACCTATGCCTCCGAGATGTCCTTCCCCGTCGTCAAAAAGGTCTTTATACTGGGCTTTCCCGCTTTTTATTTGGGAAATGGTTTTCATGTCAGAGGCAGGCTCAATGCGAGCGTGTTTGATCCAAGACATGCACCTGTTTGCAGTTATACCTCGTGGTAAACATACACTGCAAACCTCGGCGAGTCTTTGAGCTCAGTAAGCCAGACTGACCTCAATGAGACTCACTCTTCTTCTGCCTTTCTCGCACTTACATTGCCCATGCTGTAGGACATACGAGTTGGGATTGCGCATGACCGGGCTTTGATAACCACATCCCATTGTACTTCTCGGCATAGTTTAGCGAGTAAGAGTCCAGGACCATAAATTAGCTGTACCAAGTAATGGAAATACATAAAGAAGCTCCGTCCCAGTAAGTATTCTTAATACTCGATACCGGTAGCAGACGGCACTGGTAAAGTTGCACTGGTTAGGATAATCAGGCGGACAAAAAGGGATAGGCTTTCCATTGGTTTCTAATTGTGTTCAGTCATATAAGCAATACTACAATATAGATACTAAATATTTTCCTATGAAAATACTAAAAATAACAGTTCGATAAATCGATAACTAAACACAATTCTAAAAACCTAATTTCTATAGCAACTTCATCGATTAACGGCAAATGCTTGATTGAATTCAATAACAAAACGAAAAATTGAATAAAATTTAATTAAAAAGACAAAAATATAAAATGAGCTGTTGGGATGTCAAATAAGTGAAAAACAAAAGTGAACTCAAAAAATCTTTGTTTTCGTTAAACTGCATTTTTTAAAATATTGTTAAAACATATTTTCAAAATTAAATTAACCCGAGAAGCGCAAAAATTCGGTTGTCTATATTTTTTAGCGTGATTTTAATTTACATTAGTGATAGAACAAACTGAATTCCCGTACAATTATATATTTCCGCGAGTCTTATTTTTTAATTAATCATAATAATAGCAGTTTAAGATCTTTAACCGGAATCATTCAACAGCATTATGCCGATGTGGCAGCAAAATCGATCTACCGGTGGGGGAGGTGGAGGAGGAGATAAAAGGAAAGGTTCGAAAGCGAAGGTAATGGAAGGTTCAAATTCGTAAGCTAAAAGGTTTTGTGGAATTATAGTTAAAGTATGCTTTAAAGCACTACTAAAATTCGTTTATTGCTTTATTGTTGTTAAGGACAAGATATACATTTTTTCAAACCGTCGTTTTCGTGGCCCCTAATCGTGGAGTAGAGAAAAACACTTTCGTGCTCTTCGTGGCCAGGATCTTGAAACCTTCTGCGTAGTTAGTAAGACTAGTTTTACTTATATACTTTATTGGATTGACAGTTGCTTATTTGCTGCACTAGCAGGTGTCATTTTGAAACACCAAGTGAACTTAATCTCTTTCTGTATTTGTTGTTGTAGCAGTGCTTCGCCCCATCCAATAAAAAGTCCAAAAAAGTTTTACAGTTTCGTAAATTCAAAGCGGAAAACTTCTGGGTATCCTTCCTCATTTACCTTTGGATGTAAAAAAGCTTGCACTGATGACGATGTTGCAGAGCTATTTTCAGAGTTCTTTAGGTCCACCTATTCCTCCAGCGGTTTTCATTCCGGTCAATACCCGTATCGCTTAGATAACTCGAATTCCATTACAAATCCTGCTATTGATAGTGATATTGTTCTTCAGAGTCTTCAATCTTTGAAGCTCACCTTTTCTCCGGGATCAGACGGTGTTCCTAGTTGCGTGCTTAAGTACTGCGCTGAAAACATATATGAGCCTATTTTGTAATTATTTGAGCTATCTCTGGGATCTGCGTCATTCCCGCCACTTTGAAAACAGTCTTTTATTATACCCCTGCATAAAAAAGGTAGTAGGTCAAAATTTGAAAACTACAGCGGTATTGCTAAACTTTTAGCCATTCCTAAAGTCTTTGAACAGATTGTTACCAGTCAACTCCAATATCAGTGTTCTAGTCTTTTATCTCTATGCCAACACGGTTTCATTCGTCAAAGGTCAACCACTACAAATTTGCTTGCATTCATTCACCTCTATAGTTATGGAAGGATTTTTAGCGAACAAGCAAACGGATGTCATCTACACGGACTTCAGCAAAGCATTTGATACCGTCAACCATGAGTTACTTATTCATAAGCTTGATTTACTGGGCTTTCCGTTTCACTTATTAATGTGGCTGAAAAGCTATCTTTCTAACCGCACCCAAAAAGTCCTGTTCAAGTGCAATCTATCGGAATTGTTCGGAGTTCCTCCGGTGTACCCCAGGGAAGTCATCTAGGCCCTTTGCTCTTTACCCTTTTCATTAATTACTTGCCACAGACAATATTATATTCCCATACTATAATGTATGCGGATAATGTAAAACTTTGCTACACTTACTGTCCTACCGATTTGAGTTCCTTGGATCTTCTTTAGGCCGACTTGGACTCGTTCCAATATTGGTGCACAACAAATTTACTAGCTTTACGTTGCTCTAAATGTAAGCATATGAAATTTCACCGAGTGAAGCCAGTATTGAAACCTTATGTAATAGATGGTACGCCTTTGGAGCGTATATCTATTGCAAATGATCTAGGTGTCCTTTTTGATCCGAAACTGAATTTTAACATGCATATTTCATCTATTGCCAACAAAGTGTTGGGTGTACTAGGATTTGTTAAAAGATGGGCTAAAGAGTTCGATGATCCGTACCTCACTAAGGTTCTTTACACATCGCTGGTTCGTCCAATACTCGAGTATTGCTCATGCGTTTGGTGCCCTGTTTCTCAAAAGCATATAAAGCGCCTTGAGTCAGTTCGAAAGCAATTTTTGATTTTGGCATTGCGCGGCGTTAATTGGGACTCAAGTCTCCACCTTCCTCCATACAGAAGTAGACTTCTTCTTATTAACTTACCCACTCTGGAAAATCGGAGAATATTACTGAGGGTATTGTTCATCCATAAGCTCATTATTGAAGAAATTGATTCTGCGGACCTTCTTAGCCGCTTGTTTTTTGCGGTTCCCTTAGAGTATCCAGACACTACGTTCCTTTTTATTAATTTAATATGCCAGCATTTATTTCTTCCGTAAAAAACAGGCACGATCTTGTATAAGGATGGAGGAACATTTATCAACATGTATCATTAAGACCGAAGAAGACAGTACTGTGTTGATTGGAATCTGGTGCATTCCAACAACCTTAAACATGCTTTTTCAAGAGCCGCTGACCGGAATCGTATGCATTCCGGCAGTATAATCTTATGGGTCAGGCATCGAGCTGATTGGAATCCGGTGCATTCCAACAACACAAGTCATGTTACTTTTTTATGCCTTGTGATGGCGTATCCTCATTACACTACTCTTAGCTCTGCCAGATTCCCATGGCATGCTGATTGGAATCTTGTTGCATTTCAACACCAAGATTGGAATCCACTGCATTCCGAAATCATGCTGACCGGAATCTGATGTATTCCGCCAGTATAAGATCTCGGTATAAGATCTTATTTTCTGCTCATATTTCTTATTATTATATTCTGAAATTAAACTGTAATGTTCAATAATATATATTTGTTTGTAATATAACATTGTTGAAATCTCGATATATCTTAAATTTTAACTTTTGAGTTGTATATTTATATATCTTTTATATTATGCAGTCGACCATTTCAAGTTTGTCGTCGACTTTAAATAATAAATAAATAAATAAGTGCGACCAATCACAAATTGTCACCAATGTCCTCTAACGGGAATCCAAGAAAACTTGCTGTTTCAACAGGAGCGGACCATAATGAGAGGGGTGTTAGAGGCGTTGGTTCCACATTACAATTGAAGAGATGGTTGGTGTAATGTGGGGACATATTGCAAGGACATTCATTTTGTATGTCGGGGTTGATTTTGGATAGGTAAGAGTTTTACCTGTTGAAGTACCCAGATCGAAGTTGAGCTAGAGTGACGAGAGGGAGAGTGCGTTGTTCTGCTAGTTCTGGGTATTTTTCTTTGAGTACCGGATTCGCCGGGCAATTCCTGGCATAGCGGTCCGACAGTTGTTTGTGGATATCACTGAGGACCTGCTTGTGCTTTTTTTAACCTCTTCCTCGTTTTCATCGGTGTGCTCCGACAAGAATCAGTATCACAGCAGAAAGCAGTATCATCTTTCGTTCACAAATCTGAACAAGCCATTGTAAGCGCTATGCTTTAATTTGCTGGGCGATGTTCATGTCTATACACAGCGCGAAGAGATTAGCGCATAGAGGTCTCTAAATCTTTCGAAGAACTTTTCTCATGAATACTCCCAGAGCCGCTTATTCTGATGTTGACAGTGTCATACTTTTGCATTATATATATATAAGGACGGATACGATAAGTGCCTGGTAGAACATGATTTTCCTATGCCGAGCTAGAACTTTACTTCTAAATTTCCTACTCAAGAGAGTGGAAGGATTCCTCGCTGGGTTACTGAGCGTTGTTGTTTGTGTTAATTCTGGTTCTCAAATAAACGAGATCCTTGATATTTCAAAGTTATGGCTGCCAACCGTAACGTGATTGCCAAGCCGCAAATGCGCTGAATCTTTGCTTGATGACAGCAGGTACTTCGTTTTGTCTTCGTTCATCATCAAACCAACCTTTTCCGCTTCTTTTTTTAGTTTGATGTAATCAGAACTTACTGCGCGGATGTTTAGGCCGATGAAGTAAATGTCGGCAGCATACCCACGCTCTTACAAAATATTGTTCCGGATCATTTGAGTTCGGCGGCTTCTGTAATTTTTTATCAAATCAAAATAATCGTTCGACAGGAGGTCAACATGTCTCAAAGCTCGCTTGTGGTGTTGCTCAACGTCATTTTGCACAGCAGTATAAGTATGTCGGGGACATCAAATTCAGAGCTAGTGGCTCCTTTCCGCGTTGTCAAAGGCGGCTTTAAAATCGATGAAGAGCTTATGTGTGTCAATTCTTTTTTCGCTGTTCTTACAAAATTTGGAGGGTAGTGAAAATCCTGTCGGTGGTAGATTTGCCAAGTGTATAGCTGTTCTAGCCTTAACTTTTAGGCAGCTTCCTTTCTTTAAATTGAAACGTTAAATTTTTCAGCCTCCAGTTAACAATCTTCTTCTTTGGCTGCGGCGCGGTGTGTTTTTTGTTCCTTGGTTTTAGCCGCGAAGAGGTGGGCGCGTATTTTGGTCTGAGCCGATGTTAGGTCCTCTGATCGTGCGCACATCTAGAAAGCATGCCATCCGTCTGTCATAACGTGGTCGATCTGATTGCGTGTATTTCGATCGGGGGACAGCCATGTAGCGTGATATCTCTTTTTATGCATGAACCTCTTGCTGGATTTGACCATGTTTCGAGCACCTGCAAAGTCAATCAGCCTCAGTCCATTAGGAGTAGTTTAATTGTGTAGGCTGAACCTTCCGACTCTGGGGCCAAAAACAACCTCTTTGCCCACCTTGGCGTTAAAGTCGCCAATCACGACTTTTATATCATTGCGGGGGCAGCGCTCGTATGTGCGTTCTAAACGTACACAGAAAGTGTTTTTCACCTCATCGTCTTTCTTCTCTGTCGGTGCATGGGCGCAGATAAATGATATATTAAAAAGTTTGCTTATATTCGAATAGCGTCCACAGACGTGAACGCCAGTAATTGGCTACAAAGTCTATTCCACAACGAATTCCAGGTGCATGCCCTCAAATCATTGTCCTTTAAACGTTTGCCATGTTCGTCATTAGCGATCGAGCCGCTTGATCCAAGACAGACGCCCGCATGCAGTCGCACCCCATTGTCAACTTCTACGTAAGTAAATTCATCGAATTAAGCAAAAACCAAGGCATTCAAAATGCGATATTAAACCACAACCTCCGAATCCTCAAGGCAGGCTCAAAACCTGAATACAAGCATCTGCGATACATTGTATCACATCACGATTAGTTTGTCCTGCTCTTCACGGTACAGTTTTTATCGACCGTGATAGGGTCACGCTGATGATACACCACGTTTACTGTGCTCCCTTTCTGGTAAACAGCACTCCAGGATAGGTTAGGGTTATTTATAAGCGTCACTAATAAGACGACGGACATTTGCTACAATTTAAGCGTATTATGGTTGCCTCTTACGTTCGGTATACCTACCCCGGGTGAATTATTTTCCACTAACCCGCAATGGGAATTAGTTAAGACAGCAGGAGTGAAAGCCGAGTTGTAGAATCATTGGCAATCGGCTGCGGTTGCAGCCTTTCTTGTGTTGTCTTCTTAGCCGCGCTGAGGTGAGCGCGAATCTTGGCTGAGTAAAAAAGTTAACTTGTCGTTCTGAAAGTGGGCCTTACTGACTTTATTTTTACTCTCTAATATTTGTATATCGGAAGGGGGGATATCTGCTTTTATGAAAAGGGTGGTACATTTTATATTTGTATATCGGTTCTTTGAAACAAAAATAACATGAAAAAACAGTTAAAATAGCTTTGTTTACTTTGTACTATTTCTCTTATCGGCTCAGTTGACTTCGTAATAGAGTACATCCCGTGAGCACATTTGCTCACGATATTGGTGATTTTTTTTTGTGAATATAAATAAAATGAGGCCTACATGAAGTTTGATTGAAAACAGCGCTTACTTTCTCATCCTATACCTATGATTTATAAACTTTCATTTAGTCAGAATAAACTGCACGAATTTTCATCTTTTTTCACGGCGGCCACCGTGGTGTGATGGTAGCGTGCTCCGCCTATCACACCGTATGCCCTGAGTTCAACTCCCGGGCAAAGCAACATCAAAATTTTAGAAATAAGATTTTTCAATTAGAAGAAAATTTTTCTAAGCGGGGTCGCCCCTCGGCAGTGTCTGGCAAGCGCTCCGATTGTATTTCTGCCATGAAAAGCTCTCAGTGAAAACTCATCTGCCTTGCAGATTCCGTTCGGAGTCGGCATAAAACATGTAGGTCCCGTCCGCCAATTTGTAGGGAAAAATCAAGAGGAGCACGACGCAAATTGGAAGAGAAGCTCGGCCTTAGATCTCTTCGGAGGTTATCGCGCCTTACATTTATTTTTTTATTTTTTTTAAACAATAATTTTATAGAACTTGGTCATGCAATACTAAAGAATGCATTAATATCCTTCTATATGTACTTATGAATGCATAAATACAGCGAAGGCAGCTCCAATAACGTGTAGTTTCATTGTAGACTACAACTGAAAAAAAAACGCCGATATACATTAGGGTGTTCGTTATGTATTAAGTTGGTTTTTTTTTTGCGAGACCATCTCCACATTTTTAGGCTTAGCCTCAAAACGAGTTATCAAAATCAAAAGAATTATTAATTTATATTTTAAATGGTGCCGGAGAGAGATTTACGGGAAAATTCGCCAAACTTTGGTTTTTTTGGAGAAACATTTTTTTTTGTTAGGAACATTGAGGGGTAAATTGGAGCTATAGTGCACCGCCGTTACTCGTCTTACATAATGCCTTAAAAATATATAGTCAAAAGATCGAGCAAAATATATATAAATTGAGATCGCAATGTTAAATATACATTTATTTCAACACTTCTGTACCGATTATATCGAAATTTTAACAAAATATGGAGATATATGCAACTGTTAGTTATGTCAAATTTTTTTGATACACGTGACCCGGTTTTGTAGATAGCGGTAAAAATATAAAACCGAATAACCGCCAAATATTTTTTACAGCAAAGTTTGCAACAAATTTATTTTAACACCTTTCTACCGATTCTTTTGAAACTTTAAAAACATATAGATATGTGAACGAAGTATGTTTGGGTAAAAAAGTTTTAATAACCGAGATCCGGTTTCGGAGATATTGATAAAAATATAAACCCGGAAAACCTTAAATTTGTTTACTTATTTAAACCCTTCTTAACCGATTGTGTTGATGTACACATCTATGTGGGGTATATTTAGGTAAAATTTTGTTGATACCCGAAATCTCATTTTAGAGATATCGGCAAAAATATGAAACCGGGAACCGTCAAATATTTTTTTACCTGCATTATGGATATCAAACAAAAGGTATTTTAAAGACATTTAACTTACTGTAGTCGTCATATCGATATTCTCACATCTTAAGGCTATTACCTGAAAAAAGTAATGTAAGCACAGAACTTCATTAAAACATTAATATTGTACACAGAGCAAAGTTAATTGATTTTTTTTTTTTTTAATCTTTGTACCAAATTTGTGTTTCTTTTCATTTATTTTAAATAAAACCTGATAAAAAAAAATTTTTTTGTACACTTTTTGACGATTGCCAATTTTTGTCGAAAATATCGTATATTTGCCCCATGTACAAACATCAATAACTTTCCTTGCTTGAATATTCCAAGATGAGGCAATTGATGGTTTACTCCTGTGGTTAAGAGAAAAAATTAACAAACGTGAAAAAGTAAAATTGAAATTAACATTAATTTTGCTCATACTTTCAAAAAAAAAAAAAAAAAAATTAAGTTTATCGCTTGAATAAGTGTAAAAATCGACGTTTTTTACGTTGCGAAGTTCTGCAAAAACTTACTATCAAATTTTTTGATTTTTAAAATCATCAGATCGGATAGTCAAAAGGTCAAACTTAATATCCTTATACTTTTTTCTGGCCTTAAGTTATTTGCACGTGTGTAAAACCCGAGTATCCAAAATAGTAAACGTTTTTGGGATTTGCCCATACCAACAGTAGGTTGTAACGACATAACCTAATCGAGATAAATATATAAAAATTATCAGAGTGAAAAAAAAATTCGCTTAGCTATTTCCGTCAGTCCGACGGTCGGTCTGTGAACACAATAACTTGACAAAATTCTGAGATATCTAGTTGAAATTTGGGATGGTGGTTCTTTGGTACTCATCTCACATCGCTATTCAATATGATCAAAATCGGACGATAACCATGATCACTTTTCATGATGCCACTTTTTGTACAAGGGAAAACACAAAAACGCGATTATACAGTAAATAATGCAGCTACAACAACTAAATTTCAAGGGTAGGTTGAAATATTAACACCTAATTTAAATTTTTTTAAGTTTTCAAAAAGAGGTGTGGCAGGCCACGGTTTAAGTTTTCATCTTAAAACTGGTTGACCTTGTCATTATAATCAGCCTAGAAAAAATTAACAAAATCGGTAAAGGGCTACGCCCATTTCTATATAAAATATTTTGAAAGAGATCTTAGGCATTTATAAAAGGCAATATCTTTACAAAAAACCAAAACCTAAGCTATTTTACTTCTAAAGTGTATTTATAATAAAACGGGCGTGCCACCGCCTACTTCTGACCAAGCCTCTTCTTACGTTTCGGGAACCATAACTCGAAGCCCAGCTGATGTATCTTGACAAAATTCGGTGCACATATTTGCGTATAACTCTTAACAACGGCTAATGACCACGCCTACGTTTGTATAAAATTGGGACCGTAGAGGAATATAACAGGCTACATCTTTACGAAAAAATACTTTATGTCGATGGTATTTTACATTTAAAGGGTTTTATAGCAATAAAACAAATAAAAAACAATTTTTGGAAACGGGCCTGGCACCGCTCTGTTTTGAATAATGTTTCTACGTTTCGGTAGCGATAACTGGAAGAAGAGTTATAGTGAAAAAACTTAGTATACGTATTTCCATAAAAAAATTGAAGTTTAAAGAACTATACGATAGAAGCTCTCAGCTTTAATGTTCGGTTCCACCCGAGATCATAACATGCCACAAAAAAAAAGTCCATGCTTTCCCAAAACGCCTTCATGTTTCATTCACTTGAAACTTACCTGAACTGAACGTTTTACACTTTATTTTTTTTAACCCAAATGTTTCTGAATTTTTGAAAATATCTAAAAAAATCACGAATAAAAAGTTCAGTTAGTCCACAAATATCTCCATTTATCTTTGACGCAGCGGTAAAAGCTGCTAGCTTTACTTTTCACTCAAAACAACTTTTTGAAACTGGTGAAATAGGGGACGGGTTCAACACATGGTTGTACAAAAAATGTGTGTTTAATGTCCAGAAACGATAAAAGTTACAAACAAATAACCTGCTAACCCCGAAAAAATTATTTAAAGCACCATATATTGTCAATGTACTGTCCATAGCAAAAATGTAGTTAAGTTTACTTACTGCCTTTTAGAAATTTTGATGGTTGAAGTGTTACAAACACATTCAGCCACGCCATGCCTTAGTTGTTGTAAACTCATATTCATTATAGCAAACAGTTCATTATTTACAACATTACTATGGTAGTAGTACTTCACAATAAAATTACTCGCATACTTCAATTAAATCGTTTTAAAATCAACTGATCGATTATTCCCCAGTTTGCGCTGCTTTTAAACATACTCTCAGTTGCCTCGTTCGCCTGTTTCTCCTAGGCTTCAGACATTTCGCGAATAGCCGTCTCGAACACTTGTTTGTTTATTTCTGGTTTCTGTATCACATAATTATTAAGCTATATACATTTATACGTGTGAGCAAGTCATCTTCGCTCTTAGCTTAATCAGCTATGTATGTGTGACTATTTCTCTTTCTTCTTCGCTCTAGCTGCTGATTACATGTATGTGTGGCTGCATACTTTTGTGTTGTGCATTTATTTACTAGCAGTATAGTGACGTATCGCTAATATTCGCCACAGCTTTTTGTATAATTTAAGCGGGGACTACCCTCATTGCTTTTAAATGTATGAAAATATGGACGACAGTACAGCTTTTCTTTTATAAGTGAAATAACAAAATGTTAAATAAACTCGTGTAAACTCGTAAGAAAATAAGAAGTTTACGCTGCCACCATAACCGTTTTTAGCTAATTGAATTGTTCATATTAACGTCCAAATTGGCAAAGAAAGGCTAAATTTAGTTTAAACTCGCACAGAAAAAATGTGGCCGTGTAATACCAATAATTTTCTCTTTTTGTTGTAAAAGTCGATCATGCTCACTTTATTTAAAAATATATGATTTTAATACCTTTTTTCGTAAAGCTTTTCGATTTTGTTATTTTATACGATAATGCTTTGAAATTTAATTTTTCTACACGAGAAATGCAAAAAAGAATAAAGAGTAGTTTTCCCGAATACTGATAAGAGCTCAGAGCAGCGGCGATATCTTCTGCGATCAGTCCTTCAGATATACATAAAGCGTTAAAAACTAACACAACTCAAGGGGTTGATAAGCGCAATACAAAGCTTTATAGCTTCAGAGCTTCTGTAACCAAATTTTCAATTTCACCTACGTGAGGGAAATCCTGTTACAAATATGAATGTTTCATACACATATAAAGCAATCGAGGCTCTGGCGCCTCCAAGATCGTCATGGAGGCAGGGTGTGAGTGGCGAGATGGCCTAGAAGGTTTAATGTGGTTATATAAATCGTTCCCGAGATGGTGGGGCTAGTACCTTAATGGTGCTTGTTACCATAAGAACTGACAATTTTAATAGTTTCGAACTTTAAACAATTTTCGTAAAACTCAGTTAAGCCAGAGGTATTTAGATATTTATTTACGAAAAATAGATTTTTGTGACGTTCGACCTCAAATATCCTAAGAGCCATGTATAAGGTGTAATGAGGCGTGCTCCGCCTACCACGCCGAAGATCCTGGGTTCATGCCCCGGGCAAAGCAACATCAAAATTTTAGAAACAAGTTTTTTCAATTATAAGAAAGTTTTCTAAGCGAGGTCACCTCTCGGCAGTGACTTGGCAAGCACTCCGAGTGTATTTCTGCCATGAAAAGCTTCTCAGTGAAAACTCATTTGCCTTGCAGATTCCGTTCGGAGTCGGCATAAAACATTCATGTCCAGTCCCGCCAATTTGTAGGAAACATTTAAGGAGTACGACATAAGTTGGGAGAGAAGCTCGGCCTAAAATCTCTTCGGAGGTTAACCCGCCTTACATTTATTTATTTAGAACCTAGTTTATATATAACGAGATCTTCTTCATTTTCGTAATTAGCTTCTAATTGTTAATTATGTAGCTAGATTTTGCGTATAATTTTTTCCCATGGTAATCGGTAATTACGATAAAATTTGAGAGATGCGAATTTTTTGTCATAGAAAAGTTCCACCTCTAGAGCGTATTCTCTATTGGAAGCAAAAAATATAGGAGAAACGTAAAAATATGACAGACAATATTCTAGTTCCTAGGGATGGCACATATGTAAACGCAAATATTTTATATTGACGGTTTATTGTAGAGTAGTGCATGTGTAAAGGTGACCTTAGGTCCACTTGCTGAACAGCAAGTTATATTTTTAACTCTGAGTTAGCGTAACATAAGGAGTTAAACTATACTCATATTTTTGATAAATTTTTTTTAATTAACTCTGCGTTAAAGAGATAACTGACTCTCTGCAAGTGGGCCTTATAGAATTAAAAAACAATTAGCAGTAAAATAGTTTCCATATTCATCTCTCAAACTCCAATGTTTAATATTTTCGTAATAAATCAACGCACTTTCTCATTAACTAGTCGTAATTCACACATCCCACGAACACATAGTTTTTTTTAGCTCTTTAAAATGTTTCGTAATAAAAACTGCCGTTAAAGTTGAAATCTTACTGGTTGTTATAAGAAGACTAACAACAGAATAACTTAAAATTTTTCTTGTACAAATTATGTATTCGCACCAAGGACTTTTTATACTTGAGAAAATTGGCATTTCTGCCAACCGTGTCCTCTCATAACAGGCCAATTTAAAGATATCATATATGTATGTGTGCAGTATGTGTGTATATTAGGCTGAGCCGCTTTGGTCTTTTAATATTTAAGTATAGCAACACACGAGTTCAGCAAAAGACTTGGAGAAGATTTCTAATTCAACAGTGGTTTGGCAAAACCCTGCAATGTATTTCTGCCATGATTAAAAAGGAGCAACCGCTAATCATAGAAAAGGCGCGACTTAAATATCCATGGATGTATAGGGGTCCAACCTATTATTATTATTGTAAAGAAGCTTGAGACCCTCGCAAGTTCTCTATACAAGAAAATTTCTAAAAAAAAGTGTCTGCTTCAGCAACTCGAAAGCCGCAGTTGCTTATAGAATGTGGGACGTTATGGCGTATACGTTATTTCAAAGTTGCCTCCTCTTCCATTTCATTTATTATACTCAGCGTGCTTTGCACACAGAGTATATTAACTTTGATTGGATAACGGTTGGTTGTACAGGTATAAAGGAATCGAGATAGATATAGACTTCCATATATCAAAATAATCAGTATCGAAAAAAAATTTGATTGAGCGATGTCCGTCCGTCCGTCCATCCGTCTGTCCGTTAACAAGATAATTTGAGTAAATATTGAGATATCTTCACCAAATTTGGTACACGAGCTTATCTGGACCCAGAATAGATTGGTATTGAAAATGAGCGAAATCGGATGATAACCACGCCCACTTTCTATATATATAAAATTGGAAAACACAAAAAACCTGATTATTTAGTAAATAATACACCTAGAATGTTGAAATTTGACATGTGGACTGATGTTGAGACTCTTAATAAAAAATTTAAAAAAAATTTTGAAAATGGGCGTGGCACCGCCCACTTGTGATAAAATCAATTTTACAAATATTATTAATCATAAATCAAAAATCGTTAAACCTATCTTAACAAAATTCGGCAGAGAGGAAGAAATGCTTTGAAGAAAAATTAACGAAACCGGTTAAGTACCACGCCCACTTTTATATAAAAGGGTCGTGGTTGAATAAAGAGCCTTATATCAATGGTATTTCATTTCCTAAATGGATTTATAACAATAAATAAGAAAACTTCAAATTTTAAGAAATGGGCGTGGCACCGCCCTTTTTATGACTAAGCAATTTTCTAAGGTTCGGGAGCCATAACTCGAAGAAAAATTAACATATCGTAACGAAATTGTGTACAAATATTTTCCTTATAGCAGGAAATAAATAAATAAATAAATGTAAGGCGCGATAACCTCCGAAGAGATCTAAGGCCGAGCTTCTCTTCCAGTTTGCGTCGTGCTCCTCTTGATTTTTCCCTACAAATTGGCCGGACGGGACCTACATGTTTTATGCCGAGTCCGAACGGCATCTGCAAGGCAGATGAGTTTTCACTGAGAGCTTTTCATGGCAGAAATACAATCGGAGCGCTTGCCAGACACTGCCGAGGGGCGACCCCGCTTAGAAAAATTTTCTTCTAATTGAAAAATCTTATTTCTAAAATTTTGATGTTGCTTTGCCCGGGAGTTGAACCCAGGGCATACGGTGTGATAGGCGGAGCACGCTACCATCACACCACGGTGGCCGCCATAGCAGGAAATAGTTCTAGTAAAAATGGACCAGATCGGTTATAGATATAAAACAAGTTTAAAAGGGTCGTAGACTAGAATAATTAGCTATAACTTAACAGAGAAAAGTGTTGAATCAATGATATTTCACTTATCAAGTTTTATTGTAAGAAGAAAAGGGGGGACATTTTTCTTTTAAACGGGCGGGGCTACGTGTTATGTAGAAAAGTAATTTATCTGAAATGAAATGTACAATTTAAGCTCACGCTGAGTATATAATGTTGGGTTAAACCCGAACTTAGACACCTTTACTTGTTTTATTTGGTTTGTATTTAGTTACAAAAATGTTTCGTATTGGTATGTAGAGCTTTAGATGTTATATCATAAAAGTGATGATTATGAACATACATAAGCAGATGCAAGTGTTTTTGTTTACTTTAAAGCAACTACAATTGGATTCTCCTTTCGGCAATGGTAACAAGTATCTGGGTATGTAGCATTTGTATAATTGGTAATAGTAAATCTGTTTAAATGTAGGTGATAATACGTCAGTCACGACAGCGTCACGACAGCTCCAATGGAGTAAACTATTTTGTATTGTTTACATGTGGCTGCTTAAGTGCTTGTAGGCAAAATGTTGCATGCCAATATTATGATTGTATTCGTGCATTGCATTTCTGTCAATTACAGTCAAGTATTCGTTGGCAGTTTTAGTTGTAAATCAGTCGTTTTATTGTCCCGATGTGGAACATCGCAAATAGAGCAGTACTTTAAAATAATAATAATAATTAATTTTTTTTGTGAAACACTTATTAATACATAAATACATATATATATTGCAATGTAAATAACTGTATTATACACAAGTGTTGAGTGTGTTGTGTTATTGCAAAGAATTCAAATGTACATATACTTTATTTATCGGCTTTAAAAAAATAAAAAAAATTCGAGCAACTTAGTTTTCTTTAAAACACTGTATATTGTATCATTACACGATATATAAAATTAAACAGACTCAATTAAACTAAACCAAACTAAACTTAACTAAACTAAACTAAACTAAATTAAACTAAACTAAACTAAACTAAACTAAAGTACACTAAACTAAACTAAACTAAACTAAGCTAAACTAAACTAAACTAAACTAAACTAAACTTAACTAAACTAAACTAAATTAAACTAAACTAAACTAAACTAAATTAAACTAAACTAAACTGAACTAAACTAAACTAAATTAAACTAAACTAAACTAAAACTAAACTGAACTAAACTAAATTAAACCAAACTAAACTAAACTAAACTAAACTAAACTGAACTAAACTAAACTAAACTAAACTAAACTAAACCAAACTAAACTAAACTAGACTTAACTAAACTAAACTATACTAAACTAACCTAAACTAAACTAAACTAAGCTAAACTAAACTAAACTAAACTAAATTAAACTTAACTAAACTAAACCAAACTAAACTAAATTAAACTAAACTAAACTTAACTTAACTTAACTTAACTTAACTTAACTAAACTAAACAAAACTAAGCTAAACTAAACTATAATAAACTAAACTAAACTAAACTAAACTAAACTAAACTAAACAAACTAAACTAAACTAAACTAAACTTAACTAAACTAAACTATACTAAACTAACCTAAACTAAACTAAACTAAGCTAAACTAAACTAAACTAAACTAAATTAAACTTAACTAAACTAAACCAAACTAAATTAAACTAAACTAAACTAAACTTAACTTAACTTAACTAAACTAAACTAAACTAAACTAAACTAAACTAAGCTAAACTAAACTAAATTAAACTAAAATAAACTTAACTTAACTAAACTAAACTAAACTTAACTAAACTTAACTAAACTAAACTATACTAAACTAACCTAAACTAAACTAAACTAAACTAAACTAAACTAAACTAAACTAAACTAAACTAAAACTAAACTGAACTAAACTAAAACTAAACTAAACCAAACTAAACTAAACTAAACTAAACTAAACTAAACTAAACTTAACTAAACTAAACTATTCTAAACTAACCTAAACTAAACTAAACTAAGCTAAACTAAACTAAACTAAATAAAACTTAACTAAACTAAACCAAACTAAACTAAATTAAACTAAACTAAACTAAACTTAACTTAACTTAACTAAACTAAACTAAACTAAGCTAAACTAAACTATAATAAACTAAACTAAAACTAAACTAAATTAAACTTAACTAAACTAAAACAAACTAACTAAACTAATTTATTTAATAATTTGGGAAAAATTTAAACAACGTGACATCAGGACGGACAAGGCGACAGCTGTTTCGATTATACCTTGTAAATCTCTTCAAAGCCTTTTCTCCCGGGAGTGGGAGTCGAACTCGCACCCCTACGATAGTTGAAATGGTTGTAAACGCATTCAGCTACGTCATGCCTGTTGTGAAGTCTTTCCCAATTGCCTTCTTTTTGCATATTTTAATCTTTTACACATTGCATACTTCGTATGCAATTATGTGTTAAAGCTATGCTTGGTACGGCGGTTTTCAAAGAAACTTTGGTTTTGTTGCTGTTTTCGTTCTATTTATAGAACTACAACGAATTAACCAATTTGGTCTGTTTGTATGATTTTTAATAATCGGGGATTGCCCATATTGCTTTTTTTTTTTTAAATGTATGAAAGCATTTATTTGAAGCAATATGGGCAATCCCCGATTATTAAAAATCATACAAACAGACCAAATTGGTTAATTCGTTGTAGTTCTATAAATAGAACGAAAACAGCAACAAAACCAAAGTTTCTTTGAAAACCGCCGTACCAAGCATAGCTTTAACACATAATTGCATACGAAGTATGCAATGTGTAAAAGATTAAAATATGCAAAAAGAAGGCAATTGGGAAAGACTTTACAACAGGCATGACGTAGCTGAATGCGTTTACAACCATTTCAACTATCGTAGGGGTGCGAGTTCGACTCCCACTCCCGGGAGAAAAGGCTTTGAAGAGATTTACAAGGTATAATCGAAACAGCTGTCGCCTTGTCCGTCCTGATGTCACGTTGTTTAAATTTTTCCCAAATTATTAAATAAATTATAAAATTAAAAAATTGCTTCAAATAAATGCTTTCATACATTTAAAAAAAAAAAAAGCAATATGGGCAATCCCCGATTATTAAAAATCATACAAACAGACCAAATTGGTTAATTCGTTGTAGTTCTATAAATAGAACGAAAACAGCAACAAAACCAAAGTTTCTTTGAAAACCGCCGTACCAAGCATAGCTTTAACACATAATTGCATACGAAGTATGCAATGTGTAAAAGATTAAAATATGCAAAAAGAAGGCAATTGGGAAAGACTTCACAACAGGCATGACGTAGCTGAATGCGTTTACAACCATTTCAACTATCGTAGGGGTGCGAGTTCGACTCCCACTCCCGGGAGAAAAGGCTTTGAAGAGATTTACAAGGTATAATCGAAACAGCTGTCGCCTTGTCCGTCCTGATGTCACGTTGTTTAAATTTTTCCCAAATTATTAAATAAATTATAAAATTAAAAAATTGCTTCAAATAAATGCTTTCATACATTTAAAAAAAAAAAAAAGCAATATGGGCAATCCCCGATTATTAAAAATCATAAACTAAACTAAATTTAACTAAACTAAACTAAACTTAACTAAACTAAACTATACTAAACTAACTTAAACTAAACTAAACTAAGCTAAACTAAACTAAACTAAATTAAACTTAACTAAACTAAACCAAACTAAACTAAACTAAATTAAACTAAACTAAACTAAACTTAACTTAACTTAACTAAACTAAACTAAACAAAACTAAACTAAACTAAGCTAAACTAAACTATACTAAACTAAACTAAACTAACCTAAACTAAACTAAACTAAACTAAATTAAACTAAACTAAACTAAACTAAACTAAACTAAAGTAAACTAAATAAACTAAACTAAACTAAACTAAATTAAACTAAACTAAACTTAACTTAACTTAAATTAACTAAACTAAGCTAACCCAAACTAAACTAAACTAAACTTAACTAAACTAAACCAAACTAAACTAAACTAATCGATCTTACAAATCAGTAGGCCGATATAACAACTAAAATTTTTAACAACAAAAATTGTAAACTAAACTTAAAAAAAAAACTAAACTAAACTAAGCTAAACTAAACTAAACTAAATTAAACTTAACTAAACTAAACCAAACTAAATTAAACTAAACTAAACTTAACTTAACTTAACTTAACTAAACTAAACTAAACTAAACTAAACTAAGCTAAACTAAACTAAATTAAACTAAACTAAACTTAACTTAACTAAACTAAACTTAACTAAATTTAACTAAACTAAACTATACTAAACTAACCTAAACTAAACTAAACTAAGCTAAACTAAACTAAACTAAACTAAACTAAACTAAAACTAAACTGAACTAAACTAAAACTAAACTAAACCAAACTAAACTAAACTAAACTAAACTAAACTAAACTTAACTAAACTAAACTATTCTAAACTAACCTAAACTAAACTAAACTAAGCTAAACTAAACTAAACTAAACTAAATAAAACTTAACTAAACTAAACCAAACTAAACTAAATTAAACTAAACTAAACTAAACTTAACTTAACTAAACTAAACTAAACTAAACTAAGCTAAACTAAACTATAATAAACTAAACTAAAACTAAACTAAATTAAACTTAACTAAACTAAAACTTAACTAAACTAAACTAAATTTAACTAAACTAAACTAAACTTAACTAAACTAAACTATACTAAACTAACTTAAACTAAACTAAACTAAGCTAAACTAAACTAAACTAAATTAAACTTAACTAAACTAAACCAAACTAAACTAAACTAAATTAAACTAAACTAAACTAAACTTAACTTAACTTAACTAAACTAAACTAAACAAAACTAAACTAAACTAAGCTAAACTAAACTATACTAAACTAAACTAACCTAAACTAAACTAAATTAAACTAAACTAAATTAAACTAAACTAAACTAAACTAAAGTAAACTAAATAAACTAAACTAAACTAAACTAAATTAAACTAAACTAAACTTAACTTAACTTAAATTAACTAAACTAAACTAACCCAAACTAAACTAAACTAAACTTAACTAAACTAAACCAAACTAAACTAAACTAATCGATCTTACAAATCAGTAGGCCGATATAACAACTAAAATTTTTAACAACAAAAATTGTAAACTAAACTTAAAAAAAAAACTAAACTAAGCTAAACTAAACTAAGCTAAACCAAACTAAATTAAAATTAACTAAATTAAATTAAACTAAATTAAACTAAACTATAATGGACTAAAGTAAACTGAACTAAGCTTAGTTTAAAATAAAATAAAATCAAAATAATTCATTTGTAAATATTTTCATATTTTTTGATTTATTTCTTACCAAAACAAAAATTAGTGTCTCTCAAACAAATTCATGTACATATACATCCATATTTAATGAATTATTTTGCTTGCACATATCTACATTATCTAAGTTCTAAAAATTAGTGCTAAATTTGATTGCAATTGTAAAGCATATATCAGCATTAATCTTTTATGGCCACTGATCTAGAACAAAAAAGTGGCCAGATGGATGAGGTGAATGTTGAAGAGATTGCACCAACAGGGCCACATATGTTGCAGGTAACTGATTTCTATGATAAGCAAAAACAAGGGAAAAGCCAAAGCATGATGGCTTGCATGTTTTTATACTGAAAACTTTTTAATAAAGAATTTAAAGTCAGCGCATATCATTGGACCCACCTCGTTATTGAAATAAAGTTGACTCGAAATATTTCAGAACCAAAATTATTTCGACTGTTAGTAGGGTCCATTGGTTATCCTATTAAAACATATAAAAATGAAGAATATTTAACTATGATGAAATTGTAAGTACTTCTCTCAAATAATTATACCTGGATTTATTTGTTAATCTCAGTTTTAAGATGTTATTTTATTGATTCACATACGCATGCACTTAGTATGGCGCTCACTATTCGTTTTGTTGCTTATTTGTGGTACTCCAAGATGGACATGAGATTAGTCAACTACATACACGCTATATCTCATAATGTTATTCAAAAACGCGTTATCTCAGAAGTTAGTTCAACAAATGTCCTATCTCAGCATAAATTGAAGATGTTTCATGATTATGAAGGAAGTAATGTGACATTTAAGTAGCGCGTTCTTCGTTCGAATTCTGAGACCGGAAGATTTTGAAACAGATCTTTTTAGATATGGCTTTTTGAAAAGGTGTTTTGAGATAGGGCGTTTTCGAACTGGCAGCCGAGGATATGGAAGTGTGAAGTTATTCGCTTTATAGTATTTACATGTATAATATTGAGGAAGAATTTGATTATCCACATTTTTTATACTCTAAGGCTCACTTGTAGAACGGTAAGTTATTGTTTTAGCTCAGAATTAATTTAAAAAAAATGTGTCAAAAATGTATGAGTTTAACCTCTCATGTCAGGTTAACTCTGAGTTAAAAACTAAGTTACCGTTCTGCCCAAATAAAAAAACAAAGTTTTTTGCAAAAAAATCACTTACGAATTTTTTATCATAAGATGTGCATTCTTTTAATATTTGTGTAATTAATCTATAATTCTTAATAGATCAAATCAGTTTCTAAAGCTAACATCAAAGATGGTGGCGGTGATGCAGATGACTTGGATGCTTGGATTAAATCACGTCAATTACTTAAGCCTGATGATCAGTTAGAGTTAACCGAAGCCGAATTGGGTGAGGAGATAACAAAAGTTTTGACACCAACCAATACAAATGTCGTACACAATTTGGTGGTTTACAGTTTTAAGGAGAGCGCCTTTGTTTCGGTGAGCATTTAAAAAAATAAAACATAAAAATGAAATATGGCATAGATGTTTAGGATTTATAAAATATAGGCAGAGTGTCCAGTAAAAAAAAAAACAATTTAATTTCTAAGCAAACATTTTTTTTTCGAATAATTTTTTTGTTATTTCAACAAACGGCCAAATGTAGTTTTTTTTTCAAATATTAATAGTTTCGCTGAAATTTCACCTAATTAATTTTTACAAACGCGTCCTTATTTGGGATTTTTCACGCCCATTTAATAAATATTTCAAGAACAGGTTTCTATTTTTATTTAGACATGTATCACACAATATTAATGCACTAAATAGTTTGTCTGAAAAAGTTTTAGTTTTTCTTGAGTAAAGGCCTAAAAATTAAAAAAAAAATACGTACGATTTGTCTCGTATCAATCGTAGAACGCTCCCGCAGCAATTATTGTCAAGACCTGGTGGAACATTATCATCTTCGATCGGTGCTTCATGCTGTGTCCGTTTAAGAGGATATAGAAAACTTCCCTCTAGAATTCAAGCACTCTCTGAACATTGGTTATCAGGTCGCCCTTTTCGTTCTGACAGAAATTTGACCCGGGCTTGAAACCTCCTTTCTTTCGGAGAATTTCTGTAACGTATTTTTCGATCGGGTAACAGTCACGAAGCATTATACATATAAGTTAAAAAGGACTATAGTCCTTGTGTTATAAAAAAATTAATTTGTTGGGCCAACTCGCCCAACCAACAACACTAAACAACACAAGTTCAAATAGTCTTTTACAAGTATATTTTAATTCAATTAATTCACAATTACAACTAAGATTAATTTACTGTTAACACTAATCCGTCCCGAACTCGACTGCCGGGTCTGCCGCAACTGCTCCCATATATAGCCAATCAACAAGCCGCGACGCGCCTCTTGCGTAACTTGTAAGAATGTTGAAGTCAGTTTCTTCCCACAGGTGCTATATGTGTGCATTTCACAATCATGTGTAATAGAATTTAGCTGACTGTGCGTCTGGAGTAGTTCCGTAGCATGAGTGTTAATTGCCGTCACTAACCATGGCCTTGAATTGAGGTGTTAGGTTGCCATGCGCAGCCGTATGTTGTGTGAACTATAATTTGCTGACCCGGCGCGCGTGTACTGGCCATACGTGGGAATATTGCGATAAGGGCAACTGGCGCGTGTTAACTTATATGTTTTAATGTTTATACCTTGAGCTGAATATGACAACATTTCGAGAAACAGCGAAGTCGATCGTCCGCACTCCATAAATTAATATCTGAAATTGCTGAATTAATGTATTTTTATGAACAATATATATTTTTTCATCGCCGAATATGTACATGGAAAGAAGCGGTAGAGGCTACTGATCTCGAATTTGTACTTATATACTTTATAGAAGGGATTCTTCAATCATAAGTTCCTTGTGGATCTTAATACTGAGCCCATGATCAGATAAGCTTTTATTGCAGAGTAAATTTCAGTGTGTTTTTATATCTTTCATGAAAATAAAATGGGATATTAAGTTTGTCGCGAATCTCAAAATTGTAAGTTCTTAATCAGGTTGACAATCTGGTTCGATTTACCCAGTTCCGTCTGTCCGTTTGTCTGTTTGAACGTAAACTAGTCCCGCAATTTTTGAGATATCTTGATGGAATTTTCGATCAGACATTTATCAGAACCGCCGTATAATGTTGTTTGAGAAAATCGTAAAGATCGGCCGTATATATAGCATATGATACTCCAAATGGCTCTCAGATTCTGGCAGGAATGATAATGGCGACCTGATAGCTGTCGTACAGAGAGTGCTTAAGACATGGATGAAACACTTCTCCTCATTGCTAGGTAGCGAGGGAGAAGACGAAACCAACACCCCAATCGCCGTTGATGGAAAATGCGTTCCAGCACCCAACTATGACGAAGTGAGAATGGCAACATCCCGACTAAAAATCACAATCTTGAAGTGTTCGAGAGTTCTCCAGAAGATTTATGATCCTGTCCGTGATGCCGACGACGAGTATCGAAGGAGATATAATGATGAGCTGCATGAGCTTTACGCAAATAGGATGAAAGTGCAGCGAATATAAACCCAAAAGCTAGGTCATGTTATGCGAATGGACGAAAATGCTCCGGCCAAGAAAGTATTTCAGATGACACCTCAGTTTGGAAACACTGGATGTGGGAGACCTTCAATGAGTTGGGAGAAGTAGGTGGAGGAAGACTTGACCTCCCTAGGTGCTCCCAAACGGCCAAAATCGCTTAGGCGGTCATGCGCCAATTAATGATAAATGATGATAAGGCGGGTGCGTGCTACGTGGTGGGTTAGGCATCTTACTTCCTGTTTGCTGAGAAGTGTATGCCTCTCATATGTGTCTGCCGACCATAGGTCACCTACCCTCCTTCGCTGTTGGGCGATTTTTTCGCATTCGAAGATGATGTGGCGTGAATTGTATATACTACATCTGCACAGGTATTTCGGTTTTCAACTTTCATCATTCTGTGGATGTATTTACGGAAGTAACCGTGTCAGGTGGAAGTTAACATCTTCGTGTGGTCTCCTCTGCCAATATAGCTTCTCTAACAGGTTGTAAGCGTCGGATCGATTCTTCTCGCACCTGCATGTCATCAGCATCTCTACTCATCTCTTTTCCGCTGTAGTATACTATAATTATATAACACTGATGCAGCAATTTAAGTGGGCGGACTAAACACAAATTCCTGCGAATGTGATTACTGACCTGTTTGGGCTCTCACTTGGCATTACTGGTCTTTATTTTGGCATAATAATTTTAACTTAGGAAAACAAGCATTTCAAACAAAGTAAAGGTCGATTGCTACTGCTAAAGCTTCTAGTATTTAGGGATGTAACTAATGAAAATATACACCTTGGGTGGACAGTAATTGTTGCTACTGTGGCCGAAAAATATCCTTTGAGCGATTTTCCGAAGTATTCTGGGATTTGTAGTCGTTGTTCGAATGTGAACTCATCCAGCTCGATTGTCGTAACCATGACTTGCTTCTTGGGGACTAAGTTGCACCGGAAACATGCTAGTATGTTGTAAGTCCTATCCTTGCTGGGAAGCATCATATGGGTAGTAGTTTTGTTGCCTTATAAGTAACGGGTAAATTTTTAAGACACAGTTGGACGAGGCATTGGGTATTCCAATCAGTCGTGCATAAAAAAATCATACTTATAGTACAGAAGGTACAGGACAAAACTCGTCATCTACGTCCAGCTGTACCAGGCTGGAACTTTTTATAATTGAAAAAAAAAATCAAATCTACAGGTGCCAATTGCTGGAAACACCGTAACTCTCATGCAAATGGATGGTAGCGCCTTACACATAGAATCAGAAGAAGCTAAAATACAAATGGAGGAAATGGGGGAAATCGGTTTGTATATGTTTTTTTGTTTTAATTTATCCAAGCGAAAAAATTTTAAATTCCCATTAACAGGCTATCCATTACCGCCAATTATGGGTTCGTTCATTGAACTCGAAGAAGCGCATGACAAAAAACCAGAAGAAGAGGAAGAAGAAGCAGAAGCGAAGGCAGCAAAACGAGCAAAAGAGGGTGAAGAAGAAATGGCAGAAGATGAGGCTGAGGGCGAAGAAGAAGAGGTTGCTGAAGAAGGGGCAGGAGATGCTGAAGCTGGAGCTGTAGAAGATGGTGGTGAGGCAGTAGGTACGTATTTTACGAAAAAAGAAAAGAACTTAAGATAGTTGGATGTATTATAAGTAAAAATTTGTGATGCTGTTTTACAGAGGCACCATCAGCAGCCCCTGCGCCAGGTGGGCGTAAACGCAAATTATTAAATCAGTTTAATTTTTGTGAGCGTTCTGCTCTAACCTATACCAATCCTAGAAGGGTGAGTAGATAAATGAGCTTATTTAATAGAATACTCTGCAAGGTCTAAATAACATTGACTACACTTTAGAACGTCGAAACACAAACAATTCCACCACCGCGTTCCCAGTATGGCGCCAATGTTCTACAATGGAATATATATGACAGTTATGCAGAGGATTTTGAACAACAACAAAAAGAAAAGGAAAAGAAAGACGATAAGAAAGCAGTGCAACGTAAGGATGTGTCACGCAAAAAGTTTGATAAGGCAGCCGAAGCGGAATTATTGAATAAAAAATATTTAAAAGCCTGGCAAATCTTGGAACGTATGATTAATCAAAATATTTATGAAGAAATCGCCAATGATTATCGCTACTGGGAAGATCCGGCTGATGAGTATAGAGAGCAGGAGGGTACGCTGCTGCCGCTTTGGAAATTTAATTATGATCGTATACGTAAATTGAGTATTACCGATTTGCTTTTCAATCCAAAGTATTATGACCTATTCGCCGTTTGCTATGGATCGCGTGAGTATTTTATAAAATAAAGCGTCGGCTCATATCCGTTCGAAGACAACTTTTTTTTTTTTTATCACAGATGAGTTCATGAAACAATCAAACGAGGGCGCTATATGCTTTTTCACTGTCAAGAATCCATCTTTTCCCGATTATATTAGTAAGTTATATATTATTGACTCACTCCAAATATAAGTATGCCTTTCTATATCTTGTCTTCGTTATCAGTTTCAACTGAGAGTGGTGTCATGTGTTGTGATATTCATCCATCTTATCCATTTTTGGTGGCTATTGGTAAGATAATCGAAAGTACTTTGTATATTTTTTGGTGATATTTGCTTAGTAATTTGTAGGTATGTACGATGGTAGTGTGGCGGTTTATAATCTCAGAGAGAACTATGAGCAGCCTCTTTACTTGTCAGTTGGTGTCCATAATAAGCATGCAGAATGTGCGTGGGAGGTGGGTAAATAAATATTATTTTTATACTCAGCGTGCTTTCCATATATCAAAATCATCAGTATCGAAAAAAATTTGGTTGAGCCATGTCCATCCGTCCGTCTGTCCGTTTACACGATAACTTGATTAAATTGAGATATCTTCACCAAATTTGGTACGTGAGCTTATCTGGGCCCAGAATAGATTGGTATTGAAAATGAGCGTAATCGGATGATAACCACGCCCACTTTTTATATATATAACATTTTGGAAAACACAAAAAACCTGATTATTTAGTAAATAATACACCTATAATGTTGAAATTTGACGTGTGGACTGATATTGATAAACCTGTGAAAAAAATTTTTAAATGGGCGTGGCGCCGCCCTCTTGTGATAAAATCAATTTTACAAATATTATTAATCATAAATCAAAAATCGTTAAACCTATCGTAACAAAATTCGGCAGAGAGGTTGCCTTACTATAAGAAATGCTTTGAAGAAAAATTAACGAAATCGGTTAAGGACCACGCCCACTTTTATATAAAAGATTTTTAAAAGGGTCGTGGACGAAAATAATAAGTTATATCTTAACAAAAAAAAGCTTTGTATCAATAGAATTTTACTTTCTAAATTGAACTATAACGTTAAATTGGAAAACACTAAAATGTTTGAAAATAGGTGTGGCACCGCCCCTTTTATGACTAAACAATTTTCTATGTTTCGGGAGCCATAACTCGAAGAAAAATTAACGGATCGTAATTAAATTGGGTACACAAATTTTCCTTATAGCAGAAAATATTTCTAGTAAAAATGGACGGGATCGGTTAAAGACCACGGCAACTTAGATATAAAACAAGTTTAAAAGGGTCGTAGACTAGAATAATAAGCTATAACTTAGCAAAAAATTGTTTCGAATCAATGATATTTCACTTATCAAGTTTTACTGTAAGAGGAAAAGGGGGGACATTTTTCTTTTAAACGGGCCGTGCAACGTGTTATGTAGAAAAGTAATTTAATGAAATGTACAATTGAAGCTCACGCGGAGTATATAATGTTCAGCTACACCCAAACTGAGACACCTTTACTTGCTTTAACAGATGTTTCTATGTATTAATGTAATAGCACAAACACACCCTGGATGTCTATAGCTAGCGCAGTCCTTTACCTGTGAACAGTCTGGGTGCTTACGGCTTGCAGACCCTATATTTTATGAACCTTTGAATCTCCCTCAGAGTATGTACTTCATGTTTTTTAGATAAAATCAAAAATATCGCAAAATATTAGAGTAACTTGACTAGCTCGAGTTCAACTGAAAAGTAAAATTGTATGATCACTTTAGTGCCGCTCACCTCGCTTATCTGTTTTCTAAAAAAAGTTTGGAGTTAAAAGTATTATATAACGTGAAGGAAAGCGTCATAAATCAGCTTTTGAGTTGCATGGACCACCCTTTGTTGGATTTTAAACTTAACTCGTATAGCGAAGATTCATTGTCTAGGACTATCGCATAAATATCATACGGGTGATATAAACATCCATGGCTGATGTCTCGCGGTATCTCTTGCCTTGAATGAGTACTACCTACTGAGCGAAGTGTAGCATGCTGCAGTGGTGGATCCAGGCTGCTTTTTGAGGGGGGGGAGCGATTTCAGTCAGTAATTGTTTCTCCCAATAGCTGATGTGTTTTGAACAAAGTTCACATCAAGATACTTTATACGCGAAAATGCAAGACAAAACAACAAGGGAAACGTATAGCAGACCGTTATTTTTTAGGGGTAAATTTATTAGTATTTTTTAACATTTTTTAATAAATTAACAATAGTACATCCAATTTTTTGACATCATTTTTATCTTCTGCATAGCTCATATTGAAACAGTAAATTTAATTCTATGCTTCCCTTTCTTTACATATCTTTCAATTATATGATCAATATCAATCTCAATATCGAAATGGGTATTTAAAAGTGCAAGACCAGTGAGTCTGTTCTCGGACATTGTGGACCGTAACCACGTTTTCAATAGGTGAATTGTCGAAAAGCTCCTTTCAGCACAAGCATTGCTAGCTGGAAGCGTGGCCAGAATTTTGATAAGAGCATTTATTGATGGAAACGCATAATCATTGCAATAATTTAAAACTTTTTCAGCTGATAGTGGAATTGAAATTTTGTGTTGCTTATCAGACCAGCGTACTGACCACACTTGGTACTCTCCATCTAGATGCATTTTATTTCTTTCATTAAGAGATGCGTATCGTTTACCAAGATCTTGGACAAGCTCTTTAGGCAAATTCTTTGTTTGCAGTGTATTATCTTTGATGATTCGCGATGGGAGTAGCAAATTAAGATTAAAAACTTGCAATGTATCTTCAGGTAATCTACCTTTTAAATCAAGAATAATATGATTAAGAAGAGGTATATAAATTGCTTTTCGATAATACTCTTCAGCGTCTGATGAAGGGTAATTCGCTCGATGTATTTGCTATTTACAAATAAAAAAAAAAAAATAAATGTAAGGCGCGATAACCTCCGAAGAGATCTAAGGCCGAGCTTCTCTTCCAATTTGCGTCGTGCTCCTCTTGATTTTTCCCTACAAATTGGCCGGACGGGACCTACATGTTTTATGCCGACTCCGAACGGCATCTGCAAGGCAGATGAATTTTCACTGAGAGCTTTTCATGGCAGAAATACAATCGGAGCGCTTGCCAGACACTGCCGAGGGGCGAACCCGCTTAGAAACATTTTCTTCTAATTGAAAAATCTTATTTCTAAAATTTTGATGTTGCTTTGCCCGGGAGTTGAACCCAGGGCATACGGTGTGATAGGCGGAGCACGCTACCATCACACCACGGTGGCCGCACAAATACTGCATATAAATAGTGGGTTTCTGGGACTTCGTGAAAAAAATTTTGTTCCGAATAAATTTTGGGAAAAAAATCTAGTCTGGGGGGTGGGGGATTGCTCCTAATTCGGCTCTAATTCGCTGCTTGGATCTCCGGAGGTCTTATCAAACATCGTTGTCAGTCATATCCGGAGAAAAATCTTTGCAATGCGGCGATCAACCACTCCTAAGAGAGCTCCACTCAAAGTCCTCACCCTTATCGACTAGAAACTCACTTGGCCCAAGGCATCTAAAATACGCTCATTGTTTTGGAAACTTAAAGCGCTGATTTACACAAATTTTGTACATTGGAGTTTAGGCCGGTTCAAGTGCAGCGGGAGCTGTGTCATAGTGGGAAATTTGATTGTCAAAGCCAAGGCGGGCAAGGAAAAACGTAATGTGTGACTGCTAATTCATATCATTTTCTACAAACTCATACTCCCACAACCAAATAAAATCGTTGTTTTTATTTCTTCCACTTACAGATAAAGTGGGGTCCCGATATGTCGGATGGTGAAATTAATTTTTATTCCGTTTCGACCGATGGTCGCGTTTTCAATTGGGTGCTCATGCAAAATGATTTCATGATCACAGCAATAACAACACTCTTTCTTACTAATGAAATCGTCGAGGGACCCGATGGCACCGAGGTACAATTGCGTAGCTGTGGCTCATGTATGAAATTCCATCCAACAAATCCTGAGATTTATTTAATCGGCACCGAAGAAGGCCTTATCTACAAATGCAGCATAGCGTATAGTTCCAAATATTTAATGACCTACAAGGCACATCATCTCACCGTCTATCGTATCGATTTTAATCGTTTCAATGCAAACATTTTTATTTCGTGTAGCGGTGATTGGCGCGTCAAAGTTTGGGAAGACATGAGACCAGAACCATTGTTCATATTCGATTTGGGTTCTTCGGTGGGCGATGTAAAGTGGGCACCCTTCTCTAGCACTGTATTTGCGGCTTGCACTACCGAGGGTAAAGTGTTCGTTTTCGATTTAAATGTGAACAAATATAAACCGATTTGTGTGCAAGCTGTGGTGCCAAAGCGAAAGAACAAATTGACCCGACTCGCATTCAATGAGAATTTGCCCTTCATTATCGTTGGCGATGACAAGTGAGTTTATGTAATTTTTTATTTTTATATTCAGCTTTAATTGATCGCGTAATGATAGTTTGCAGTAGTAAAAAGGACACGAGATATATGTATATAAACTTCCCTATATCAAACTTAATTCCCTACATGAAATTTAGTACACGGACTTGTTTGAACGCATAATAGATTGGTACTAAAAATAAGCTAAATCGGAGCGTAATCAAGACAACTTTTTCAATATCGAAAGTTTCCGAAAATGGGATAGATTATAAGCGAATACTGATAAAGTTATGAACTCTGGTATTTGAATTGATCATATGAACAAAGTTACAAATTTAATAAAATTCTAGAAATGGGCGTGACACCGCCGACATTTAAAAGAAAAAAAGAGGGTTGAAGTAGTAGCCCAGCGGGTTAGGGGGTTAGAATATACCCGCGGTAGGTATGCCCGTCGTAAGAGGCGACTAAAATACCAAACATATTCAAGGGGTTGTGTAGCGGAACCCTTTCAGGTTGCCAGAGCAATATATAGCTTCTCCAAACCCAATGGCCAACCTCACCTAACCGTGCCGAATCCTGTTACATTAACAACCGAGGCTCTGGCGGCCCCGAACTCCTCATGTATCTAGGGTTGGGAGGGTGGTATGGTCTAGAAGGTCGCATGTCATCATAACAATTCGTTCCCGAAATGGCCGGGCTTGGTACCGGGACGTACCGGATCTGCTTCCGGCGAGGGACCATCAACATCGGTAACACTCCCCAAGACCTTCGGGGAGTGTCCTTATCGCTACAATAACTACAGCAACAACAGGATAGAAGTAGTATTCTAGCTGGTCTATAAGCCAAGGGAAATTGAATAAACATGTTTCACTTTTTTCTGAAAATCTTGTTTTAAAGGTCAAACCCCTAAAAACAATTGGTAATATCTTTGTAAGTTTTCTGTGAAAATGGACCCAATCGATTGAGAGCCACGTCCACATTTTGACAGATAAAAAAAGTGTCTGTAGAATTTAAAACGCATAATCTCGATCACCAAACAATCTTTAGAGTAGATTTTGTTAAATCCTAAAATTACACTCAACTTAGTACATAAATATATTTGAAAGTAGGTGTGACACCGCCACTTTTTTAAATCACACTTGACTTAAAACCAGACCAAAAACCGATAGCGGTATCGAAACCGGAACAGAAACCGGTAGAGGAACCGAAGCTGGAGCGTTAACCCGATCGAAATAGAAACCGCGACTGAAACAGGGATGTACAGAGTTACTGAACCCTTATCGAAACCGAAACGAAAACTGGAACCGAAACTAAAACCGCCTGCGAAAACGAAACTGGAATTAGAAGCGAGCAGAAGCCGCAACTGGACTAAGACCAGAACCGCAAAGGGACCGGACCCTCTCGAGCCCGAGATCCAAGTCAGATCATAAGTGTAGGAACCGCAACCAAATTCGAAAGAAATAAAGAGGAAGGCACATCCGAAAATGGTATGGAAATCGAAACCAGAACCGGATCCATACCAAGTCTGAATCTTAAAGTACTTAATATTTATGCCATGACTTTTTTTCGAAGGCGATTACTCGTGCCCTTACCTTTTACTTACTCACTTAATTGGCGCTTCTTACCCGTTTAAATGGCTATGACCGTCAAACAAGGTGCACCAGCCGCTTCTTTGTTAGGCTAACTGGCGCCAATTGCTCACACCAAGGGAATTTAAATCATTTCCCACCTGGTTCTTCCAACGGAGTGTGGGTCATCCCCTTCTTCTGCTTCTATTGGCTGGTTCCGAAAAAAAAATTGTGGAGGATCATCTTTCATTAGCATGACATGGCCTAGCCAGCGTAGTCGTTGTGTTTTAATTCGCTGGAATATTTTGATTTCTGCGTAAAGCTCGTACAGCTTATCAGTAAATCATCTTCGGTATTCGCTCAACCAAAGCGTCGAGGTCCATAAATCTTTCAAAGAACTTTTCCCCCGAGCACTTCCAGAGCCGCCTCATCTGATGTTGTCATGGTTCATGCTTCTGCACCATTTAGCAGAACGAAAACGATAAGTGACTTGTAGAGCATGATTTTCGTTTGCCAAGCGAGGAATTTACTTTTCAATTGCCTACCAAGTCCAAAGTAGCATTTATTGGCAAGAGTGATTCTTCGCTGGATTTCAAAATGGTTGTTGTTGCTTGTGTTAATGCTGTTTCCCATATAAACGAATTCTTTTACTATTTCGATTTTTTTCTGCCTACAGTGGCGTGATTGCGCAAATGTTCTGACTTGTTGCTTGATGGCAGCAGGTACTTCGTTTTTTGCGCTTCTTTTTCGAGTTAGGAGTAACTTACAGCGCGGGTGTTTAGGTCGATGATATCAACATACACCATTAGTTGGACGCTTTTATAAAATATTGTTCCAGGCGGGTAAGCTGCGGAGCTAGTTTAATTTTTTCCAGCATCAAATTAAAGAAACCGCACGATAGGGGGCCATCCTGTCTGAAACCTCATTTAGTTTAGAACGGCTCGGAGAGGTCCTTCCTAATTCTGACTGTGCTAATAGTGTTGCTCAATGTCATTTTGCACAGCCTTATAAGTTTTGCGGGGAAATCAAATTCAAACATAGTGGCCACTACTTTTCGAAAAAGGTGATGCCTTTGTAGGATACTTAAATTGAAATAGGTAGCATGAAATAAATGGATTGAAAACCACACCCACATTTATATATGTATATAAGTAGAAGCAATGACCACCCAATGGAGTTAAGGGGCTTAAAATATTCCCGCGGTAGGCGTGCCTGTAGCAAGAGGTGACTAAGACTCACATGCCTAGAAGGTTCGACGAGGTCATATCAAATCGTTCTCGAGATGGTCAGGCTTGTATCGTTATGGTGTTAATTTCCAAAATGTACCGGATCAATATTCTTCGGGGGATTGCTTTTATCGCAACGAGAAGAAAAAGGCTAGCAATGACGATTGCCTGAGCAAGGCCGAAAATTAAATCCTTTGTATCACGTTGAACAAATTTTCTGGTGTTTGAAATTTAGTATATTATTTTATTTGTTATTTCACCGACGTATATTGTCGTATGTGGTATATTTAATGAAAATATAGGTATGAAGTATATAACACAAATTTGCAAACTGTATATTTTTGTTGAAAATTTACAGCTGGGTATAAATTTTCTGTTCCAACTTAACTTATACTTCCTTGTTTCTCCTTATTTTTCTCACATTTATAGGAGTACCGTAACTTCGTTGAAGCTATCACCTAACTTACGTCTAATGGTAAAACCTCCTAAAAAACAACAACATTTGGATCAACATACTTTGCAAGTACAAAAGTTGGATCGATTGTTATCGCTGGTGCGTGAATTGCCCAATGATTCGGTGGTGGTGGATGCACCCACCACGACAAAGAGTTAAAAGTCTACTTGGGAGAAATTTTGTGTCGTTAGATTTTTCGAAATATCTTACTTTTTTATTCAAAAAATGATGAACATTTATTTCTTTAAAATGTGTTACCAATGAGAAGGTTTCCGTATTTTTTTTTTTAACTTTTTGTTCGTGACAATGACAAAAATAAAGGAAACCAACATTTTTTAGTAAACAAATAATTTATTTGTATTTTTTTTTTTTTTTTAATTTATGTAAATATTTAAATTCTTTTGAAAGTGGAAATTATGTTATTACAACTTTACACAAAAAAAAAATATTTTTTAATTTTTAATTTTAATAATATGCTAAATCGTGTGTGTAGGTATGTAAGGGTACACTATGGCTTATTCAAATTTATGGCTATGCTATGAAAGCACAAACATTTATGTTGCTGGATATCATTTATTTCTGTTAATTTTTAATAACACGATGTTAAAGAAAAATTCTTAAAAAAACAAGTAGTCGTTTGCGTTTTGTAGGTTGATAACGCCACAATTTAAATAAATATAAATCCAAAATATAAAATTTTTTACTCCCTGCAGTAGAACTAAATCTGCCCCAAATACCAGCATTCGCAAACGCTAAAACTCGATCGCTAAAAATATCTAAAACAGTATCATGCGCTCAGAAAAGTATGCAACATTAGTACCATATGGTCATAAGAAATAACCGCCTAAGTTCCATATAAGAGTAATAAAGAATAGGCTGTTAGTTTTTGTATTCATATGCTACTAAATGTTTTTTTAGCGAATGCTGGAATTTGGGTGCTGCCCCCGGGAACCCACATTCGCTAACGCTAAAAATCTATCGCTAAAAATATCTAAAACAATAACAAGTATGCAGAAAAGTATGCGACATTCAGTAGCATATGACTAAAAAGATAACAGCTTAACTCGGATACTCTTACATGGAACATGGGCGGCTGGTACAAAATGTTGCATACTTTTCTGCGCACTTGATACTATTTTATTTGGGTGCTGGTAACTTTTCCCTGTATTCCAATTAGGTTAAAACAAAACCATATAAAAACTCATTAAATTTTACCAGTATGTGAAAAATGAGCAGGCGGTTGAATCCAACAACAAATTAACTTATCCAGCCCCCAGCATTTGCTAAAGCTAAAACTCCATCACCAAAAATATCTAAAATAGTATCAATTGCGCAGAAAAGTAGGCAACATTTTGTAGCTTATGATTACAAAGAATAACAGCCTAACACTAATACTCTTACATGGGACTTAGGCGGTAATTCCTTAAGTCCATGTGTAATCCTATGCTACTAAATGTAGCATACTTTTCTGCATACTTATTACTGTTTTAGATATTTTTAGCGATGGAGTTTTAGCGTCATCTTTAACAAGATTTCTATAACAAAAATATTGAAATCAAAAACAAAGTTGAAAATAGTTAAAACGTGTATATTCAATATATATATATTTATTTGGGTATAACACTTAGGTTTTTGTGCTTTCAAAACATTTTCTTACGAAAATATTTTCACAGCAATGCATTCAAAATATAAAAAAAAATCTCAACCATAACTTAATTATATTAAAAAACCAACAGTTTTTGTACAATTTCTTTTGGAACTGGGTATACATATGTATGTACCCTAATAAAATATTTTAAGCAAATTAATATTATTAAAGCCGTAGCGCGGAGTAGAATTTTATATGTAAGTATGCAGTACAGTTATCACATATGAATATTATGAGTATTTTATGTAGTTATACGTACATACATATAAATACATTAGGGTGGGGCACACAAAAGCTGGGTTCGTGAATTGTTAAAATATTGTTCAGGACACCCAAAAGGTAGTGCCTAGAAATTTTGTCAATACTAAGTGGTGCCTTATGCGGGTGCATATCAAATAATATGGAGCTAAGTTCATGCATATAGTAATTACGGACTTCGATAAAATTTTGAAGGCGGACGGAACTATATTGTATACCCTTGGACCATTTTAGGACTACTTCGGCACGTTTTTATGTACATTTCGGAATAACTTCAGAATCATTTCGAGACTATATCGGAAACAATGCGGAACAATTTCAGCATCGCTTCCGGATTATCACTTTTTGACCACTTCTGGATAACTTATTTTGTTATTACTTAGGCTTATAAAAATTAAATTAAATTATTTTTAAAGCTGTCTTTAGATTTTATGCACAATAGGGGTGATTAACCTGCCCCGAAATGGTTACGAAATAGTCTTGTAATGATCGTGCAGTTTTCACAAATTTAGGTATCATAGCGAAGTGATCCCGAAATTGTTCCGACCTGGCCCCGAAACAGTCTCTAAATGATTCAGAAGTGATTCTGTACTACGGGAGAGATCCTGAAATTGTTTCGATCTGACTACGATAAAAGCTCGAAATAGCTCTGAAGTCGTCTCGAAATGATACCGAAGTAGTCCCAAAATGGTTCAAGAACATACGATACAGTTTCATTCCCCACATAAAACTATAAGTCGCAGTTTTATTGTATAAATCGATGTATCCTTGTTTTAAGGGAAAAACATGATAAGTTTCGTTTTTATTGCCGTTTTTTTTAAAGCAGTTTTACGGATATATTCATAAGATTCGCATTTCTTCACTCTTAAAATAACTGTATTTTTTATCGCCTGCATTTCATATCTTTTAATTAAATTTAAAGATATCGTTAGCTTAATTAACAAAGCCCTTATCAACAAATTTAAAATTGGAAGCAAAAAAAAAAATATTTTTAAGTGTACTACATTCAAAAATAACAATACAAAAGTGGCATAACTCCACTGTTATTGGTTCTAACTCTATAAAATATATTATACCAAAATCTGGCAAAAGCGCAGTTTCGAAAAATCTGGTGGTTAGGGCCTTTAAGAATTAAGCTGACGATATGTAATCTATAGCAGAAAACGAAAATCGCAATTAGGCACCTCTTAGCTTTAGAAATCCAAGCCTGTCCTGGTGCTGTATTGAGTAAGTGAGAGTTTTGAAATGTACATTACTCTTTCATACAAATAATATGAAGAAAAAGTTTACATTTTAAAACTCACAGCTTTCATTATGAAACAAAAAAAATAATTTGAGTTAACCGGGGATTGCCCGTATCGCTTTTTAAATGTATGAAAACATTTATTTCAAGCAATTTTTAATTTTATAATTTATTTAATAATTTGGGAAAAATTTAAACAACGTGACATCGGGACAGACAAGGCGAGAGCTGTTTCGATTATACCTTGTAAATCTCTTCAAAGCCTTTTCTCCCGGGAGTGGGAGTCGAACCCACACTCCTACGATAGTTGAAATGGTTAACAACGCATTCAGCTAGGTCATGCCTTAGTTGTTATAAAGTTTTGCCCAATTGCCTTCTTTCGCATATATTATCTTCTACACATCACATAATTCGTATGTAGTTATGTGTTGAAGTTATGCATGTTTGTAAGGTGGTTTTCAGAGAAACCAAATTATTAAATAAATTATAAAATTAAAAATTGCTTGAAATAAATGTGTTCATACATTTAAAAAGCGATACGGGCAATCCCCGGTTAACACATATAAGTAGACAACACTTGGTTAATTCGTTGTAGTTCTATAAATAGAACAAAAACAACAACAAATACCAAGTTTCTCTGAAAACCGCCTTACAAACATGCATAACTTCAACACATAACTACGTACGAATTATGTGATTTGTAGTAGATAATATATGCGAATGAAGGCAATTGGGAAAAACTTTACAACAACTAAGGCATGACGTAGCTGAATGCGTTTGTAACCATTTCAACTATCGTAGGAGTGCGGGTTCGACTCCCACTCCCGGGAGAAAAGGCTTTGAAGGTATAATCGAAACAGCTGTCGCCTTGTCCGTCCTGATGTCACGTTGTTTAAATTTTTCCCAAATTGTTAAATAAATTTAAAAAATAATAATTCGTCCCACCCTAGTGTAAGTTTGTTTTTATGTATGCATATGAATTATGTAGGTATATGTAGTACTATTAGTATTATATGTTACATGAATACATAAATGTGAGTTTTATTCCAAATTTGCGGTTAATATACAATGTAGTTTATTTATGCAATAACATCAATCTTTAAGATGATAAAATTCAATTCAAAACAAACATTTTTTTTATAGTTTCTGTGACAACCTGCTGTTTATGTATAAGCTTTTAAATAATTAGTTTTAATTTTTTTTTTTTAATTTCTTTGATGATTTATTTAAGTTGAAAGTTCGTTTGAATGCAATATTTATGTAGATTTTTTTGTTTCGTATATTATACTTGTGTGTACATAGGTTTTTAAATCTTTACATGTGCATGAATCGTATATAAAATATCATTATCTTTGGTATTTTCACTATATTTCGACTGCTGAGTAGAATATCACCCTATCTTACAAACGCCCTATTTTATCATGTGTTTCAAAAACGTTCGGTCTCAGAATTCGGTTGTAGAACGCTCTATCTCAAATATTTTTTCATAAACGCCCTAATGTCATAAGGTATAGAATTTGAGTTTAGATAGGGCGTTTTTGAAACAACTTCGGCGTACTTCAACCGAGTTCTGAGTTAGGACGTTATTGAAACAAGTTTCGAAATAGGATGCTATTTAAACATTTTCTGAGATAGATCGTTTTCGAACCGGTAGCCGATATAGAGCGATATTACACTCAGCAGTCGATATCATATCTAAATAATAATTCTTTCATTTATTCCTCTGATGGACTTATTTTTCGAGTCAGTTTTTTTAGCTCAATATTCTTAACCAAGTTTCATTCTTGTAGCTTATCGAGAAGTTACTTAAATTTCAATTACAAAATTCTGTTCGCTACACAGAATCAAACTAAACAAAACCGTTTAAAAAACAAAAAATTTTTGTGTGTGACAGTTTCGCAAACTGTTTGAATGCCGAAAATATACATTTTTTATTTAACGTTTAGCGTTAAATGCTGGTTGAGATCCAAAGAAATTTAATTGCATCAGTAGTGAGTTCTCTGTGTTTATGTATATTTGGTCTAGAAAACGTGGAATATTTTCTACGTTCACTACGCTTCCTAAACTGAGAGAATTGCCCCAATGTGTGCTAGCAATTCTTTATTTTCAAAGGGTGTACCAGATTTTTTTGTTCGGAAGAAAATCTTAAACATCCTACGCAAACGAATTTCAAAGAAATTATTCGGTTATACCAAGATTTTTTTGGAAAAATTAAAAAATTCATTCGGATATATAAGTTTTGCAATTTTCATAGAAGATTTGAAATTTTATTGGAATTAAAGTTCTTTTTCGACAGTGTTTTCTTTTCTAAAACTAACGAAGATAAGGAAAAAATTTAGCTGATCAAAGTAGTTAATAATTTCTGTTTGCTCGGAATCAAGTCTTCGGACTGGTTATTATGAAGTAAAATAAAAAAAATAATAAATAAGATTTATATTATATTAAAAAAAAATGTGTAACTACATATACATATATTAAGGTATGTACGTGTAAAATTTTTAAGTTTTTTAAATATTAAATAATTTTGCTTTCTTGTTTGAATAAAAATAATTACTCCCTGAAGAAGATACAATATCGCGTCGAAACGTGTTTGAGTTAGAAAAGAAAAATTTAGTTTTTTGCTTTAAACAAAATGAACAATAAGTACAAAACAAAGAATTATTCCTTGGCCTAAACTAAACATTTTACAAAGATTCATATTAATTTTTAACTGCCTTCTTAATCATAAAACAGTTTAAAACTATTTCGTAGAAAATATGAACCAAAAAAATTTTAACTATAACTCAATGCTTACCCTGCAGTCAAAAGCCAAAGTAGTCAGCAAACGTTGTAGTTCATTGACTGGAATTTTGTAAGGTTATTCACACTAGTTGGTGTTTGAATAGTTCATGTACTAGAATTTGTCGAATTTATTCATACTAGTTAGTTTTTGAATTCATACTAGTTAGTATTTCATTTGGATTTTGGCTTTAAAAAGGCTATATTTCGTACAAATCAACGGGCTCAGACGGAATAGCTAAACAACTCGTCCTTTAAGCCCTTGTCATTTCAGAATAATAAAGAATGACAAAAAATAATCTCAATACCAAAGCCCGGAAACTCAGCTTACAATGGTGAGTCGTATCTACCGACGTAATTCATTTAAAAACAAATATTCTGTTAGCCAGCCATCAGCATGGCTTCCGTAAAATGCATATCACTACCATCGCATCGAACGCCATTAACAGCCAGATATATTGCAGACTGAACCAACCAAAACTTCATCATGGGACGCTGCTCAAGGCACTTGACCTGTCAAAAGCTTTTGACACTGTCAACCACCGTGCACTACTCCAAGAGGAATAAGAAAACATCTCCGTAAGCACTACAATGAGCTACGGCACCTTCCAAGTCAGCCGGTTGATCCAGATTAATATAAGAAGATCCTAATCCTAATCAACAAGTCGGGAGGTAGCATCGCGTGGACGTGTCCGGAGAACGATGTTAACAATATACTCTTGCTTAAACTAACTAGTATGTCAATTGGTATAATATCTATATATGTATATAAAAAGAAAGGTTAAAATGTGTATTAGTTGGTCGGCGGTGTTTGAAGAGATGCGTCTGACGATTTTGTTCAAACTTTCACACAAGTTGCGCAAACCTCACGCGGTGGTTATTACATAGGTTTGGTTGCGATCGACGCTGTGTGGGACTGGAACAAAATACATACTACCCTCTGGGACTGGCAATAAGGGATGAAGAAGAATAAGAAGAACTTGAGAGAAGAGAAAAGAGAGAAGGAGACTGAGAAAGAGATAGAATGAGACGAAGATGGAGATAGATGAAGCGAAAAAGACGGAGAGAGGAGTGAATAAATGGATTGGGAAAAAGTGAAGAGGAGGGAGTTAGTTGCTAGTTGATATATATAATAACTACTATGTCATCTGCTATAATTCTGGCAAGAGGCTGACTAGTGTATTAATTGTAATGACCCTGATGTATTACTGAGTAGTATGTCATCTGGTTCGATTCTGGTGGATATAATGACTAGTTTGTCAACAGGTATGATGCTGATGCAGAGACTGGCATTTGTTGTTGGAAAAAATACAGAACTCTAACTAGTTGAGATTTTTGGCAAACTAGTATTCCTCTAGTATACAACTAGTTGGTTTGGCTGCAGGGTACATTCATGCATCCTTCGCAGTCTACTTTACATTTTTAAAATCCAAAAATTCACGCACATTATTCGGACACATTATATTTTTACCCAAGAAGAGTACTGTCGACATTGGATGCAAGTAGTCGGCAGAGAATTCTTTTGCTTTCCAACCGAAAAATCCGCTCGGCTTCACTTCATTACCGTTAATTTCGAATGGCAACAAATTCACACCAATCTGATTGATTTTCGAAAATTGCACTTTAAAATAATGCCCATCTGTGGCTTTTATCCAATAGAAGCCTTCATTATCCACAAATGGCTTATTTTGTGATTTTTTCATAGAATTCGAACGTTCCAAATCATTAACATTAAAACTAATATCAACTTCATAGGCATCCGGATGCAAATGATTCGTTTCGATAGCTGTTCGTAATGCTTGATTATCCAACCAATAACGTATGCCAACATTTTCGAATTCTTCAAGTACATGATTGAATGTCGTTTTGAGTTTGTCAAGGCAACACGGTGGTGTATGCTTGTTCAAATAAATATAGAAGGGCCGATTATTATAGACAGTGCCAACACAAGATTTCGTTGTACGCTCACAACCGATTAAATCGATTTCAGTGACTAGTGGCAAACTAAAATTTGAAGAAGAAAATTGTGTGTCGAGCACAAGATTGTGATGTGAACCACTGCCACCGCCGCCTTCTTTGGTATCTGATTTGGAGACAACTTTGTGAGAACGCCGTATTATGCGTTTGATTTGTAACTTCTTGTATAATTCTTTAAATTGGCGGCGTCGTATTTCGGTGCGACGCTGTTTCGTGTGATACGAAGTAAATAGACGACGTCCATCTTGAAAGGATTGTGGAAAAACTGTTTTCTGTAAAATGAAATTAATATTGTTTTAGTGAGAACGCGAGTAAATGGTTTGGGTGGTTGTACGATTCTTACCGAAATTCCCGCAAGTTTCGCTTGTATGTAAAACATTTCTGGGAATGGCGCTCCAAATGGATCTGGCAACTCCTTAAGTACGCCTATATCCACAAGTATGGCGTGTTTTTGAATGTACTGTAAAAGAAAGAGCAATGTAAAACATAATGTTATTGACCTGAACAAAAGCGACTGTGACTTCTTCCTTCTCTGGATTAGATAGTGAAGGGGATCTTGCGGTAAATGAGGGCAAGATAAAGTGTTTGCTGTCAACCAAGAAAGAATCGGCGCATTCGTGCCGTGGCAGCCATGTCAATGTTGACGGATATAAATTCGAGACTGCTATCTGCTATTTGAGAGCCAGCATTAACAGCAAAAACAAAATAAACGGAGCAAAAATCTTGCCAACAAGTGCTAATTTGGACTAAGCAGGCAATTGAGGAGTAAAGTCCTTTCTCTCGACGAAAAAAAAGCATACCTCTTCTGATCTATGGCTCGGAATCATGGACGGTGTCGAGAGAAGATGAGATAGCTGTTGGATTGTTCGAGAGAAAAGGTCTCCAGAATATTTATGGTCTTATCGTGATGCCGAGGGCGAAAGAAAGAGCAATGTAAAACATAATGTTATTGACCTGAACAAAAGCGACTGTGACTTCTGCCTTCGCTGGATTAGATAGTGAAGGGGATCTTGCCGTAAATGAGAGCCAGACAAAGTGTTTGCTGTCAACCAAGAAGGAATCGGCGCATTCGTGCCGTGGCAGCCATGTCAATGTTGACGGATATAAATTCGAGACTGTGAAGGATTTCGGCTATTTGAGAGCCATCATTAACAGCAAAAACAATGTCAGCTGAGAAAATAAACAGAGAAAAAATCTTGCCAACAAGTGCTAGTTTGGACTGAGCAGGCAATTGAAAAGTAAAGTACTTCCTCTCTCGACGAAAAAAAAGCATTCCTCTTCTGATGTATAGTTCGGAGTCATGGACGGTGTCGAGAGAAGATGAGAAAGCTGTTGGATTGTTCGCGAGAAAAGGTCTCCGGAATATTTATGGTCCTTATCGTGATGCCGAGGGCGAATATCGATGGAGGTATAATGACTGTAACTGTATGAGCATTACGCAGATATGACGGTAGTGCAGCGAATAAAAACCGAATAAAAGTCTCCGCTGGCTAGGTAATCTTATGCGAATGAACGAAGACGCTCCGGACAAGAAAGTATTTTAGTCGACATCGCGGTTTGGAAGCAAAGTAAGGGGGAGGCCACTACTGAGTTGGGTGACTATATCTGGGAAAGACTATATCTGCTTTGGTGCTCTTATTGGCGTCAGTTATAGCGAAAAAGGGACAGCTGGAGTGATTGGCACGAAACAGCCAAAATCGGTTAGGCGGTTAAGCGCCAATTAATTATGATAACGATGTAAAATATTAAGGTGCATAAATCCAAGCTCGGCCTAACTGTAATGAGATTATATTAAATTTTTTTTTTACCTAAACGGCCATAAGTACATACTTTGGCTTTATATGAAACCGGAATGATGAGGCCTGACTATCGCGATGTAAATTAAAACAAGTACGCTTCCAAAAACAGGGAGTTGCCTAGAGGCGAGAACTTCACATCCAATTGAGTAGGTGGCTTAGTGTCCTTGTTGACTGCGGATAAGTGGCAATCTCATGGGGAAGTTTGTTTTCCTCTTCTGAATTGGGTATTTGACTCTAATAACTGGACTTACCAGGCATGTCTCAAAGGCAAAGTGGTGGGGAAGAGCTTCGATATGAGGCAAGTAAATAAAACTGGGCATAGCATACCACTACATGGCACTTTTTCTTTAATATTCCTCGCTTTAGATGTTTCATTTCTTCAAGGAATGTTGAATGCCTACCATTTCTGTCCACTTCAGTCATCTTTGCCCCTTTTTGGAATTTTGGAGGATATAATTCTCCTCAACTATGATTTGAGAGGTTGTTGGCAGGGTTTTACCGTCTGTGCCTAATACTTTGAAAGGATCGGCCCTTCACATGGCTTCATCAAGCTCTGCATTTTCGATGGCCACATTGTTTCAGCTTCGATTGTGAGGTAAGACTGCATTTTCGTTATTTTACCAGCTGGAATGGAGCGACTCGAAGCCGAATTGATGATATTGCAAAACCCACGCGACACTTTTTTTAAATCAGTCGAAATTAGAAAGTGAGCGAAAGAACACTCCGGGTTCCATTATCAACGTATTGTGTTATTTATTAAGGAATGGACGCAGGTCAAATAAGCCACGTTTTCAGCATTTGCAGTGATTTTCTCCCCAGACTCGTTCTTACATTTAATTCTGCAAGAAATGCATGCCAAAGCGCTGGAAATCATTTTGGATCTCTTATCCTTGGAGTAGTGTTAAAGAATTCCAAAATCCGGTAGACACTCGTCCATATTAAAGTAGACTGATGACGGCAGATATATGCTGCTTTAGATGCTCAGGTATTTACTGCAAATATCAGCGACTGTTCAGGATAAGTTTTAAATTAAACGAAAGGGGGTCAGAAATTGGTTCCTGGAGAAAAGTCGGGTGATCACCAATTACAGGGCGAACAGACTACCGGATTCCTTATCTGCGCTTCGAAGGGGCACCGATGGTTCCAAAGTAGTTGAAGGAGTAGGGTCTGCTGTATACCGTGCTGATCTGGAAATAAACAAATCCTGCAAGTGTGTTAGGTCCCAGGGCATATGGGAATAGATGGGAATGAAAAAATGTATGAACTAGCTAAAAAGGGCGCGCACTTCGAAGCTTGTTCTATAGACGTCGTAATTAGATTGGGCGAGATAAAGAGAAGACGAGAGTTGCACATGATCGACCAAGCGAGAAAGACGCGGGCTGTAAAGTATCGAAGATTATATGAAGGTCTTATAACTGTCAATCACTGACGATTTGACAATTAACGGCGGAAACTAAACCATTATAAATAAATAAACGATTTAGGTAGATTTACTCCTTTAATTTTACAGAAACTTTAATTTTTCCTATTCCCGACACGTACGACTTTGTCAGGATGCGAATTCACTGTTGACTCATAACGGTTACACTGACTGCACTCTGCCTTCTGGCGTCACATGTCTTTAATTAGGCTTGGCCAGTGATAGCAGATGTAGGAAGTGTGGGTTGGAGGAGAAAACGATCTAGCACGTTTTGTGCGCGTACCCTACGCTTGCAAGGCTAAGACTCCAGCTATTAGGAGTGATACAGCTGTCATATCTAGAAGCAGCAAGTGGCATAGTTCCGAGAAAGCTTCTAGTATTTCTCAAGAGGATGGAATTATTGTATAACATAGGTCCTGGTTTTTGATAGGGTTTTTAAGTTTGGTCGTTAAACAAACTTCTGATAATACTACGGGCTCATTTAGACTATGTGAGGTCCTCACAACTGACTTGTCCAGTTCAACCGAACCTAATCTATAGTTATTGTTGTTATCTAATTTTAAGAGAGAAGGTAAATCAACTGTAGTTCGTATGGTATTAGTTTTTTTGAAGGGCGCACAGGATGGCTAGAGGTTAAAATCAGAGGTAAATTCCTAAAGCAGCAACATAATACAACACGTCAATTTATGTGAGGTCTTTCTTGACCGGCCAGTTTAATATTACCATATTTGGCGTAAAAGATCCGACGAGTTCCAGCAGGATTCCTTGTTTATGTAAAAGTGAAGAATGAACCGAGTTTTTGGTACCACTATCCCTCCACCCTTTCCACTTTGCTAAACTGTGCCGCTAATCGACGGCATCCCATTCAGCCTACCTACCTTATTTTATTTGCATCACCACCTAAAAAAGCGCAACTGGGTATAAACAATTTACCAATATTACTTACCAAATCACATTTGTCGCTGCTATTTACAGCCACAAACTGTATCGTCCAGTTTGGTAAATCCAATATAATTTGCGTACAACTGCTGAAGGACTTCATGTTGCCAGCGAATGGCACTATCACAATGCGTTTAACAGTCTCCTCAGGTCCCACTGGCGGTACCAAAGCACGCGCTTCTTGCTGATGTTTAACCTCCCCAGCTCTCAGAGCAGCTCGCGCTGCTATGCCAGCACCCAATGGTACAACGGAATTAATTTCACGTAAAATCTTTTGTAGCAAATTTTTACTAGTCAAACGTACACTATCGGGTAAAAAGAGTACATATTTCGTATGTATTGCGGCAAGTGCATTTAGTTCGCCCGGTGTCTTTTGCACATCAAAGCCCAAATTGAGAAAACGGACTGTATTCTCCTCACCGCTTCCAGTAATATTGCGTTCATACAGTACTGGTGGATAGGGTGAACCCTCTAACAATACCAACACCGACAAGTTTGGTACAATGTCGAGCAGATTGTCTATGGATGCTTTGAGATCATTTTCGAAGTTATAAAAACTGCGAAAGACTATAGTTATGGATTTGCGTATATGTTTATTGGCATTCTTCAATTTGTCACGCGCCGATTTGCCCGCACGCCCTCCGGATGATGCGCCACCTGCGCCGATTAGTTCATTATCCGCACCAGCAGCTGCTGCACGGTCTGCGCTGTCACTGGGTATGAGCGTTGATGTTAGATTCTTCCAAATTGTTGATTTCCAGGAGTAATAGAAAAGTATTAGATTAGCTATAACAACCAATATTACTATGAGCTTGGCGTGGCGTAAACGCATCACTTGCATTTTGCAACGGTGGGTGGTGTTTGCGAGTTTGAGTGTTTGAAAAAAAAAATATTTGTATGTATATTCCCTTTAGCGAGTGTGCACTCAAAGCGAGGTCAAGTTTTATTTCATTAATTAGCAAATTTGGGAGCATAACCAGTCCTCAAAGGACACTGGCTCTGCTGCTATGCCCATCACTTTAGTATACAGTTCACTGTAAATATTTTTTATTTGTATCTATGCATTTGTGTATCTATGCAATATAAAACATTCACTAACTACAAGTCCTCAGGATTTTTGGGAATCTTTTGTTGGCTTTTCTCTGTCAATACTCTTTTCTCTCTATTTAATAAACCAAACTGTAGTAGTAGTAGGTAAGTAACACATTTAAAAAGGTATTTTATTCATTTAAATTTTCTCTTTACTTAATTTACTAAATGTAGCACAATACTGACTCTCACTTATATCTAATATGTGTTTTCTATAATTTTCATTTGACAGCGAAAAGGACTTGAAATAGGCAAGGTTGACAGGATGTCAGACGTGTATACCAATGTTTTCAAACAATGTTTTATTTATTGTTATAAACAAAGGATATGACGAAGGAATGTAGGCCGCAAAATACTGTGCAAATAGAGCGATGACGAAAACAGTATTTTTTAGGAAGCTTAAAGCTAAGGGTTTGAAGTTCGAAGGATAAAAAAGCGCTTTGTGTTAAGTGTAGCTTTCACTAGCGAGCAACAACCCCGTATGTATTTGCTTATGTATGTATGCATGTGTGTGTATAACATACACTGTATAGGTACTAAGCTGCCTCATTTGAGAAAAATGTGCTTTATCCTTCGGAATTACAAAATAATTGTATGTGGTTAAAGGCCGTTGGAAGTCTGCGTTTCCACAGATCACAACTAATAAATGAAAGAAAGTATATTTGTATCCATCCTTTATTTGTAATAACGTTTTCACGTAATGACATAAATGAATCGAGATAGATATAGACTTCGCCCTATCAAATTTCTCAGTATCGTAGAAGATTTTAATTGAGCCGTCCGTCCGTTAACACGATAATTTGAAAGAGAGTGGATATATATATATTTACGAAAGACGATATCGATTTTTAAGAAGGGGGGAAATTGTACAATAACCACGCCCACAACTTCGATATCGAAAAATGGAAAAAATGCGATAATTCATAACTAAAGGCCGATCAAATTATGAAATTTTGATATCTGCGCTAACTTCATGGCGATTAATAGAAATTTCTTCAAATTTTCCGAAATGGGTGTGGCATCGCTCACTTTTAAAAGAAAAGTTTTGCAAGCTGTAAATGGGAAGCAATTGAAGATACCATATTGAGATTTGACATGAAGGTTTCCTTACTGCTTTATATTTTGTAATGAATTTAGAGAAATTTCGCTTATTCCAGATCTTCTGCTAACGTTCGAATCGCTAAACTGTTGAATAAATAACTCCAATATTCAATAATGCAAAAATGGTCTTTATTAGACTACTTTCAAAGTACTTCACAATAATACTTGACTTCGCAACCAATAGCGTGCTTAAATCAAACTGATTGCTGCTTACTCAGCTTTCGCTCCTTTTACACTCTCTGCTGTCTCGTTCGCATACTTCTAGTCGTTTCTTCTTCTAGAATTTACTACTTAGTTACCAGATACATATATGCATGTGAATTTGTAGTTTATAGTCACTCGCATAGCCATATGTTTGTGTGTATATGTGAGACCTACTTCGCTGATGATTGCCTACTTTTGTGAGTATCTCTCCGCTGCTTGTATGTACATATGTGTATTCATAATGATTGATTTGTTTATGTACATACAAGTGACTGCTTAGTATCGGCTTAGAGGTGATAGTATCCCTTAGTGTTGCTAATATTCGTCACGATATGCTATATAGCTAAATTATACTGATATTTCAACTCAGTACTGGTATGGTGTAGTAAAGTACGACAGTATACAAATTTTTGAAAAGGGGCATGGCCCCGCCAATTTTTTAGGTAATCTATCTATACGACTACCCTGTAAAAATCGTGAGTACTCCATGCATGCATGTATGGAGTACTCGCTATGGACCAACCGAGTGCTCCAAAATTAACCACAATTCATACAAAAAATATGGTCCAATTAACATTGCGATGTCCTAGGACTAACCCATATACTCCAGCTCCGCATTGCATCAGAGTAATCCATTGGAGTACCCACAGTCCAATAAACATCGTGTAGTGATTACAATCGTTAAAAACGAGCAATGATCGGCTTACAATATGTTCGTTTAGAAACATGAGTTGGTCCATTGCTGCATTACAGTGGAGTATAATGGTAAGTACGCCAGTGGACCACATGATCCAACGTTTTTTACAGGGTATTTATGTCATATATCGATCAATGCAAACGAAATTCGGTAGAAAACAAAAACTTTTTCTTGTAAAAATGGGCGTAATTGATTAGAAGACGCGCCCGCTTTTTATTATTTGGCATCCGTCTATCCTTCCGTCAGTCCGTTCACACGATAACTTGAGCAAAAATTTAAAATGTTTCCTCCTTGTTAACAGCACGTGAATGGAGACATAAGAATCAAGGTTTGGTGAAGTTGCACAAGTAACTGATTGCTTAGCAAATGGTACAACAGTATCTCATTATGAGTCAGTACTTTGCTGGAAATGAATCCGGCAACTCTGCTTAAAACATAGTAACTTTAAATAGTCTAGATTTAATTTTTGTGCCACAAACTGGCGGTAAAAGGAAGCAAAAAGAGATCCGTTGTTTTACACTCGATCCATTCCACAAAATGAGAGTTCGTGGCCGTCTTCTTCTGCTTCCACAGGGGGTGCCGATAAGAATGCCTACTTAGCCGGATCAACTTGGTTTTTATTTGTTATGTGGAGACAACCATACCCTTATGAAATTCAAATCACAAAACTCCATTAAAGCTTCTTTTAACATTTATTTTCATTCATGCATTTGTACTAACCACAAATTGAAAAAATAATTTGTATTTTTTCACAGCACATTTACATACATTACATTCATTATTTTATACATGTAAATATATATTTACTGGCTAACTTAAATTGAAAAATATAACATACAAAAGTTTCACTTGAGCATTTCAAGTAGTCTTAGAAGTATCGCCAAAAATTTGGGCCTAGATAGGCCTTAAACCTGTTTAAACTACACATTGAGAATCAAACAAAAGGCGCTCCCAAAAAATGAAGCATTTGCAAAGCTTTCATTGTCAGAAATTACACAAGGTTTAGAAATGTCGACCCACGTGTAAAGCTAGTTATGTATATCATCTGTGTCAAGCAAAAGGATACCAATAGACCAATGTAGACCAATATATGATAAATTTATTTCGAAGATATCACACAAGATGGAAAAACAGATTTTCTGAAAATTCGATTGAGCAATACAAGATTGAGCGGCGTTTTTCATTTAGATACCTTAACCGACTTCGGATATATCCTTAAAGTATGGACCCAAAAAGGCGCAAAATTTGTTTCTACAACATGGGAGTTAAACAAAAGGACAACAAATTTGGGGCATCCCGATTTCTATTTCGATTAGACATACATGTACTTCAATGAAATAAATGCTAAATACCTTCGAGAAGATTTAGCTCGAGCTTTTCTTCCAATTCGAGTCGAGCTACTTTTTTTTATTTGCTTCTAAAAATTGGCGGGACGAGACCTAGATTTTAAGCCGACTCCGAATGGCAACTACCAGCAGGTGAATTCTCACTAAGCTTTTCATGGCGGAAATACACTCGGAGTGTTTGCCAAACCACTGTTGAGGGTGATCACGCTTGGAAATTTGTTTTATGAACGAAAAACTTTTTCCTAAAGACTTTAATGCTACTTTTCTCGGGCCTTGAACCTAGGACCTTTGGTTTAGTAGACGAGTCACTACACCACGGTCGCCGTTGATATATGTATGTATCAAACAAAATTTGTGAACATTGATTCTTACGAAGACCAAGGTGAATCCATTCCCTGTATCAATCGATATGAATAATGGCTTAAACAAATACAATACGTCACTTGGCGGACAAGGAAAAAGCTGAAAACAGTGTTGCCTGTATTTCTTTTAATGGTAAACGCCAGATATGCAAGGTATCAGCCCATGATTCATTTACTAGAGCTTTGTTCTCCAATGATGACATAGCTTTGATACTCCCAAATTTAAAAATATGGACGGATTGCTTTTCCGAAGTAAAGAAAACGGGAAATAATACAATCCACTTTAGCGAAAATTGTAGCAGAAAAGTACCTTTAGTAGTATAAAATAGTGATAATAAATATACCTTAAATTTGTAAAAGCCAACAGGTTTTGGAGGAAATAATTAATTTTCTATTAAATACTTCATGAATTGAGAAAGAGTTATGTTGGTTGGGTCATTATTTCAGAATTTGTTTGCAGAATGCTGTACGTGAGAATTTTAGTTAATCAAAAATACACTATCTCAAAATTAGTTTGAAAACTTCCTAACTGAGCATAAGTTCAATGCATTTTGACACAAGAGGGAGTAAACGAAAAGCATTCTGAGATAAGGCGTTCTTCAACCTAAATCCGATAGAGGGCGATTTTATGACAAATCCTGAAATGGACATTTTTGAAAAATATTTTTAGATTTTGAACTGGTAGCTGACATGGGGTGGTACTCTACTCAGCAGCCGCAATGAACTAATAAAAAAAAATTTAAGAAAATGGCTTATTGTTCCAGAACTTTATATTCCGGCATTGATTTTGACACAAGAGTTAAGCTTTTGTGCGGTCCTGCTACACTGGGAGTATTCAACTTTTTATTCTGAAATTTCGGAAAGCTCTTTTCCGTTAAGTATTCATGGAAGTGTTCCGAATAAACCGTTAGTTGAAAATATTCGGAACACGTTCGTTTGATACTACCTCACGAGGTCCGAATATTCCAAATAAATATATACATAATATTCCAAATATAAACCGATTCCAAAAATTCTAAGATGGAGATGAATGTTCCGAACATACGGAATGAATAAGTTAACATGCTCAAAGAGTATATTTCGTTTTGGCATCTCCATTATTTACTAAAGACATTTTTACGTGAATCAATTTACTAGTTGAGTTTTTGACGTGGAACGATGAATTTTAAATTGGTTTAGGTTTCGTATGTTCATAGGTTTACGAAATTGCACTATTGCTTGGTGTCCGTAATTTTCATAAAATTATTTATGTTCAGCCACACTAAAAGATCATGGCATTGTTAATAAATTTATCATACTATTAAAAAAATAATCGGGTATTTGTAGACTGATTGCTTCCTATTTCTACTACTAATGTTTTTCGAAAAATCGCAAAGAAACAACACAGTTAACGGATTTCAACTCGATTTGGGAGCAAAATGGCTGCAATTGTCAAAAAATTTGTCAAACCTCCTGTGATTGAATCATGGTATCAGCCGTCGCATCCATTATACTTTGCCAATTTTCTACTTTTGACAATACTTACACAAAGCCACAAAAGTTGCACTTTATTTTTTGCCATTGAAAGTACGCGCCTGTGAAAAATGTGTGTTTAAACTAAGCGGTGCTATTTTTTGACAGAGAAAATTTTTAAGCTGTAGAAAAAAACTCAAGAAACAATCAATTTGATTTTGGAATACACGGAAAGTACTTCAGATAAGTCAAATGTACTTTAGAAAGAATCAAATGTACTTAAAAAACATCGAATATACTTCAAAAAGTGTGGCATGTACTTTAAGAAATATCAGATTATATTATTAATGTTTACAGTATTTATTAAAATAAAACAAAAAATAATTATAGTGGCTTCAAAGTACATGTGATATACTCTGAAGAACTTTTGCTTATTTATAAGTACATTTGGTGTTTTCTAAAGTAGATTTGCTAATTTTAAAATTCATTGGACGCTTTCGAAAGAACGTTTGATTATTCAAAACATCAAAAGATACTTCCTTTAATCATTTTGCCGTTAAAATTAAATTGATATTTTCGAAAGTGCTGCTGGAAGAGATGTAGAACTTACTTAGTCTGTATTAAAGTTATGTCAGGAAAACAACTTGCTTATAAGAATGTGATAAAAGCAGAATAGCTGAGCCTGGAGTCGGAAACGCAATCGAAAACGGAGAACATACATCTGATAAAATATAAGGATAATAATGCAATACTGCCATTCACCTCATAACAGTAAAAAATGGACAATCCGAAGGTTTATTTATACCGAACGACTTAGGTTTTTTCTACTGATAGAGTTATCTAACTTCGATTCCCAAAACCCGTAACCGAATTCGAACTCTGAAATTTAAATTAGTCTGAAGTTTTAACATTTTGGTATCGGAATCGAAAGTCAATAGCCGCTATAGTTTCTTATTAAAAAAAAAATAGTCGAGCGCATAGTAGAGCTCGTGACTCATACTAACCCCGTGAGGTAGTTTACAACTAGCGAGTTGGAAATTGGATGTATGTAATGTACCTAACTCTTTGATGAATCTTAACTTAGTGTGTGCCTTTGGTTCAAAGCCATGCTGGATGGTTAAGGGTGAAAAATTTAATGAGCGCCAAGACCAGATTTAATTCATCCGTATTAGTTTGCAGGTATTCATAAAATAGCATTTATTCACGTATGGGTATTAAAAAAAAAAAACAAGGGAATGAATATTCCGACTGGGTAGCTGTTTTGTCAACCAACATCAATAATATATCTTTTATAACACAGATATGAATTTTTATTTTTCCATTCAATTAAATTTTGACTAAATCATACTTAGTAACCTATATTTTCTAACTAGAGTTAAACCCATCAATATTGAGCTGTAAAACTTTAGTTAACACGGAGTTAACCATGGAACTCACCACTGTGAAAACGGCCATAAGCAAAAAGGATAAATTAAATCAAGATATGTCAGTCTGCTACTCGTAGCCAATTGCTCTATGTTTTCTATGAGGTAGCCGCTAGTTTTTCTTTGAGCAAGATGTGCATAAAATATCTTTTTTAAATTTTCGTGGCGTTTTTGTGTTTATTTAACGACTGTTTTTAATTAATTAATAGAAAACCTTAGGCATAAATTTTTGATTTCCAGCGAGGATCTCGCCACTCGTAGCAAACTGGTGACTCTTATTTCGGTAAAAGTCTAGTTGAGGGGTCAACTGCTAATACTCTACCAAAAATATCGAGGGAAGTGTCAAAAACGCGTATTACTCTACAACAATAATCCGAAGGCGGAAAATAAAAATTGTATCTCTGTCCGGAGATATTTGCAGTTGAAGTTGGCGATTTTCATATGGTTGTTGTAATGTTGTAGAACCCTCAAAAAAATTGTGAACATAAGTGTTTTGCGCGGATATAGTTTTGGTCTCCAAACCGGTGTTGGACCCACCCAGGGTAATTTTTTATAAGCGCGACCGAAGACCGCCAATGCAGAAAAGTGTTCTGCGCAAAAATGCTATGGATCCCACCCCCGGTCTCGGAGGGACCATTTTTCGGTTCATTTTTCGTTTTTTCGTTAATATCTTTTGAACGAGTTAAAATTTTTGTTTTTCGCCTTCGGATTATTAATACCGATGTCAAGACGCTTGACACCTCTCGATATTTTTGGTAGCGTATTAACAATCGACCCCTCAACTAGACTTTTACCCTTATTTCAATTTATCCTCTTTGACATTGTGGATAAGAAAAGTGTGCTAACTTCTGAATAGACGTTAAAATTACAAATATAACCGATCACCTGATTTTTAATTGACTATCGTGTTCTCATTCTGTATCTCTTTCTATCATCCGTTGAAGATAGCCGACTCTATGCGCCGCCATATTGAACATCCTGTCAAAACGCCATCAAAACGCTAAAAAGTAGCCATCTTGAACATCCTGTCAGGCAGTTGATGGATAAGATATCACACTTTTTTTATGTACAATGCTCTTTGCCATAAGTAGGTACATAGAGACTAATACTTTAAAGTATAACGTCGATGCCTTTGCAAAGCCTACTATCGACCAACTCCAAAACCGTCTATCTGACGGCATATGCATTTTACAGAAGAGCAATCAAATATATTGTACACCCTTTTTATACTCAACTGAGCAGAGCTCACAGAGTATATTAGTTTTGTTTGCATAACGGTACCCCGTAACGTCATAAACTAATCAAGATAGATATAGACTTCAATATATCAAAATCATCTGGACGAAAAAAGATATTCATTTAGCCATGTCCGTCCGTCCGTTTGTCCGTAAACACGAAAACTTGAGTAAATTTTGAGGTATCTTAATGAAATTCGGTACGTAAGTTCCTGGGCACTCATCTCAGATTGCTATTTAAAATGAACGAAATCGGACTATAACCACGCCCACTTTTTCGATATCCAATATTTCAAAAAACCGAAAAAGTGCGATAATTCATTACCAAAGACGGAAAAAGTGATGAAACTTGGTAGGTGGGTTGACCTTATGACGCAGAATAGAAAACTAGTAAAATTTTTGACAATGGGCATGGCACCGCCCACTTTTAAAAGAATGTAATTTAAAAGTTTTGCAAGCTGTAATTTGGCAGTCGTTGAATATATCATGATTAAATTTGGCAAGAACGTTACTCTTATTACTATATGTGTGCTAAATAAAAATTTGCAAAATCGGTTGAAGAACACGCCCACTTAAAAAAAAAGTTTTAAGTCAAATTTTAACAAAAAATTGAATATCTTTACAATATATAATAAGTAAATTATGTCAACATTCAACTCCAGTAATGATGTGGTGCAACAAAATACAAAAATAAAAGAAAATTTCAAAATGAGCGTGACTCCGCCCTTTTTCATTTAATTTGTCTAGAATACTTTTAATGCCATAAGCCGAACAAAAATTTACCAATCCTTGTGAAATTTGGTAGGGGCATAGATTCTATGACGACAACTGTTTTCTGTGGAAATGGGAGAAATCGGTTGAAACCACGCCCAGTTTTTATACACAGTGGACCGACTGTCCTTCCGCTCGGTGATTTTCCCTTATTTTGTCTCCAAAGCTCTCAGCTGAGTATGTAATGTTCGGTTACACCCGAACTTAGCCTTCCTTACTTGTTTTGATAGAACTCGATGTACTGAGCTCAGAGCTAAGGAATTTCAAGTTTGCCACATGGCGGGGTTTGGGCGGTTTTGCAATTTGTCGCTACATGGTTTTGCAAAAGCATCGACGATAAATTTGTTAAGTCTTATAATGTAAAATGCAACAATTATTTGTTATACATATATTAAAATAGTAATAACTTACTTAAATATATCAATGTATATCTATATTTGTATGTTTGTATATATTACCACAATAAAACAGGTAACAATTGAGCTTAGTTTATAATATATCGGAAGCCTTATACTCATACTCCAAACCTTCTGCAGCTGTGAGCTATTTGCCAATTGTTGGAAAGAGTATTGGAAATGGTACATCGCCGTTCGTGTTTTTTTGTGGTGTTGGTGGCCGAGGATCGGGTTCGGTACAACCCAAAAGCCAATACGTGGTAACTGTGCCTTTACCCTTCAACTCCACATCCCCACGCAATTCCATTTGGAAAGTACCAAACTTTTCGAATATTGCTTTAGCAGCTGAGGAGACGTGTATTTTTAAAGCTGTGAAGAGCAAATGACACAATTGTTAGGTATTTTTTTATGATAATGATGAAATGATATATTAAATTTGTTTGAAGTTGCCACCGATTCCTATTTCCAAATTTATTTTTAAAAACATCCAAATAAATGTAAATTCAAATTGACTGCCGAGAATATTTTTTAAAAACACCCTCTTTAAGAATTTTTTTTTAAAAAGGCTCTCAGAATTTGTTTGAAAAACGCCCGAACTGAGAATTTTTTGAATAAACGTCTACCTAAGTCAAAATATATTGAATTTAAATTCAGATATAGGGCTTTTGAAACAATCTTTGTAGATAGAGCGGTGTTTAACGAAATTATGTGTCAAGAGGTTTTTGAAACTAGGTTTGAAATTGGGCGGTTTTCAAAAATTTTCTGTTAGTGCGTTTTTGAAACGGCAGCCGGGATAGGGCGATCCTCCACTCTGCAGTACTTATATGGTGTTCTGGGAAAGGAGCTCTTCCAAAATGTTGTTGAATAAATATAACTTTCCATAAGCTTGCTACTTCACTAAAGCATTCGGTGTCTGCACAGGGTCCTATATTCTTCCCAGGACTCGTCGTGGTCCACTACTTTTATAACCAAAAAATATACTCCTCTTACTTCCGAATAGTCTTCAGATATATAATTCACTCAGGTGACTTTTCTTCACCTCAGGATCTCCTCTAAGAATTTGTGCCTATGTACTAACATCTTTTTTACAAAGTTGTTGGCGTCCTCCAACTTCCGTAGGTTGCCCAAGGTTTGGATCTAAAAATATCTAAAGGTCTTGCCCTTCAATACCCAATTCAGCACTTAAGAAAGAAAGGGAAGTTGATATATACGTAGTTTGAAAATGAATTTCAAAAACGCTTCAGTTATGCCTCGTTATATCATGCTCGGAACTCACTGTGATATGAAGCATAGTACTCGATGTTGCCCCAACGTATGTTGGTTGTTCGAAAACTACTATGAAAACCAACCAGGTGCTCACCCTTATCCTATGTATAGCCATCTAAGAAAACCATGTGAAGCGATAAAGGGATTCACCGAAGGGTTTGGGGAGCTCTAACGATGTTAGTTGTCCCTTTTCTGGATTCAGATCCGGTAAGCCCCGGAAAAAAGCCCCCTTCAGGTATTACCCCGATAATCGCAGGAATTATTTGCTACGACCACGTTAAACCTTCTACGTCATCAAACCCCTCCTTCCTTGAAAGGGTAATCCTTTGAAAGGGTTGTGCTTTACAGCGCTTTAAATCCCCGAGGAGTTCATCGTTGAGCAGTTTGTCCCCTTCCACCTCCTTTGAAGCCTTGATTTACCTCTCCTACTTCCAAAGTGCTATGATTGTTGTTCCTGGAGCTTTTCTTCCTATGGCCCTGCAGCATCACTCTTTTTTTATCTTTAAGACTTATATTTCTGGGGGGCAGACAAATACCACACATGCTTGGGGCATCTTCCCCTACTCAGTTTCCAACATATCCTCCGCCTGCCTGCTTATATGGCGGATGTATTGCCCTCCCTTCTCCGTAGGCCCACATATGTGAAGTACCCACCAATCCTTTGTCGATTCAAGTTCTGATGCTGCAGAAGGAGCAGCGCATTATCCGACTTCACCACACATAGGACCAGTACCTTTGCTTTTGGTATAATGGTATCCTATGCTCTATTCACCACATCAAAATGTGCAATTGTGCTTTCTATTGCTATTTTAATAAACCTCTGTATTACCGTTAAGTAGCTTTTGAATCAGAAGTCTTCGTGGAGCTTGTATTCGAGTCTGTTTGTAGAGTCCTCAATTATTTATAAAATCAAACTCCCTCATACACAACGCATGAAAAATTGAAAAGGGCGATCGGGACATTCTTAATGTTAATATTAGGGCTCATATTTCAAGAGGCCAGTTTTTGTTTATAAAAAATATTTGAACGGTGTTTCAAGAAAAAAAAACTTTTTTTGAAACGCTCTAGTGTATACATTCTTCGATTAATGACTGAACAGCGTGTTACCATACTTACGTAGTCCAGCTGACTCCATTCGTGAAGCTGTATTTACGGTATCACCAAACAAGCAATAGTGTGGCATCTTTTGACCCACAACACCCGCACAAACGGGACCCGCATGTATACCAATTCTTATTTTTAATTGATAATCAGGTTTATGGCGTATAGTAAATGATTTAACAGCATCCAATATGGCAAGAGACATTAAACCAATTTCTCGTGCATGATCGTCATTGCGTTCGGGTAAACCAGAAACTACCATATAAGCATCACCAATTGTTTCCACCTAGAAAAAGAGATGCACATACCAACTTATAGTCAGAACCTGTCTCAAAGCTTACCTTATAAACATCATAGAAGCCTATAATCCGATCAAATGTGCTGTAGAGATCATTGAGAAAGGCTACAACTTCCATGGGACCACTTTCTGCGCATAACGCCGTAAAGCCCACAATATCACTGAAATATATGGTAACACATTCAAATTGTTCCGGTTGCACCATTTCACCAGCAAGCAATTGTGTTGCTACAGGTCGTGGTAGAACCTGATATAACAACTCTTCGGTGCGACGTTTTTCCATGCTCAACTGTTCTGTTTTTTCTTCGACTAAACTTTCTAAATTGTTGGCATACTGTTCCATGCGACGTAAGAGATCATCCATTAGATTTTCACAAAAGCCCCTGGAGTTCGTATGGAAATGGAATAAAAATGTTTTTGATGGAAACCATTTATAGTAAAAGTCAGTCGGGGGAATGACAATATTGATAAATCAGCTCAAGAGGAGAATGTTGATTTCGTTCGAACTTTATTGGCCACTACCTAGGCTCCGGACCAAAGCCAAAACTGCTTAAAGTAACGATGAGCAAACTCTTCAACAAATCTACATAATGCTGGATTGAGGAGAGTTTGGATGCCTACAGATGCAGCTTTCACAAATATAAAAGCGATAAGAAAACCGCAGAATAGAAAGCAAGAGAGGAGTAAACTGAAAACCTGGAGACAACAAATGAGATAGCAAGGCTTAGCAAAATATTATCTCGATCAAAATTAGCTCCAAATAGCACAAATGAGCCATATGGCTCTTGGACAGCCTGAAGCCAGAAATCATTAGAGGTCGTTATTTAGTTTCATCGACTAAGAAAACAGCGTAGTCAATAATAATATTTTTAATGACTATCAATTTCTTCGAATCTACTAAATCGGCGGAGCAAGATGAGAGATGGAATGTGTTACGTCTAATCGACATTCTTTTGAGATACTTAGAAATGGATATGTACCAGAAACCTGGAGAATTTTACGGACCAGGTTTTAAAGACAGGTAACCAAATCACTCAGATGCCAAAGATTACAAGCTAATAAGCCTCTCTTTCGTTATATTCAGTCACATAACTTCCACCGAATGGAAGCAAATCAAAAAGAAGATTGGCTCGAAAAGCTCTGCAGGAACTCGTTGTATTAAGTAGAAACCTTTTTACTTCAACCAGTACAATATGATAAGCTGCCACGACATTGAAAGCTCATTCACATAACTTCCACCGAATGAAAGCAACTCAAAAAAGCTAATTGGCTCAATGTGCTTTCCAGGATACCAGATCGTCAATACACCCTGACAGGCTTCAACAACAGTTAAATTGTTTTCAATAGTTTCAGAATAGGAAGAAATAGCAGCCACATAAGCAGCAGCAGAAACAACTAAAGATAATTTTTCACTTGGTGCTTCTGTTTATAGTCAGGACACAAAAGAAGCCTGTAGATTGAGAAAATCCAGAATGCTGAAATTAGCCAATCATATTTCGCACCCTCTGCTTAACTGTGGCCTTGATCTGTTGAACGATTTGCATGTTGCGAGAAGCCATGATGCTGTAAGCAGTACGTCTCCTAGCCATCCTTCAAACCATCGTACACAATATTGTGGCAAATGTTGACATCACTATGCTGTTAGTAAATAATCACAACAACAAAAACACCTATGTACAAGGCAACGAAGAATATTCCACACACATAACCAGCAGCTCGAAGTGAAGAGATGTCTCACATACACAGATTTAGTCACCAGCTAAGTGTAGAAGTTGCTACTCACACATACGCACGCATATAGCATAAATATGCGAACGAGGCAACAGAGAGTATATAAGCAGAGCAAGCTGAGGAATAAATAATCAGTTCTATTTAAACATGCTATTAGTTGTGAAGTAGAATTGTGAAGTACTACTCCCAAAGTAGTCTAAATAAAGACCAGTTTGCAATACTGAATATTGGAGATAATTATTCGACAGTTCAGCAATTCAAATGTTAGCATAAGGTGCATAATTATAAGGAACTCTCCAGAATTCATTAAAATATTTTAATCATAGCTACTTCTTCGATTAAGAAGAAGCAAACACATTATTCTTCCACCCGAGTGGGGTCTCTCTTTCCTCCGCTGACAACGAATTGTGCCGCCGTTACGTGTCCGGAGTGTTTTCTTTACTTATGATGTATTACAAAAAGACATTGCAAGTTAATAACTTAAGAAGGGTTTACAAAACCTTTCAATGCTATACGCTGTTCTACAAAATAAAAAATATACCTCGCTTGAACTAATTTGTAATCCAAGTCACCTTGTAGAAGAGTTCAAACTTACTTCATAATCAATCGCACCGATGATCTTATTGTAGCAAAAGCTGGTCTATCCTCTGGATTATCAGCCCAGCATTTTTCCATTAAATCAAGCACATCAGGCGGACAATCACGCTGACCAACAAATGGACGAAATGGTGGTATTTCATGAGCTTCTACACGATTCAGGATGGTCTGTATATCCATATATTGACGTGCCATTTCATAGGGTCCACCACGTACAACGATTTCCTCCAATATAATTGCAAATGAGTAGACATCGCCTTTTTGTGTAGCTGGATTGCCAGGTAAAACTGTCAGCGGAAGGAGTTCAGGTGCAATCCACAGGAACTCTGGAAAACAAAGAGGGGTTGATATTTCAAATAAGTCATACATACAGATATGCGATTGATACTATGGATGCACCGAGACCGCACAATATTTAATTAATTTTTTTAATATAAGTTAAAATTGCTTTAAGGTATATCAAGGATCTTCAATATATTTTCAATCTGGACTTTAAATATGAATTCGACTTCGGAATATTTTAAATAATATTGGGTTTAGAGGCATTATCAACATTCTTCATAAATTAGCGCTTAAGTAACAGCGTAGGAGCTTTTAGTGGGCGCCGAGATTTGACATTCAGGTAGTCTTAAAATTAATTAGGACATTTGAAGATCAAAATATTGCACTCAAACACCGACTACTTTTGAAAAGAGATCAAACAAAGCTCCCACACCTTCAATCAAATGGTTTAATCCAGATACACTTCCAGCACTTATAAAGGTATTAGGGCTAACACCTAAAACTAAAGTTCGCATTTCGCTCTCAAACTATCTAAACAACAACTCAACAAAGTAAGGAACTATTCAACGGTCCCGCGTATACATGGCCAACAATCGATATTTTTGTTTTCTTTAACTTACTATTGAAATAATTCTGATCTTTGACAAATTCCGAAGGAGTAGTCAGTGAACGTAAACCAAAATCGGAGATTTTCAATACAAAACGACCATCAATCAAGCAATTGCAGGAACGCAACTTTCCATGTACTTGCACATCACTGTTATGCAGATAAGCCATGCCCTTAACAATATCATGTATGAGTGACATACGAAAATTCCAATCCAATTGTATTGCCTCGTTCTCTAGAACATCTTTTAAACTACCCTTCGGACAATATTCGGTAAGTATTAACACGGTTGGGCGTGGCAAATCTATGCAGGCACCCACAAAGCGCACCGTATTTTCGTGACTAACATCTCGAGCCTGTTTAATCTCCCACAAGAGGGTTGGTGTAATATCCACCTTCTTGCGGTGTATCTTCTTTATAGCAACACGTTCACCTTTTAAAATACCAATCGTGGTGAATACCTGTGTGAGAGGTAATGAAGCACAGCTAGCGATAGAGGCGCGTCCCGAGTGGATGTCGTATTGTTGCAGTGAAAAATTCTGCAGAGAAAAAATAGATATTGAGAGAAGGTATGATTATTTGTCATTATAATATTGGTAACGTTTTAAAATTTGAATCATATAAAAAAAACTTTGCTATTTTCAATACTCACCTCTACATTAAGTTTTTGAAGTCCAACTTTGCTGCCATATAGTCTGCCCACTTCAAGTAAGACCTCATCGGGTCGCACACGCCAAGACATATTATTCAGTTCATTATTAAGTTTCATTTGTCTTAAATAGTTAATGATTGGGTGAAAAGGACGAGAGTGAGATCAAAAATTACTAACCAAAATTATTTTAACGTATACTTACTTGCACATCAAATAAATAACCATAAAGGAAAAACCAATAAAAATGGCAAATGCGAATGTTCCATACATGATAATTAACTCTGGAAACAAAGAAAAAAATGTGTAATATTTATTTCATAGCACACAAACATATTGCATCTCAAGTAGAAAGCTGCTTTGAAGCAGGACAGGCTGAGAAGTGGTTAGTTACAGATAGGTAAATTTTCAATCATACTCTCTGACCTCGCAAACCTTGTCAGAAGTAATTTTTTAAACTCTCTGTCTTGAGGATTATAACTTTTTACAAACCAAGAGCGTCATTTGACAAAGACTAATAATTAAAAGGATCCGAAACTATAAATTATACTAGATCATCTGGCAGAAGTTGTTAATTTTGTCTCTGTAGGCCTTTCTCCTCTTTCTATCCAGTTAATCCTCTTTTTTTCTTCATTCTACTCCTCTTCTCTTCCTTTTTTCTGGTTCTATCGCTCTTTATATATCTATCCATTTTCGTCGGCATCTTTTTAACCGAACGTTGTGGCAGGGCGTGGCCCAATTAAACCAGGTCAATTCTGTTCACGTAGCCAAACCACATCGGACTGACGTTAGTACGTCACCGAGGGGAAAGGCCATTTAATCACCAATGCTTCGCATGCGCATTTCTCTGTGCTCCTTTTCATCGTGCACCATTCGTGTCATAACTACAAACACCATTTTGCTAACAGTAGTTCAATAGTCTATGTGACTGCACGTTAGGGAAATAAAATTTCTCATGGAAGGTTTCTCCCCAAAAACTTTGTGTATATTGAGTCCTTCGCTTTAAAAACGAGAGCAGTGAAGCATTGCATGTTCTCGGTTTTCTAGTTCGGTAGAACAGTAGGGATATAAAGCATTGTCCTCTGTCCTACGCTTATATAAATATTCCTTGAAACCGCCGTGCCCACTCAAAATCTGCGCGAGATAGTAGCAAGATCTCTCACCCCTATATTTATCTTAAGCTCTACTTCTACATCTACCTGTATTTATATCATTACCTCTACTTCTACCTCTACGTCTACTGCTATTTCCTCTCTGCTGAAAATGTATCGGTTGAGGTATTGATATTGAGATTCCAAAGACATAAATCGGCTTCCTGGTGCGAGAGTGACTAGAGAGTAAATTTATGATATGGAATGAACAATATCGATCTGGCACACGCATTCTACATAATATAGAAGCAAACATAAAATCTGCAAAATAGTGATACCAATTATCCGCTATTTTGAAGGCTGCAAAAAATTAAAAAATACAATTTTGTATTGAGAATATCCATACTACTACAAACTTATTACCGACCAATCGATATAATCAATTCAATAAAACCCAGCAAGTCACCGATAAAAGGTTTTGTAAAAATTTAAAATTCAAGTTCCGACGCAAAATTTTCTAGGTCATATAAGTTAGCAACGCTTTTCTTCTCACGCAAAACTTGCTGATTATACGTCTACCATTGGACGCGTGATCTGATACTTCCTGCTTTACAACATTATTCTCACTCCCATACTACGGACGATATGTCTACCATTAGGCGTGTAACCAAACACTCCACATAGCTTGCATAAGCTTTAACTTTAAAAACAACAATATTGTGACGAATATTAGCACCACTAAGCGATACCTGCATCACTAAGCCGATACTAAGCAACCTATCGTATATATGTAAGCACACATATATAAAAGGCAGCGGAGAGATACAAACGCATGACATCATCAGCCGACCCCATTTCAGTGTGACCCCATTTAATTTGTTTCGTCCCTCCCACAAATTGTCATCCTCCCAGCAGCTCCTTGCAGCAGGACTGCTACATATTCTCTTACTCCGGGAAGGTATCGAACCCAATCCGGGTCCGTCTCCTGACCCCGGTCCTGAGAAATGGTTTTGCTGCATTTGCCAGAAAAGAATCTTTTTAGGACGGCCATACTCTGTTCAGTGTGTCTCGTGCAAGGGATGGTTGCATCGGACAGGTTGTTCTGGGCTTGATCCCAAAACCCGACGTCCACGTAACTTTTATAAATCTTTTGTGGCTCCTTGCTGCTCACGGCCAAGGGCGTCCCGTAGTCTACGCCTAAGCGTATCCCCACTACCTTCCAGCAGCTTCGCTGCTCAGCAAGCCACAACAAGTACCCGCTGCTGCTCGCGCCCCACGGCGCCAACAACTCAAACAGCTGATACCACTCATAACTACTACCTTCGTAGTAGAGCTGGTAGCAATGCTGAGCATCAGCCACTGCCCCCGTCTTCTTCTCCCCCCTTTTTTCTGGCAGCAATCGTGCAGGTCAGGGAAACAGACTCTTAGTCCCTGCCTCCGTTTGCACCGTCTGCCAGCACAGAATATACAGGTTTGCGACATCCGCTCAATGCAGCTCCTGCCTTGGGTGGTGCCACTTTCCTAGATGTTCTGGTCTCCGCGACGGCAACCCCTCGACGGGTTTCATCGCGCCATGTTGCCAGGTCGCAAACCCAAATCATCCGGGTACCCCAATGCTTGCCCAAGGGCGCCCAGTCCCAAGGCCACAACAGCAATTGCGTCCTGGCCTTCCACAACCTAGGCGTAGTCACCCCTCACTTACCCCTAGAGTGGCGGCGTCACCCCTCATGCACTTCAGAATTCTGCAGTTCAACTGTAATGGACTAACTGGGAAGATTACGGAGATAGTCGATTTCATGAAGCGGCACAACATCCGCATTGCTGCGATTCAAGAGACTAAACTCACAGCAAGATCTGCATTGCAGACCTGCTCTGGTTATAATGTCCACAGGAAAGACCGCGAGAGCGGAAATGGAGGCGGCCTCGCGTTTATTATACACCACTCTGTGCAATATCATATATTTAATCCTGGCATCGACCGCAGTGACAATGTCTTAGAACGTCAAGGCCTATCTGTCCGGTCAGGCGATGCAAATCTAGAAATCATCAACATCTACATCCCTCCTGTCACCTGTTGTCCCAGTGGATACCACCCTAATATCGAGGCCTTACTCACTGGCAACAATCGCATTATCTTAGGCGGTTTCAATGCCCATCACGACCTATGGCATTCAAACTTGCGGGCGGACGGTAGGGGTGAGATGTTGGCGGATCAAATAGACGAAACGACGTTCTGCACAATAAACGGAGACGCCCCCACACGTATGGTAGGAAGCTGTCATAGCTCGCCAGATATCTCAATCGTGAGCGCAGAACTCGTAAACTGCGTCAACTGGCAGCCGATGGTAACATTGGCATCCGACCACCTGCCCATACTTATTTCGTTCGAGCGTACCGCCGACTTCATCATCACCGAAAAACGCACTTTCATAAACTTCAAAAAAGGAAAGTGGGAAGAATACAAATCTGCAACAGACAACAGCTTTGCTGCCCTCCCTATCCCGACTGATGCCCGCCAAGGGGAGCGTGCCTTCCGTAAGGTCATTGAATCCGCCTCGGCACATTTCATTCCCGCCGGGAGAATTCCCGAAATCCGGCCCACTTCCCGGCGGAGGCTGCGAGCTTAGCGAGGGAACGCGACCTTATAAGACAGCTTGATCCAGGCGACCCCCAAATAAGGGATATAAACCAACGCATCAGATTGCTTGTGGACGAACACAAGCGGGCGAAATGGGAAGAGCACCTAAGAGGTTGTAACCTCTCTACCGGTGTAGGTAAACTTTGGTCCACCGTAAAGTCCCTATCGAATCCGACTAAGCACAAAGACAAAGTTTCCATCGCCTTTGGCGATAAGGTGCTGTCGGATGCGAAAAAATGCGCGAGCGCTTTCTGCCGACAATATATAATGCATCCTACGGCCGACCAAGATAGACGGAGAGCCAATAGACACGCACATAAACACAAACTCAGCGCGTCACCAATTACCATCACCGCTAGAGAGGTTGAGGACGCCATTGGTCGCGCTAAACCATCCAAAGCAGTGGGCCCAGACGGCATAGCCATGCCGATGCTTAAAAACCTAGGGAAAGAGGGTTTCAAATATTTGGCGCATGTCTTCATCCTGTCTCTTTCCACCTTTGTCATACCCGAGAAATGGAAAATGGCCAAGGTGGTCCCGCTACTAAAGCCTGGGAAACCAGCTAACGTAGGTGAGTCATATCGTCCGATATCTCTCCTATCGCCAGTGGCAAAGACGCTTGAAGCCATTTTGCTCCCTTATTTCCAAGCACATTTGCAGCTAGCCCCTCATCAGCATGGCTTCAGAAAACTCCATAGCACTACCTCCGCGCTAAATGTCATTAGCACCCAGATAAATTGCGGTTTGAATCAATATCCCCACCATAGAACAGTACTCGTAGCGTTAGACCTATCAAAAGCTTTTGATACGGTCAACCATGGCTCGTTTCTGCAAGACCTGGAAGGGTCTACCCTTCCCCCATGTCTGAAAAGGTGGACCGCAAATTATCTGGGTGGTCGGCAGGCATCGGTGCAATTCAGAAACGAAACATCAAAACAAAGGAGAATTAAACAAGGGGTGCCACAGGGTGGTGTCCTATCCCCGCTTTTGTTTAATTTCTACATATCTAAGCTACCTTCACCACCGGAAGGAGTCACAATCGTTTCCTACGCCGATGACTGCACAATAATGGCTACAAGCCCAGGCCCAAAGATCGATGAGCTATGCAATAAAATAAACGACTATCTCCCTGATCTCTCCAGTTTTTTCGCCTCGCGAAACCTGGCATTGTCACCGACTAAATCTTCCGCGACCTTATTTACAACATGGACGCCCCAAATGTCGACCATATTGAACATCCACGTCGATGGCACTACGCTACCGACTGTCCTACACCCCAAAATCTTGGGTGTGACGTTTGATCAGGATCTACATTTTGGTGCGCACGCAACCGCAATTGTTCCAAGAATTCAGAGCCGTAATAAAATCCTCAAATCCCTTGCTGGCAGTACCTGGGGAAAAGATAAAGAAACGCTCCAGACCACATACAAAGCAATTAGCCAGCCGATTACGTGCTACGCGTCACCCATATGGTCGCCCAGCCTAAAAACCACCCACTGGAAGAAACTACAGGCCTGCCAAAATACTGCTCTCAGAATCGCCACAGGCTGTCTTCTTATGTCCCCAGAACACCATCTGCATAATGAGGCGAGAATACTCCCCATCAGGGAGAGAAATGAGATGCTGACCAAACAGTTTCTGTTGAATACCCAGAAACCTGGGCATCCCAACAGACATCTGATTGACGAACGAGCACCGCCTAGGGGCCTAAGGAGTCATCTCCGTAAGCATTTTGAGGAAATACGGCACCTGAGAACCCAGCCGTATGAAGCGGAAAAACACAAGCAGGTCCTTGGTGAACTTCATAGACAGGCGTCGGACCTTTATGTCGGGAATTGCCCGGTGAATCCAGTACTTGAAGAAAAATATCCAGAACTCGCAGAAGAGGAACGCATACTCCCCAGGGAAACGCGTGTCACTCTTGCTCAACTTCGTTCTGGATACTGTAACAGGTTAAACTCTTACCTATCCAGAATCAACCCCGACATACAAAATGTATGCCCTGCTTGCAATGTGTCCCCACATGACACCAACCATCTCTTTAATTGTAATGTGGAACAAACGCCTCTAACACCCCTTTCCTTATGGTCCCCCCCGTTGAAACGGCAAGTTTCCTTGGACTCCCGTTAGAGGATATTGATGACAATTTGTGATCGGTCGCGGCTATTAGGTGGGGCGAGCATTGCTACAACAACAACAGCAACAACATCATCAGCCGAAGTAGTACTCACATATACACACGCATATGGCTACAAACTACAAATATACATGTATATGGCTGGTAACCAAGCATGAAGTTCACGAAATTACTAGACCGTAGGAGAAATGGGTGAACGAGGAAACCGAGAGTATAAAAGCAGCGCAAGCTTAGGTCTGACTAATCAGTTTTGATTTAAGCACGCTACTGGTTGTGAAGTATAAGTGTTATTGTGAAGTACTCTCAAAGCAGTCTAATAAAGACCATTTTGCATTATTAAATATTGGAGTTATTTATTCAACAATTTAGCGATTCGAACGTTAGCAGAAGGTTTGGAATAAGCGGAATTTTCCTAAATTCCTTACAATATTAATTAAACCCGAAAGTCATTTCCGTTTACTTCAACGCGCAACAATAAGAATTCCCAAGCACCAAAGCTACAGTGGCAACAACAACAACATCGGCTAACATCAGCGGCTAAGCGCAATCAGTTAGGTTAGGGTAGAGTTAAGTTATATTGTTAGAATTAATTCGTTCTATAAAGAATCGTAATAAAGAGCACACGGCTCAATATAATAAGTGTCGCGTGTTTTAGTTACTTATACATACTAACCATTGCCATGACACTCCGGTGCATTGTCCAAAAATCCACAACGAGGTACATCAGGTGGTGGTCCTTCACGCCCACCAGGCCAATGAATCTTTTTGCCATCGACAGCAGAATATTCTCTAGAAAAGAGATACTTATTAACTTCGATCTATGCGCTCAGTCAATGCAACCTACCGATGCAATCCATAATAATGTGCTACCACCTCAAATTTTCCATTTATTGGATCCAAATCGGATATAGAATAATCAGCATCACGATCACCATTATCATCAATACGTACATGACCAGTTATGCCATGAAAATTACGATTCCACATACGACGGGTTATAGCCATACCATCACGAATATCACCACCTTCGCTAAGAGTTTCATTGAAAGCCATGCCAAGCAAGTAGACACCGTCAAAGAAAGCGCCAATAAAAAAGTTCACCTGCAAATTTTAAAAGTAAAAAGAAATGTAAAATTGTTGTAGCCTCTGAGGCACATTCCGGAACAACAAAAACTTACTTCTTCACCTTCGCTAAAAGTGTAATTGTATGTTTTTGCCATTGCACGCACTTTATCCGCAAAGCCTTGATATTGCGGATTGGTAGGTTGTAGCAAAGAAACTCGAAGTAATGCCTCGTAAGCCTTGCGTGCATGACCATCCAGCGCATCACCCATTTCCCAGTCGTGGTCACCCCAATAAGAGCTCTGTAAAAGTGAAAGCAGTAAATCTTTTTAAAATGCAAAACTCATAGTTTAAGAACATATCAAAGGATTACCTGAAAAATTTCCACATCTAGGAATACCCAATTGCCATTTGTCATTCCTAGCGTATAAGCCGCCAGCATAAACTTACGTACAAGAATGCCACGCAATGATAAGATTACCACTGGAATGTAAAAAAATACATACATACTTGTTTTCGAAACAATTTTTTGCTAGAAATGTTGACTAGATCTTTTCTTCCTTTTCTTTCCAAAATCCAAGTAGGACGATCCATCAATTAAATCACGTGGAGTTTGTTTTTTTCACGCAGGGTTGTAGCGTGACGTAGCGGGAAGCTTGTTTAGACCCCACCCCTATAGAGCGTGATCCTAACCTTGACCCCGTTCCCCCCTATACGCGTATCGTAATTTATGGATCGCCCCAGGTGAAAGGTACGAAGTCCACTTTTTTCTCAGTAAGACAGTATGGTTTGGAGAATGCTATTAGTATAATATTGAATATTTTAACAGCTGCAAACTATTAGTACCGAATGGCATCCCAACTTTTTTGTTCACAAGAGGTATTCCGCACTCTGCGATAGTCGATCTGTTGACAAACAGAGTTCGTTAAAACACACACCCGACCAAAGCCACATCTTGTTGTCGTAATTCCTAAATTCCTTTTGCTGCATAATTGACACTTGGGCATAGCCGAACTCCACATCTCCTGCCGTAACACATTGGGAAGTAATGGTGACCTGATCTTACGGTCGAATTTTCTTCCGAAGCTGTGTGCTGAAGGGTGGTGACACAACCAAGATGATTCACTTCAAAAATTCAACGAAGTGGGAGAAAGAGACAGTAGGGAAGCAGCTCTCTGGCAAGATCCAGTGGAAATCTATCGAATAAAGGCGTCTGCGATTGGATGGAGATGATAAGCCTGCTTTAATGAGGCAGAAAAAACAAAGTTTAGGGTCGCAAGCTAGGCGCATGGCAGGACTTTTAGGCCTGAAACTTGAGGACAGAGTAGTCCCAATTGCGAGGAAGCAACTACCTCGAAAACTGCAATTCAGAAAGAGGGTCAGAAATAGTGTTTAACATGTCGAATTTTCGAACGGACGAAAGAATTTATAAGTCAAAAGGATGTAATGTTAAGGCTGCGGGTTTTTCCGAAGAACCCAAAGCGGTATCACGCTGTGACACAGAGAGTATGAAAACTATAGTGAAACCAGCTTCGACTGTGGCTTTGTGCAGATGCCTACCAAAATATACCTGTACAAAGGGAGCCTTTTTGTAAACCGATTCGATTCGTTAAATCAGCGGCTTTGACAGCTTGCAACCATATCGGAACCCTAAGATGATTAAATGTAGTGTTCCGAACCTTCAAAAGCAAGAGCAATATTTATGAGTGAAATGAAAGACTCAAACGTTTGTAATGAAAAACTTCAGTACAGGCATCGTGTGCTTAGATTGAGGAAAGTCCTACGCAAAAGTGAAATAGTGCAGGAATTGATAAGTAAATTATAGTTACAGTGCTGGTAATCGATATCAAAATTTAATAGGCAGTAGAAAGCTTAGGCAAGCTTAAATCGCCAAGTCCAAATGGTTGATTTTCTGTTGTGCTACAAATGGCAGGTAGTAGTGGAGTAGTAGTGTGGCTGCAGATAATCTTTCAAGGGTACCTAAAATGGAATTCGTCGTCTACCTATCAAGGGTGTGATACTCATGTACCTATATATCCTCTGCTCAAAACGCTTGAGGCTGTTGTTGTTGTTGTTGTTGTAGCGATAAGGTTGCTCCCCGAAGGCTTTGGGGAGTGTTATCAATATAATGGTCCTTTGCCGGATACAGATCCGGTACGCTCCGGTACCACAGCACCATTAAGGTGCCAGCCCGACCATCTCGGGATCCATTTATGTGGCTACATTAAACCTTCAGGCCATCCCCTCCCTCCCCACCCCCAAGTTCCATGAGGAGCTTGGGGTCGCCAGAGCCACGTCTGTTAGTGAAACAGGATTCGCCGCGGATAGGTGAGGTTGACAATTGGTGTTTGGAGGAGCTATATATTGCGCTGGCAACCTGAAGGGTTGCGCTACACAGCCCCTTGAATCTGGTATTTTAGTCGCCTCTTACGACAGGCATACCTACCGCGGGAACATTCTGACCCCCTAACCCGCTGGGGTACGCTTGAGGCTCTCATAGACGTGTATATAATGCCTACGTATGCAGAGGATATTTCAATTATTCGACGGATCTTGTTTTGTTGACTAGAAAGTATAACACCCTGAGCTGGGCTAGGAGCAAGCTGAGAGGAATAACCTAAGGAGGTCTATCCTTCGGCTCAAGAAAAATTAAAATAAGTTATTTTTTAAAGGCTTAACTGTTAAATTTTTGATTGCGACAGCAAATGTTAGTGAACGATAAAACCTTACACATAGCTAAAATGCCCAATATACAAAGTAGTGTCTTACTACTCACCTCTCGCATACATACTTGCATCCTTTAAGTAGTTTTCATACGGTTCCTGCTCATTGCCATTCAGTTCACGTACGAAACTCAGCAAACCCTCTTGTCGTAGTCCATACTCCAGATTTTTACCCACAGTCAATGAGAAAAGATCCGAACGGTCGATAATCAATGCTACATGCTTCCAATTGAATTGACGAAATATGCTTGCAAAAACCAATTTGAGGCGGCACTGGCAATAGGACATACGAGTCAGGGTTGGATATTTACTCTTATCTTTGAACATGCCCTGAAATTTAGAAAGGGGGAAGAACGTTATTAAATTTGTTGAATAAAACGAATCGTTTTCGGTCTTTGCTTTTCCAAATATATAGGAGTCGTCTCAAATATAACACTGCATGAAATTTGACGTCTTATCGTACATTTCCACTTTTCATTTCTTGCTTTCCCATGTGGAGGTGAGGCGCATGGTATCACTGAGGAACTGTATCTTATTAATTGCGAGTTTGTGTGAATAACCTAGCAAGTGTTCCTTTGCCACTTGATTCCGCTTTTATTTAGCTTAGCTTTTTTTATGTTTTTAACATATAATAGAAAGCCCAAAGCCTTTCCATAAAGTGTAGGCAAAGATATTTGTAAATTTTTATATTTTGATTGACTGCAACGTTTATGTATCAATCAACCCACGCAAATCAATTCAAGCATCAGATGAGGCATTTTGACGCGTAATGACAACAATTCGATTATAAAGAACGAGCATTGTTGTCATAAGTCGTCAATACGATAGCTTACCTATATAAGCTACATACATATGTATGTAGTGTGTGTATATAGACTATTATATGGACACAAACATTTATTAAGCTATAAAGTATACCACCCTTCATAAGGGCTCATTAGGTGGGATAGTAGAAAAACGTGCAGCAAAAGCTGAAAATGACAAAAAATGGAATAAAAAGAAGCTCACCTTAAGCTAAGTTAGCTTAGGTTGAACCAATCGACGAGGAATAGACGGGTTAGCGATTTGTTATCGAAGTGTTATACATTTTTTATCGAAAGCAAATGCTATCGATGCTTTTCAGTTTACTATCGAAAAATATAGGTTTGGTTTCCTCGGCTGAGCTCATTGGTCGTCTAAATAAACCAACTTTGCTTCAACGCTTCATGCGTCATTCTCAGGAAGATTTGCGTCTTGCTCCTCTTGATTTTCGCTACAAATTGGCCGGACGGGACCTACATGTTTTATGCCGACTCCGAATGGCATCTGCAAGGCAGATGAGTTTTCACTGAGAGCTTTTCATGGCAGAAATACACCCGGAGCGCTTGCCAAACACTGCCGAGGGGCGACCCCGCTTAGAAAAATGTTCTTCAAATTTAAAAACCTTATTTCTAAAATTTTGATGTTGCTTTGTCCGGGGTGCGAACCCAGGGCATACGGTGTGGTAGGCGGATCACGCTACCATCACGCCACGGTGGCCGCCATAGAGGCAGACATACATATATAGACATCTTAATAGTAAATTTTACTTGTCTTGAAGATGTAAATAACATAAGTAATGTCTATATCGCGGTTGTGTAGAAAGAAAATAAGACAGGTAAAATTCACTATTAAGATGTCTATATATGTATGTCTATATACCGTGTAACAAAAGGTGATACTATTTAGATAAATAATCAATCTTCCGGAGGATAATTCATGAAGCATTAAAACGCGTTGAAGCAAAGTAGCGCAATCCAGCAAACCATAGGATTTAAAACTGGTCCAAACAAACTCTTTAAAAATATAGGTTTGTTACCGATTTTTGCCATATCAAAACGACAAAATTTCAATAAAAAATCGTTATTTTTTCGAAGCAAAGCGATATTTTTTAGATAACATGCCGATATTTTTTCGATAACAGATCGGTTTTTTTCGATAACAATCAATAGAAATCGTATATCGTTAGCTTAATGTGAAAATGTGCTAAGTCACTTATTTTTGAAAAATTTTATTTTAATGCAGTTTTAAAACTGAATTCAAAATACATCGATCACAAGAAAAAAATATTTTAATTTTTAATTTTTACGTGCTGTTTGCAATGATGTGTAAATGTGCTAAGTCGTCAACTATTCAACAAAAATGTGTTAAGTTAACCAGTCAATAATATCAATCTGAATTACCAGCCATTTCTTTGTACGCGCATTTTATTTACTTATTTTATTCATTCAGTCTAATAGTACATGTTTTGTTGTTGTTGTTGCATTAACGATAAAGACACTCCTCGAAAGCTTTGGGCCGATGTTGATGGTCCTTTGCCGCATATACATAGATCCGGTACGTTCCGGTAACAAAGCAGTATTAAGGTACTAGTCCGACCATCTCGGGAACGATTTATATGACAACATTAAACCTTCTGTGCCATCCCGTCCTCCCCACCCCCTAGTTCCATGAAGAACTTCGGGTCGTCAGAGCCTCGGCTGTCAATGAAACAGAATTCGACACGGGTAGGTGAGGTTGCAATTGGGTTGGAGAAGCTATATATTGCCCCGGGCTGCCTACACAAACCCTTGAAATTGGATTCACCCAATTGAGACATACCTTTTGTTTGATAAATGCTTTGCGCTGACCATAATCTACTTCAATTCTTACATGTCGATAATTACATGCTTTGTTACAGACTAGTTAAAAAATAGAAAACAATTCAAGCTTAAACTTATATAAGTTGTTATTAAAATAAAGAACACTACTGAATCGATTTGCTAGATGAATAGTCCTAGTTATAGGTTCGTTCATAGCATAATTCGTTTTATTAGTTATTTAGATAAATAATTTATTGTGCCGAAGATCACGCATTGGAATATATGGAATGAAAAAATTAGATAAAACAGAGCAATTCGTGATAACGTTTATTACATTATAGGCAAGCATGAGTGAGATTCAAGTTGTTCTGTCATGCAAAGCCTGAAGACCGAGCAATTTGCACCTGCTTGTATATGATGGGAGGCCGTCTGGCCAGTGAAGCATACGTAAAGCAATTTTTGTAAAAAAAATTTTGAACTCTCTCAATTTCATAGGAGTTATATTCATAGAAAGGATTCCATATTATTGAGCAATATTCGAGACGTCTTCTGACCAAGGATATATAAAGTGACTTCAGCGTCATAGGGTCCTTAAAGTCACTGGTGTTACGTCTACTGAACCCAACCATTGCGACAAAGTTTGAAACAACGAAGTCAATGGTACTAGAAAAAGAGAGTTTGGAGTTAAAAATTACACTCAAGTCTTTACTCTCTTGACAACGGTTAAGAGATTTAGTATTTAGTTTGTAGATAAATTATGTGGCAGTTGTCTTTTTGGAATAAGACACAACACAGCATTTGTTTGAATTTAAAAATGAATTATTGTTTGCGCTCCATCCGGCAAAAGAGTACAGATCAGAACCGTTAGAAATAGTTTGACAAATAAATAGTTTATAGTTTTAGTGTTTTATTTCAATCACTAAAGAAGAGGAGTGATGAGAAAACATATTGAGTAAAAAGTGCTAAGTCAGGAGAAAAAGTCATAACATAGCTGCTGGGGTGGCATACATGATTTTTATTTATCTTTTTCAAAGCGTCTACACTCAGAAGCATTGCAATTAAGGTATCCTCATTCACAGTTTTGAAAAAAGAAGGTTATTTCAAAAGTTATTAATTTTTTTTCGTCTCCTGTAAAATTCGTAAAAGTTGACTTAGCACATTTTCACATTAAGCTAACGATATTTCAAAAAACAAAAATCAATATTTTTTGATAAAATTTCAATAAATTTTCGATCATAAACCTCAGTGAGAGCGAAAAAACATTTGAAAATAAAAATTAGTCACTGTGAAAGAGCGAAAAAATTAAAATATAAGCATATCTCACTGAGGAAGCCTTTTTTGTTCTTGGATATACCCGTGATAAACCGAATTGCTTTTTCTGGTTGACCGTTCAATGCAATCTCCGCTCGACAGCTTTTTATATAAGTTAGGTTAGGTTAGATTAAAGTGGCTGCCCCCAGAAGAGTGATGGACACACTTGGGCCGGCTGGCCCATTGTGATACCACTATGTGGGCTATAGCCCTTCTTCCCTTAGATGTGTAAAAATTTTAACCAATTTGTCCTTCTGATGTAGCGTAGAATATTTTCGATTTCCGCAGAGCCAAGATCTGCTAAGCAGTCGATGAAATACTTATTCACACATTCCATACGTATACTGGTCAGAGCAGGGCATCTACAGAGGAAGTACTCGACGCTTTATATCTCCTCTTCATCCCTGCAGCTCCGACAAAGATCGTTGGTTGGAATTCCCCTGCGTTCGCCTTGTATTCCCATCAGGCAGTGGCCGGTTAGTATCCCGATCAGTGGACCTAAGGAGAGGCGGTTGAGGTTAATGAGGAACCTAGTTCGATTCTCATTCATGCGAGGCCAGTTTTGTTTGGACACCTCGCATGTGGGTTCCAGCGTCCATCTGGAATTTGCCTTCTTGGCAAAAAATGATGTGGGCCAGTATTTGTACGCAGCAAGACGGGAAACAATGCCCTTCAGCTGGCTTAGCTCTATCTGTACAGTAGCCTTCCTCGCTAGCTCATCGGCAGCACAGTTCCCGGGTACACCGCTGTGACCTGGGACCCATACAACAGCTGTCTCTCACCGCGATGCAAGCTCGTTTAGGGTCTGTCTGCATTCTATTGCTAATTTCGATGAAGTGTTCTTGCCTTGGAGTGCTTTTAGAAAAGAAAGCTTTTTATTTAAGGAGAGTTAAGGATCTTCAATTTCGACACTTTTTATTTCAAGTCCGTTGTCATTTACATTTGTAAATAGTTTATACCGTAATTATACTCCCTCTTTTCTCATTACCTATCCCGTGAAGTTTTACAAAAATTTTGTAAAACTTCAAACAAATGGCTAAATTGATTTTAAAGAAAATTACTGCAGAAAAACGTTCGTCTTAAACGCGAAGGTGTGTATGTTTGTATAAGCATTAAACACCCCTCAGCTTAATTCACCAACAAAGTATCTTATCGTACTTTTGTCCTCAAAATAATAAACAAAAATTAATTAATTAAAAAATACCCAGCACTTAGACTAAGTACAACCGCAACAAAATTACTTAATTTCAAATGAGATCAAAGCCTTCGTCAGTCCATCAAATTATAATACAGGAAATTAGAGACTTAAGTATGGACTTTCCGCATACAATAACAAAACAAATATCTTTGTTTATATATATATGTATAAAAGTATTTGGTCACTGATGGAATAAAAAAAATTGTTGTTTTCCCTTTACTTTTCATCTCAGAAAACTTAGGATTTCGCGCTACTCATTTGAAATGCATCAAAAAAAATTTATGAAGAATGCCCAAAAGGCCAACAAATACTGTTTTCTGTGCTTTGATCTTCTTCTTCTTCATTTGTTTTTGGTTTTGTTTTTTTTTTTTTTTTTTTTTTTTGTTTGAAAGAAATTACAAAATTTCAATGCCAACAGAGTTTCAGTGGTGTCCTTCCAAGTTCGTTACTACTACTTGAGCTATATGTATATATGTACATGTGCATCGTGTTGCTATTGGCGGTGTTAGTTGCTGACTGTCGTTGATTGACACTGACCATGGCAATGACAGCAATCTTCATTGGGTAACTGCGAATAGCTAGAATCCCAGCATGCCCTTGCGCTAGGTCAAAGGTACATATATGGCTGCTTTAGTCAGTAGCCACAGGGAACTCAGAGCTACCAAATAAAGAAAACCAAAGGCGATTAAAACTGACGCCAGCTTGTACATACATATGTTTGCCAGTGTACAACAACATGTTAAGCAATTTAATTTATATGTAATATACTATATTCCTGGGTGCCCATCTCTAAGCAATTCTCTCCACATAAAAGCTGATATGATTAATTGTATCAAAGGCTGAGGTGGCTCTCAGATAATTCAGGATCAAGTAAATGTGCCACCAGTCAACACTAAAAAAAATAATGTATGTATATATACTAGGGTGAGTCGATTTATTAACCGATATCGCGCCATCGATTTCTCGATAGGATTTGGATTCAGGTTCAGGTCATCAAAAAAACCTTCAAAATCCAAGTCGAAAAAAAAATCAAAAAAATTAAATTTCGCAGGCTCGAAAATTATTTTTTTTGAGTATGCGTAGTGGAACTTTTTTACCTAAGCTCAAATCCTATCGAAAAATCGATGGCGCGATATCGGTTAACTTTCGTAAATACAAGTCGACCCACCCTAATATACACGCACAATAGACAGGTGGTAGCTTTTCGTTATAGGAGAATGGACGAAAGGTGAGTGCTTATTAGTATGCCATGAATAGAGTAGTTGAGGGTGAACGGTTTCGGCGACTACTGCTACTGTGGGACAATCGATGCAGCTTTTCATAGACATTTTTTTTTTGCCAGAGCAGATCTGGCATCATACAACTCAGCCATTTAATTTTTGGAAATATGGGGAGGCCTCCACCCTTATACACACAGAGCTAGTAAACTCCTATGTTATGGCATGTGAAATCCGTTATTGGAGACATATACCCAATTCTTGCAAAAAAGTAAAGCTGACTTCCTAGGAAGACGCACTTCACTCTGTGCCGACAAGTTAAAGTAGATATCCTCAATTAACCACGGGCAGACGCGATACGTGACCTGCATTGGAAACTTTCCCATATGCACTCAACATATTTTGTACTATAATTTGGAAGCAACGTCCTTACAGCAAACTTCCCTATAGTTAAACAATACTGACCCTTGAACTTCCGTTATATAAAAATTGTATACAAATTTGCAATTTTTAGCCACTTTCCAATTTTAAAACTCACCGTACTTTCATTTTTCCATTTGTGAATTTTACCCAGTATTCCGGATGTTACCGTTAACTCGTCATCCGATGGTGGCTGTGGAAAAAGTAACAAAAATTCGAATTTTAATTTGCAGCTCACGATTAAATAAAATTTTATATTTGCTTTAAAGAAGGAGGGTCAGAAAAACCTCTTCATACGCACCTGGTCACCCATTCCAGTTATTATCGGCGTATTCCAATAAGCTGCCAAACGTGCTACTGGTTCTAGGGCAAACGCGCATGCGGGTCCAATGAAAGCAACAACATCATCTTTAAAATGCATATCAGCTGCTAAACCAGGAGCTTTTGCACCCGAACATGAAGGGTAACTGAAATAAGAATACAATATCAATGCGGAAAAATCTTGCATAGCTGAGTTATCGGTTTGTTTTATGTAGGTGAGTTAACGACGAGGTAAAACGAGCTATCGATTTTTTATTCAAGGGTTACAAATTTGCTATCGATAACAAAGGTTATTGATGAGAAGTAAAATTTGTATCGATGAGTTATCGGTTTGTTATTTAAAAGTTATCGATTGGTTATCGAAAAAATGTCGATGTGCTATCACAAATGATTGCCTTGTTATCGAAAAGTTATAAATTTGTTATTAGAGTGTTACCAATTCATTATCGGCGTGTTTTCCATATGTTATCACCAAGTTATTAATTTGTTATCGAAAAGTTATAGATTTTTTATAAGACCAATTTTTCATGAGCGTGTTACAGATTTTATTTTTATCGATTTGATATCGAAAGGTTTTCGATTTCTTATCGAAGTGTTTCCGATTTGTTATCGAGAATTTAATGGTTTGTTATCGATGACTCATGGGTTTGCTATAAAACTTCAATATAAAATCGATTATAGGTCTGTCACCCGTTGTAAAAAGCGGATAAGAACCCAATAAGAGACAAAAGAATATGCGATAAGAATTCGATAATAAACTGATAACTGCACGATAGTTATTCGCTATCGATAATAAGCTGATAATAAAACAATAACTTGTCGGTGTCCGTTATTACCGATAAGAAGCCAATGAAGTTCTTCCCAAAAGGCCGAAACTATTTGCTTCTGGCAAAGTTCCTCTAAGTCCTGGGAGCTGATTGGCAACGAGGTCGTTTTTCGACCATCTGCACTAAAGATCGATATGGAAAATAACAACGAGAGCAATATTGAAGTCAACTCTAACAGAGGAACTTTGCCAGAAGCAAATAGTTTCGGCCTTTTGGGAAGAACTTCACTGGCTTCTTATCGGTAATAACGGCCACCGACAAGTTATTGTTTTATTATCAGCTTATTATCGATATAATCGATATAATCGGATATAATCTATAATTATAGAATAACTCCGTCCTCTTGGCTAGTACTAGAAGTTTGCTAGTACCTAGCATAATTGCTGTCTCGAGATCAGGCAACTCAGCCGCCCCTTATAGCTGGGCCCTTGACCTGACAGCCACAGGACATGAACACAGAATGTGCTCGACCGTTTCTTACTGAAGCTCGCACTTCCTACACCTGCTGGTACTGACGAGATCCAGTTTATAAGCTTGTTTCCCAGAAGACAGTGTCCAGTTAGAAGCCTTAAATCTTATCTCTCCACTTTGTGAGTCAAATATCGTAGACTTTGCACATGATCTGAGAAATTTTGCAGCCCGCACTTTTGTTCACGCATTTCCTGCTAGATGGATCATATGCAATTCCTGTCTCCTTTTGATGTCTCCCAAATAGATTGGGACGTGTATCGTCGTTTCAGAGAGTTTTTCACCCTTCTTTGCCAATACTCCGCCTGTTTGTTACCTTATGTCCCTTTATGATCAGGAACCCTGTATATATGTACGGCCGGCCTAAGCGAAGTTTTTTCAATGCTTCTTTGCAATCCAGAACACTTCTTGATGAAGTACTGGCTATCAATGTATATATTGCTGCTTAAGCACGCTTCCTCCAGAATGTCTACTGCTACAATTTCCACTTGTAAGACGCTACAATAATCTGTCAGCCTGTAGGATCCACTTATTTCCGGAGCGACCCAGTAAACAGCAGACCCGACCCATTCCCTTAACTTGAAGCCATCGGCATACAGTATGGTTTGTCGTTTATGTAGCCTGGCGCCAACCCTTCGGCCCAGTCGTGGCCCTCAGAACTCTTTCGAACCATATATTTCGTTTGCCCGATATTAGGTGGCGCTGTACTGCTATGGCCATACGACCTGCACTCAAGCTGTGCCGAGGCCTTAAGCCTTGTTGCAGTGGCTAACGCAAATGGTTGCTCTCAAAAAGCCTCCATCGAGTTAAGATTGGTGGTTCAGTACCTTTTGTCGCTATGCATTACTGTCAACAATTGAGTACGCTGTAACCGTGACACTCAAGATGAAACAGGTGTCCAGCTTAAGAAGTTATAATTACTGAGCATTGGACACTATTATATAAATCAGAAGTCATAGCATAAACATAAAAAGATACCATGTAGTATGAAAAGCAACCAAAAACTGTACACCCTTTAGCGAGGATACTATCAAATTGTGGATACAACAGCTAATGCTCCGAAAAAACAAATTGGGGTTTGGCCTATCTATGGATCTCGGAATTTTAACTGCCTTAGTTGGTTTAAGGAATACCATGACAGTATTTTGGCATATTCTATAAAGCAAGGTCGGACAGCAACAAAACAACTATGACTGGAGACTACCAAAACTAACAAAGTGTGGAATGAACACAAGGCCTTTGGTTCCTTAGCACTCATGTGCCATGTTTGTGAATTGAAGTTGTGGCTGTATATACAAACTTTAAGATTTCTTTTGAAATGGATGTGGAAAATTCGGTAAACAGAGCATCTTAAAATAGTTAAATCCAAGATTGTCTAGAAAAGCAGTCAAAGACTGTTTGGAAATTATCAACCCCGCAATAGTTCCTATAACCATTCTAACAACTGCCAAAGTATTTGCCCGAGAACCATCCCGAAACTGTTCTCAGTCCCAAAACAATCTAGAAAAGTATATTTAAAAACCTGGCAATGCCCAAAAGTCATTCCGAAATAATTAGGCAATAATCCCTTAAACAAAAATGGTAAATAATCCCAGGATTTTCAGGTATCTAGGTCGAGAACTAAAATACACTTTTCCAATAATGACTTTCGTCATGAAGGGAATCGCTTATTCTTTAAATGGATTCATTATACAACACTCCTCTCGAGGTAACAAACACTTAATATTAGCTAATTATTGTCACTGATCTAAAACGCAGCCGTATTGGCTTCTGCCTTAGTGGCTTGCCGATTTGCAATAAGTCTCAAGCGTTTAGCTGAACGATTGCTATTAACTAAGCATTAAATAATGGCAATTCAAATTAATTTCCTTTTAATTCAACTTTGAATATTCTAAGAAATTGAAATACAAACAAACCTCTACATGGTCATATGAACTACTAACTTATTGTGTTGTACGCACAAGGCATACTACGGGGCGTATGAGCAACAATTGCTTAGTAGATTTATTTGTATGCCTGTGTTTTTGATGCCAAGTGGCATAAGTGAAAATTTCTTGATTTACATAACGGTCCATAAGGACTTCACATGGCAGTTTGACCAAACTGAAATGTCCTATCACATGACAAGATTTATGTTGGACATTAGATCTGTTCTCATCACAAATGTTAGTACTTTTTAGGACATCCCCGCTTCGAAATCTGTAAACGTTACGAATCCATGTGAAAGTTGATCGCATGTCAATGGTACTACAAATCAATACGTCTGCTTTGCTGCGTTAAGTCTCATTTCTGACTACTCTACACACTTTTTTAAGCTATTGCGCCAAAGTCAACGTAATCTCATACACTGAGGGGTGATTGATCAAGATTTCAATTGGCATAATCCCTATCGGTAATTTTGCTATTATAGAACTCCTTAAACATCAACATACTTTTTTTTGCGCCCGATAGGGAGTAAACTGATATCAACGATTATATAATGTATTTTTCATGGTACGTGCTGTATGTTCTTGATTGGTATCAATGACATCACCCCGGCAATAATCGGCAGAAATAGTGCGTTGTTGCTGTATTAACGGTAAAGACACTCCCCGAAGGCTTTGGGGAGTGTTATCGATGTTGACGGTCCTTTGCAGGATATAGTTCCGGTATGTTCTGGTAACAAAGTACCATCTAGGTACTAGCCCAACCATCTCGGGAACGATTAATATGACCACATTTCACCTTCTATGCCATCCCGCCCACCATGAGGAACTTTTGGTCGCCAGAGCTTCGCCTGTTAAATATGTGTATGATAAACTCATATTTGTAAAATGGATTTTCATCCCGTAGGTGAGGTTGACAATTGGGTTGCGGAAGCTTTGAAGCTATTAAGCTTTGTATTGCGCTTATCGTGTATGTTAACGGCTGTTCTGCGAAGAAATTTCAGGCGTCACATACCTGGTGTGAAATTTTTTAGGTACGCAGCCAAATTTCTTGTTCAATGATATAATCGAAGCCCCATCGCCTCCTTATGTATAGGAGGAACGTAACATAGCCCGAAAAGCCTTTGTTACTGCTCCACAACAAAGTAGAATGGCAAATCTTGGACGTCTGCAGCATTGTGCTACCACTGAGTAGGTCTTATTCCTTTTTTCTACGAGTATTTAAAAAGCTGCACTCATTTGTTGTTCTGATGAAGTGCGGAATGTTGTGTTCTGGCAGAAGCAAGGGTGCAAAATTAGCTCTCCTTTCCTCTTCCCTACAGTTCCCACTTAGATCATTCGTTCATATGCCCATGCATTCGCAGTATACTCATAGTATGTTCCGCAGTCAGTGGATATAATAAGAGACGGTTAAGGTTAATAAGTTACAGAGTTTGGTTCTCTATTAAGTGAGGCCAAGTTTGTCTAGATAATTCATATGTGGTTTTCAGTATTCATCTGGCATTAGCTTTTACAGTGCAAACAGGCTGCCAGACTGTGTTCCCACTCAACAAGAGTAGGAGTCATGTTACTCAACCGATGTTACTTGACCTGTTCAGTGGTCTTCCTCGCTCATCATTCATCGGTAACACAGCTAACACATCACTGCCCCGCTACACCTGGATGCCAGGTCATTTAGAAACTATATGCATTATATTTCTACCTTCAGTTAAGTATTCTTGCCCTCAAAAGCTTTGAATGCTTTTTGACTATTGGAGTAAATGTAAAAGTGTATGCCGAAAGAGTCCGGCATCGTTATTCTTTAGGTGTTCCAAAGAACCCGACCGTGGTCTATTAGAATAAAAGAGGGACACGAACAGACAATAACTTTATGCTTTATCCTGCGTAATTTCTGAGTTCAACAATTTTTTCGAAATAAATTCATAGATTTTAATCATCGATGTAGTGATGACGATTGTCCACCGCTAACTTCTAATAGCACTTCTTGGTAACAGAGATATTTCGAGACTTGATTAAATGTGACTGGAAACTTTATAATTTAGATATGTTTGTGTGGCACGAAATAATAAATATTTTTTACTTAACTAGACTTATGCACTTTTTGTTTGCATCGTTGAAGTGCAGCCCTCTACAGTGGAAAGTTAGTATCCCCAAACAATCCAATAGTCTTAATCTCTAATTCAGTCTGTCAATTAAAAAAAACGAACGCAAAATGTAATTGTTTCGCAAAACGTATTAGGGTAGTCATTAAAAATGTATTTAAGTTGGAGGTAATAGACATGTTGCACAAGTGAGCAAAGGTCAGGTTTCGCTGTGATAACTTACCTAGTTGTAGATTTAACACACACGTTTTGTTGCGTCACGTATCGTTGGGAGCCAAAAATGTAATGTATCGTACTTTGACCAGTGTACAATATGACTTCGCCCGTCATCCGTCAGGATGAAAATTTCTATATGATATCTTCAAGCATAATCAGTTTTATGGTCTTGACTACGGGCGATAAGAGAGATATCAGACCATATGAGACGAGTTGACGACGAGCGCCAGATATACGCGCTGTCTTTATGCTTACGTGCGCGTCTGTTGGCCTGCCGTCTAGATTTGTCGAACAAGGAATGCATGACCTCGTTTGCGATTGCATCGAACTATTTTATAATTAAGATTATCTGGATGCCGGGCCATAGTGATATCCCGGGCAATTGTCAAGCGGATCTCTTAGCCCGCATCGGTACAACTGAACCGGATGAAGGTGGCTGTAGGAATATCGGGAGTCCGCTGGTAACCTGTGGTTTGCTCCTCCATAACTGGAACTCGAGTCAGCTCAGCAAACGTTGGGCGGACACCACCTCTTGCAGGGTAGCAAGATATTTCTGGCCGAAAGTGGATGGCAGGAGGTCTGCCGAAGTACTTGGATTCACTAAGGTTCACCTATCAATGGTCATTGGCGTTTTGACAGCGCACTGTCCAATGGGTTTCCATCTCAATATACTGGAAACTCCATCCTGTATGCTGCTGTATGGAGGATGATGTGGTGGAATCGTCAAATCACTTTATGCTTAATTGCCCAGCTTTTGCCAGAACAAGGCGAAATTGACAAATCCCATTCATGTGGGGGTATCCTCGTTTATTATTCAGAGCGCTGTATCCTCTAGTTGATCCGTCAACTTCTCACCTTTACTATGTGCTTATAAATCACAATGCCGCAGAACGTGACAGGAAAGATATAGTTGTTGATGATTTCTAAATTCGCATCGCGCACCCGATAGCCGATGTAGGGATCAAATAGTATATACTGCACAGAGTGGTCCATGATATATGCAAGCCCGCCTTCATTTCCTCTTGCATGATCTTTCGTATGGAAATTATAGCCAGGGTAGGTCTGTAAAGCAGATTTTGCAGTGAGCTTATTAATTTGGATCGCAGTTTTGTGGATGTTGTGCCGCTTCATAAAGTCGACTATCTCCACTAATATCGAGAGACCATATGAAGACACCAAGAAAAGAGCAAGGACACAAACAATATCTAAGTGGCAATAACGGCGGGAGTCCTCGAATAAGGGGCGTTGGAACTTCATGTTAGTTTGGGACTTAGCTCAATGGAAAGGGCGGAAGCACGGCGAACTGCGTGACTGGACATGGCGGTTTCAAAGAGTATTTATGGATAGGGGAACATCCACTTTACCCAAGGTGTACCACAGAGTTAGAAAACGCAGAACACGCCATGTTCCACTGCCCCCGTTTTCACGAGAAAATACTCACCTTGCATAGAGTTTTTGGGGACGAACCTGCCACGAGAAATTCAGTATCACAAATGTGCAACAGGAAAGAATGCTGGACTGCAGTGAGCAAAATGGCATTTATAGTCATGACACGTCTGATGGATGCTGAGAGGGAGCGCAGAGAAATGCGCAGGCGCAGCAATGGCGATTAAATCGACACTCAGAGCAAATAGCGGGAACTTGGACGCAGGGACAACAGTAGGCCACCCTGAAGTAATGCGAAAGTGGGGCCGCGGTGGGCGACGGTTCCAAAAGTGGGGCTGTTTTTTTAGTCTACGGACACACGGTTGCTACGACGGCGGCAATTATGGTGCATTAGTATTTTTCAGACCTCCTGCAAAAAAAAAAAACAAAAACAAAAAAAAGTCGACTATCTCCATGATCTTCCCAGGTATCTCATTGCCTTACTGCAGTATTTTGAAGTGCAACGGGGAAGACGTCGTCACTATTGGGGTAAGAGAAGGGTGGTTGCGCCTACATTGTATAAGGCTAGGAACGCATGTGCTGTTGAGGCCCTGGGACGTAACGTGCTATGGAGCGTGCCGGGTATCCGCTGCTGTAGGGGAATTACCGTCGCTGAGCCCAGAACACCGGTCGGATATCGTAATCGTATATATTCTGTACTGGCAAACGGTGTACAGGGCGATAGACACTAAGAGTGTGTTTTTCTGACCTACTCGTATGCTCGGCTTCAATTCGATTCGATTCGATATTCGCTGCATTCCTTGTGAGTATGTATTGTATAAGTGAGCATAAGCTTACCTTGCTTGCACTTTGCGCAATTTAATTTTGTGCGGCCTCAAAAACTCCTCATTTATAACATCCAGCGCCAAGTCCACGGCAGGTCCGCAACGCTCCAAATCGAAAGGTGAGTCTAAGTAAATGTAAAATCAAATCAACTTAGTTAATATTATGTAAATATTATTATTATTAAATAATAAGAGTAAGCGATACACGTGCACTGTATATTCTTTTTTATATTTGAAAAAAAAAAAAAAAAAATTATAAAAAATTGCAACTCACCCAAATGCGATGCCATCAATACACCCACATTATACACGCGCATGCCAGACAAATCGTATTCGATATTTTCCCGCTTCACCACATGACCTTGCCGGTCTTCGTACACGTATCCGCTGTCAGGGGCAAAGTTGACTAAAACATTGGAATTAAACGCCATTACCACAGATTTATTCATTTGCGGATCAACCACAGCGTCGATCGACATGACCGGCAGGGCAGCAGCATCACTTCGGTTTTGTCGATGTTCTTCTTGTTGGCGTTGGTTTGGCCAATTTGTAATGACGGCTGCATTTATTGGTATATTCGTTGTTGTAGTTTTTTCGTTACTTGGCGTCAAAACGTCTGCATTAGAGGCAAATGTTTGTAACACGAATAATAGGAATGTGGCATTGATGGCAACAAAGATGAGTGCGTTCGAAGTCTTTAAGTTGATTTTTTGCATTTTAATGGCGTTGCTGTGGTCGTACAGTGGGTTAAGTTAATAACGAAGAGCGTGATGGGGGATTTGAGTGTTGTAATAGATTAGGATTTCATTGCTCTATTTCCTACAACGAGTGCCGGAAATCATGTTGTTATAAGCCACATTTGGGGGTTTCACAATTACAATGAACTCAGATAGTTCCTGCTGCGCCTTTTAATTCAAGGCTTTTGTTATTCATTGTCCATGTTATGTGTGGCATTTAACGACTAAGTTATTTACGAACCTGAATTGAATTTTATTAAAATGTGCTTTTCAACAATTATGGTTGACCGCGAAGAAAACGGTTGAAGATCATGATTAAGAAACTATACTTTGCTTTAAAAACAAGCTTAAGTAAAATTTTTACAAATGTAAATTTTAATTTAAAAGGCCATTACAAACATATCTACTTGGTAATCCCAAACATTCACGTAGACACATACAGAAAATAAAATGGAAATGCCCCTGTAGATGCTAAACAAGTCTTAGCGAAACGTCGGTAATAAAAGCAGCAGTTAGATCGGATTAGCCTATGAGAAAATTCAACAAAAAATACATATACATATATATATATATATATATATTTTAACAGATCGTATTACAAAACATACAAATTTTTAATATTTTCATTCTGCAAATTAAACAAGTAAGGAAGGCTAAGTTCGGGTGTAACCGAACATAACATACTCAGTTGAGAGCTATGGAGACAAAATAAGGAAAATCAATCTGGGGTAACCCTGGAATGTGGTTGTATAACATGTGTATCAAATGAAAGGTATTAAAGAGTATTTTAAGAGAGAATAGGCCATAGTTCTATGGATGAACGCCATTTAGGGATATCGCCATAAAGGTAGACCAGGGCTGACTCTAGAATTTGTTTGTACGATATGGGTATCAAATGAAAGGTGTTACTGAGCATTTTAAGAGGCAGTGGGCCTTAGGTCTATCGGTGGACGCCTTTTCGAGATGTCCGCATTAAGGTGGACCAGGGGTGATTCTATAATGTGTTTGTACGATATGGGTATCAAATGAAAGCTGTTAATGAGTATTTTGAAAAGGAGTGATCCTTAGTTCCATAGGTGGACGCCGTTTCGAGATATCGCCATAAAGGTGGACCAGGGGTGTCTCTAGAATGTGTTTGTACGATATGGGAATCAAATGAAAGGTGTTACTGAGCATTTTAAGAGGGAGTGTGCATTAGGTCTATAGGTGGACGCCTTTTCGAGATATCGCCATTAGGGTGGGCCAGGGGTGACCCTAGAATGTTTGTACGGTATGGGTATCAAACGAAAGGTGTTACTGAGCATTTTAAGAGGGAGTGGGCATTAGGTCTATAGGTGGGCGCCTTTTCGAGATATCGCCATTAGGGTGGGCCAGGGGTGACTCTAGAATGTGTTTGTACGATATGTGCATCAAACGAAAGGTGTTACTGAGCATTTTAAGAGGGAGTGGGCATTAGGTCTATAGGTGGACGCCCTTTCGAGATATCGCCATTAGGGTGGGCCAGGGGTGACTCTAGAATGTTTGTACGATATGGGTATCAAACGAAAGGTGTTACTGAGCATTTTAAGAGGGAGTGGGCATTAGGTCTATAGGTGGACGCCTTTTCGAGATATCGCTATTAGGGTGGGCCAGGGGTGACTCTAGAATGTGTTTGTACGATATGGGTATCAAATGAAAGGTGGTAAGGAGTATTTTAAAAGGGAGTAATCCTTAGTTCTATAGGTGGACGCCTTTTCGAGATATCGCCATAAAGGTGGACCAAGGGTGACTCTAGAATGTTTGTACGATATGGGTATCAAACGAAAGGTGTTACTGAGCATTTTAAGAGGGAGTGGGCATTAGGTCTATAGGTGGACGCCTTTTCGAGACATCGCCATTAGGGTGGGCCAGGGTGACTCTAGAATGTGTTTGTACGATAAGGGTATCAAATGAAAGGTGGTAATGAGTATTTTAAAAGGGAGTAATCCTTAGTTCTATAGGTGGACGCCTTTTCGAGATATCGCCATAAAGCTGGACCAAGGGTGACTCTAGAATGTTTGTACGGTATGGGTATCAAACGAAAGGTGTTACTGAGCATTTTAAGAGGGAGTGGGCATTAGGTCTATAGGTGGACGCCTTTTCGAGATATCGCCATTAGGGTGGGCCAGGGTGACTCTAGAATGTGTTTGTAAGATATGGGTATCAAATGAAAGGTGGTAATGAGTATTTTAAAAGGGAGTAATCCTTAGTTCTATAGGTGGACGCCTTTTCGAGATATCGCCATTAGGGTGGGCCAGGTGTGACTCTAGAATGTTTGTACGATATGGGTATCAAACGAAAGGTGTTACTGAGCATTTTAAGAGGGAGTGGGCATTAGGTCTATAGGTGGACGCCTTTTCGAGATATCGCCATTAGGGTGGGACAGGGGTGACTCTAGAATGTTTGTATGATATGGGTATCAAACGAAAGGTGTTACTGAGCATTTTAAGAGGGAGTGGGCATTAGGTCTATAGGTGGACGCCCTTTCGAGATATCGCCATTAGGGTGGGCCAGGGGTGACTCTAGAATGTTTGTACGATATGGGTATCAAACGAAAGGTGTTACTGAGCATTTTAAGAGGGAGTGGGCATTAGGTCTATAGGTGGACGCCTTTTCGAGATATCGCCATTAGGGTGGGCCAGGGTGACTCTAGAATGTGTTTGTAAGATATGGGTATCAAATGAAAGGTGGTAATGAGTATTTTAAGAGGGAGTGGGCATTAGGTCTATAGGTGGACGCCCTTTCGAGATATCGCCATTAGGGTGGGCCAGGGGTGACTCTAGAATGTTTGTACGATATGGGTATCAAACGAAAGGTGTTACTGAGCATTTTAAGAGGGAGTGGGCATTAGGTCTATAGGTGGACGCCTTTTCGAGATATCGCCATTAGGGTGGGCCAGGTGTGACTCTAGAATGTTTGTACGATATGGGTATCAAACGAAAGGTGTTACTGAGCATTTTAAGAGAGAGGGGGCATTAGTTCTATAGGTGGACGCCTTTTCGAGATATCGCCATTAGGGTGGGACAGGGGTGACTCTGGTATGTTTTTGTACGATATGGATATCAAATTAAAGGTATTAATGAGGGTTTTAAAAGCGAGTGGCCCTTAGATGTATATGTGAAGGCGTTCTCGTGATATCCACCAAAATGTGGACCAGGTGATCCAGAAAATCATCTGTCGGGTACTGCTAATTTATTTATATATGCAATACCACTAACAGTATTCCTGCCAAGATTCCAAGGGCTGTTGATTTCGCCTTGTAGAACTTTTTCATTTTCTTCTACTTAATATGGTAGGTGTCACACCCATTTTACAAAGATTTTTCCAAAGTTATATTTTGCGTCAACAAACCAATCCAGTTACCATGTTTCATCCCTTTTTTCGTATTTGGTATAGAATTATGGCATTTTTTTCATTTTTCGTAATTTTCGATATCGATAAAGTGGGCGTGGTTATGGTCAGATTTCGCCCATTTTTTATACCAAGAAAAAGTGAGCTCTGGTAAGTACGTGGGTTAAGTTTAGTAAAGATATATTGGATTTTGCTCAAGTTATTGTGTTAATGGCCGAGCGGAAGGACAGACGGTGGACTGTGTATAAAAACTGGGCGTGGCTACCACCGATTTCGCCCATTTTCACAGAGAACAGTTACCGTCATAGAATCTATGCTCCTACCAAATTTGAGAAGGATTGGTAAATTTTTGTTCGACTTATGGCAATAAAAGTATTCTAGACGAACTAAATGAAAATGGGCGGAGCCACGCCCATTTTGAAATTTTCTTTTATTTTTGTATTTTGTTGCATCATATCATTACTGGAGTTGAATTTTGACTTAATTTACTTATATACAGTAAAGATATAAAATTTTTTGTTAAAATTTGAATTTAAAAAAATTTTTTTTTAAAAAGTGGGCGTGTTCCTAATCCAATTTTGCTAATTTTTATTTAGCACATATAGAGTAATAGTAGTAACGTTCCTGCCAAATTTCATCATGATATCTTCAACGACTGCCAAATTACAGCTTGCAAAACTTTTAAATTACCTTCTTGTAAAAGTGGGCGGGGCCACGCCCATTGTCCAAAATCTTACTAATTTTCTATTCTGCGTCATAACATCAACCCATCTACCAAGTTTCGTCGCTTTATCTGTCTTTTGTAATGAGTTATCGCACTTTTTCGGTTTTTCGAAATTTTCGATATCGAAAAAGTGGGCGTGGTTATAGTCCGATATCGTTCATTTTAAATAGCGATCTGAGATGAGTGCTCAGGAACCTACATACCAAATTTCATCAAGATACCTCAAAATTTACTCAAGTTATCGTGTTAACGGACGGACGGACGGACGGACGGACGGACGGACGGACGGACGCACGGACGGACATGGCTCAATCAAATTTTTTTTCGATCCTGATTATTTTGATATATGGAAGTCTATATCTATCTCGATTCCTTTATATATGTACAACCAACCGTTATCCAATCAAACTTAATATACTCTGTGAGCTCTGCTCAACTGAGTATAAAAAGTATGGACGGGACTGTCTTCGGCCTTTCATGTATGGGGCTGAACAATAATCTTATCCCATTCGTAATATCCAAATATTCGGCTGTGTAAGATAGGAAATATACAGAGAACAGATGTACATACCTAAGCGATTTTTAAGATAAATTTAAAATAAAAAAATAGGTAGGTAGTTTGTGTGAGGATGCAAAGTTTCACGTTTTTTGTGGTCTGCATGTAAAAACTATGACTACGAATCACTTATTTCATCAATATATGACATAAGCGTAAGAATATGATGAAATTTGCAACTTCTAGCCGTAAAAACGGGACAGAAACGACAGTTTATATGGGGTATATACTATATATTCCACCGATCTCTATGATTTTTTCAGACAACAATATATACTATATTCGTAAGCATTCGATATAATTTGAAGACTCTAGCTGTTAAAATGGGGCAGTAATTACAAAAAGCTTTTTATCTGAACAATCGCTTGTGGGGGAATGTATGCTATATATACCACCGATCTCATCCATTTTTTCAGACAATAATATGTTCATTATAAGAAAGCATATGGTAAAGTTTGCAGCTTCAATCTGATAAATTGAGGAAGATATGAAAAAAATCCTCATTTCTGAAAAATCGGTTATATTGAGATATATGCTATAGTGGTCCGGCCGGTTCCGACAAATGTCTAATTGGACTCGTAAATATACCCGCGCACCAAATTTTATCAAGATATCTCAAAAATTGAGGGACAAGCTTGCATACAAACAGACGGACATGGCTAAACCAACTCAGCTCTTCATCCTGATCATTTCGGTATACTTATTGGGCCTATATATTTTCCTTTAAGGACTTACAATTTCGAGATTCGTGACGAAGTTAATATACCATTTCATTTTCATTCTAATTAAGTGGTAATTGTTACATTGTTTATACTTTAACGAATTTACTGCAAATCCTCTTATTCCAAATCTTCTACTAACGTTCGAATCACTAAACTGTTGAATAAATAACACCACTATTCGATAATGCAAAATGGCCTTTATTAAAGTTCTTCACAAAAATACTACTATTGCTTGCCAAATGCGTCTTAAACCAAAACTGACTGTCGCGCCTCTACTGTTGCTGCCTTTTATACTCTGTCATTTTCTCGTTGCATCTTCTAAGCGCTTCCAGAATTTACTTAGTTACTGCTATAAAATTATAACTACAGATGCACGTGTATAGCCCTCATATGCGCGTGTATTTGTGAACGAACTTCCACAATTATAATTGCATACCTTTGGGAGCATCTCAGATAAGATATCTGCATGTGTTTGTGCGTTGCTTCTCCGCTCCGTGTACATACATATGTGCAGACATAATAATTGAATTATTGATGTGCATACAAGTCACTGCTTAGCATCGGCTTAGAGCTGACAGTACCCCTTAGTGTTGCTAATATTCGTAACAATACTTTTGTTTTTATTAGCATCGAAATACATATTTATGGCAGGTAAAACAAGTAAAGGTGTCTAAGTTCGGGTGTAACCAAACATTATATACTCAGCGTGAGCGTCAATTTACATTTCATTTCAGGTAAATTACTAATTACTAATTACTAACACGTGCCACCGCACGTTTAAAAAAAAATTTCTCCCCATTTCCTCTTACAATAAAACTTGATAAGTGAAATATCATTGATTCAAAACTATTTATACGACTCTTTTAAACTTGTTTTATATCTAAGTTGCCGTGGTCTTTAACCGATCCCGTCCATTTTTACTAGAAATATTTTCTGCGGTAAGGAAAATATGTGCACACAATTTCAATACAATCCGTTAATTTTTCTTCGAGTTATGGCTCCCGAAACATAGAAAATTGCTTAGTCATAAAAGGGGCGGTGCCGCAACCATTTTTAAAAATTTCAGTGTTTCCAATTTAATGTTATAATTCAACTTAAAAAGTAAAATTCTATTGATACAAAGCTCTTTTTCGCTAAGATATAGCCCTTTTAAAAATCTTTTATATAAAAGTGGGCGTGGTCCTTTACCGATTTCGTTAATTTTCTTCAAGGCATTACTTGTAGTAAAGGCAACCTTTCTGCCGAATTTTGTTACGATAGGTTTATCAATTTTTGATTTATGATAAATAATATTTGTGAAATTAACCCACGCCCATTTAAAAAAAAATTTCAAATTTTTATCAAGAGTCTCAATATCAGTCCACACGTCAAATTTCGACATTCTAGGTGTTAATCAGGTTTTTTGTGTTTTCCAAAATGTTATATATATAAAAAGTTGGCGTGGTTATCATCCGATTTCGCTCATTTTCAATACAAATCTATTCTTAAATATATCTCAATATTTACACAAGTTATCGTGTTAACGGGCAGGCGGTCGGACGGACGGACATGGTTCAATAAAATTTTTTTTCGATACTGATTATTTTGATATATGGAAGTCTATATCTATCTCGATTCCTTTATACCTGTACAACCAACCGTTATCCAATCAAAGTTAATATACTCTGTTTGCAAAGCACTCTGAGTATAAAAATGTTATCAATTTACTCGGTGCTGTAGGTATGACCGAACTTTTCTGGAGAGACCAGACATCAATTTTTGTATTACTTTCATTGGACAACGGTTGGTTGTACATGTATAAAAGAATCGAGATAGATATAGACTTCGATATATCAAAATCATCAGTATCGAAAAAAAATTTTATGAAGCCATGTCCGTCTGTCCGTCTGTTTGCACGTTAACACGATAACTTGAGCAAATATTGAGATATCTTTACCAAATTCAGTGTATAGGCTTATTTGTACCCAGAATAGATTGTTATTGAAAATGAGCGAAATCGGACTATAAATGCCCACTTTTTCGATATCAAAAATTTGGAAAAATGGAAAAAATGAGATAACTCAAAAACGAATAACGATATGCATTTGACTGATATTTTACCTTAGTAGTGGTATGGTTGAGCTAAGAGCAAAACTTAAACAAATATTGAAAATGGGCGTGACCCGGCCCTTTTTTTGTTACTCTTTCCAAAATACTTTGAATTGAACAAAAATGAGTTCAGAATAGAACCATATATGTATTACTGCGCAGTCTTATAACACTATTAACCGCACAAAGCAAACAACAACAGCGTTTCAAGTGCACAGCTGGTTATGTAATGTTCCTTTTCACCCGTACTTAGACTTTTTTACTTGTTATTCTATAATGGTTTGTTAGATTTCCCTACTTTTTCATCAGTGCCGAATATCGTTCAATTAGCCACAACTCAGGCACGTTGGGTGGATCCAGGTTTTTCCTTACATAATGTACATTGTTATCTTCGAACCAGTTTTGGGTGACACAAGCGTAATATGCTACAGCAAAGTCCGGTTAAAATATAGTTGTACCATTTTGACGATGTAGGAATGGCATAAGACGTTTTTGAAGACACTATTTCACGAAAATTTTTGCGTTGATTGTTCCGATCGTAAACAATGGCGTGAATCTATGCCCGCATTCATGGCCAAATCCGAACCTTTCTGCCAAACTGAGCGTCTGTTTATCCCTTGGGCGGCCACTTCTTAGCTTGCCCCTAACTTAGCCACCTTCCTTGCAGCGCAAAATCGTTCTACGGGCAGTGTCATAGAACGATCCTGTGATTTCGACTTCGAAAACTAATATCTTTTTAAAATTGTAATAAAACAACAATTCAAAAATAAATTATTCAAATCGTACTTTGACATTACTAACAAGTAAGGAAGGCTAAGTTCGGGTGTAACCGAACATTACATACTCAGCTGAGAGCTTTGGAGACAAAATTGTCTTTTTCATTTATACATACAAATGGTTGTTGTTGTTGTTGTTGTAGCGATAAGGTTGCTCCCCGAAGGCTTTGGGGAGTGTTATCGATGTGATGGTCCTTTGCCGAATACAAATCCGGTACGTTCCGGTACCATAGCACCATTAAGGTGCTAGCCCGACCATCTCGGGAACGATTTATGTGGCCACATTAAACCTTCAGGCCATTCCCTCCCTCCCTACCCCCAAGTTCCATGGGGAGCTTGGGGTCGCCAGAGCCTCGTCTGTTAGTGAAACAGGATTCGCCGCGGATAGGTGAGGTTGACAATTGGGTTTGGAGAAGCTATATATTGCGCTGGCAACCTAAAAGGTTGCGCTCCACAGCCCTTTGAATCTGGTATTTTAGTCGCCTCTTACGACAGGCATACGTACCGCGGGTATATTCTGATCCCCTAACCCGTTGGGGTACATACAAATGGTAATACTAAAAAGTGGAGCAACTAGCCTTTGCTATCTTTCTTCAGCTATCAATTCGTTTTATTTGAATAATTTTTTTAACTATGAAAATTCGGTTAAATATGAACATTTTTATACCCAGCTGTACTTGTACACAGGGTATTAAAACTTTGATTAGATAACGGTTGGATGTACAGGTATAAAGGAATCGAGATAGATATAGACTTCAAAATCATCAGTATGGAAAAAAATGTGATTGTGCCATGTCCGTCCGTCCGTCCGTCTGCCCGGTAATACGATAACTTGAGTAAATATTGAGATATCTTCACCAAATTTGGTACACGGGCTTATCTGGACCCAGAATAGATTGGCATTGAAAATGAGCGAAATTGGAGGATAACCACGCCCACTTTTTATATATATAGCATTTTGGAAAACACAAAAAAACCTGATTATTTAGTAAATAATACACCTAGAATATTGCAATTTGACATGTGGACTGATATTAAGAGTCTTGATAAAAATCTGAAAAATTTACGAAATCGGTAAAGGACCACGCCCACTTTTATATAAAAGATTTTTAAAATGGTTGTGGACGAATAAAATAAGCTATGTCTTTGCAAAAAAGAGCTTTATATCAATGGTATTTCATTTCCCAAGGAGATTTATAACAATAAATAGGAAAAACTTCAAATTTAAAAAAAATGGGCGTGGCACCGCCTCTTTTATGACTAAGCAATTTTCTATGTTTCGGGAGCCATAACTCGAAGAAAAATTAGTTCATAAATAGAACCATATGTATATATATTATTGCGCAGCCTTTTAACACTATTAAGAACACAAAAGAAACAACAACAGCATTTCAAGTGTACAGCTGGGTATTTAATGTTTGCTTTCACCCGAACTTAGACTTCCTTACTTGTTAATTTTGATATATGGAAGTCTAAATATATATCGATTAGTATATACCGTTACGGAAAACCGGTATGCGAAAAAAATGAATATACTCTGTGAGCTCTGCTCATCTAAGTATAATTATGGCTGCGTTGGTTTCGTAGGGTTTCGTAGATGCTTTATAAGTGATTTTTAATTCCACAGCACATACGTTTGGGAAATATCGGCCAAATTGTAGACCAAGAGTGACGTTTTTTGGAACGATATTCCTTCATACTTTGTCAAATAAGGGAAAATCACCATGTAGGAAAATGAACCTAGGTTTACCCTGGAATGTGTTTGTATGACACGGGTATCAAATGAAAGGTATTCATGAGGGTTTTAAAAGGGAGTGACTCTTGGTTGTATATGTGAAGCGGTTTTCGAGATATCGACCAAAATGTGAACCAGGGTGGTCCAGAACATCATCTGTCGGGTTCCACTAATTTATTTATATATGTAATACCACGAACAGTATTCCTGCCATGATTCCTGATGGGCTTTTGATTTCGCCCTGCAGAACTTTTTCATATTTTTCTCCTTAATATTGTAAGTGTCACAACCCATTGTACAAAGTTTTTTCTAAAGTTATATTTTGCGTCAAAAAACCAATCCAATCACCATGTTTCATCCCTTTTTTCGTATTTGGTAAAGAATTATGGCATTTTTTTCATTTTTCGAAATTTTCGAAAGTTATCGTGTTTACGGATAGACGAACGGATGAACGGACATGGCTAAATGAATTTTTTTCTTCGCCCAGATCATTTTGATATATAGACTTCTATATCCAGCTCGATTAGTTTATGTCGTTGCGGGGTACCGTTATGCGAACCAAATTAATATACTCTGCGAGCTCTGCTCAGCTGAGTATAAAACACGTATAGTAAGTTTTAAATTTGCAGAAATATTTGTACCAGTCCTTACTTTAAAATTTTTGTTCTCGCCGTTTGCAAATTTATTTATACCCTTTAGAGCGGCTTAAGAGTCATAGCTACAAAAGATGCTTAAACAGAGTGTATACGCGTAATTTGGTTTGTTGTCTTCTCAAGTATATCTGAAATACCCCGTAATCATATGTATTTAATTTAATTCACTGGTTTAATTTTGATTAATAAATTCTTGGCTAGGTATATTTTTACATTCAGATTCCATGACGCTTTAATAAAACTTTCTTTCATTCTGTACTTTTCCAAAACCTTTCCCGTTCTTTGTGTTATAATCTGTGCATTATTAACACATGTATAAATATATAAAGTACTAGACCGTTTCAGAAAAACAAATTATTTTTCTTAAGATAGGCCCAAAAGTTTTGTTTGATTGTAAGAGATAATAATATTATATAATAAATTAAGACAATTGTTAGCGGTTCCGCAATTTGTATCTAAAAAAAATTTAACTTTCGCTTCTTCCTTCTATAGTTTCCAAACAAGCAATACAGCAGGATATGGTATTCCATAAAAATTTATGTTTTTACTGATTTTCTAATTCCGCTCCTAATTAATTTTGAGTGCCAACATGTGTACCTAAAATATACCTATGGGATGGGAATATATCATGTCTCTTCAAGGATTTTGATAAAATCAACTGGAGAATTCTTATTGAATTGATCATCATCATTATTATCGATTGGCGCTTAACCGTTTAAGCGATTTTGGCCGTTTCGTAACAAGTCACGCTAGCTATCCCTCGCATAACATGACCTAGGCAACGAAGCCTTTGAAGTTTTCATTCGCTGCACTATCGTCATACGTGCGTAAAGCGCATAGAGCTCATAATTATACCTCCTTCGATACTCGCAGTCGGCATCACGGGCAGAAGCAAGGCGAATCTATACCAGGTGATGGCAAAGCGGATTCAATCAATTCGCCGTGCAGATGAATGTCAAATCAAAAGAAAATTTTCATAGATTTCAATTAACTGACATTTAGTTGTAGAAGGATTTGTATGGAAAATTATCAAGAAGAAGCAATCAGCTGATGGGATAACATCACCTGGTACTGAATTCGCCTTGGACAGAAGCATAAATCTTTTTGAGAACTTTTCTCTCAAACACTCCAAGAACCATCTGATCTTCTCTCGACACGGTCCATGCTTCCCAGCCATACATCCGGTATGATAAGCGGCTTGTATAGCGTGATTTTTGTTCGGCGAGAGAGGAATTTCCTTTTCAATTGCCTACTCAGTCCAAAGTAGCACTTCTTGGCAGCTTCATTAAATAAAGGTACCTAAAGTTTGGTGATTCGGAGCGCGAATAGTTTTTATTTTATTATTTGTTATTATAGTGGGTTCTATGTTATTTGATTTGTTTGCTAAGCACCTCAAAAGGTGATCTGCGCAAAGGTGTTTGCTTGTTAATTACTTCAGGATCGCACTGCGACTATTGTTCTATTGTGCCCAAGCCGGCTTGCCTGATGAAGCCTAGTAGCTCCCATGGCTTGAGGATTTGATTGTGTGCCAATTTCTGATGTAGTTGTTGAGTCTACAATGTCTGGTAGGCATAGCTGTTAGAATTCTTAGCCTAATTTGTATTTTACTTTTAAACCCAGCTACTGCTGATTTTAAGCCTTTTTATACCAAACAATTAAATAGTTTTAAGCGATTTCTAAGATATATTGGTTTCAATTTCAGTCCATACACTTAAAAAAATTCATTTTCGATGAAAAGTTTAAAATTAAAACCGAAAAGTTTTACGCGTAAAGCGATTTTAAACTTTTTGTTCTTTATTATAAACTATTAGAGGATAAATCCTGTTTTTAGTATTTTTGGGTTTAAATTTTTGTCTCGAAATTTTATAAAAATTTTCCACTGCGTGATTTGAAATTAAAACCTGAAAGTCTTACATTCTAAACTAGCAGAAGACTAGTTTTTAATATTTTTTGGCTTACATTTTATGAGAATGTGTGGTTTAAAACTAAAATCAAAAAAATGGAGCGCAACAAATATGTTTTATTTATTGAAATTTTATTCAGAAAATGAAATAAAAACTAATACTGAACAAACTGGTAAGTAAAATAACATTGTGTTCTTAAGTAAATTTCCAATATCATCAGTTTAGTGACAGATGCTTTGAGATTTAAGGCGAAGGATTAGCGAAGCCACGCGTGACAGCAAGATTCCAAAAGGAAGTACTGCAAATTTTATTTTGTAACTTAACGGCAATAACTCGTTCTGCTGGAAGTTGCAGATCCCTATTTTAAAGAACAGACTGCTATAAAAGGTCTAGGCGATCAAAGCTTCAATATCAGCACTGAGGGGTAAATATATTTGTTTGATATTAGTATTGTGGCATTTTATGATAAGAGCTTAACTGGAGTTAATAGCTTAAGTTTGAATTAAAATATTTTTAATTCAATTATTACAATTGACCTTGAACCTAATTAAAGAAATCTGTAGAGTTCAAATATTTCTTCAACAAGATATTTGTAAATCTATTGATGGTTTAAATAAAAACAAAATTATTAAATATGCATCAAAATATTTTTATTCTAGGGTTGTTTTTTTTTTTTTTGTAAATATAAATTCAGTGGTTTAACTATTTTTGGTCTAAAGTTTAAAATGCAATGCTTTAACTCTAGTTTTTGAAGGTTGCAAATAACCACTCAAAGTTTTAAAAACAAACGGAAATGGTTTTTCTAGAATTTTATTGATTTGACATTTAATCATAGAAGTATTGAACCTAAACCAAAATTCTTTAATATTGATGTTTCTTGTTTTGAAAAAGGGAAATTTTGTGGACTAAAATTTAAACCAAAACATTTCAATTCAAAACCTGTCATATGAGCTCGTTTCTCTTTAAACCTAGCAACTTATTCAGGTGCAGTGCAATAACGCCTTTCTCAGGCAGTATTTCCTTTTTCAAAAGTCACCTTTAATGCATAGCCAACCCTTATTTTCTTATTTGTTTGATATTGTTATACTCAGCTGAGCAGAGCTCACAGAGTATATTAACTTTGTTCGCATAACGGTACCCCGCAACGACATAAACTAATCGAGCTGGATATAGAAGTCTATATATCAAATTTATCTGGGCGAAAAAAGAAATTCATTTAGCCATCTCCGTCCGTCCGTCCGTCCGTAAACACGATAACTTGAGTAACTTTTGGAGGTATCTTGATGAAATTTGGTATGTAGGTTTCTGGGCGCTCATCTCAGATCGCTATTTAAAACGAACGAAATCGGACAACAACCACGCCCACTTTTTCGATATCGAAAATTTCGAAAAACCCGAAAAAGTGCGATAATTCATTACCAAAGACGGATAAAGCGATGAAACTTGGTAGGAGCGTTGACCTTATGGCGCAAAATAGAAAACTAGAAAAATTTTGGACAATGGGCGTGGCACCGCCAACTTTTAAAAGAAGGTAATTTAAAAGTTTTGCAAGCTGTAATTTGGTAGTCGTTGAAAATATCATTATGAAATTTGGTAGGCACGTTACTCCTATTACTATATGTGTGCTAAATAAAAATTAGCGAAATCGGTTGACGAACACGCCCCCTTTTAAAAAAAATTTTTTTTTAAGTCAAATTTTTTACAAAAAATTTAATATCTTTACAGTATAAAAGTAAATTATGACAACATTCGACTCCAGTAATGATATGGTGCAACAAAATACAAAGATAAAAGAAAATTTCAAAATGGGCGTAACTCCGCCCTTTTTCATTTAATTTGTCTAGAATACTTTTAATGCCATAAGTCTAGCAAAAATTTACCAATCCTGACGATAACTGTTTTCTGTGAAAATGGGCGAAATCGGTTGAATCTACGCCCAGTTTTTATACACAGTCGACCTTCTGTCCTTCCGCTCGGCCCTTAACACGATAACTTGCGCAAAAAACGTTATATCTTAACTAAACTTAGTTCACGTACTTATCTGAAGTCACTTTATCTTGATGTAAAATATGGCCGAAATCCGACTATGACCACGCCCACTTTTCCGATATCGAAAATTACGAAAAATGAAAAAAATGCCATAATTCTGTACCAAATATGAAAAAAGAGATGAAACATGGTAATTGGATTGGTTTATTGACGCAAAATATAACTTTAGAAAAAACTTTGTAAAATGGGTGTGACGCCTACCATGTTAAGTAGAAGAAAATGAAAAAGTTATGCAGGGCGAAATCAAAAGCCCGTGGAATCTTGGCAGGAATACTGTTCGTGGTATGACATATATAAATAAATTAGCGGTACCCGACAGAAGATGTTCTGGGTCACCCTGGTCCACATTTATACAACTAAGGGCTACTCCCTTTTAAAAGCCTCATTAATACTTTTAATTTGATACCCATATCGTACAAACACATTGCGATATCTCGAAAAGGCGACCACCTATAGAACTAAGGCCCACTACGTTTTAAATAATCATTAACACCTTTCATCTGATACACATGTCATACAAACACATTCCAGGGTTACCCTAGGTTCATTTTGCTAAATGGTGATTTTCCCTTATTTTGCCTCCAAAGCTCTCAGCTGAGTATGTAATGTTCGGTTACACCCGAACTTAGCTTTCCTTACTTGTTTTATTTCATCTCATTTTATTTATTTTATTTTGTATTATTTTGTTTTATTCCACTTTTGTTATAGTTTAGTATTTTTTTAATTTGTATTATTGTAATTTATTTTTTGTTTCCATTTTATTCCAATGTGAGCATGGAAATGTTTATAGTAAATTATAAATGATAAGCGTTTTCCTAAAAAAAGCAATCTCGCCCGTGGGTGTTATTTCCTTTTCAAGTGTCTCTCATAATGATAAAATATTTGACAAAAAACGAACTTTTGAATCTGTTTGAATTGAAGAAATACTTTTCACATACGGTCTTATATACTTATTCACAAATCTTCAGTCATATCTGTAAGCACATTAAACAATTCATGATATTCAACACAAAAAGAACTGAATTAAATAGATTTGAAATTAATTCATAACAAAAAGCTGTCGATGCCATCACTTTGCGCATGGTTTGCTTAGTTCAAATAAGTGATTAATTTATGTATGTAACTGTAATTTAAATAGACAAGTGACTGCTATTCAAGATCAAGATTGTTTATGAAAAAAAAAAATTTAAAAACATTTTTTTAGAAACTATTCGCAGATTTACCGAAAATATCTAATTTATGAAACAGAAAGAAATGCAAAATTATTTGGGAAAATTTTGGTTTTCAAAAAAACAGGGAAGCTGTTTCTTATTGACAGTGCTGTTCAAAAGATGTATTATTGAGGCGCAAATCACAATATATATACAAAATTATATGTACACTGAAACTTTTTTAAATTGAAAAAAAAAATTTATTTAAGATGTCTAAAGAATTTTGATGGTCCCCTTAATGAATAAATTTTAAATTAAAATTTTTCTCAATGATACAACATTTTTGAAATATTTTTTGTGTCAATTTGTTAACGTAAATTTGAATATCATACCAAAGTGCCTTGACTTCATACGGAGGTGCTTTTTCTTTGCACTTTCATATGAAATGCAAGCACTTCAAAATGAATCGAATTTATATGTGAGGGCATATGGGAGTGCTATGATAATTTTTGTTTATATTCATAGTGTGAATTTGTATCTGTGCGTATTCTTCAGGGAAAACAAAAACAAAAGTGCTTTAAGTGTATAAGTGTTGAGCAGCTCTGCTTATTTATATTAGGTCCGTTTATCCAACCCTTCGGAATTATACAAGAAATTTCGAAAATACTGCCTTCAATAAATTGTTGACAATTAAGTTACTTAAGTTTTTATTCACAGATTAAAATCTTTTTTTTTTGTTTGACATTTGACAGTTAGTTCTTTGATCTAGATTGCTCTAGTTTAATTTTGAACAATTATGTGAAATGTTTCAACCTGGAGCAGCTTTATAAAAGAAATTATTAATGTGAATTTGTATTTTATAAAAAAATCATTTTAGAAACATTTATACTATGTTCAAACAGAAAAATAAATTGAGAAAATTTCGATTTGAATTGAGTGCTGTTCATACAACATATGTGAGGGCATATGGGAGTGCTATGATAATTTTTGTTTATATTCATAGTGTGAATTTGTATCTGTACGTATTCTTCAGGGAAAACAAAAACAAAAGTGCTTTAAGTGTATAAGTGTTGAGCAGCTCTGCTTATTTATATTAGGTCCGTTTATCCAACCCTTCGGAATTATACAAGAAATTTCGAAAATACTGCCTTCAATAAATTGTTGACAATTAAGTTACTTAAGTTTTTATTCACAGATTAAAATCTTTTTTTTTTGTTTGACATTTGACAGTTAGTTCTTTGATCTAGATTGCTCTAGTTTAATTTTGAACAATTATATGAAATGTTTCAACCTGGAGCAGCTTTATAAAAGAAATTATTAATGTGAATTTGTATTTTATAAAAAAATCATTTTAGAAACATTTATACTATGTTCAAACAGAAAAATAAATTGAGAAAATTTCGATTTGAATTGAGTGCTGTTCATACAACTCGATTTAGCTTACACAATAATAATTTGATAGCTGGTTGGCTCATCTCTACAGCAAGAACATACCTTTGTTCAGACTTTCAAAATGTGCGTGCTGGAATTAGGCGAATGAAATGGAATGAAAACATAGAACTTTGAAATTTTTGTGTGTTGTAAGAAAATGTGTTCAAGGTTTTGGTTTCATTTTGAGTTTGCCATCTTCTTTTGACAATCCCTACTCCAGTGAAATGAAAGACATAAAATCAGCTGATGAGATGAGCCAACCATATAGTTCAGCCGTGCTTAGCTGACGTTTAAATATACTCAAAAAACACACTTTACAATGTTGCATTTGCAGTTTGAAACAATTTATTACTCAATTTTTTTAAATTGGCAATTTATTATTACAATTTATTATATGGCAAATTGCGTAATAAATTGCCCAAATAGTATAAATTGCCAATTTGGTGTGTGTTTGAACCTAGTATTATGGCATACTCTTTTCTCTAAAAAAATTTTAATCTCATGTTAAACTCTTAAACTCTAACTTTTGAACAAAATTACCTGGCGCTCTGCAAAATGGCTATATTTGTAGTTAAGGTATTCTCTTTCGTATTCAGTGGAATGAATAATTTATTAAATAATTCTCAGATTTTTTCCGAATTTCGAGAGAGACCCGATCGAAGCTTTCGAATGCAATTTGCAAGTTGTTAATTTTCCGCCTCTATGAAGGCCAAATCGATTACTGCTATGCCAAGTTCTATCAATCAGACTTCAAGTCCCAAACACTTGTCCCGTTTTATGCCAAAGCATGAAAAACTTTAATTTTAAAAATCTTAGTTCCACTTGCAGACTGGAAAGTTATATTTTTAGCTCTGAGCTAATTTTACATGAGTGGTTAAACTCAGTATTTTTTGATTTGCTTGTGTTTCATGCTTGAAGTACTGACGAAACTTGAAAAAAAAAAGTACAAAAGCAACTTACAGCTTCTCCAACCCAATTTTCTGGCTATTATCTAAATGATGCTGTTTTCCAGAACGTACCGGATGTGTATCCGGCAAAGGACCAAAACCTGCGGTGGACTCCTTATCGCTACAAGAAGAAGAAAAAACAGAAAATGTGGGACATGTTTTCTTTGTTTTTGTAATGTTTTTCGTTCGTCAAACTTTTTCCCGAAATAGTAAATTAAAAAAATCGGAGAATTTATTGCAAGCTCTTTGGCTCAATTATTTTACCAGCACATAAAGTTTTTTATTCTTTTATTCACTCCTTCTCCATCTTTCTCTTCTTCGGGTATCTTTCTCCTTAGACGACTTTTCCATCATTTCTTTTCTCTCTAGCTCCCATTCTCTTACCAGCTCATCTATCCCTCTCTCTTTATTCCTCTAACTCTATCTCTTTCTCAACTTCTTTATTTTTTCCTCTTTTTACTTCTTCCTGGGTTAACGCTCCAGGCAAAGCAACATCAACATTTTAGAAACAAGTTTTTTCAATTAGACGAAAATTTTTCTAAGCGGGGTCGCCACTCGGCAGTGTTTAGCAAACAGTGTATTTCTGCCATGAAAAGCTCTCAGTGAAAACTCGTCTGCCTTACAGATGCCTTTCGGAGTCGGCATAAAACAAGTAGGTCCCGTCCCGCCAATTTGTAGGAAAAATTAAAAGAAGCACGACGCAAATCGGAGGAGAAGCTCGGCCTAAAATCTCTTCGGAGGTTATCGCGCCTTAAATTTATTTAATTTTATTTAGTTCTTATTTTTCTCCATCCCTTATTCCTAGTCCCGGCCTCGCTCCCAGTCCTAGTCCCAAGCTGAACAAAAAAATAGTCTAAACACAAGTTAAGGGGTGGACTACCATTTAGGGGGTGACCCGGTCTATGAAAAGGTGGCTTATGACTAAAAAAACAAAGGCGAGCACAAACGTCCTAAAGAAATGCATTGTTAATCTTTAACAGCTGTTTCTTGCAATTTCTTTTTTCAGTCATAAGCCACGTTTTCATAGACCGGGTCACAAATGTTGATCACTGGAAAGGTAACAGAAAAAGCTTTATTTTCAGCTAATGAACAAAATATTAAAATAGTCTTTTTCGAGAATAAATATAATCGATGAAATTTTTTTAAGCCACCGCTAGTTTTCATTGTAAAATATGGAAAAATGCTACATAAAGCACTTTATAAGTCACTAATTTTTCTTTCCCCCCTCCCCCTCCCAGGAACGTTCTTGAACGAAAAATAACACACGAAACTGGTTTGCCTCCAAACAACATTTGACAAGAAAAAACGGAAAATCGTTCCGATATACATCACTTAATAAGTATATCTATGAAAACGATGCAATATAATAGAAAAAATTTAATTAAGGTAAAAATATTTAAAGTTTTCCAGTGAAAAAAAATTGTTCGAGCATCACTAATGTTTATTGAAAACTATCAAAAAAATGTTGCGGAAAGTACTTACGATAATAAATTATCGAAAGTGGAGATTAAAAAATTGTTGGTATACACTAGATAAAATTTACCATATTATAAGGGAATTCTGAATTTTGTAAACCCATCTATCGGCCAACTGCAAAATTGTCTATTTGGTGGCATATAAATTTTAGAGGAGAGTAGAAAAACTTATTTAACGCCGTGTTTTTCTTCACGAATTTTTTTCATAATAGATTAAAGTAATCTTTTTCTCTAAATTTATTAGATCGCTTAAATTGTATGTATATATGCATATACTCAAAACTCTCCTGTTTTTCCCTTTTTGGCGCTTTATATAAATGAAATGGCTTAAAAACAATTCAATTTAACCGTTATTTTACAGAATAGAAATTCAAATATGAAAATTATGATTTTTTTGCATGGAGCTGAATGCACAGAGCTCAAGCTTACCACATGGTGGTATTTGGGTATTTATATTGTTTAATAGTATTTCTATTTAAGTGCCATATTAAACAACTTTCTTTTTTTACGTTTTGGAACAAAACCTATGTATATTTATATTACCAATTTACTACACTCAATTAATTTTGGCAATTCATCATCAGCGCCAAATTTCGTTCAATCACTTTCACGTGCTGCACACAAATTAAGATTCGTCTACAAAGTTATTTGCTATGCTTAGCATTTCATACACACACACACACATGTATAGAAGTTATCAATATGCTTAATTTGACACTTATCTCTTTCTATAAGCGTTACTGCAAACGATTATCGCTATTCATGTCATTTCACCCGAATTATTCATAAAATTTATATTTTTGTTACTCATACGCAGTGTACAACCAACAAGCTAATACAAGCCCACTAACACAGATATATTTCATGTAGTATTTCTTTATATAAAATCTGTGCTAAATTTGTATATTTCACTTTAACTTGTAAATATGTATATAAGTATGTTTGTAGTATTCCTCTCTTGGTTATTTTTTTACTGCCAATAAGCACTTTGAAATGTATGAGAATCACTATCGCCGAGTCCTTTTGCTATTGTTACCGCCACCGATGAAATCAAATTACAAGTGAGCCGCATACGCATCCTGTTGTCGCTTTTATATGTTAGCGGCATAACGGTTGTCTGTCTGTAATAAAGAGCAGCACGCTGCCACGCATATTCAAACAAGCCTTCTTAATCATTAAACATCGTCATTTCGCTTCGCATCCTTTCGCTTTCTTCGTTATACAAGCACAAACATATATAAATCGTTCACTTGTTGCCTTTTGGTGCTGCACGACAGATGTATATATGTATCTACATATATGTAAGTGATTGCATACGCTTTATATTCGTGTAAACATTTAATTTCTCACATGTATGTATGTATGTAAATTGGAATGTTTATGTGAATTTACATAAATATATATATATATATATGTCTAAAGCAATAATAATTATGCAAAGAAAAGATTAAAAAGGCAGCAGCAGTAGTGACAGTGAGGGATGCGCAAATATGAGGCTGCTGAACCGTTAGGTAAGTTTGAACTGGCCGATCAATAAAAACCTCACATAGACTGAATGTGTGCATAATGTAAACATAATTTGTTTTACAACCAAACGGAAGCGCTCCAATCAAGTGCCAAGACTTATGTTATAGAATAATTGCATCTTCTTGACAAATACTAGAAGTTTTCTAAGACCTAGCTTTAGTTGCCGCCTCGAGATCTGACAACTCTGCTGCCCCCAATAGCTGTAGCAACTATCTGGCGAGCACAGGACACGAACCCAGAACTTGCTCAATCGTTTCTTCCTGCAGATCGCACTTCCTACATCTGCTGTTACTGACGAGGCCTAACTTATAAGCATGTGACGCCAGAAGGCATTGTCTCCAGTTAGCATGCTCATCGTGAACCTTAAGTCTTCTCTCTTCAGAGATATAAGCCCCTTTTATGACCGGGAACCCAGTATAGATGTATGGTCCGGCATGGGCAAAGTTTTTCCAATGCTCCTTTGCATTTCAGAAGACTCTTGATGAAGTACAGTGTGATATTATTGCTTAATCGCCGCCTCACTATCGATATATACATATATTGACGCGACTGCAGCTTAAGAACTCTTCTTCCGGAAATTCTGCAGCTTCCTTCACGGCTGTAATTTCTGCCTAATAGACGCTGCAGTAGTCTGGCAGCCTGCAGGGATCTAATTATTTCTGTATCAACATAATAAACAGCAGACCCGACCCCTTTCATTAATTTAGAACCATCCGTATACATATGTATAGTATATTCTGTAATCTTTGCACCCTGATACCAGCCCTCCGGCTCAATTGTGGCCCCAAGATCCCTTTCAAAGCTCACGCACTGGATCATATATTCCGTTGCCCGATATTAGATGGCGCTATACTGTCATGGCCATAAGGCCTGCCCAGGGACCTAAAGCTTTGTTGCAGTTGCTAACGCGATATTTTTGCTTCAAGTTTTTTGGTTTGGTACTTTTTTGTGTGGCTGCCCACCAAACAAGTACCCCAGGCCGAATTAACCCTCAACGGAGCCCTAGGCAACCATCAATTTAAAATAATAAATAAATGTAAGGCGCGATAACCTCCGAAGAGATCTAAGGCCGAGCTTCTCTTCCAATTTGCGTCGTGCTCCTCTTGATTTTCCCTACAAATTGGCCGGAGGGGACCTACATGTTTTATGCCGACTCCGAACGGCATCTGCAAGGCAGATGAGTTTTCACTGAGAGCTTTTCATGGCAGAAATACACCCGGAGCGCTTGCCAAACACTGCCGAGGGGCGACCCCGCTTAGAAAAATTTTCTTCTAATTGAAAAACCTTATTTCTAAAATTTTGATGTTGCTTTGCCCGGGAGTTGAACCCAGGGCATACGGTGTGATCAATTGGGGGGCCCTTTTTTCACGTCCGTTCCCTTCTTTTTGCGATTAAAAAATACAAACTGTTATCTTCATACAAATTTTATTATCACAATGTAATAATATTGTGACGAATATTAGCAACACTAAGGGATATTATCATATCTAAGCCAATACTAATCAGTGACTTGTGTGCACATCAACAAATCAATCAATATGTCTATATATATGTCCATACAAGCAGCGGAGAGAAACGCACAAACACATGCATATATTTGACATACTCCCAAAAGTAGGCAATCATCTGTGGAAGTATCACTCACATATACACGCGCATTGGCTATGCTAGAAGCTATAATAATCGTGCATCTGTAGTTATAGCTGAGAAATTTATAGCTGGTAAACGAGTAGTAAATTCTAGAAATAAAAGGAGTTAAAACTGAGTAAGCAGTAATCAGTTTGATTTAAGCACGCTATCTGTTGAGAAGTGGAAGTGTTATTGGAAAGTAGTCTAATAAAGATCGTTCGCAAGACAATTTGTGATCATAACTGTTAAAAAATCCGAAAAGCTATTTCTGTGTTAGGAAATACATCGGCTTATCTTCTATTAGAATGTAACTTTGGAATTGTTTAATTTCAATGAAAAATTCTTCCAATTCTCTAGAATAAAAACGAATTAAATTATTTATAGCTTTGTGGAAGTCTCCATTACTTAAAGAAAAGTTGATGAGAAATGCAAATCTCTGAAACTTCCATATACACTTTTGCACGTCGTTTGATTTCACTGTGAAGATTGTCGATCATTTCGAGGAAACCTTTTGTCCTAAAATCATAGCGAGGCGAAAATTCTACTTCTGGAGTATTTCCGTCATTATTTTGTTTTTTTTTTTCTACGACGAGTACATTTTACGATATCTGTATAACCTACACCAGATAATAATTGTTTTGTTTCTTCCTCGAAGTCATTGAACTTTTCACGGAATGAAACTAACCTCTCTTCTAACGATCCGTACAAAAAATATCAGGAAATCCGCAAATTCGTTACAATACATTCATTTATTTTCAATCCATCATTAATCATTACTCACTCATTCATCATTCTAGTTGAAATTTCCGCTTGAAAGTTTCTACACCCTCTGTTCCAAAAATAACCGAAATTTTTCAAAATAAAAACAACCAGTGTACATTTTGAGATAATTCTTTTTTATTATTCAATATACTCTCCTTTCACTTCGATACACCTCTCTGCACGCTCATACAATTTGCCAAATGAGAGTTTTAGGTACCTTGTCTACACCTTTTCCAATTTAAGTTCAGAAAATTGCAATTCAAGTGTAGAAAATTACAATTCAAGTTCAGAATTTCCAATTTAAATTCAGAAATTCACAATTCAAGTTCAGAAATTTACAATTCAAGTTCAGATTTTCCAATTCAAGCTCAGATATTCCAATTTAAATTCAGAAAATTACAATCCAAGTTCAGAAAGTTACAATTCAAGTTCAGAATTTTCATTTAAATTTCAGAAAAATACAATTTAAGTTCAGAAAATAGATTTGCCTCATTCTTGTAGTCATAAATAACTAAGCCAATCAGTTGTCATTTTTCCAATATATGTAGCTCATTTGGAAAGTTTCATTGGATCGTCTTCCTTTTTCGACAAGGTGTATAATGAGAACGAACGAAAAATTACACTAAATTAGGCACAATACCATAACCGGTTTATCTTCAAACCAAACCTAACAGGGATGACGGCAAATCTTTCCAATATATGTATATGAAACTGCTTTTTTCATAAAGCATGCTACAATAACTCGGTGGCGTAATACTTAAGGAGAGCAAAAGACTATACTACATAGATAGATTGTTATGGGGTTATGCCTACCCTGCAAAAATCGTTGGATCATGTGGTCCACTGGAGTACTTACATTTATACTCCACTGTAATGCAGCAATGGACCAACTCATGTTTCTACACGAACATGTTGTAAGCCGATCATTGCTCGTTTTTAACGATTGTAATCACTACACGATGTTGATTGGACTGTGGGTACTCCATAGATCACTCTGATGTAATGCGGAGCTGGAGTATATGGTCCGGTCCTAGGACATCGCAATGTTAATTGGACCATATTTTTTGTATGAATTGTGGTTAATTTTGGAGCACTCGCTTGGTCCAAAGCGAGTACTCCATACACGCATGCATGGAGTACTCGCGATTTTTGCAGGGTATTATGCCTATTGGTCTATTTTGTCCTCATTCTCTTCACAGCACCTCTTCCAAAGCGAGTTCTATGTAAAAATTCCGAACGGTGCTCGGCTGCGGGGAGTGTATGTGACCATTTTCTAAATTTAGCGATCCAAAGATCGCGACTGCATCACATTCCAGCAGAATGTGTTTTGCAGTCTCATCTTCGCAATCACAGAACCGGCTTAGGCAACTAAATTGATCCGGTTCTTTAAATACTCGCAACCGAGCATCACTAGTGGCAGCAGCAACAGCAGCAACAAGTGTTCGTTTACTGTTTATTGTTTGTGTCGCAACGCTTGGCTCGTTTACTTCAAGATCTAATTTAAACACTAAACCGTTCACTTAAGTTTTAATGTTTGGATTGGTGCTTGAGGACAATTGGCGAGAATTAATTTTTAATTTTCTAAGTGCAAATTAAGTTTATTCATCAATATATTTTTTGATAGGGTCTTCAGTGGTCTATATAACTTTATCGCGCATAGAACACAGGTTTAAAGTTGAGATACTAACATAAGATTACCGAAGGACATTATCTTAAAAAAAAAAAATCAAGCGTTAACATTGAAATTAAGCTAAAACAGTTTTGAACAACAATTGTTTCCCTTTTTTAATTGTTTTTAACATCTTCCAATGGAAACATTCTGATTGACTTCCACGTGGACCGAAATACGATCATCTGTAGTATCAAGTTTCAACATAAAAGATCCACCAAGTAAACGGCAGTCGCAGTGGTATAAGGTGCTGGCCGTACTAACAGAAACTCACGGGCTCAAGTGACGGGATAATTATAATAAATTCAAAATGTCCGTTCAGAGATAGAATAAAACATATAGGACCGCTGATTTGTAGGAAAAACTACAAATTAGAGTACCTCAAATTAGAAACGAAACTTGGCCTTAATCTTTTTGGATGTCAGAAATTGCAAGGGGTTGGTAGCGTAACCCTTTCAAGGGATTGTCAGCGTAATGTATAGCTTCTACAACCCAATATTCAACCTCATCTACCCGTGGCGAGTCTCGAGGAAATCGTTCCCGAGATAGTCGGGCCGCAGCGGTGGAGAATAGTAGTAGGTTTTGAAAGCAGGGCAAATGTAATTTTGATCATTAATGACAAATTTTACCGTTGGCAAATGAGGCCCCAACTCTTCGTCGCCTTACTGCCCATTGTGCATGCTTTTCACTGCCGTAAAAATTGATGACAGCTTGCTGTTAAACATTGTCTCGCGGCGGTCAAAAGCGTGCCTAAATGTAAAACCGATAGTTTCACCACTTGATAACTTGAAAGACTCTCTTAGAAGCAGGTAACTAACGCTTGAAGCTACTTTTGATCATAGAGAGGTTAAGATAAGGAGCATAGTAGCGCTGGGTTCGGTACTAGGCCTGAAATGTTATTTTTTCTTCGCTAGAACACACAAGATACCATCTTCCTCTGTGACTTCCCAGGCGATGTGGGTGCTGTCATAACAGCACGCAACTGCGATCTGGCACAGCTGAAATCAAACCCAGTTATGCGGAGCATCTGTAGATAGATGTCTAGTCAGAATATTCAGCTGACGATGGTCACAGTCACGAGGAGGCACATCCCCATTATCATTGATATGACGGTTGGGGACCACCAGATAGAAACAGGAAGTAAGGGTAGACATCAAACTCACCTTCTCATAGTACATTTGAGGAGCCTTTAATGGTGCAGAAATTTGGGCGGATGCAATGAAGTGCCGCAGGTACGAAACCGCTATCACCTCAGTCCATCGCAGACGGCCCTAAGAATTCATTCCGTTTTCCCGCTGAGAAAAGAAAGGAAATTTACGGCATCAGTGCAGAAGCTTCAAGTGCAAGGGTGGAGGTCGATAAAGGCATGCTTAAATTTTCGGATGATTAAATGCCTCTCAACAGAATAGCAATGCAAATGCAGAGTCAATTTAGTATGAACTTCCCGCTTTCCTTGAAATAGTTAAAACACCTTCAAAAGGACACAAAAACAAAAAAAATGCTCCCTCTTACAAGCTGTTAATATCGAAGGTCGAGCGATCGCATGCTTCCAGGTTACAATTGTCCAATCTACAGGTGAATCTTTTTACATCGATCGTGTACTTTAAGAACGATTGAATATATGAGGTCCGGAAAAATTGCCGAAGGAAAAATTGCGTCCTGCCGCACATCGGCGCACGGAACGTACTTAACTAATTGAGTCAAGACTTAGCCGCGTTTCTAAAATAAGAATGTGTGGATCCAACATCCGACGTTTAACACCCCGACTCAAATAAGAGTTCACTTTATGACACGCTCTGAGTAGACTTGTTTTCCCTTGGGGCGCGCAAACCCAAGGGAATTCGGTCTCTTGCTTGTCACAGTATACCCAAATTCATTGAGAAACTGACCCTGAGGGGCAGATGAAAGGTTGGTCACATCCCATAATTGTGGCAACCGGAGATACCGGAGAAAGATGGTGAAACACGGTTGAAAGATGGTGAGAGATGAAACGTATGTCTATTGCTAGCCGAAAAACAATCGATAATTGTACGAGTGGGCCGGTGCTCATCTCGTCTTTTGAGATGTTTGAGGCTGCCTTTGACTGCGTAGCGAATAGGAGGCGTTAGCGGAATGGATGGCCACATCCAAAAATGTGGCAAGATTTGATGCTGTCAAATCACTGCAGTCTGGCCGACTGCTATGCGAAGATGTTGCTGGGGCAGGTACTCGGTACTTACAGGTCTGTAATCGGAAAAGGTTGGACACATCCCTTTAATTGTGGTAGAAGTGTAATTTGGAGTGTAAAATGGAGCATAATTGTTGCGTAATTGAGTGGAAATTGGAGTGAAATAATAGTAGCAAATATGGAAGCCAAATGTAGCACAATATGGCGCGCAATGTCAATTCAACGAGTGTGGTCTTAAGCGATGTCGAGAGACATTGCTGAGGCGGGCACTCGGCACTCACAGGTCTGTGTACGGAAAAGGTTGGTCACATCCCTTGATTTTAATTGTGATGTAGTTTAATACGGAGCATAATAGGTGCCAAGCTAACTCTGTTTGTCAACGTAGTGCGGCCCTTAAGCAGTATCTAAGCAAAACCAGCTCCGTCGTCAACAATGTTTTACATTGTTGTAACACTGCAGGACAGGAAAGGTTGGTCACATTCCTAAATTGCGTCAAACCACAATATCTCAATCTGATTAACTTGTTAATCAGATATCGAGATATCAAAATCAATGAAAGAGGGACACTGAGACAAGCACGGAACTCGCGGTGGAGTTGCTGTGCAACCGGGTGCCATTACCCGAAAATGGAAGGGGAGGATGGATAGTCCTCCTCTGCCAAACCAAGGCTGGTGGACTTGAACACCCCAGCTCACCGATTGGTACCAACTTGTTGTTGTTGTAGCAATGCTCGCCTTACCTAATAGCCGCGACCGATCACAAATTGTCATCAATATCCTCTAACGGGAGTCCAAGGAAACTTGCCGTTTCAACAGGGGTGGACCATAAGGAAAGGGGTGTTAGAGGCGTTGGTTCCACATTACAATTAAAGAGATGGTTGGTGTCATGTGGGGACACATTGCAAGCAGGGCATACATTTTGTATGTCGGGGTTGATTCTGGATAGGTAAGAGTTTAACCTGTTACAGTATCCAGAACGAAGTTGAGCAAGAGTGACACGCGTTTCCCTGGGGAGTATGCGTTCCTCTTCTGCGAGTTCTGGATATTTTTCTTCAAGTACTGGATTCACCGGGCAATTCCCGACATAAAGGTCCGACGCCTGTCTATGGAGTTCACCAAGGACCTGCTTGTGTTTTTCCGCTTCATACGGCTGGGTTCTCAGGTGCCGTATTTCCTCAAAATGCTTACGGAGATGACTCCTTAGGCCCCTAGGCGGTGCTGGTTCGTCAATCAGATGTCTGTTGGGATGCCCAGGTTTCTGGGTATTCAACAGAAACTGTTTGGTCAGCATCTCATTTCTCTCCCTGATGGGGAGTATTCTCGTCTCATTATGCAGATGGTGTTCTGGGGACATAAGAAGACAGCCCGTGGCGATTCTGAGAGCAGTATTTTGGCAGGCCTGTAGTTTCTTCCAGTGGATGGTTTTTAGGCTTGGCGACCATATGGGTGACGCATAGCACGTAATCGGCTGGCTAATTGCTTTGTATGTGGTCAAGAGCGTTTCTTTATCTTTTCCCCAGGTACTGCCAGCAAGGGATTTGAGGATTTTATTACGGCTCTGAATTCTCGGAACAATTGCGGTTGCGTGCGCACCAAAATGTAGATCCTGATCAAACGTCACACCCAAGATTTTGGGGTGTAGGACAGTCGGTAGAGTAGTGCCATCGACGTGGATCTTCAATATGGTCGACATTTGGGGCGTCCATGTTGTGAATAAGGTCGCGGAAGATTTAGTCGGTGACAATGCCAGGTTTCGCGAGGCGAAAAAACTGGAGAGATCAGGGAGATAGCCGTTTATTTTATTGCATAGCTCATCGATCTCTGGGCCTGGGCCTGTGGCCATTATTGTGCAGTCATCGGCGTAGGAAACGATTGTGACTCCTTCCGGTGGTGAAGGTAGCTTAGATATGTAGAAATTAAACAAAAGCGGGGATAGGACACCACCCTGTGGCACCCCTTGTTTAATTCTCCTTTGTTTTGATGTTTCGTTTCTGAATTGCACCGATGCCTGCCGACCACCCAGATAATTTGCGGTCCACCTTTTAAGACATGGGGGAAGGGTGGACCCTTTCAGGTCTTGCAGTAACGAGCCATGGTTGACCGTATCAAAAGCTTTTGATAGGTCTAACGCTACGAGTACTGTTCTATGGTGGGGATATTGATTCAAACCGCAATTTATCTGGGTGCTAATGACATTTAGCGCGGAGGTAGTGCTATGGAGTTTTCTGAAGCCATGCTGATGAGGGGCTAGTTGCAAATGTGCTTGGAAATAAGGGAGCAAAATGGCTTCAAGCGTCTTTGCCACTGGCGATAGGAGAGATATCGGACGATATGACTCACCTACGTTAGCTGGTTTCCCAGGCTTTAGTAGCGGGACCACCTTGGCCATTTTCCATTTCTCGGGTATGACAAAGGTGGAAAGAGACAGGTTGAAGACATGCGCTAAATATTTGAAACCCTCTTTCCCTAGGTTTTTAAGCATCGGCATGGCTATGCCGTCTGGGCCCACTGCTTTGGATGGTTTAGCGCGACCAATGGCGTCCTCAACCTCTCTAGCGGTGATGGTAATTGGTGACGCGCTGAGTTTGTGTTTATGTGCGTGTCTATTGGCTCTCCGTGTATCTTTGTCGACCGTAGGATGCATTATATATTGTCGGCAGAAAGCGCTTGCGCATTTTTTCGCATCCGACAGCACCTTATCGCCAAAGGCGATGGAAACTTTGTCTTTGTGCTTAGTCGGATTCGATAGGGACTTTACGGTGGACCAAAGTTTACCTACACCGGTAGAGGTTACAACCTCTTAGGTGCTCTTCCCATTTCGCCCGCTTGTGTTCGTCCACAAGCAATCTGATGCGTTGGTTTATATCCCTTATTTGGGGGTCGCCTGGATCAAGCTGTCTTATAAGGTCGCGTTCCCTCGCTAAGCTCGCGGCCTCCGCCGGGAAGTGGGGCCGGATTTCGGGAATTCTCCCGGCGGGAATGAAATGTGCCGAGGCGGATTCAATGACCTTACGGAAGGCACGCTCCCCTTGGCGGGCATCAGTCGGGATAGGGAGGGCAGCAAAGCTGCTGTCTGTTGCAGATTTATATTCTTCCCACTTTCCTTTTTTGAAGTTTATGAAAGTGCGTTTTTCGGTGACGATGAAGTCGGCGGTACGCTCGAACGAAATAAGTATGGGCAGGTGGTCGGATGCCAATGTTACCATCGGCTGCCAGTTGACGCACTTTACGAGTTCTGCGCTCACGATTGAGATATCTGGCGAGCTATGACAGCTTCCTACCATACGTGTGGGGGCGTCTCCGTTTATTGTGCAGAACGTAGTTTCGTCTATTTGATCCGCCAACATCTCACCCCTACTGTCCGCCCGCAAGTTTGAATGCCATAGGTCGTGATGGGCATTGAAATCGCCTAAGATAATGCGATTGTTGCCAGTGAGTAAGGCCTCGATATTAGGGCGGTATCCACTGGGTCAACAGGTGACATGAGGGATGTAGATGTTGATGATTTCTAGATTTGCATCGCCTGACCGGACAGATAGGCCTTGACGTTCTAAGACATTGTCACTGCGGTCGATGCCAGGATCAAATATATGATATTGCACAGAGTGGTGTATAATAAACGCGAGGCCGCCTCGCGGTCTTTCCTGTGGACATTATAACCAGAGCAGGTCTGCAATGCAGATCTTGCTGTGAGTTTAGTCTCTTGAATCGCAGCAATGCGGATGTTGTGCCGCTTCATGAAATCGACTATCTCCGTAATCTTCCCAGTTAGTCCATTACAGTTGAACTGCAGAATTCTGAAGTGCATGAGGGGTGACGCCGCCACTCTAGGGGTAAGTGAGGGGTGACTACGCCTAGGTTGTGGAAGGCCAGGACGCAATTGCTGTTGTGGCCTTGGGACTGGGCGCCCTTGGGCAAGCATTGGGGTACCCGGATGATTTGGGTTTGCGACCTGGCAACATGGCGCGATGAAACCCGTCGGAGGGTTGCCGTCGCGGAGACCAGAACATCTAGGAAAGTGGCACCACCCAAGGCAGGAGCTGCATTGAGCGGATGTCGCAAACCTATATATTCTGTGCTGGCAGACGGTGCAAACGGAGGCAGGGACTAAGAGTCTGTTTCCCTGACCTGCACGATTGCTGCCAGAAAAGAGGGGGGGAGAAGAAGACGGGGGCAGGGGCTGATGCTCAGCATTGCAACCAGCTCTACTACGAAGGTAGTAGTTATGAGTGGTATCAGCTGTTTGAGTTGTTGGCGCCGTGGGGCGCGAGCAGCAGCGGGTACTTGTTGTGGCTTGCTGAGCAGCGAAGCTGCTGGAAGGTAGTGGGGATACGCTTAGGCGTAGACTACGGGACGCCCTTGGGCGTGAGCAGCAAGGAGCCACAAAAGATTTATAAAAGTTACGTGGACGTCGGGTTTTGGGATCAAGCCCAGAACAACCTGTCCGATGCAACCATCCCTTGCACGAGACACACTGAACAGAGTATGACCGTCCTAAAAAGATTCTTTTCTGGCAAATGCAGCAAAACCATTTCTCATGACCGGGGTCAGGAGACGGACCCGGATTGGGTTCGATACCTTCCCGGAGTAAGAGAATATGTAGCAGTCCTGCTGCAAGGAGCTGCTGGGAGGATGACAATTTGTGGGGGGGACGAAACAAATTAAATGGGGTCACACTGAAATGACAGTCCTTGGTCGGGAAAAATCCCGAGTCGCTCCGGTACATAGAACCGACTGCCTTGGGAAGCGGGTACCAACTTGTTGGGCAGAAGATCAATGGACATTGATCTGTGTTTTACACCGGAGGTAGGTCTACGAAGACAGGGACTCCTGTAAGCACTTATCGATCCCGACTCAAAAATAATAACGCGAACCGAACCCCCAGCGGGTTAGGAGGTCAGAATATACCCGCGGTAGCTATGCCTGTCGTAAGAGGCGACTAAAATACCAGATTCAAGGGGCTGTGTAGTGCAACCCTTTCAAGTTACCGGCGCAACATATAGCTTCTCCAAACCCAATTGTCAACCTCACCTATCCGTGGTGAATCCTGTTTCACTAACAGACTAAGCTCTTGCGACCCCAAGGACCTGATGGAACATGGGGATGGGGAGGGAGGGATCGCTACAACAACAACAACAACTCGGTATTTTTCCCGACCAAGGGTGGTCATTTCAGTATAACCCCACTTTATTGCGTCAAATTATCATCCTCCCAGCAGATCCTTGCAGAGGGACTGATCCATACTATCTTGCTCCAGCAAGGTGTCGAACTCAACCCCGATCCAGAGAAATGGCTTAGCTGCGTGTGCCGAAAAGGAATCTTTTTAGGCCAGTCTCACTCATGTTAGTGTGTCACGTGCAAAGGATAGTTGCATCGAACGGTGTGTTCTGCTAAATCCCAACATTCCTCGACCCCATCATTTCTTAAAAACTTATGTGGCTCCTTGCTGTTCATGCCCCAGGGCGTCCTGTAGATTGCGCTTCAGCGCCTGCCTGGGTTTGGAGAAGATATATATTGCGCTGGCAACCTGAAGGGTTGGCTACACAGCCCCTTGAATCTGGTATTTTAGTCGCCTCTTATGACAGGCATACCTACCGCGGGTATATTCTGATCCCCTAACCCGCTGGGGGTACAACATATTTTATCCTTTATTGTTGTTGTAGCAGTGCTTCGCCCCATCCAATAGGTGCGACCGATCACTAATTGTCATCAATATCCTCTAACGGGAGTCCAAGGAAACTTGCTGTTTCAGCAGGGGTGGACCATAATGAGAGGGGTGTTGGAGGCGTAGGTTCCACATTACAATTAAAGAGATTGTTGGTGTCATGTGGGGACACATTGCAAGCGCGGCATACATTTTGTATGCCGGGGTTGATTCTGGATAGGTAAGAGTTTGGCCTGGTACAGTATCCAGAACGAAGTTGAGCCAGAGTGACTCGCGTTTCCCTGGGGAGTATGCGTTCCTCTTCCGCAAGTTTTGGGTACTGTTCTTTGAGTACTGGATTCACCGGGCAATTCCTGGCATAAAGGTCCGACGTCTGTTTGTGGAGTTCACTGTGGACCTGTTTGTGTTTTTTGCTTCATACGGCTGAGTTCTGAGATGCCGTATTTCCTCATAATGCTTACGGAGATAACTCCTTAAGCCCCTGGGCGGTGTTGGCTCATCAATCAGATGTCTGTTGGGATGCCGAGGTTCCTGGGTCTTCAACAGGAACTGTTTGGCGCTAAGGCGTAGACTATGGGACGCCCTAGGGCGTTAACAGCAAAGAGCCACAAAATATTTATAGAAATTACGTGGACGTCTGATTTTGGGATCCAGCCCAGAACATCCTGTCCGATGCAAACTTCCCTTACACGAGACACACTGACAAGAGTATGACCGTCCTAAAAAGATACTTTTCCAGCAGATGCAGTAAAGCCATTTCTCAGGATCGGGGTCAGGAGACGGACCCGGATTGGGTTCGATACCTTCCCGGAGCAAGAGAATATGGAGCAGTCCCGCTGCAAGGAGCTGCTGGGAGGATGACAATTTGTGGGAGGGACGCAACAATTAAATGGGGTTACACTGAAATGACAGTCCTTGGTCGGGAAAAATCCCCGACTGCCTTGGGAAACGTTTTTATCCTGAAATCGGTCGTAGGGACAGTTTCCTGGAACGTCAATATCCTGAATATATGAATCTAGAAAATATCTACATCTGAGTTTCGAAGTTTGTGAAACGAAAAATGTAAGGAAGCCTTCGGGGTGTGTTTTAACTATTAACACAACCGCAACATGCAACCATAATTTGCTCGAGAAACATGGCAAGAGTGTGGCTTTTTAAATGAATCCTGGTTCGACACCTTCCCGAAGCAGGAGAGCATGCAGCAGCCCCAGCCCCCCCTCCCCCTTCCTCACTTTTTGCAACAAGTAATACAGTGGTAAAAGAACGATTTATGAGTTGTATGTATTGTTACGAATATTAGCAAAACTAAGGAGTGCTGCCATCTCCAGGCCGATGCTAAGCAGTGACGTGAATTCACATCAATAATTCAATCATTATGTATCTACATAAACGAATCAATAATTGCGTCTACACATATGTACACATTCCGACGAGCAACATTTACATACAAGGCAGCGAGAGATGAGATGTCACACACAGATGAATTTACTTATACGCTTATGTGTGTGCGGGAGACTGTAAACTACATACTCACATATGTACATCTGAGAAGCGCTAAAAAGTAGACAATTGTAAACAAGTAGAAACTATATGAGAACTATACACACACGAATGTAGTTGGTAAGTTCTGGAAATGGAAGAGCCTAGAAGTATGCAGCGTAAACTATAAAAGCGGGGCAGGCGAGTAAGAAGAATTCAGTTTGAGTTATCAATCAGTTTGGTTATTAAGCCAGCGAGTAGCAAAGTATAAGTGGTATTGTGAAGTACTTTAATAAAGGCCATTTTTTCCATTATTCAATATTGGAGTTATTTATTCAACAGTTTAGTGATTCGAACTTAGCAGAGGATTGCAAATAAGAGGATTTGCAAGTAAATTCGTTACAGTATAATTTTAATTTTTTTTCTTTGTTTGCAATACCTATTAATACGCTATGCTATTTCTAACGTTTGTGTAATCTGCTATTAATTATTTAATTATTTACGTTTTATACCACTTAATGACTTAATACCAGCTGTGTTTGGTATTTTAGATGCAGCTTTTTTAGCCTCTTCAATTGCCATAATCATACGACGAGGCTCTGTTAAAAACCAAATCCACAACAGCTGACTATAACGCCAAAGTTTATCTCTTTCCTAAGAAGTGTAAATTGATGCAAGAAAACAGGTTAAAAATTAATAACATTATACACATTTTTTCCTCTTTAGTATTATGAACTCACTAAGCGTTCGGTTATGTTCTCTTGAAATTGTGTACGCAAATAACGCAAAGCTTTTTCGATACGATCCTGATTTGTTTTAGCATTGTAAATGGGCATCAAAAAGCGAACATGTTCGAACATAGGTGCCTCAACGGGACTATCATAAACCATCGGACTTAACAAACGTTCTATTCGTTCCCTAAAATAAATATCACATATTAGAGTTCGATAAAATAAATATACACAATTTAAACATATACAATTCACTCATTTGTGCAACAGCATGCGCATATGCTTTAGAGCCAATCATTCCTTGCAAAGCGTAAGATAATAAGCGCGTGAATTTTTCAAATTCATATAAGCATGATTTTACATCGCTGCGCACTTTTTGGCCTAAATGTCGTGATAACATATCCGCTATTGCCTCCAACAGTTGAGCAGCAGATGAACCAACAGGAATTCCTCCACCAACTTGTACTAGATATGGCATATTATTACTTTGTATGGTGCGCATTAACCTGATACGTCGTAGACAAGCATCCGTTTCGCTGCTCAATTGCTCTGTATTAACGAAACGATTACGTTTACGCTCTAAATCCAATTGAATTGCAATCCAGACAAGTTCTGCATTGGATAATGCATCGGAAATAATTTTCGTTAAGCGCTTATCAGTCTCATGACGTTTTACGGCACGTTCCAATTTTAATTTTGTATTTTCATAAAGTATCAATTCCATACGTTGTTGTGTATGCTGTCGTATGTGCAATGTTAAATCATTCAAAAGGGTTTCGTTCGTGATTTTCAAATGATGTTCATTCATAAGCTCTAATTCATGCGTCTCGTGTTCCATGTCGGACAGGCTTATTACATGTATTTGTGAAATATCCTGTAGATCAATTATTGATTGCATAGCTTTTGCTTTTGCTTTCTCTTTTATATATTCCAGGGTATAGTATTCTAAGCTAATATGGGAAAATAAAGCGAGATTCAAAGTTATTCAATGCAAGAAATTCAATAGTCATGCGTATTACTTACGATTTTGCCAAGGACTGTAATTTTTCTGAAAATTCGCTTTGGTCATTCGCTGTGCTGTCTAACTCCGCATAGTCCTGAAAAAGAATATAAATAACTAGTATTAAGACCCATAAATAGTTTAAAAATTGTAATTCAAATATACTTGTATTTTAAAATTCTCCTTCATATATAAAGTAAAATATTGCATAAATGTTTCACATTTCAGCAAGTACTGATCGATAGGTAATTGGTGTATAAATAATGGCGGCGATTGCTGAAAACGAGGAATAAATAAATATAAATAATTAGTAGTCATACCCAACAATCTAAGTATCTATTGATAAACAGTAGATGAAGGTACTCACTGCTCTCGAATCTCTAATATTCGAGGACGACTTGAGAAACCTTGGAGAAGCATAGCGTTCTCAAACAAAATGAGACCTAATTTTCAATTCGAGAAAAGCTATTTCTTTAATGAATTCCTATCGTGAATTGAATTAGCAATAGTTCTCTTATAAATAACTATTGTAGTTATCTAGTAATTTTCTTGAGTCGATATTACACTACATAGTTATCTAGCTTGCCCACTTTAAAATTCCCTACCGTTAGAGACTGTCGTTGCTGGTTAGCGGGTTAAGGGGCTTAGAATAATTCTGCTGTAAATGGCGACAGTTTCGAGCGGCCAAAGAAAAAAACAACTCCGAGGCAGTCGGACTAATACCTGAAGGTGCTAGTGTCCGAGTTTATGATCGTTCAGAAATTAGAGGTGGGGATCCTTTTGTCGTTGTATCGAAGTGTCACTCCCCAAAGGTTTTGGGGAGTGTTATCGATGTTGATGTACCTTTACCGGATAGATTTGGTACGCTCCGGTTACAAGCACCAGTGAGGTAGTAGCCCGACCATCAGGAAAACGATTTAATATGACCACTTTGAAGCTATTAGTTAAAAGTGTTTTCTAATGTACATTTGAAAGGAACCCTGTATAATAGTACAGTTCTAGAGTTACACATTTTGGAAGGGATATTTAGCGGTCCCAGTGTTGTGCTGGTAGCATGCTCTTTCGTGATACTTTGATGTCAGTATGGTGTAAATTCCATCTGCCTGCTGCCGAATCTTCTCTCTATTCCAAGATTTCTTTTGGAATCCAACATAATTAGAACACAAATTTTTATCTTTTCCATCTTACCATTTTGGTAAAACAGCGCGTAGCTTCATTACAAAGTTTATTGTTTTCACGCTGCAACTCCTCCAATCGACGTGTTTTGGCTTGGCAATCATTAAGCAGTTCATTTTCTTTATTTGTGACAACAGTAATCTTATTTTCCAAATCAACTAAACGTGAATTGATTTTACTCTTGGTGCATCTGGGTAATAAACAAAATAGATACTTATGTTTATATACATTTTGCACATAACAAACCTCATATCTTCAACTAAAGTTGATAAGCTATCTTCAGTATGCTCCAATAATTGTAGCTCCTCTGCTAAATTTTTAACTTCGTATTCCGTGTAGTTGCGCAATCCAGGATAAACATTTTCCAATTCAGCCAGCTTTTCAGTTCGTTCAGCTACCTCCAACAATTCGTTCCTTATTTCCATTTCTTCATATTCCAATACTTCATTCTCACTTAATATGTTTGCATCGGTGATCTTATCAGTGAAAAAATTAAAGAATTTCTGGAAGCGATCATCGTAGAGTATCCATTGATTGGCTGAATCGAATCCCAATTTCTTGAATCCATCAAAGTGCTGTGAAGTAACTGACATCAAATAAACTCGTACTGATTTAAAACATGCATTTGGTAAAACTTACATTAATTAAGTCGCCCATTATCGCAAGAAATCGAAGTTTCGTATATGTAATTTCACAGTTCAAAATTTTTGCGGGTTAAATCGCTTCTTCTTCTTGCCCGATGAACTTTTTATGTGGGTACCATAGATGAATGGATTTGCAACTCTTTGTTTCGAGAGAGCGCTGTCAAAATGCACATTTTTTATAACATTTATCAATGATGCCACTCCAAACAAAAATGTATAGATCTGAAAAAGTAGATTTTTGGCATACATTTCGGCGATTATAGTCGCAATCACTTAATAAAATGATAGTCGTAATATATTTATTTCCTTAAAGTTATTTTACAATAATACGACTAGTTAGAGTTAAATATAAACAAATCTAAGTAAAATTTACATTTCCATTAAATTAATTAGTCAAATATTGTAACGCATTTAACTCGCAATGAAAACCATATATTCTTTTGAAATTTCAGTAAATCGGACCTATGATATAATAGTTAACATTATTTAATGGATAGGGCTTATCCTGCATGTCTGGCGTTCCAGGTTCTGTGATCAAAATGGGATGGTTGCATCGGGAGTTCATATTTACAAAACTTATTTTTAGTGATAACTATTGAATGGGAAATAATATTTACCCTACGCCTTCGAACTAATAATACTTACACTAAAACAAGTATTTTTATCCTTTTTTCCATAATTTTTGAACGCTATTCTACAGTTGTAGGTCAAACTAAAGTTTACCAAAATTTTTGCCACGTTTTTCGTTTTGGCTGGCACATTTTTTGTTCTGGCACCCGCTTCAGCTGCCGCGAGGGATTTATCTGTGATTGTTGCCAGCAACAACTAGAAGATAAATCCCTCGTGAGAGCGAATTTATGAGAGCGTAAGCAAAAGATTCGTATCAATCTAATCTATGGTGGGTACGCCACAGTCGTCATCAGTGCCACAGTCATGTCATTGTGAATTCAATCGAGATAGCTGTTCTCGCTGTCAGCGATTATTTGACAGCTAGGTAGGTATGGCAATGGAGGAATTCATTGTGAATTCATGAATTCACAATGGGAGGAATAGATGGATTTTTTAGGCAAATCACACACAGAAGATTGTTCATTCACGAGTTCAAAATTGCTTAGTTTTGCGCAACAACGTCACACTTGACTGCTTCAGCGAATGAAAGAAAGAGAGAAAAAACAAGAGCTAAAGGAAAATGACGTAAAAATTGCCCATAATCATTATTTAAAACCTAGTGGGCCTTAGTTGTATATGTGAAGGCGTTTTCGAGATATCGATGAAAATGTGGACCAGGGTAACCCAGAACATCATTTGTCGTGTACCGCTAAGTTATTTATATATGTAATTCCACGAACAGTATTCCGGCCAAGATTCCAAGGGCTTTTGATTTCGCCCTGCAGAACTTTTTCATTTTCTTCTACTTAATATGACAGGTGTCACACCCATTTTACAAAGTTTTTTCTAAAGTTATATTTTGCGTTAATAAACCAATCCAATTACCATGTTACATATCTTTTTTCATATTTGGTATAGAATTATGGAATTTCCTTTTATTTTTGTATTTTGTTGCACCATATTATTACTGGAGTTGAATGTTGACATAATTTACTTATATACTGTAAAGATATTAAATTTTTTGTTAAAATTTGACTCAAAAAAATTTTTTTAAGTGGGCGTGTTCGTCATCCGATTTTGCTAATTTTTATTTAGCACACATATAGTAATAAAAGTAAGGTGCCTGCCAAATTTCATCATGATTTCTTCAACTACTGCAAAATTTTTAAATTACCTTCTTTTGAAAGTGGGTGGTGCCACGCCCATTGTCCAAAAGTTTACTAATTTTCTATTTTGCCTTTTAAAATCAACGCACCTACCAAGTTTCATCGCTTTATCCGGCTTTGGTAATGAATTATCGCACTTTTCGGTTTTTGGAAATTTCCGATATCGAAAAAGTGGGCGTGGTTGTAGTCCGATTTCGCTCATTTTAAATAGCGATCTGAGATGAGCGACCAGGAACCTGCATACCAATATCAATCAAGATACCTCAAAATTTACTCAAGGTATCGTGTTTACGGACGGACGAGCATGGCTAAATGAATTTGTTTTCTCGCCCAGATCATTTTGATATATAGAAATATATATCTATCTCGATTAATTTATGCCGTTACGGATTACCGTTATGCGAATAAAGTTAATATACTCTGCGAGCTCTGCTCAGCTGAGTATAAAAATATAAATCTCACATAATTTTTCATGCATTTAGAATGCACACTGTAATGAGTTGAGTCTCTCTCGCTACCGAGCGAGGTTTTCACAGTTGGTTTGGGAAAGTTCATGTCGGGCGGAATCCTTTTACGAAACTAGCAATCAGTCGGCTTTGGGGGGATTCTTGGCATTCTTTCTACCAATAACTATTATAAATATTTATTATGAGGGTCCCTAAATTACCCTTTTGTTATGGATAAAACCAAGAAAAAATAGAACCGAGTAACTACAAAATTTAAGTCGAGAGCAAGCAAAATGTACAGCATTGTCACTTGAGAGGCGGAAAAGGAGAATATCTCCGGATGTGGGGGAGATACAAGGCGCGAAATCTTAACCTTCCCTACTTTTGATTTTTGGGGGCACCATCTTTTACCCAAAAATCCCTAGTGCAACTCTATGACCCGACTTACCACATTAATAATTAATTAATTTATTTATTTAGAGTTTGTACAAGGAAGACTTAGTCTTTTGGGCAGTACATCTATCCGATTAAATTATTATGCGGAAATGTTACCTCAGGAAATAACGTAAGATTTTACAATTCCTTAGTAAGTTCCTTTAATTCATTTAAAAATCATAATTTCCTTAACGCTAAGTACATCAAATGTGAAAACTTGTATTTCTTAAACCCGTTACATAAGTCAAACTACTTTAATTATAATAAATCTTGAGCCTTCAAATTTTTATTTTTTTTTCGTTTTTTTTTATTTCTTTTTCAATTCAAAGAGAGTCAATAAAACTACAAAAAAAATATATGAATGTATATACTTAACTTTTGTGCAACTAGATTTACCTTCGGTTCCTTCAGAAGAAATTGTTGGGTTTAATTAGAAGATCAACTTTGAAGTAGAAAACTATGGGTAGTTTTGCAGATGTACAATTCACTATTCTTTGAATCCAGCTAAAAAAATTTACGTCGGTCGGTTAGACAAAAAACGGTGTAGTCCAATTTGAACTAATTCCAGTTCCTAGTAAAATTTAACCTGGTTCCTTCTTAGGATATGGTAAACCCCCAATAAAAAATTTAAAATAAATTTGTGTTTGGTCTCTTAATTGGTTATAAATCGAACCATGCCTTCAAATTTATAATTCCCAAATAAAATTGCCAAACTCAATAAAAGGAAATTTTTATATATTCTTGGTTATGTACCTGAACTAAGTCGAGAGTGGTTTAAAAAAAAAAAAGAAAAAACTAAACTAAATAAAGAAAAGGTTTCGACCTATTTGAACTAATTCCAGTACCTTGTGAATGTTTTTTTTTTTTTTAAATTATGTCAGATTTGGTAAGTGGCATACCACAAAATCTGAATTCCTCGGAGCACCACGATGGTTGGCTCCGCACTTTGGGCGCCATTTTATAGGTAATGTAGTGTAATACATCTCGCTCATAGAACGTGGCCGGCTGTGCATGCTTGCGTTATCCAGGCCAAAGCTCGTCGGACTGGGTGGGTCCTTGCCGCCACTAACCCGCCCATGAACTCGTTTACATATAAGGAAAATCATGCACTTCTTTAATAACAACAACGACAAAAAAATTACTTCCCCAATCAAATCCCATAAACATTTAAAAACGGAAAAACTGCTCGTATAAAAAATAAATTAAAATAAATGTAAGGAGCGATAACATCAGAAGAGATCTAAGGCCGAGCTTATCTTTCAATTTGCGTCGTGCTCCTCTTGATTTTCCCTACAAATTAGCCGGACGGGACGGACCTACATGTTTTATGCCGACTCCGAACGGCATCTGCAAGGCAGATGAGTTTTCACTGAGAGCTTTTCATGGCAGAAATACACCCGGAACACTTGCCAAACACTGCCTAGGGGCGACCCCGCTTAGAAAAATCTTCTTCTAATTTAAAAACCTTATTTCTAAAATTTTGATGTTGCTTTGCCGGGGTGCGAACCCAGGGCATACGGTGTGGTAGGCGGAGCACGCTACCATCACACCACGGTGGCCGTATAAAAAGTCCTCTAATTAATCCCAGGAATGCCATTACTAACAGCCTCCTTCTCTTCCCTACCCATCCATAAAGATATACACTTATGCATCACCAACCCAACCATACTTACTAACCTACGCTTTAATCCATCTCACAAAACAAATTGGAATTTACCAACACATATTTTCAATTCAAATACAAAAATCTTTATTTAACAATTCGATGAGAACCGACTTCATGTCTAAGCTTTTAATTTTAAGGTTAAACTAAACTAATTTTATTGGTTGGTCACCCTAATGTCTATTATATATGGATTAAATCGAAAAAAAATTAACATATCTATATGCGTAGAGGTCTACAGGGGCATTTCCAATCTTACATGCTATATATATATATAAGTATGTATATATATTATAAGAATATTTAGAGCATCAAAATCAATATAAAGGTAGAACGCGAGAGTAGCATGATATAAAATTTATTGCAATTTTACTTTAGCAACATATCGCAAGCCATAAAAAAAAATTTATCACGAGGTATGTGATTAAAATAGAAAGAAAATATCATGATACTCTTTTTCTCAGAAATCGTCACAAGTGGTATGTATACTATAAAAAGAATGTTATGCAAAAACAGTTAACAGGTTTGGTTTCGATCGATGACGTCAGGCGCCTGGTGACATGGTCGTGGACAAAGAGATTGTTTATCTGTCTTAAGCTGTTGAAATTAAATATCATATTCTTTTGTTGTTTTGTTTTCCTCACTAAAACAAATACTCTAACCCACTCTTTCGATGTATATATACTATTTATTATTTCGATGTGTATATACTATTTTACGTTATTACAGTTAGATTTTACTCTGTATACCGGTTTAGTTTTACGCCGCCAGTGGCGTAGTGAAATTTATATATAAGGGGGAAGCATTGAATATTTGTAAAAAAGGATGTAAAAATATCTAAAAGCTTTTATGTCTTATGCTACATTTATAGCAAAATTGCGAATAAATGTTTGTTCCTCTTTTTGTATACTAATTAAATAAATTTACATCAAATAGTAAACTAAATTTATTTTGTATTATTCTTTTTCTAAAACGCATATTTTTTTGTATCAGATTAAGGAAAGTTATAAAAATACCATTGCAATAAAAAAAATGTAAATCTGAGTTTCTATAAAACTGTTTATAATTGTCAAATTTGTTCCGCTTAATCTTCATTCTAATGTTTAGCAAAAATTACATATTGAAATTTGAAGACATGCAAGCTCTATGCTGCTGTAAATATGTTATTTACGCAATGTGTGATAAGCATCAGAAGTTCGAATTTGATTTTATTAACATTTCGTTTTGTTTTATACACATCATCGTTACTGCATAAGCATTCTAACGCAAAATTTAATGCAATAACTGGTACTTATTGACTATTAAGATTGTCATCGCACTCGTTTGCAACGCACTTTGACATTGATTTTATGGGCATAAAAACTATTTCATCACTACTTGCAATTGCGTTTTTAAAACACTGCAGATCCTTCTCAAATTGGTCGTCCGATTTCGGTAGCACAGCATTTTTGCTACTCCCTGGCAAGCCTAAAATCTTATCTTGCTTTACATTTTTTGATATATTCGTGATAGCTGCTAACATTGAATTGTCAAATTCTTCAGCATTCCCCAAATCGTTTGTCAAAAATTCTCGCAAGGCAATTATTTTATCCCAGTCTCCACGTGCATTTGAAATGAGCGCTGTAAAATATTCGTTTGCATATAAGGAAATTGCACCCTTCCTTTCGTTAATGCTTATCTCATTTGTTTGTACTAGGTCAGCGTTACTGCTGTGGGCAGGGACAGGTTTTGTTGATAAGTGCGATTGATTTATGATGTTACACACTGTTTCCAAGAGATACGAGATAATTTCCTCGGGTATACTATTTATTGAGTTTTTTATGATTTCTGATTGTAAAACATCATCCTCCGCGTATTGAAAGCAAAACAAAAACAGTTCCAAACAATATAATTTAGCTTCATTGTCATTGCCGGCAGAAAGATAATTTTCCCAAATAATGATTAATGCCTTTGTCAGTAAAAACTCTTTGTCATTTGCATTTATTTAACATATTTTGCATTATTTAAATGATGCGATTAAATCAAAGATAATCATTTTGAGTTCCCAAATCACGACCTCTGAGGCACTATCGATGGGAAACTGCACAAAAAGCTGATCTTATTTTATCTGCTATAGCATCGATATATTATTATGCGAAATTCACAGAAAAGCTTTTTTGTTTGCTTGGAAAACAGTTTAACAACTATATTTAACTGTTTTTTGTACCTTTTCATGGAACAATTCAAGTAATGCACTTTTTGGGTTTTTTCCCGATTTTCTTCTCCAACTGATCTGCTTGCACGCCAACTTAAAAAGTAGAGTTCGGTCATTTCGTTCTGAACTTGTTCAATTGACCGGGTCTTTCAACTGAACAAGTGAACTAGATCTTCGATTTCGGTTCTATTTGTTCTTTTAGTTCATTTGTTCTTTTAGTTCGTTTTATCTAATGTTATTCTTTCTCTCATCTCGTTCGCGAACATACATACATACGTAAATTCATACATACATACGCAGAAATTCACAGTGAGCACGAATGTCGATGATTCCACTTACACTAAAGATATATATGTGTGGTCATCTTTGTGTGTGGCACTGCTACACCAATATATGTATGAACTATTTATGAAAAACATGTTTTGTAAGAAACTAATTATTACATTTATTAAGCTTGAAAAGTTCATATTTACAATTTGTGTCTGTATTCTTTCAATTTCCTGGATCTTCCGAAATTTGTAACTTTTTTTAAGTTAATTATAGATATATATATTAACTTATTTATTCGTAACACATTTAAATATACCTACACAAAGCATTGCCGCATACACACACCCATCTATACTTGTTGGCTTTTTTCGCGGGTGCGAGGAGCAGTGATCAAATTTGCTTGAAAAAAAAAAGAACAGATGAACAAAAAGAATAACTTGTTCGTTCATCAGAAAAAGAACGAAAGATTCGAATCTCTGAAATGAACGAAAAAGCACAACTCTATTAAAAAGGAAAGAGCTCTCGCCAGCGGAAGTGTGAAGTTGCTCTTTTTTGTGCAGGTGGTTTGACATCTCTCCACTGTCAACTTGACAAAATTCACAATAAATGCGGTGTCGTTATTAGATTTTCCATCAAATGCATAGAATAATACTAAGTTTTAAAGTGGACTTTTACGGTTTCATGAGTCGTGCTCACAAAGCTGTTTTTTCTGTAAGACCTGAGAAAGGCGATGAATTTAAAATGGCGTTACCGAAAAAGTCGCTTCTGCAATTCCTTCACCGACACGTCCTATTGGTCCTGAGCCCTTCCTGCCAGTAGGCCCGCAGGAAATTAGAGGGCATCTATTTGTAGAAGAGAGGGAAAAGAGAGAAGAACACTGGCGTAATATGCCAGGTCTGAGACAATCTAAGTTACTGTTAGGGGGTTACAACACAAATCGATATAGGGCATTAATAGGCCTTTCGAAAGATAACCTAAGAATCCTAACAGCTATTCTTACAGGACATTGTAGACTGAACAGTCATATGCAAAAGCTGGGTATAATATCGAGCAACATATCGTGATCGATCAGCGGAGACGGCGGACCATATACTCCTGGAGTGTGACGCAATCTCAAGACGCAGAGCTAAGTTTATGGGCTCACCATGGCCAGAGCATTCTCACATCAAATCCCTCAAGCCAAGTGAACTGCTAGCGTTCATCAGAGATGTCGGCTTGGATGAGGTGTTGTGAAGCAGCTGACGGCACAATAGACCAATGGTCGCAGTGCGATCCTCAATTAATTATCTATCTATCTATCTAATTCCTTCACCACTAATAATACATATGAGTCTTATTGACTCACTAAATCCACTATTACTACACCTCTTGTATACATACAATTTACTTCAACTGGGTGTGCACGTGGTACAACTTTATAGTTTTAGCAATACGAAAAAGTTAAGTAAAACTACAGTGGGCAGTATAGGTTAAAATATGAGATTTTATAAATGTCACAAGTTAAAGCTCTAGGTAGAGATATGTTATTAACTTTTTGAAATTTCATGTTTTTTTTTTGCATACGCTTTGATTAAGTGACCTATTATTTGTGTAATTTGTTCGCAATTCACCGAAAAAAAAAGAAAATTTTTGTAACGGGTCCAATAACCGATCCCAATAGATAAGGATGGTTATGACTATGGCGTTATGTCGTGTACCAACTTTGTCAGGTCCTTTAAGGATCAATTAAAGTGCCTTAACCTTGACGCCGTAGACGTAACCATGCCCATATCCATACCCATCTCCAATGTGATCGATTAATGGTGCCTTAACCTAAACATCGTGAAAATTTCATAAAAATTAAGAAAACGCAAAAAATTCCAAAAATATTCCACAAAAAATAAGTCTCCTAGTCATAAGGTATCCAAAACAATGAATACAACCTACAAACAGTTATTAAATTCACCAACTCGAATATTGTTAGGTTATGGGTATTGCGAGAAACTAAAAACCAATTGGTTGGCTATGGTATGGTTATGGCGTTAGCGTTATGGTATGGCACCATTAATCGATTACATAGATTTCCATAATGTAAGTCCGATCAGCTGTTTTATCTGGTTATGGTTTTATGGTTATAAGTCACCATTAACTGGGCCAGGGTAATTGTACATGACTGGCCCTTTAAAGAGAGTTTATGTTTTAGTTGAACTGGGCATCACTACTACAGAGTTAGCAAAAATAGTGTAAAATTTTAAGAGATGGAAGCACTTTTTGCCGCTGGAATGACAATACAATTTCAGGCCATTTCATTTGTTTGCAGAAATAAGGGATAAATTAAAACTTTCATAAAAGATATAGTAAAATGGTAAATAATAATTTATTAATTTTATTTTGTAGCTTTTTTGCTACGAAATCTTTCTTCAGCAGCTGTATTGCAATTAAATCTGTTTTAACTAAAGTAATATTCATGTACTTTTAGGCACGTCGTTATGATTCCCGCACAACTATATTCTCCCCAGAAGGCCGATTGTACCAAGTGGAGTATGCCATGGAAGCTATTTCGCGTGCAGGCGCTGCCTTAGGTATACGAGCACAAGATGGTATTGTTATAGCTGCAGAATGTCACACAACTAGTCCCTTGCTGGACAACGATATTTTCCAGGATAAGATATATAAAATTAATGAGTAAGTATTTAGCGCAAAAATGAACTTGAACAGTAAAATATACTGAACAAATTTTAGTCACATTTGTGTTGCCGTTGCGGGTATCACTTCGGATGCTAACGTTTTGGTCAATGAAATGCGTTTGATAGCACAGCGTTACCAATATAACTATGGTGAACCAATACCGCTGGAACAATTGGTATCGCATTTGTGTGACATTAAGCAGGCGTATACACAATACGGCGGTAAGCGTCCATTTGGTGTATCCATACTTTACATGGGATATGACAAACGCCATGACTTTCAACTATACCAATCTGATCCAAGTGGAAACTATAGTGGTTGGAATGGCACGTGTATTGGAAAAAGCTTTGGAGTAGCAATGTCCATGTTAAAGACAGAACTCTCAAATCGGTATTATGAAGATATAAACGATATGTGTCTTTTAGTAATTATAATTTAATTATTACAGTTACGATAACTCAGATAAACCAATTACAACTGAAGAAGCGAAGAAAATAGCTATAAAAATACTAGCTAAGTGTATGGAAGGTATTAATGCAGAGAAAGTAGAAATGGCTGTTACTACATTATGCAATTCACGTCCAGTCATTAAAATGGTCCAAAAGGAAGAAATTGAAAAATTAATAGCCAAACATAATGAAGAGGAAGAAGAAAAGAAAGCGACCACATCAGGGTCAACTTAGATCTTTATAAATACCATTTTTTAAACAAATATTTTATATATCTGAATAAAAATAAATTGTCAAATGTTTAAAACACTAATTTGACAATAAATGTATGCTTTTTATTTTTGTTAGAATGTCTCTATGAAATCTTAATATTAAAATATGGCAACCTGGTCTACAATTACCATGAGAGGGTTTCATGAGGCCGAGTTTAAGCAGCGGGCCGTGGTCGTCTGGCACGGCACCAGAATAGTTTTCTTTCTTTAATGAACATTATACAAATTTGCATCGTTGATGTACTTTTAATATATGTACATATGTATATGAAGTTATACCTTTTCACCGTCTTTGATTTTGACTCTCTAAGGTCCTAATCGGACAACATTTTACAGATGACTATATGTGTGAGCTGCTACTCCCTTAAGACAAAAATTTAGAAGCATGTTTTGAACAAGGTATTTGAATCATGTATTTCAAAATTAATTCATCAAGTAGGGTTGCATGTTTCATTAGTGGACCATTAACGATTTTGGGTAAAATTACAATTTTTTTTAACTTAATTTGGTGAAGAAAGAGATTTACGGTTTCGTTTACAAAAATTATTTATTATAGAGCTCAAGTAAAATGTTAAAGCTCGCCATTTTTATCGCCCAGTGATAAATTAGTCATAAACTCTCTCAACTTTTTCGTAGAATTTGATCATGTCCACCTTGGTCGGAGGCAAAGTAAAAGTCTAGAACAGCGGTCGACGGCTTATATGCGTCCAAAAATATCGGGAGAGTTTTCAAACGACGCGCTTCGACCTCGACAACAATAAACCGGAAAATAAAAATTGTAGCTGTTGGAGATTTTGCACGAATTTAATTTTGATCCCACATCATCGAGGGACCGGCCAAGGTAATTTTGTATAAGCGCCGCCGAGGCCGCCAATGTGGAAATGTGTTCTGTGCAAAAATACTTTGGATCCCACCACGCTTTCAAAGGGGTCCTGGGTAATTTTTCGGTTTTTCGTGAATATCTGTCTTTTGACACTACTCCCCGGCTCCGGCATAATTTGTTTGTGCAAAAACCAGAAGCCTTCTGAAATAAAAATTAGTTTTCGCATACAGCAGGATCCCTTTACCAATTCTTATTTATTGTCAACACATGGTGCACTATTGAACATTTTTTTATAATCTAACCATAGTGGACGGCTCACCTATCTAAAATTATAAGAGCGGTGCTGGAGTGACAGTCTTTTAAACAGCGTTAATAAATCATGTTTATTATTCCACAAGAAAAAAATGTTCATTTACAAATTTATTTTAACTTGGAAAATAGATGATGAGCAGCACAATGATCCAGCTCTGCTACATAGTCAAATAGCTCTTCCATACACGTTTCGGTTGTTTTGGATTTACTATTTACTCTATCGTTACATTGCTGGTACTTGCTATATAAAGCTTGTATATTTCCATTTTTTTGGCACTTTTCCCTCAGGGCAGTTTGCGGATCTACTAGTTCAGCTTCGGCGTCTTCAGCTTTAACTTCAGGAAGTAACACATTGCCCATAATCTTTAAAAATGCCATTTCCTATGATGTAATCGGGATTTGCAAATTTGTAGTACAATATATTTCGATTAGGGATGCAACTAGAAGATATTGGTATTCTTTTGCAGCGATTACTGAGTAGGTATCGAAAAACAATTTATCGAAAAATATATTAGGAGCGTTCCATTGAGTAATCGAACTTTATTAACCTTTAAATATCGGGTAAAAGTCTAGTTGAGCGGTCGACTGCTAATACGCGGTAGCCACGGTTATACCACACACCTGCACTTGACATGGCGTAGCCCAGGGTTATTTTTTATATGAGCGGCCAAAGGCCGCCAACGCAGAAAGGTGTTCTGCCCAAAATACTATGGATCCCACCCCCAGTTTCGGAGGTACCCGGGGGTCTTTTTTCGGGGTTTCGTTAATATCTTTTGAACGAGTTAAAATTTTTATTTTCCGCCTTCGGGTTATTAATACTGATGTCAAGTCGCGTCGTTTGACATATCTCTCGATATTTTTGCTAGCGTATTATCAGTCGACCCGTCAACTAGACTATTACCAAATATCGAAAAAACTGGTCATTACGGACAATAATTAAATTCTTGAGAAGATATTTTGAACTACATGCAAGTGAGTGCGGAAGCTTCTAAAGTCTTTTGAGGTGCAAATTTAGTTTTTGGAAAAAAAGTTTCGGTTTGCGGTTATTTCTTACCGCATTATTAACCCGTTATCCACCGGGCACATAAAAAAAATCAGTGTAATGTACCCTATCCAGGTGAGTCTATTCGAACCTCCTTCTCTAGTCTAAGGTGTATGTGAACTAATCATACGATAAATAAAAGTGTTAAAATGAAAATTAAATAAAGCAAAATTAAATTAAATACCTAAACCTAATAAAATTTAATAAATAATTAAAATATAATACACAAATTAAATAAAGTAATAAAATTAATTTAAATAATGAAAGTTAAAAATAAACTAAAATAACTTAAAATAAATTAACTAAAATTATAAAATATAATTATAAAACTAAGTAAAATAAATAAAATTACATACATAAATAAATAAAGTCAGATATTTAATTAAAATCTAATAGATAACATTAAATATATAGATAAAAGCAAGTATATGAATAAATTTACACAATTAAATAAAATTAAATAAATAATTAGAACAAGATAAACGAATACTGTGGAATAAATAACAAAAACTGAATGAAACTCTGAAAACAACAAAGAAGTTCACATGCCCCCTAATGTTTAGTTTCGTTTTCAGCATAGGGTCGTCTGTAAAATTCTTTCCCTTTGACTATCTAGATTGCGGCTCAAAGGTTTAAAATTGCCACACTAGCCACCAGGGTTGGGCGTTTACAACATTTTTTGGATTGTTTACACTTTCATTGTAAACAATTGTAAACATTTACCAGGATATGTCATTTCAACTTATATTGTAAACTGTCAAGTCAAACAGATCGATTTGAAAGCTCCAAAAAGTAACTTTTCATTTAATATAAATGAAAATTGACCAAAATAATGAAGAATCGGACAGTGAAAATGAATAAAAATAATAAAATACTAAATATTAAAGCGTACTTTTTTTTATTATTTTTTTACAAACTTGGAAAACTGTTTGAAAAATAGTGAAAATGCTTAATTAGTAGTAGATTGTTTCTGACTCATAAAAAAAAGGAAAAAAATTAATTCTTTACAATTGTTTACAAAAATGAATTGTTTACGTCAGGGATGCACCTTAACGTTAAGCTAATCGTTTATCAAAAAATTTCCACCGTTTCCGTTGAAACACTTCGAAATATTATCGATAAAGAAATTATCAAGATAAATTGTATCTCGTTTTTAACCGAAACGAAAAGCTTTCGTTTACGTTAAAAACGTTAACAAAAACGTGATACTTTATGTTTGAATTGTGCTGGCAATGCTATAGCCATGGTGAAGCCGTAAGGTGGTAACAACGAGGGCACATACACACACAAACTCCATGTAATTTGTTTGTGTAATTCGTTGGTGGTAATGTCAAAAATACTCTGAGAAATGTTCGTACTGTCAAAATTCATGAGAAAAGTTGCAATCAGCTTGGCGAATGCTTTCACCTTTAATGACTCCGCCATCAATCAGCTTTGCCAGCATAGTTTTAAATTAATAATCAACATAAACGATTTGATTTCGTTTTGATATGGCAGAAAACGAAACGAAATCATTTCGCTAATTTGACGTTTTTAACGTTAATAAACGAAACGAAATGACTTTGTTTCGTTTATTAACGTTAATTATCGTAACGAAATGATATCGGTTCGTTGGTTAAGCATGCCTGGTTTACGTAAACAATTGTTGTAAATAAAGTAAACAGTTTACAGGCACACCAAGCCGGGATAGTGTTGAATACCATAAACCAAGTAACAGATCTCGCATTAAAGGCAACAACAAAAAGTGAAACTTTTGCTGTGACATCACGCTTTTGAAGTATGTTTGAAATGGAGTAAAATGTAATAAAAGAGGACAATAAAAAACAAATCTATTTGACTTATATTTTTATTGGTATTTTTTGCATTAGGAAATTTAAATTTAAATTATAAATTTACATATCAAAAAACTTCGACAAAAAGTTCACAACGCTCCAAATTGCGAAAGATTAATGTCCTTTCCTCCACAGTAGGAGTCTTCAGTATTGGGCGCCGTCAGTCGTCACTATGATTCACGTATCCAGATCGAAGCTGTGCCAAAGTGACTCTCTGGAGATTCTGCTTTCCTCAATTACAAGTTTCGGTTATTGGACTTTGAGAACGAGGTTCGGCGGGCACTTATCGTCATAGGACTTACCGATTCTTTGAAGATGACTCTGAAGGACTTCCTTATGCTCTTTTGGTTCATAAGGCTTCTTGTGTGACGGATTTCTTCTAGTGCTTACAGAAGTGACTTCTTACGTCCCTGGCTCTTCCATCAGTTGTCTGTTAGGATGGCAAAGTTTCTGAGATTTCAGCATAAATTATTTGTTCTTCGTTTCGTTTCTCTCCTTGATGAACACTATTCCGCCTCTTGTGAGCACGGTGTTTTGACAGGCCTCCCTCCAGTGTTTTTTTTTCGCTCTGTGTTCATATTGGAGACGCGTAGCCTACAATCGGCTGGCCAGTTGCTTCAAAGCTAGTTACAGCGTTTCTTTGTCTTTGCCCAAAGTGCTGCCATCGGGGGACTTGAGGACTTTGCTATGGCTCTGAACTTGAGATACAATTGCGGCTACATTGTCACCAAAATGTAGGTCATTATCGAAGTCTCCCTCCAAAATTTCGGGCGTGGAACAGTTAGAAGCCTAATTCCATCGACGTGGATGTCTAATATTTCCAAAATTTGAGTGGTCCATTTACTGAATATGGTCGCTGAAGAATTGGCTAAGGAGATGGCTGAACTGTCCTTTTCATAGGAATTTACACATCCCTTAACAAAGCACTTCATTTTTTGATACAAGACCCGATTTGAAAATAGCAATCGCAAAAAAAAAATAATAATTTACAAAATTTAAATTTGTGACCGTTTAGAAAACACGTCAAAATTTAAAGAAAAATAATAATTAAGGAAACCGAAAACTTCAAAAGCGTTACGTCATTTGACAGTAACTTTTTCCTAAATTAAATTACAAAGACACGTTTGTGGCATTACGGCATCTTTAGTCATTCATTCATGGCTGAATACCATGGGTTGGGGAAGCATAGAGACGGTGCAAGGCTGAACATCAAAGGAGTAGAGGGGCATCGCGGTAATTAATTGGAGGAGAGAAGCAAACGGTGGAGAGAGGCAAAAGGGGGCAGCGGAATTATCCATGTGCCGCTGCCGGAATTCACAATTGTTTTCTATATTTCACTTAGATTTCTTTTAACTTAGAGATTTTTTGTTAATTTTAATTACCATCCATGTGCCTCGGCCTAATGCTGCAGACAATGGTGATTTATCGGTAACCTTAAACCAATTAGGCAAGGTGCACACGAGGCTACTTGTCATAGACGCTGCAGGCGAAATTTATACGCTTTGATACCGAACATATATATTTGAATGGAGAGCTGCATAGGAGGCGTCAGCTGCATGAAAGCGACAAAGCATAAAATTTTCGTGTAGCTAAGCGTACAGCAATATTGGTCGCTGAGCGTACGTACGCTTGAAAAAAAAGGAAGAACAAGATGTTTTTTTACATTTCTTTGTATGCAAATTTGTGTAATTAGTTAAAAAATGTTACTTTAGTTAAAAAAAGTGCGTGAAAGGTATATTACCAAAGCGAAAAAGAGTATTAAACTACACAACAGCTTGGTTAGACATTGTTGAAGCGTTTAAAAGGCTAAAAAGTGTTGGAAATAGAAATCACCCTTTTCTCTAGTCCGCAGTGGTTTAAAATTGCCTTTCATAACGTTTAATACCTATTTTCCTTTTATTTCGGGGACGGATATGGCTGAAGAAATTAAATTTTTTATTTTTTTTCAATAATTGTTTGCTTTTTGTAGCGACGCTCGAAACTAGCTTCGTGTGCAGATCTTGAGGCGTAGAGAAATTGTTGCTATATGAAATATCTTGTACGCGTCTATGACGCGTAGCCTCGTGTGCACCTTGCCTTAGGTGCCGTTTGTCGTATCGCTGTAGTCATATCCATAACGTAATCATCTGTTTATCGTTACGACGCTAAATCAAAAACCAATTGGTTGGCTACGATACGGTTAAGACTTTAGCGTCACCAATAATCGATTGCATTGATTCTCATAAGGTGGGTCGAATCAGCTGTTATAAGGTTACCGATAGGGTTGACGATACAGCACCTCTGACTGCAGCTTTAATAACCGACCGAACAAACCTATCGTTGCTTTGACGTTTTATTGACATCCCGAGGAAAGGTAAGAATAGTCAGCGAAATAAACACCCAAAACAAAGAAAGTCGACAGAAGAAAATCTTTTCTGGAAATATTTAATTTTTGCAAAATTTGTGAAACATATTTTATGAAAATTTTAGTTCCTGCATTTAAATAGTGCAATTTGAGTAATACAAAATATATTGCACGCGCATAAAACAAAATGACTGCTCCGCGTAGGTTGCGCAAAGAACTAACCGATCTGCAGGCATGTGGTCTGAAATCTTTCCGAGAAATCAATGCAGACGAGGAAAATCTATTACGTTGGACCGGCTTAATAGTGCCGGACAATGCGCCGTATAATAAAGGTGCATTTCGCATTGAAATCAATTTTCCAGCAGAATATCCATTTAAACCGCCAAAGATAATCTTTAAAACAAAAATCTATCACCCCAATATCGATGAGAAGGGACAAGTTTGTTTACCAATAATATCAACAGAAAATTGGAAGCCTGCAACACGCACAGATCAAGTGGTGCAAGCATTGATTGCCCTAATCAACGATCCCGAACCCGAGCATCCATTGCGTGCAGATTTGGCTGAAGAGTATTTGCGGGATCGGAAACGTTTTATAAAGAATGCTGAAGAGCATACCAGGAAAAACAGCGAAAAACGGCCGTCAGATTAGAGAAAAAAGTGCGTTGCCAAAAATTATTAAAAAATAAAAATAAATTACAAGTGGAACAAATAGAAAAAATTATAAATATATAACATAATACTTACATAGCATATACATAAATGCCGACATAGATAAAATTAGCATTTGCAGAAGAGTGTTCTATTACAAGCGTAACACATTTGTATATTGTAAAGAATTTGTAATAGCAATATGTTGGAGGTAGAATTATTGGTTATACATACATACATTAATGGAAATGGAAAAAGCAAGTCAAAAAGCTGTTGCACATGGTTTTGCTACATAAAATAGGTACTAAATGACTAACGACAAAAAAAATCAACATAAAGAGTCAACTATATTCATATGTACAATATATGTATATGCATATTATTTTCCACGTTTCACTTAAATAAGTCGTCATCTATATTTATGTACGTTTGACACATTTGTAACTAAACTATGTATAGCGGAGTCAAGTCAACTTTGTAATGCCACTTGGGATCTGAAAACCACTGTCTGCCCAATATTTAATGTAAACATTTGTGACTTAAAGGTGTGTAATAAATAATATGTTAAACAAGTAGAAAGTAGCTAATTAATGTTTATTTTTTAATAAGCTCTACTTAGAAGAAACGCCTTCTTCATATTCTAGTAGACGTTAACAAATTAGCATTTCCATGACGCAGTGTCAGCTCCTCTAAAACTACATATAAATAACCCCGTACTACCGAGAGGCGCCTTTTCTTAAGTATTTTTGATTTCATCTATCTCGTCTCTTGAATGAAGCCAATACATGGCAACTGGACGTTACAAGTCAAATTATATGCTAAAAGGACGACACAGAACATCCCTAAAATGCAAAAATATCCCGATAACTTAGTTGAATGTTACCGATGTCGACAGTCCTCTGCAAGATTTGGATTCTCTACGCTCCGCTACTGGAATCTTATGGTACTTGCCCGACTGCCGAGGAAATGATTTTTTTTCCTAATTGCAGATCTAACATTGTCCCATAACGTGTAGGCCACTTAACGTGTAGTGCCAGTGAGAGCTGGCAGGCGATATATGTGACCCGGTCTATGAAAAGGTGGCTTACGACTCAAAAAAGAAATTGCGAGAAACAGCTGTTAAAGATAAACAATGCATTTCTTCAGTTTCTTAGTAGTAGTAATTTTTTTTGAGTCATAAGCCACCTTTTTATAGACCGGGTCACATATATCTTTATTAGAAGTGACCAGAAGAGCGTCGAAAGTCAATTCGCTCTCTTAAATATCCTATCGCAACGAATTCCGCAAAGTAGGCAACAAATCTGCTTTCAACGTTAAGTTGCATGCTCATGCTGTTGTAGAAACTCACTCCGAGAGCTAAGCGAAGTGTTACGGATATGGTCAGTGCCCTGCAAGCTGTGAATAAGGTACGCTGTGGTACTAGCACGTTCTGACACAAGCCAGAAAATTGATTATTTTTTTAATATCTCGAGCCTTTTGGTTGGTTGCTGTGCTGCTCACTAGGCGCGGCGGTACCTAAAATCGCACAAGGCGTCATTACGATACCCTCAGCGGATTTGGGGGTCAGAATATACCCGCGGTAGGTAAGAGGCGACTAAAATACCAGATTCAAGGGGCTGTGTAGGGCAACCCTTCAGGTTGCCAGCGCAATATATAGCTTCTCTTCTTCTTTTTTTTTGGAGATATAATTTCTGTGGTAGGGATTCTTAAGATCTTCATAAAACCGACAATATTTTCAATTCAATAGGTTTTTCATGGCCCCACGCCAGTTACAAAATCAGTAAAGTTTTTAATATTTATTTTTCCACAGCTAGTACACAATGGTAATACCATAGAGCCCAGAACCACGAGTAGCAGCTTGCGAATTGATATCAATTTTAGTTGTTGTTGTTGTTGTAGCAATGCTCGCCCACCTAATAGCCGCGACCGATCACAAATTGTCATCAATATCCTCTAACGGGAGTCCAAGGAAACTTGCCGTTTCAACAGGGGTGGACCATAAGGAAAGGGGTGTTAAGAGGCGTTGGTTCCACATTACAATTGAAGAGATAAGAGATGGTTGGTGTCATGTGGGGACACATTGCAAGCGGGGCATATATTTTGTATGTCGGGGTTGATTCTGGATAGGTAAGAGTTTAACCTGTTACAGTATCCAGAACGAAGTTGAGCAAGAGTGACACGCGTTTCCCTGGGGAGTATGCGTTCCTCTTCCGCGAGTTTTGGATAATTTTCGTTAAGTACTGGATTCACAGGCAATTCCCGGCATAAAGGTCCGACGCCTGTTTATGGAGTTCACCAAGGACCTGCTTGTGTTTTTCCACTTCATACGGCTGGGTTCTCAGGAGCCGTATTTCCTCAAAATGCTTACGGAGATGACTCCTTAAGCCCCTAGGCGGTGCTGGTTCATCAATCAGATGTCTGTTGGGATGCCCAGGTTTCTGGGTATTCAACAGGAACTGTTTGGTCTGCATCTCATTTCTCTCCCTGATGGGGAGTATTCTCGCCTCATTATGCAGATGGTATTCTGGGGACATAAGAAGACAGCCCGTGCCGATTCTGAGAGCAGTATTTTGGCAGGCCCGTAGTTTCTTCCAGTGGGTAATTTTTAGGCTTGGCGACCATATGGGTGACGCGTAGCACGTAATCGGCTGGCTAATTGCTTTGTATGTAGCCATGAGCGTTTCTTTATCTTTTCCCCAAGTACTGCCAGCGAGGGATTTGAGGATTTTGTTACGGCTCTGAATTCTCGGAACAATTGCGGCTGCGTGCTCACCAAAATGTAGATCCTGATCAAACGTCACACCCAAGATTTTGGGCTGTATGACAGTCGGTAGCGTAGTGCCATCGACGTGGATGTTCAAAATGGTCGACATTTGGGACGTCCATGTTGTAAATAAGGTCGCGGAAGATTTAGTCTGTGATAATGCCAGGTGTCGCGAGGCGAAAAAACTGGGGAGATCAGGGAGGTAGCCGTTTATTTTTATTGCATAGCGCATTGATCTTTGGGCCTGGACCTGTGGCCATTATTGTGCAGTCATCGGCGTAGGAAACGATTGTGACTCCTTCCGGTGGTGAAGTTAGCTTAGATATGTAGAAATTAAACAAAAGTGGGGATAGGACACCACCCTGTGGCACCCTTGTTTAATTCTCCTTGGTTTTGATGTTTCGTTTCTAAATTGCACCGATGCCTGCCGACCACCCAGATAATTTGCGGTCCACCTTTTAAGACATGGGGGAAGGGTAGACCCTTCCAGGTCTTGCAGTAACGAGCCATGGTTGACCGTATCAAAAGCTTTTGATAGGTCTAGCCCTACGAGTACTGTTCTTTGGTGGGGGTATTGATTTAAACCGCAATTTATCTGGGTGCTAATGGCATTTAGCGCGGTGGTAGTGCTGTGGAGTTTTCTGAAGCTAGCTGCAAATTTGCTTGGAAATAAGGGAGCTTCAAGCGTCTTTGCCACTGGCGATAGGAGAGATATCGGACGACACGACTCACCTATGTTAGCTGGTTTCCCAGGCTCTAGTAGCGGGACCGCCTTGGCCATTTTCCATTTCTCAGGTATGACAAAGGTGGAAAGAGACAGGTTGAAGACATGCGCTAAATATTTGAAACCCTCTTTCCCTAGGCTTTTAAGCATCGACATGGCTATGCCGTCTGGGCCCACTGCTTTGGATGGTTTAGCACGACCAATGGCGTCCTCAACCTCTTTAGCGGTGATGGTGATTGTTGACGCGCTGAATTTGTGTTTATGTGCGTGTCTATTGGCTCTCCGTCTATCTTTGTCGACCGTAGGATGCATTATATATTGTCGACAGAAAGCGCTCGCGCATTTTTTCGCGTCCGACAGCACTTTGTCGCCAAAGGCGATGGAACATTTGTTGTTGTTGTTGTTGTAGCGATTAGGTTACTCCCCGAAGGCTTTGGGGAGTGTTATCGATGTGATGGTCCTTTGTCGGATACAGATCCGATACGCTCCGGTAACAGCACCATTAAGGTGCTGGCCCGACCATCTCGGGGACAATTTATATGGCCACATTAAACCTTCAGGCCATCCCTCCCTCCCCACCCCCAAGTTCCTTGAGGAGCTTGGGGTCGCCAGAGCCTCGTCTGTTAGTGAAACGGGATTCGCCGCTAGAAGGTGAGGTTGACAATTGGGTTGGAGAAGCTATATATTGCGCTACACAACCCCTTGAATCCCATGGAAAATTTGTCTTTGTGCTTAGTCGGATTCGATAGGGACTTTACGGTGGACCAAAGTTTACCCACACCGGTAGAGAGGTTACAACCTCTTAGGTGCTCCTCCCATTTCGCCAGCTTGTGTTCATCCACAAGCAATCTGATGCGTTGGTTTATATCCCTTATTTGAGGGTCGCCTGGATCAAGCTGTCTTATAAGGTCACGTTTTCTCGCTAAGTTTGCGGCCTCCGCCGGGAAGTGGGGCCGTATTTCGGGAATTCTCCCGGCGGGAATGAAATGTGCCGAGGCGGATTTAATGACCTTACGGAAGGCACGCTCCCCTTGGCGGGCATCAGTCGGGATAGGGAGGGCAGTAAAGCGGTTGTCTGTAAAGGATTTATATTCTTCCCACTTTCCTTTTTTGAAATTTATGAAAGTGCGGTTTTCAGTGACGATGAAGTCGGCGTTACGCTTAAGCGAAATAAGTATGGGCAGGTGGTCGGATGCCAATGTTACCATCGGCTGCCAGCTGACGCAGTTTACGAGTTCTGCGCTCACGATTGAGATATCTGGCGAGCTGTGACAGCTTCCTACCATACGTGTGGGGGCGTCTCCGTTTATTGTGCAGAACGTCGTTTCTTCTATTTGATCCGCCAACATCTCACCCCTACTGTCCGCCCGCAAGTTTGAATGCCATAGATCATGATGGGCAGTGAAATCGCCTAAGATAATGCGATTGTTGCCAGTGAGTAAAGCCCTGATATTAGGGCGGTATCCACTGGGGCAACAGGTGGCAGGAGGGATGCAGATGTTGATGATTTCTAGGTTTGCATCGCCTGACGGGACAGATAGACCTTGACGTTCTAAGACATTGTCCCTGCGGTCGATGCCAGGATCAAATATATAATATTGCACAGAGTGGTGTATGATAAACGCGAGACCGCCTCCATTTCCGCTCTCGCGGTCTTTCCTGTGGACATTATACCCAGAGCAGGTCTGCAATGCAGATCTTGCTGTGAGTTTAGTCTCTTGAATCGCAGCAATGCGGATGTTGTGCCGCTTCATGAAATCGACTATCTCCGTAATCTTCCCAGTTAGTCCATTACAGTTTAACTGCAGAATTCTGAAGTGCATAAGGGGAGACGTCGCCACTCTGGGGGTAAGTGATGGGTGACTACGCCTGGGTTGTGGAAGGCCAGGACGCAATTGCTGTTGTGGCCCTGGGACTGGGCGTCCTTGGGAAAGCATTGGGGTACCCGGATGATTTGGGTTTGCGACCTGGCAACATGGCGCGATGAAACCCGTCGGGGGGTTGCCGTCGCGGAGGCCAGAACATCTAGGAAAGTGGCACCACCCAAGGCAGGAGCTGCATTGGGCGGATGTCGCAAACCTATATATTCTGTGCTGGCAGACGGTGCAAACGGAGGTAGGGACTAAGAGTCTGATTCCCTGACCTGCACGATTGCTGCCGGAAAAGAGGGGGGAGAAGACGGGGGCAGGGGCTGATGATCAGCATTGCTACCAACTCTACTACGAAGGTAGTAGTTATGAGTGGTATCAGCTGTTTGAGTTGTTGGCGCCGTGGGGCGCAGCAGCAGCGGGTACTTGTTGTGGCTTGCTGAGCAGCGGGGCTGCTGGAAAGTAGTGGGGGGGGGGGGGGGCACTTAGGAGTAGACTACGGGACGCCCTTGGGCGTGAACAGCAAGGAGCCACAAAAGATTTATAAAAGTTACGTGGACGTCGGGTTTTGGGATCAAGCCCAGAACAACCTGTCCAATGCAACCATCCCTTGCACGAGACACACTGAACAGAGTATGACCGTCCTAAAAAGATTCTTTTCCGGCAGATGCAGCAAAACCATTTCTCAGGACCGGGGTCAGGAGACGGACCCGGATTGGATTCGATGCCTTCCCGGAGTAAGAGAATATGGAGCAGTCCTGCTGCAAAGAGCTGCTGGGAGGATGACAATTTGTGGGAGGGACGAAACAAATTAGTTGGGGTCACACTGAAATGACAGTCGTTGGTCGGGAAAAATCCCGAGTCGCTCCGGTACATAGAACCGACTGCCTTGGGTAGTAATTGTTCGTAATTTAAATTGAGATTGGTGTTTCAATGGCACCACACCATGTTATAATCAAATTGTCGAATTTATTAATAAATGTTCACAAAAAGTGAATTCAAAATTTTTGCAATCACAATTGCAATTTAATGTAGTTATGCACTGAGTATTGCATAGATTTTAACACGAGCTGCTTATTCAGCAATCAATTGTCCATTATAAACCGTAATTTGTTCCGTTATAATTCCAAGAATTTTAATAATTTCCAGTATATGGCCTGTTGCCATGTGCCAAACAGTCCCATTACGATCCGACAACCACCATCTGACTCCAGGTCAGTGAAGCCCTGCATCTCCCAACTCCGCCGAAAAGCCAGAAGGAAGCACAAAGCCAACCTTGAGGCCTATTTAAATTTTCGGCTCAACTAAAAAAGCCCGACAAATTGCAGTTGAGCCGACGATGACCCGCACGACCACTCCGACGAAACGACTAGAACGGAATGAAACCCAATTGTCAACCTCATCTACCCGCGGCGAATGTCGATTCACTAACAGACTAGTCTCTGGCGACCCCAAGCTCCTCATGCAACTTGGTGGTGGGGAGGGAGGGATGGACTGAAGGTTTAATGTGGCCATATAAATCGCCCGAGATGGTCGGGCTAGCACCTTAATGGTGCTGTGTTACCGGATCGAACCGGATCTGCTACATCAACAACAACAACAACAACGATACATTTTCCCTTGGAAAAATTATTTGGTAAGCTGTTGCACCCATAGTAAGAGGGTATCTGTTTCTGTGGAACCCTCTACGCGGAATCCTAAGGACTGTAACTTAGTAAACTCCTTTTTTCTGGTATTTAGGTCACGTTTGTTTGGTGACCGTAGAGCACCAATTTCGAATCACGGGCTTCTTGTTATAACATGCAAGTCAACGAAATGAGTGCGATGGTCGTTAAGTTTTCTTTTTCTTTCTTCTCACTTCTATTTCTATTAGATGTAGACAGATAAAGCAATGAATTATTAGGTTGGGAAAACTACTCCATTGTAATAGAGTGTACATAAATTGTATGTTATTAAGCTCTAACTTTAATTTGAACTCATACACTTTCCTCTTCCTAGGTTACTTACTTACTTACTTAATTGGCGCTTAACCGTCTAAACGGTTATCGCCGTCCAACAAGGCGCGCCAGTCGCTCCGCCAACCGGCGCCAATTGGTCACACCAAGGGAGTTTAAATCGTTTTCCACCTGGTCCTTCCAACGGAGTGGGGGCCGCCCTCTACCTCTGCTTCCATAGGCGGGTTCCGATAGAAACACTTTCTTGGCCGGAGCATCATCTTTCATTCGCATAACATGGCCTAGCCAGCGCAGCCGCTGCGTTTTAATTCGCTGGACTATGTTGATGTCTGCGTATAGCTCGTACAGCTCATCATTAAATCTTCTTCGGTACTCGCCATCGCCAACGCGTAGAGGTCCATAAATCTTTCGAAGAACTTTTCTCTCGAACACTCCCAAAGCCACTTCATCTGCTGTTGTCATGGTCCATGCTTCTGCCCCATATAGCAGGATGGGTACGATAAGTGACTTGTAGAGTATGATTTTCGTTCGTCGAGAAAGGACTTTCCTTTCAATTGCCTACCTAGTCCAAATAGCATTTATTGGTAAAATTTATTCTTCGCTGGATTTCAGTGCTGATGTTGTTGCTAGTGTTGATGCTGGTTCCCAAATAAACGAAGTCTTTTACTATTTCGAAATTATGGCTGCCAACAGTAGCGTGGTTGCCAAGGCGCATATGCGCTGACTCTTTGCTCGATGACAGCAGGTACTTCGTTTTGTCCTCATTCACCATCAAACCCATCTTTACCTATTCTTTTTCCAGTTTGGAGTAAGCAGAACTAACAGCGCGGGTGTTTAGGCCGATGATATCAATGTCATCAGCATATGCCAGTAATTCCCAGGTTAATAAATTATATTCGCGAATAAACTACTCAGCAGTGTAATCCGCTTTTTACTTATACCGACAGAAGTTCCAAGATAGGATGCCATACTGGACATGTGACTATTTTAGGCTGCAATGCTCTGTGAATTCGTTCCTTGTTCTTTAGCCTTTATGAGCTTGACTCGCAATTTTCGAGGTTGGGCTTGGTATCATCTTACCACTTCCGAACTCCTCCTTTGTTAGTTAAATGGAATATATTAACCTAAGCTTAACTGGAATTCAATTGAATGTAATAAGAGTTTTTTGAAATAACAATCTAGTGCGTAAAAAATTCAATTATATTTATTGTTAAATAATTTAATAAAATTAATAACTTAAAATTCTTCATAAGCAGTTGATTATTATAACTATGAAGTGCTTTTGCGAATTCGTTACGATGTAAATTTTCAATAGGCATAACGCATAACACATTTGGATCGTCGGCGAGCAAAGTTTGTAAAAAATTCAATTATATTTATTGTTAAATAATTTTAGTTCTTCACGAATAACTTAAAATTCTTCATAAGCAGTTGATTATTATAACTATGAAGTGCTTTTGCGAATTCGTTACGATGCAAATTTTTAATAGGCATAACGCATAACACATTTGGATCGTCGGCGAGCAAAGTTTGTAACCTTTTCAATGTATCCATTTGCTCTGGTGTATACTTAGAACTCTTGGTGTGCAGCTTAATTTGGAAATGAGGTTCACCACACAACGTTAAACGCTCGAAAATGTATGTGGACAAATAAAGTAATATAGATACTGAAAGGTGTGTTAAAAATGCATTGTTAGTAAAAACTAGTTGACTTGGTGGCTTTTCGCAAATAGCATCAAAAAGTTTTAAAAATAATTCTTGTTGATGGCGGGAAGAGCTTTGAACGTGGTTATCGCTTAGTGGAATTTCCTTCCCATCCACAACACATATATATTTGATAATGGATATGGGATCAGACCCAAATATATCTTTCATCTTCTGATGCATTTGCATTATATAGGGATGAGCAAACATGCTGCTATGTAATTCTGCAAATGGAGCGCCACGATATATACGTAGTACATCAAGAGAATCCGTTGCAGTTTTGGCTGAAACTTCTTCATACACAAAATCATGCGTATTATCTAATGATTTTTCTAAAAAATTCAATGCACAGTGTATTTCAAATATGCGCTGTTCCAGAGAAGTAATCTTTGCCATTTCACGCTCGGAGTATGAGCCTCTACAGAAAGGCGCAGATTGATAGATTTCATCAGTTTTGGGGTAGCCATATAAAATCTTATCTTTTTCTGGAATGTTGTAGACCTTATAACGTCTGTAGAATTCATTTGCTATAGCAGTACGTAATTGTTGTTTATATGTAATTTGACGTCGTGTAGGTTTAATCTCATATGCCTGAATATTTGATTCGATAGATTGAATTTGTAAATTCATAAAGAGACGCGCGCATATCTCATGCTGTAGCAGAAAATCCTTTGGTAAGGAAGATTTGGGAAATAGTGGTAGTATATTGGCACATTCTACATTTTTCAGCATCAATTGTAAAGTCTCGCTCAAGTGAGGTGTTTGCTTACGATAACCAATACATATGACATACACCTCTGAATTGCCACGCTTCGAAGTAGCAGGCTTATAGACATGCACTGCATCAAAGGCGCAATTAAGCAAGAAGAGTTTACAAACATTTGTAGATTCAAAAAGCGTAAACATTTTCACTACAAAGCAGCCACCTTCCGCCAATATAGTTAAAGCAGCTGTGATTTCGGCGAAATGGAGCGTTGCCACAACTTCCTCTTGACAATCTGGCGTATCAGCGCAATCTATAGAACCATCCGCAGTAATGAGGTTAACATCGCTGCCTAAACGTTCTTTGCATTTCGCCTGCATTTGCTCAATATGTGCACGATCAATAATATTGCCAGTAAAATCATCATGCATTAGCCAATTATCAAAAGTGTGAAACATAAAGCGATCATCTGTAATCATGCCGCCAGTAGGATTGCCTTCATAATACGGATTGAGCGTAGTGGAGAGCCAACGCCATTGAACCTATTTGTCCATAAACAAAAAAGCCATGATTTAAATATTTTTTACTTGCCTTAAAACTTCCTTACCTCTTCTCGCTTATACGTTGAATACAAATAATGATTCAAAGCAGCTATAAAAGCTCCCGGCAATTCGCATAAATGCAATGAATTTAGTTTTGGACCCTTTACAAGCGGAAAGGCATGCAGGCATTCAAAGAATTTACACCAAGCCACAGTAACAAATTCAGCTTTGGTTTCTTTTTTAAGTCGCCATGGAATTTCATTTGTGGGGTCTTGGCGTCGCGTATGTTGGCTCCATTCTTCAAGTGCATAGTCATTCAATTTACACTTGACATCATTCAATTTGATTTTCAGCTCCTGCAGTGATTCAAACTGATAAAATTCACCAAGCAATTCTCTCGGTGGCGGTAATGTCCAACTGTTCTCATCCCGTCCCTTCTGATAGTGAAATTTTTTTTCGAATACACGATTTATTTCCAAATGGTTTTTAGTAATATGAGAATCCATACCGGGACTTGCCGCAGTTTGGTACAAGGGCCTACGCGGCACCAAACGTTCCATTGAGTAATCCATGACTGAGAGTTGGTGATTTGGTTCGATGTTTAAATTATAAGATAATTTAGTTAAATCTATTTTTTTTTTAAACAATTACATTGTTTAGAAACTCCACTACGAACAATTAGGAATAAGTTAAGAACATTGTGAACATAGTAAATTTTACCAAGTAGCGCAACTAACAGCTAATCGGTGAAAATTCGCACATTCACACGCACAGTTCTCGACTCAGTTTCAAAAAAAAACTTTAGATTATTAAACTCAAATTTTAAAGTGAGATAATCCTTACGAATTTATATATATAGAATATATAAGGCGTTTCTGTTGTTATTAAAACAATAGTTTTATTTATATTAAAGCTTTTATCATTTTTTTTTTTAACTTTGAAAAAACTCCGAACACCATTCCTGCATTATATGACATTCGACTGCCTAGTCCACTGCCTTCCACTCTATTCGCAACAATACCTCTATTTAAGCTGCCAAACTATATATTAAACAATGATTGTGAATGATGACAAACTGTGATCTCTTCTGCATAAACGTCAAAATTCCAAAGTGATTGGATCACCTGATTCGTATTTGACTATCGCTGTCTCATTCTGTATCTCTTTCTATCACCCGCTGAAGATGGGCGCTGCCATATTGAACAGCCTGTCAAAACGCTGAAAAGTAGCCATATTGAACAGCCTGTCAGGCAGTTGACAGATAAGAGATCACACTTTGTCATCATTCACAATGGTTAAGAAGTTATGTTTTTTTTTGGATCTGAGAGACACTGATCATTGTAAATTTTACCAAGTAGCGCAACTAACAGCTGATCGGTGAAAATTCGCACATTCAAACGCACAGTTCTCGACTCAGTTTCAAAACAAAACTTTAGATTATTTAATTCAAATTTTAAAGTGAGATAATCCTTACATATTTATGTATACAGAATATATATGGAGTTTTTGTTGTTATTAAAACAATAGTTTTATTTATATTAAAGCTTTTATGATTTTTTTTTTTAAATTTGAAAAATCTCCGAACACCATTCCTTCATTATATGACATTCGACTGCCTAGTCCACTGCCTTCCACTCTATTCGCAACATAACCTCTACTTAAGCTGCCAAACTATATAGTAAACAATGCACTTCATTCGCAAGCATCATATGGCAAGGTGCTTATGAGAGCCCTTAAAATGCCAGGTTGTCTTAATTCTTATTCCTCAATTTTTATAAGCATGGAGCTGCCGGATCGTAACTTCGCAATTATGTTCTTGCTTTGTGTAGATTCTCAATTTTTTTGTATCTCCGATTTAAGCTGGAGACATTGGTGCTTTATCGGTAACCGTATCGGTAACATTTTAACAGCTGATTCGACCAACCTAATGAGAATCAATGCAATCGATTATTGGTGCCGCTAAGGTCGTAACCATGGTAAAGTTTTTTTTTTGAAACTGAGCCGAGAACTGTGCGTGTGAATGTGCGAATTTTAACCGTTTAGCTGTTAGTTGCGCTACTTGGTAAAATTTACAATGGTCTGCAGCTTATGCGGCAGTTACCCACGAACGTACGTACCAAAAACGTGTCAGCTGACACGACCTATCTTATGACTGTACAATGTAAACGAAAACTCACCGAAGTGCAACGCCCGTACGTACGTAGCCCGGAACGTAGAAATCAAAACAATTTTGATTTTTTTCCGTAAGAACGTGTCAGCTGATCGCTCTCTCACTAGACAGAGTTGCCTAGTAAACTTTTGTGCGCTAACTTTTGACCGTTTGCAGTTTTATGCAAAAATACCTAATTAAAGTTTGAAAAATTTTGAAAATAATTCGAAATAATTATGTAAAAGTGCACATTATAAATATGTAATATATTTATATTTATTTAATATTAATTCCAGCCTTTTACAACATCAAAAATTAAATTGGAAAAGTTGATGTTTCCATAAGCATGCATGCAAAATGGTCAATGGCAACAGTGCTTATCTGTAAACAATACACACACAAATATGTTATGTACATGTACACTGACGCACACATTGGTTCCTACGGGCTTGAGGGTTCGGTCAAAGGTGTTTCGTACGATAAACGTCCGTACGTACGGCACACGTCGGTCGGTAATTGCCGCTTAACTGCCGCATGACACGTTCTTACGGAAAAAATCAAAATTGTTTTGATTTCTACGTTCCGGCCTACGTACGTACGGGCGTTGCACTTCGGTGAGTTTTCGTTTACATTGTACACTCATAAGATAGGTCGTGTCAGCTGACACGTTTTTGGTACGTACGTTCGTGGGTAACTGCCGCATAAGCTGCAGACCATTGTAAATTTTACCAAATAGCGCAACTAACAGCTAATCGGTGAAAATTCGCACATTCACACGCACAGTTCTCGGCTCAGTTTCAAAAAAAAACTTTAGATTATTTAACTCAAATTTTAAAGTGAGATAATCCTTACGAATTTATGTATATAGAATATATAAGGCGTTTTTGTTGTTATTAAAATAATATTTTTATTTATGAAAAAGCTTTTATCATTTTTTTTTTTAACTTTGAAAAAACTCCGAACACCATTCCTTCATTATATGACATTCGACTGCATAGTCCACTGCCTTCCACTCTATTCGCAACATTTTATTATCCACCCTCCAAGGTGACAAAAAAGGATGATTGTTAAAGGAATTCAACCACTAGCCAATCGGCAGATATTGAGGGCCAGCAGCACAATCCTTCATAAAAACCAGTAAAGAACTTTGCATGTACAGTTATTTTAGGGATAACCAATAAAGTCTGAATACATTAAAAAAAGCTTACCGTATCGCTCTATCAAAAACTAAAAAGCTGACTTTTTTAATAGCAACATTAATCATTTATTTAATTGTTTTTGTTTCATGATTTTACATTTTACAACAACATACATACAATACACTAATTTTTTGTTCAGCAGTTAAACAAAGTATTGTTTCGGAATACAAGAACAACAAAATACAATAGTATACATTTAGGGCGGGTCAAATTGTATGGGGAAAATGGGGGAAAAAAAACTTCAGGTGCACATCCAGTTTCTGAATCTATGGGTTATACTGAGTAATATTGTCCATGGGACCATAGGTCTGAAATGAATTTCGAGCCTTCCTAATTTTGTTAGAAAATTTATATCCCTATCCTAATCCGAATTTGACATTTATTTTCATGTATTTTATTTGTATCCTATTCGGATTGGGATATACAATTTTCTAACAAAATTAGGCAGGCTCGAAATTCATTTCAGACCTACGGTCCCATGAACAATATTACTTCGTACGACCCAAAGATTCAGAAACTGGATGTACCTTTTCAACAGTAAATTTGACCCACCCTAGTATACATGCACTTATTTCTAGTAGAATTAGTAGTATTCTAACTTATGTTCAGTTATGTAATCATATTTAAATGTGCATTATCAAGGGAGTATTATTTTGTGATTTAGTCACCTTAGGACCACTCATGCCCATTTTACGCTGACCGACATTTTATTTGACACATCGTCGAATGATTTCTGTTAAATAAACACCGATCAGCATTCATCAAAATAGAAGAAACTGTCCTAAGGATATACAGCTTCACAGGACAGTTTCAAGAGATTGGGACGCTACGGAAGTTATTTTACCTAAGTCGGAAAAGGACTTTTAATTTTTTCATACATCGCAGCTGGATAACGAGATAAATAACACGAGGATGACGAATAAATTTCTTATACTACACCCGTATTTTTAATTCATAGAAGCATTATACGGATTGACACAGGCGCAAACAGTCGAAACCGAACTCGGAATCAGATATCGAAATCAATCGGGACTTCCGACAATTCGGAGACGAAGTTCCATAACATCCCTACTAGAAATATATGTACGCTGCAATTGTATGTAGATATGACTGCAGTAAAGGTACGCATGTGGGTGTGTGAAAAAATGGCATTTTAGGCGTGTGTATGTGTATAGAAGTCTGAGCTCGTGTAGGCAAGGCAACAACAATAAATCGAACCATTCATCGATTCTTTGAGATATCTGAAGCTAATCGGAAGCGCTAGAGAGAAAAAATAGTCCTAAGCTTGCTTTTTTCAACGCAGCAGGTCCATTATTCGGGTCTCAAAACCTGCTATCGTCGGTGGTCTTAATTCCATTGAAGTATATCCCGTTTTGACAAGTTTGACCGGTTGCATAGTTAGTTGCAGAAATATTACTTTGCAATGGTTCTATAAGCTACCACGCAATCTGTAAACAAGCATTATTTAATGGGCGTTGGTCAGCAATCACCTGCTCAGGCGGTACGCTCACTCTCTCCTCAAACTCACGGCGTACGCAGATGACGTTTCGGTAATCATAAGTCGCAAATACCTGCAAACAGCTAGATCTCTGATGGCTCAGCTGCTTTGGGATATGTATTCCTGCGGCTCTGACGACCGGATGGTTATCTTTAGCAGGAGGTTAAAGTTTCTGAATTTAAGTAGCAAAGCTAGGAGGTGCAAGCTGGCAGCACACACACAAAACAAAATATCTAGGAGTAGTTCTAGACACCAAGCTGTCGTGTAGGCTCAATATGGAGGAGACTGAAGATGGCCCTCGCTGCATTGCATGCATGTGAAAATAATGCTGAGGTGTACAAGCGGCTTATCGTCCTCTATACCTTATAGCGATTGTGAAGCCTATACAGTACAACGCTACCTTTAATTCTCGGACAGCAACACAAAAAGGACATTTACTTAGGAACTAAAGCGATTATACAGACTAACAACCCTCAGTATAACAAGTGATTTGATAACCACGCTGACAGTGCTATTCGCTATTCTGGACATCCCGCCTGTAGAGTTAGTGGGCAAGAACATAGCGTTCATAAATGCAACTAGGCTTAATGCCTCAGAGCAGTTAGAGCTCGTACCTAACCACCATAGTAGTACAGCATCATCATATTGTAACGAATTTACTGCAAATCCTCTTATTTGCCCCTCTGCTAACGTTCGAATCACTAAACTGTTGAATAAATAACTCCAATATTGAATAATGGAAAAATGGCCTTTATTAAAGTACTTCACAAAAACACTTATGCTTTGCAACGAATAGCTTGCTTAATAACCAAACTGAGTGATAGCTCAAATGAAACTGCTCTATTGCCCGACAGATAGCGTGCTTAACTGAAAACTGCTCTAGCGCCTCTACCGCTGGTGCTTTTATACTCTGTGATTTCCTCGTGGCATCTTCTAGGCGCTTCCAGAATTTACTTAGTTACCGCCATATAATTATAACTACAGATGCACGTATATAGCTTCTCATATGCGTGTATTTGTGAGCGAAACTTCCACACTTACAATTGCATACTTTTGGGAGCATCTGAGATAAGATATCTGCATGTGTTTGTGCGTCTCTTCTCTGCTGCGTGTACGTACATATGTGTAGACATAATGATTTATTCGTTTACGTACATACAAGTGTAGCAGCTTACTTCATTTTTGTTGTAGCTTTATTTACTTTGTATCAGATTATTGATGAGAGTATCACTTAGTGTCACTAATATTCGTCACAATATATTGAGCGGAAAAATAACCCCACACGGCAAAGTGTATTGGCGTACAAAGCGGTACAAGTTAGAATGAAAGCAGAGAAATATATACATCTGGCTTCGGTTTCCGGTTCCAAGGCCATAGACGGTAACGGAATCACTTAAAAGAGGGTAAACTTTCTTTTCGTGATGAGCGTTCTTATAGTGCACTGCTTTTTGGCACTATATCCACATAAATTAAGTCTGGTCTGTGAAAGCAAATGTAGTAACTCAGACCTGTAGGATGCAATGGCTGACCATATAATGTGTTCTTGTGTTGCACTCGCCAGGCTTTATCTACTGGAACACAATTGTCCGATCTATAGGCAGCAAGTAGTACTTGCGAAGGGAACAGAGTTGGGGTGTTCAGTTTGGTCAAATGAACTTCAGGTGAGAGCCTTATGAACTGGTCAGTTCAACCTAACATGAGTTTTGTATATTTCTCCATGAGCTTTCTTCTTCACCCCTTCATTCAGGTCACAGAAGGCAGGCACCCTTGGCATTCGGTTTGAAAAAGGCATAAAGATTACTGCATCTATTAAATTGGCGCAATTTAATTACTTTGAACTTTTTATTCTGTAGCTCCATTCGATAGGAAATGTGACTCGAAAACTTTAAAATTTCATAAATTTTTTTTTAAACCAAAGAAATTCCTTTCAAGTCGAGGAACATAATACGAGCTTTTTTAATTATATGTAGAGGGGAATGGTCTCATTGAATATTATGTATTATAGTTGATTGTCTTCATTTATTAAAATCTATATAGTTTTTTAATTATTATTCATTGCTTTTATTGCATGTTAAGCTTAAATGTAAAATATTTTTCTTAATAATTCTTTAAGTGTTCTAAGCGTGTAATCCTTAATTTAAAAAACAATCGTGCAATCATTTGAAAAACTTTTAAAACATGTTTTATAAAACCCTTAATTCTTTTTATTATTCTTTTGTATATGTTTAAATAGGCGAGGAGTTCATACCAAAAAGCAATAATAACATACAAAACGTTTCGAGAAAATTGTAAATTGTTTAATAATAAATCAGTTTTGGAAATATACACACTGTTTGGTGAAAAATAATTACATCTCTAAGGCCCGGTTTTTTAGTAGTTAAACTCCATCTACAGAGCAGTTTTTCAGTCACGGTTTAAGGTCGCATTTGGGTGAGGTTTTTTTGTACGGCAACATTGGTTTCTTATTTTCATTATTGTAGATGCGGCAAGAGCTGGTTTTTGTTTACCCAACAAACTTGGAATAAAAAATATTTCAGGAATATATATCTAGTTCTGTTTATTTCCGACATCATTTTCTAATTAATCTTAAACCTGATAGTTCTCAAGTTGATATCAGGCATCATTCTCCCATCACTATCCAACCTTTGAGAAATTTTGTAAAATTTGTAGTTCTCAAGTTGATCTCTAACGTCATTCTCAAATTATTCACCAACCTATTAGAGATTTTGAGAAACGTTCTCAAATGAATATCCAGCATATTTCTTCAGTTGAAATCCTGCATTGTATATCGAATTGAGTTGGAGTTGAAATAAAATCTTCTCCAAGGTTGAAACCACCAATCACAACAGATGTTTATTGTGAGAAATAAACACTTGTTCGGTAGCAGCAATGAAGCATTATAAATTAAAAATAAATAATACGTGTTTTTATATATCTTTTGAAAACACTGTAGTACTGAAATCTTACATTTGAGTTCAATTAGAGAACACTTGAACACAAGTTTAGAACTATTTTTTTCAACTTAAGCAAAGGCATTTATTGTTTTATAAAAATTCCTTTTTTTTTGAGAATGCTGTGATTCTCAAATTAAGCCACTGTTTCGAAACAACTCTAAAAATTTATGAAGTATGCTTGTATATATACACATTAGCCGTGTTTTTGCACGTATATACGTCTACGTTTGCGGTTAAAAAAAAACGCTTATCCTCACTTAGATAATGTTTAGGAGACCCATCTAGCCGCAACTAGCAACAGAACATGTTGTACCGAAAAGCGGAGACACAAATCTCCGTTGGTCATACTGTATAATCTTTAGCTGAATCGGCTGCGGTGAATAGTGGACACACACCATTTGTAGAGGCAGCACATAGAGGTGAAATATAGACACATATTTCGGTTGCATCTGAGTATACTGCGCATTGAAATTTAGGATTACTAAATTTTCTGCGCAGCAACTTCAGAAGAGTTTAACGCGTAGCAGTCCATATTAAGTTTAAGCATAAACGTATATAAATGTAAAAAACACAGCTATTATCACTGCACGATTTCTCTGGTTGACATTCTACTTGAACATTCCTTCTGTTCCTATCTTATTTTATTCTTTTTACATTTTCAAATCACAATAGCTCTCAAATGGTTAGTTGGATTAATGCCATAACTTAACAATGGACAACAAGTGTTCGATAGATCCATAACTGATTATTATTTTTTTGTTAAGTTTGATAGTTTCATATTTATAACTAGAGTGAAAATTATCTTCGATCTGTGATCGTATAACACGATACGGGCCCTGAACACAATGGGAAAACATATGTTTTATTGTTAATACAATGTTATTCCCAGAGCGAAAATGTTGTTTAATAAGAAAGATGACTGGATGACTTTTAGGTTAACTGTCATGATGCAGTCATGATTTTGAAATAAACAAAAATATTTTTACTGGTTGGAAAATTAGCAACTAATGATGGGAGTTATTATTTCTAATTCAAGTACAGCATTGGGCAGTGCTTTAGCGCATTTGACCATAGTGAAGAAGAATACACAGTAAAATGTATTAAAAGGAATGAAGCAAAGTAGGTATGTTTGTTCATAACCGATTTAATACTTCATTTAAACTAAAATAACATAAACTGGGTTCCCTTAATAATAAAACAAGTAGGGTTTCGATTATCTTTGTTTGATCAAAATTTCGTTGAATATGGATTAAGCGCACCTTACCCGATCTATAAGAAATATCAAATATAAAGAATTCTCGATAATGCTACACCTTCTGATATTATTCGCATCGCTGAATCGAATAAATAACTCAAATATTCCGTATAGCAAAAGGTTCTTTATTTAGACTACTTTGGTAGTAGTACTTCACAATAAGATTACTCGCGTACTTCAATTATAGGGAGTTAAAATCAAACTTACTGATTCTTCTTCAGCTTGCGCTGCTTTTTACTCTCAGTTGCCCCGTTCGCCTATTTGCTCATACTTTACTTTTAATTGGCTAGATAGTCCAAAGTAGTAGTTAGATCGAAGAAGAAGAAGTTTCAAAAACTTCAACATTTGTATAAAATGCTTGTTTGAAATCACTTAGGCTGAGGTAAGATTCTTCCCATGCAACTAAATTTTTTGGGTGGCACAAAAGTATTAAAGATTTTGGAAAGATCACGAAGCTTGCTTTTCCATTCCGTGGTGAAGAATATAACTTCTTGCATAAAGTAGTAATCCTATAAGTACTTGTAATTAGTAATTTTATGAGTTGGGTACAGTGCGCTTAATACTTGCCCAACTTAAGGGCCAATTAATGGTGACTTATCCATAACCAGATAAAACAGCTGATCGAACCAACCTTATGGAAATCAATGTACTCGATTAATGGTGCCATACCATAACGCTAAAGCCATAACCATACCATAGCCAACCAATTGGTTTTTCGCCATATCCGTAACATAAAATTATTTGAGTTGGTGAATTTATTAACTTCTTATATATTTTATTTATTGTTTTGGATACGTTTTGACTAAGAGACTTATTGTTTGTGGAATATGTTCGTAATTTTTTGCGTTTTCCCCATTTTTATGAAAATGTCAGCTGTTTAAGGTTATGGCACCATCCATCGATCACATTGGAAATGGTTATGGATATGGGTATTGTTACGACTATGGGGTTAGGGTTGGGGAAGTTTAACTGGCCCTTTAATTTGAAATAAATAGAGGCCATCGAACTCCACTGCCTTTATTATAAGAAGATACCATTGATTTTTTTAAGTTTACAGTGAAGTATTAAATAAACTAAGAATATTTGTACTTGGCCGAATTTGTTTTAATAGATTTTACTGAGTTTTCGTCTTCAGTATGAGAAAGAGCGCTAAAGCACTGACCTTGGCTGTATATAGGAAACTTTGTGTTGCAGTAGCAATTGTAAATACTTGGGTTTTTAAGTACGAAGCAATGAGTCATATAATTTTATATTTTTGTTTTGTGTTATTGACAGCAAACTACTTATTTTTTGTTTTTCTGTAAGCATAGTTCAGCTTTTAACCCCTTTGTTATACCCGTTTCTTAGTTTTTTATTTATTATTTTATATTGTTTGTGTTCATTTCATTTTTAAAATCTTATTTACTGTTTTATGTATTTACTTGCTATTTTACTTAAGTTTACTTTTATACAGTCAAAAGATGGTCAGTTGAGATCATAATATAAGTACAATGGGCTTGTGCCAATCGGTAGCAATTCAGTATGGTGAGAAAACCTTTTGCTATGGTGAGAACTTAGTCAAAAGCGAACTGCATGAACATGACGGAAACATACAGGTGATGTCCGGAAATCATCTGAATGGTACTTTTCTAATATGATTTCACGTTAGTGCATCGAATTAAGGGCCCATTACTGATACTTGGCTTAAGAACTGTCACTTACAGTTCTGTTAAATGAACATTGCATGTTACTGATTACTCAAAACTTAGCAACACTTAACTTGACTTAGAAGTCTGTTGAATTTTGATTTTCTATGTAAGTTCTAAGTGATGTTTACATTTTGGTTTTTCCATTTATTTGTTTCCATTTCATTTTGACATTTTGTCATACAAATTGACATTTATTTAAAAATAAATTTCACCGCTGATTATGATGCCAGATTGTAAGCGCCAAGTGGGGTATAATCGTGGCTAAGTTGCCAAGTTTACGCAAAGTCAAGTCAAGTCTATGCTAAGTATCAGTAATGGGGGCTTTACGAACACAAAGTCGCCCTGCTGCCACCTTGTATATTTCCGCCATGTGCATGAACATGAAATTATATTCACCTCATATCTGCCAAAAACTTAGCAAGCAATGATGCTAAAGGCTCCATTACTGATACTTAGCATAGACTTGACTTGGCTTGCGAACTGTCACTTACAGTTCTGTTAAATGAACATTGCATGTTACTGATTACTCAAAACTTAACTTGACTTAGAAGTCTGTTGAATTTTGATTTTCTATGTAAGTTCTAAGTGACGTTTACATTTTGAGATGCCATTTGTTTGTTTCCATTTCATTTTGACATTTTGTCATACAAATTGACATTTATTTAAAAATAAATTTCAACGCTGATTATGATGCCACATTTTATGCGCCAAGTGGAGTATAATCGTGGCTAAGTTGCCAAGTTTACGCCAAGTCAAGTCAAGTCTATGCTAAGTATCACTAATGGGGGCTTAAAACATGGGGTTTTCACTCATTCGTGGGTTTTTTCAGCAAAAAATTAGCTGAATGGGTAAAAGGGACTTCCGCAAGCCAGCAGAATAAAATGTGGGTATTTTTGTAAATTTCGTATTGCGGTATATATATGAGTTCAAATTGCTTTTTCAAAGCAAACAAATTCTGTTTCATATAATTTTTAACGAGGGTAAGAATTTAATTTAAAAATTAGCAGAAACTTCATGACCTCCAATTTTTTTCTCTAGAATGAAACTCAAAACTCTCTATAATAATGGAAAATCTTGATACATATATAGTTGATCTACATAATCTATTTGTGGGAGAAGATTGCAATGAAATGCTATCAAATTTAAATGATATTAAAAAAGCTGAAGGTTTAACATCATGTATGAATTTTTATAACACAGCTATTAAGGAAATGGTAAAACGTTTGCCTATTCATGATGAATTTATTGAAAGTCTTGATTTTTTGAACCCTAGTATGTGAGTGGTGTGATGGAAGCGTGCTCCGCCTACCACACCGTATGCCCTGGGTTCACACCCCGGACAAAGCAACATCAAAATTTTAGAAATAAGATTTTTCAATTAGAAGAAAATTTTTCTAAGCGGGCTCGCCCCTCGGCAGTGTTTGGCAAGCGCTCCGGGTGTATTTCTGCCATGAAAAGCTCTCAGTGAAAACTCATCTGCCTTGCAGATGCCGTTCGGAGTCGGCATAGTGTTGGTATGCAACATACTGACTTAGAGTACCTTTTGAGTTCAAATACCCCATTTCTGTACGATGAGTGTAAAGCTGTGCGCCGTTGTTCTCTTCGGTCTCCGCTTAAAAATAATACAGCAAGTAATGAGCGCCAATGCAACCAAAACATTGACAATCAATCTCTTGCGTTGTTGATCGATGAGCTCGCTGAAGTTAAAGCTCTTAATTCTAATATTCTGTGTGTGGTTAATGCTGTGAGAGAAGATAATTAATGCCTTCGCAATAAAGTTGAGACTCTTCAAACTGAAATCATTGAATTGCGCTCTATGCTTGCTGAAAATAAATCGATTGTGTCGCACTTGCTATCTGAATTCAGTGAAGTGCGTGGTATTGTTAGTGGCCCTTTGGCCAAAGAGAAGAATAGTGGAAAGGAAATAATTGTGTCTGATGGTAATGGTGTACTCAGTGAAGTCAATACTTCTGTTCCAACAACAAATATGCCATACGCCTTCGTTGCTGCTTTGTCAACTAGTGTAGTTACTAATACTTCCTCTTCTTATACCTCTTCTTCTGCTTCTACTGACCAAGAGAAAATGCTGCCGTCCCCTCATGTTGCTACTCCCGCTACTGGTACTCCGACTGCGGGGCCAGTGTTTCCAACCAATATGAGTGCAACTAATTTAGATGAACCATCTGCAGGTGCTGATAACCAAAGTGATTGGAACACTGTGCGTAAAAAAAAGAGGTCTAATAAAAGCAAAAATAAGTCCTCTGGTTCTAGCACAGCAAATTCTTCCCAAAGCGATTTAAATTCAAATCTGTTGCCAGGTTCTGGAAACAATGCTGATTCCAGGGCAAATATCAACGCTAGCCCCCCAAAAAATGCAAACGCTCGGAAATTAATTAAACCCTTATTTATTGGGTCGAGCTCCAGTAATGAGTTACGAGCTGTTGTCAGAAGAAAATGGCTCCATATATCTCGCTTTTCTACTTCAGCAACAGCTGATCAGGTAAAAAAATATATTGCTAGACATACTGGTATGGAAGAAAACTCCATTATTTGCAGTAGTCTAGCAAGAAAGGTGTGGATCCGAGCTCTTTGAGACACCTTAATTTCAAGTTAGGCGTTAATGCCAACTCATATGCGATGCTGCTGCGGCCTGAACTATGGCCTGCAAATATTGTTGTGCGCCCATTTAAATTCAAGCCAAAAAACGACGAAAACCAACCGATGTCCGACGGCAATCGGTTGGGGTAGATGGAAGAAATAATCACCTAAGATTATATATGCAGAATATGGCTGGTGTTAGAACAAACTCGCAGCTGGTGCGGCTATTTAGCTCCCATGAAGAATATGATGTTTTTGTCTTCATTGAGACGTGGCTAAATGAAAACTTTTTCAGCGAGGAATATTTTGATCCTATGTTATACAATGTTTTTAGCAAAGACAGAAATTCAAACCTTACTGGTTGTGCACGAGGTGGTGGAGTTCTCATTGCGGTACATTCCAAACATCATGCTTCTGAAATCATACTGGAAAATAATAGTGCGCTACTTGACCAGCTATGTGTATGCATTCGAGGCTCATCAGACACTGTTTTTGTTTGTGCTTCATATATACCGCCCAATAGTAGCTACGACTTATACACTGCACATGTCGATAATATTACGTCACTGGCATTGAACAAAGTTGGTGGTGATCATCTCTGCGTGCTGGGTGATTTTAATCTGGGTAATGTTAAATGGTCACAGACTCTATCAAACTCGGCTTTAATAGCATGTGAGGTCATTGGCTCCAGTGAAATATATTTAATAGATAGTTTTTTAAGTATTGATATTAAACAAATTAATCGTTTTTCAAACAGACTAGGTCGTACTTTGGATTTGATATTTTTATCTAATAATCTAAATTTTTCACTTTTTGAATGTATTTCTCCTATTAAAAAATCCGATTTGCATCATGTTCCATTAGTTCTTGATCTTGAGTTTTATAAATTTGCCGAAGCGAGTACTACCAACTCTAATTTTTCTTTTAATTTTAAGAGATGTGATTTTTCGAACTTGAACAATCTTTTGCTGGAAATAAATTGGGATAATTTGTTTTGCAGTCTTGATACCACTAAAAGGTTTGAGTTATTTAAGTCTACTGTTCTGCAAATTTGTAGAAATGTCATTCCCTTGGATTCCAAAAAGAAGTACAAGGTGCCCTGGCATAATAGAGCCTTGATGAAACTCCGGAATTTGAAAAATAAATTTTTCCGTAAATTTAAAAGAACTCAAAATCCAACGTTTTTCAACTTGTATAAAGAGTATGATAAGAAATTCGCGTGTCTGGATAAATTCTTACACAGAAATTATATTTTAAATTTTGAGGAAAATCTTAAATCTAACCCAAAATCATTTTGGAACTTTGTCAACTCGAAGAAATCAGTTTCGAATATACCGTCCTCTCTTTTTCTTGCTGAAGAAGCTGTCGATACTCCGGAGGATGCTGCAAATCTTTTTGCTGAATACTTTATGAACAATTTCACTTCTGACTCTGTCAATCATGATAACATTACTTTTAATATTCAGGCTTCGATTGACTTCGGTAATGTAGTATTGTTTAAGGAAGATGTTCTTAATGGGCTTATTCGGCTTAAGACGTCGGCGATTGCCGATATCGATGGGTTCTCTGCAATTCTGTTTAAACAATGTGATTCCCTAGTCTATCCACTGTTGTTAATTTTCAATAATTCGTTATCTACGGGTACTTTTATTGATGCGTGGAAAGTAGCATTCATTACACCTATTTTCAAGAGCGGCAATAAAAATGATATTACTAATTATAGGCCTATTTCAAAACTGTCCACCATTCGAAGCTCTTTGAATGTATCATCCAAGATAAATTACGTTTCTGTGTAAAGAATTTTGTGTGTCCTGAGCAGCATGGATTTTTTCCAGGACGTTCAACTGTGTCTAATCTGACTATTTTCTCGGATGACTGCCTTGCAGCTTTTCAGGCAGGATATCAGGTTGACGCTGTGTATACTGACTTTTCCAAGGCATTCGATCGGGTTTCCCATGTTATTTTGATAAAAAAGTTAGCCTGTTTGGGCTTTCACTCAGTATTTTTGAGTTGGATTGAATCCTACTTATTTAAGCGTCGTTGCATGGTTGTAGTTGATGGTGTTAGGTCTCGTCCATTCGTTGCTTCCTCCGGTGTTCCACAAGGTAGTATCCTGGGTCCACTGTTTTTTGTCATGTTTATTAATGATATTCGCTCTTGCTTGTCTAAAGTAAGATTCTTGCTGTATGCAGATGACCTGAAGATATACTTGCCTATTCATAGCCTTCATGATGCGGTATTGTTGCAAGAAGCTTTGGATAAACTTAGTAACTGGTGTAATAATAATCGGTTATCACTTAACCTAAAAAAGTGCTTTCAAATAACTTTTTCGAAGCGTGTCAACTTGATTGATACCGTGTATCAAATATCAAACTCGCCCCTGTTGCGGGTTAGTGAAATTAAGGACTTGGGTGTAATATTTGAAACGAAGTTTTCGTTTTCAAGTCATATTAATGTGTGCATAGCTAAGTCGTATGCCATGCTAGCTTTTGTTAGGCGTCATAGCTTGGATTTCAGTGACCCGTATACGCTAAAGCTTTTATATTCTGCGTTTGTGCGATCCAAACTTGAATACGCTTGTTTCATCTGGTCTCCGTATTATTCCTGCCATGTTGCAAGAATTGAAAGAATCCAAAAAGTATTCGTACGCTTTGCATTACGCAGTCTGCGCTTCTCGGATCCTATCCCGACTTTATAAAGCTCGTTGCTTATCGATCAACTTAAAATCATTGCAGGACAGGAGGACAATTTTATCGTTGTCGTTCGTTTTCGATTTGTTACGTAGGGTTGTTGATTGCCCTGTGCTCTTGGAGAGGATTTTCATTAATATACCGGCTAGAGCTCTTCGTGCTTCTGAGTTTTTTCATATTGGTGTTCTCAGGGCTCTTTATGCGCGGAATGCTCCAATTACTAGAGCCTTAATTGAGTTCAATAGAATTTCTAAATTTTGTGAGATAGATTTTTCTTGTTCGAAAGATGGCTTTCTGAGTATTTTAAATACTTTTTATAAGTAAGGTAATTTATATTATTATACATTATTAACTACTTTACACTTTTATAATTAGCCTATAAGATTTTTTTTTAATTGGCTTAACTAAATAAATAAATAAATAAATAAATAAAACATGTAGATTCCGTCCGGCCAATTTGTAGGGAAAAGCAAGAGGAGCACGACGCAAATTGGAAGAGAAGCTCGGCCTTAGATCTCTTCGGAGGTTATAGCGCCTTACATTTATTTATTTTTTTTTTTATGGTATTTGAGGTTAAAAAAAGCTTGAATACTAAAATGTATTCTGTTCTAAAAAAATTCGAACTAGATTCTGCCGATTCGGCTCGTCTTGAGTAAAACATTGCAGTATTATTCAGTGATGAAAAAAAGATTACTTAAGAAATGTTCCAATTGATGGCATGTGGCATGAAATTTTGGAATATAGAAAGTGTAACAATAAATATGAATTTCCACTCTTAAAAAAAATGTTGCCTCATTCAAATGCTGATACAGAGAGGTTATTTTCTATTACTACAGACGTTAAATGTAAAAAAAGAAATAGGTTGGGACCTCTAACATTAAACAGCATAGTAAAGATAAGAACTTCTTTTGTCTCAAGAAATATCAATTGCATAAATTTTTAGGTAACGAAAAAACATGTACAACTTTATAAAGCCAAATACAAAAACTCTCAGTTTATGTGAAAAAATGTGTACTAAGTTACAAATAAATAAATCTTTGCGTATTCACTGAATTTTCCGTTTTTAATGCAATTATTTTGTTACATATCCATATATAAAAAAATAATTTATCTTGGTGGGTAAAAGTGAGTGTTTTCTCACTCGAATAAGGGGAAAAATGGGTAAATGAATCAAATTTCGTGGGTTTTCTTTTGTCGATTCGATGGCATCACTGATTGCAAGGTACTTTGCATGGCGGAACGATATAAGGTGGCCGCATCGAACAGCTGATTATAACCTTTTTTTATTTGATTTGATACATCAACCATTGTGAATGATGACAAAGTGTGTTATCTTATCTGTCAACTGCCTGACAGGCTGTTCAATATGGCTACTTTTCAGCGTTTTGAAAGAGATACAGAATGAGACAGCGATAGTCAAATACGAATCAGGTGATCCAATCACTTTGGGATTTTGACGTTTATGCAGAAGATATCACACTTAGTCATCATTAACAATGACATCAACTTCCGGCGCAGTACGATTTTGACATCTGTCCTTCGAATTTACAAAAACAAAGTACATGGAATTCTTATTTATGTATGTAGGTATGTCACCATGCTGCCACCTTGTATCGTTCCGCCATGGTACTTTGCTACCGATTGACACTGGCCCGATGTGAGTAAACGAGCACAAAAATAGTATCGAATGTGTATTGAAGAAATGCAGATTTCAGTGTAAATGAGACCAGTATTAGTAATAGTTGCTTTTGTAGTTCGAAAAATTGTTTTAAGTTACATGTTTTAAATATTATATATAAAAATTTAAATTTCGTGTTAGTGCTACATTGAATAGTTAATTTTTTTTTATATTTTAAGCATGTATTCAAAATGAGTTTCTTATCCAATGATTGCTTTGGCTTTGCTTAGTGCTTATTAAAAGTTAGTAATATTATATTCTTTATTTCTAAATTTCTCGATCAAGCTTTTAATGTCTATAAAGCCTTAGGCTTTGCATACGAAAAAAATGCGCCATATTTTACTACGGGTCTCGAACATACAAACATATAATATTACACTACTTTTTTTTTATTTTTGGAAAATGTAGGTACATATAGTATAGCAGGAGTCTAAATAAAATGTCTTACAACCTTTCACATACATCTTTAAATAATTAGTACTTTGCTTTCTTTTTATTTTTTTTTAGAACTTATTCTAATTGTTCTAACATAACCTCACTTATTGTTTTAGAGTTCTTTTTATATTTTTGTTTTATTGCAACTGACAAGTGAGTACAATGGCAAATTGCTCATAATAAAAAAATTTCTAGATGCTTCTAAAGCTCCTTGGATTGTTATTGCGCTGCTCCAGATAATCGCTAGTCTGCATAGCTAATGGTATCCTCCTCCTCTGAAATGATCTTTGATTGCCAAAGAAATGAAAGAAAATATTAATATTAGAATTAAAGTATGAATTTGTTTTTAATTTAATTCGGAGTTTTAAGATACTACATAAAAATACTTGTGAAATTTGACCTACTAAGCTACATTTTCCATACATTTTTATATATTGAACCTGTGCCAATTTATAGAACTGAATAGTTTTTTAACCCCTTACCTCGTAGTTGCGAAAATTTAGATACAAGCTTAAAATGGCACCCAACGTAGGGCACGGTAATGTGAATCTGATGAAAAAGTGCAGCTTCTAACCGAGAATTTAGTAGACAAGAGATTCGTTAGAAATGAGTATAAGTCAGAACAGAACGCTCCCCACACAAGCTGGTTCTATGCACTGGAGTGACTAGGGATTTTTCCCGACCAACAGCTGTCAGTCGTCATACATGGAAATGAAAAAATTGGATGAGCTAGCTAAACAAGGCGCATATCTCGAAGCTTATACCTTAGATGTTCCAGCCAGATTGGGGGCAATTAATTGAAAGCCAGAGTTGTGCTTGGCCAATCCTAGCAAAAAAGGCGTGGAACCAAGCGCAGGACTGCAAAGGAGCGAAGGTCATGTGCAGGTCTAACGAAGTTACTCTTATCACTAAAAGATATGATGGGTATTATGACTGGACACTACCTACTGGTGTCATATGCTCTTAAATAAGACCTCATCAGTGATGGAATATGTATGAAATACGAGTAACATGAGGAAGGGATCGAGCAAGTACTGTGCTCGTGACTTGCGCTCGCCGGGCTAATATTCAAGTTATAAGAAGTAACACTGCTATCATATCTAGAAGCAGCAAGTAGCACAGGTTGTAGAAACCTTCTAGTACTAGCCAAGAGGATGTAGTTTTTTCATAACATATTAAGTTCCGCGTTTTCAAGCAAACTTCTAGAAGTACTATAGCCTCATTAAGTCTATGTGAGGTTCTCACGAGTCGGCAAGTTTAGCTGTCATTTCAGTGTAACCCTTTTAAATTTATTACATCCCTCATACAAACTGGGCTTCATACAACTCAGCTTCAAGAAAATGGACTACTTCATATTATTTTGCTCCGGAAAGTTGTTGACAAGGATCATGATCCAGAAAGCTATAAGCCGGAAAATAATATATTAAATACAGTTTTACTACTGTCAGTTGGTCACGTGCAAAGATTTGTTGCATCTATACGGGATGTTCTGGGCTTGATACCAATATTTGTCAACCACGGTGATAGCGGCCAAAAACGTCCCTCGGTTCACGTTTCAGCAGGCCACATACATCAGATGCCCATTGTGCTCGACACTAACACCCGTGAAAGACGGATTCATCAACTCTTGCTGCTATACACCATGTACTACGTATGCCATCTTAGAAAACATATGATAGAGACTTCGGTCCAATGCGGTTCTTGTCTTGGCCAGTGTCACCTTCATAGACATTCTGGTCTTAGCAACGTTAACCGTCCGACCCAAAACCGATGGGTTCACCGGCAGTAGCAGGACAGCATGGGCGTCTAGGCCTTAAACCATTAATATGTTCCCACACACAAATGCATAAATAAGAAGGCCGATCGGCAAATTTGACATTTAGTAATCTGGTTTGTAGGGATGGGACATATGTTATTTTGACTATGACTATGCAACCAATGAGTTTGAGACGTGTTCACAAGAATTTCTTTTATTAAATTTTTGTATTTTTTATGATAGAAAAACTCTGACATTTTAATCATAAAAAGGAAAATGAAACTTGTACATATTCGAAAAACTCAGGAAATTTGAAATGACGTATTTGCTTCAGGAGTATAATGGCGTTGTAGGGAGAATAAGAGAAGGAGGAAGACTGATTATGTGAGAAATGCAAAAAGGAAAGAGAGAACAGAGTGTTAATAAGTTTTAAAGCATATGAAAGCTAAAGTTCGGGCAGATCAAAGTCCGTCTGGTTCGCAATTTCCCAATAGTATATGTATGTAGACTATATTATGTGTCATTCATAGCTTATACATTAGGGTAGGTCGATTTGTATGGACGAAAGTGAAACGATATCGCGCCATCGATTTTTCGATAGGATTTTGGCTCAGGAAAAAAATAATTATAAATTTCGAACCTGCGAAATTTAATTTTTTTGACTTTTTTTCGACTTTGATTTTTAAGGTTTTTTTCATGACCTACCAAAAAAATTTTCATTTGATTGTAAAATTATTTTTTTTGGGTATGCGTAGTGGAACTTTTTTTTCTGAGCCCAAATCTTATCGATAAATCAATGGCGTGATATCGGTTAATAAATCGACTCAGTCTATTATACATATTTAGTGGTATTTTTGTAAATAATTTTAGAAGTATTTTGGGAGTTATTATGTGTAGGGATACAAAAATTACTATCGCGACTAATTCGCCTACATTTCCATATACTAAACAATAAAAGCGTCCGCTAAAAAGCGCTAAGAAGCTACATACTTTTATCATATCTCTTCAAATAAATTTCTAAATAAGTGTTCAAATATATGTTACATTCACACACACGTACACACCAAATCTAACTTTTTTAGGTATCAAGATTTTAATCTAAAAGATAAGATATATTTATTGTAATTACTTACTTTTATAGCGTATCCTTTTAAGTTGAAATCGCACTGTACTCTCTGTTTCTTAGTTTTGGTGAAATAATTATTTATTGCTGCTATTTATTTTTAGTGTACTAAAGTGCATATTAGAAAACTATTTTTTTATTTGAATTAAAATCAAAAATTTGCCTCTAAACATAATCTAAGAGAACTTGCTTGAGTGCAATTTGTTTTTGTACTACTTCTCTTTTGTTTTTCAACAGACTGACACAATTTTAATTGAAATACTTTTGAGTGTAGTAATATACTCTTTTATATTTATTTTTAATAGACTTACAACTAGAAATAGCTTACTCTTTCAGCATTTTCTTGAGGTAAATTTTCGAAAACGGCAACTTTTTGTATTTGTTTAGATTTTTTTTAGAGATAAGCGTGTACGAAAAATCGAGCATTACTGTAGTGTTGCTCGAATATAGTCATCGAAATCATCTAAAAATTTAAGTTATGAAATTTTAGAAGTTACGTTATGTTATGTTTAATGTACTACGAACAGAAAGGTAAGGTTTGAACAAGCTGAAATCAAGACTACAACACTTATTTGCTACAAAAACAAGGTATTTATATACTTTTTACTAAATAGCTTGGGTTTCTTTATTTATTCATTATTTATTTGATTGGTACGATCGGAAGTCGTGCATGTTGGGCATGTTGTATTAGGGTACTCCTTAGATAATGGGCTGTTGTAAGGAGCTGCGCGAACTAGTTTTTGAATGCACTGTGCGTTGGTGGTTCGATTATTAGAGGAAGGAAAAAATATGATGACTTTGTTAGTTGTCTGCAAAACTTTTTGGCTGGAATAATGTAATATTCCAATGTTATATTTTTAACAAAACATTTAGAGATTGAAAAATTTTTGTTTAATATCAAGAAAAATCGAAAAATGTAAATATGTCTCTTACTTACAGAACACACAACGGACTTGTATTAAAGGTTTACAATTACTTTTGATTCACAACTTTTTTTTTTCAAGACAATATGTACATATGTATATCAATATGTATGTAAATATATAAAGTGAAGAAAATATTTGGTGTATGTGCAATAGGTGCATATAAAGATTGTAATAAAAATATAATTCATTTCCGAATTTAGATTGAGGTACTTACCTTATTCTATAAATAACACCAATCCTGGGAGATTATGATTACGAAAGCAAGTTTATTAAGATTGTGGTAGACGTGATTTTCACTTTTTTAAATTGGAATTTGAGTGATAATTACCAGGATTAGTGAAATTTTAACAGTTGCTACTGAGCTGATGGCCTGAGTAGCCAATGCTCTTTCAGTTAGTTCTGATATTCATACCAGTACCTAACCAATAATAATAATAATAATAACAGTTGCTAGCACTGAATGTGAGAACCAAATAAACGTAGAGTTTGATGCGCAAGCGACTCGAAAAATAACGCATCAATATTACCAAACCTAAGCTTAATATTAAGATTAAGCTGACGTTATGTTTACGTGGTAGCCTCCTCGTTGCCTTCACGTTAAGAGCCACGCCCAGTTCGCTGGATTATGAAATATGTGAAAATCTTGCGCAACCATTTTCATCCCAATATGTTAAGCAGTTTTCGAGATAGTAGCCGATGTATACAATAATATACCTATTATATTTTTATGTTCTAGTGGAAACCTTATTAAACAAAATTTTCTATAACACCTCCAACTGGCATATCCAATTAAATATTTTAAATCATTTCAAATCGGTGGCAACCTTGTGAAAATTTTCTGATCAGAAACAAATAATTATGAGAGCCATGATGAAATGCAATTCAGGTGTTCTCATCACGTTGACGTTTTATCTTATTCTGAAAAAGTTCGGCCAGCATATTAGGGCTGATCACATTCAACACGGCGTCTACAGACCGCAACCATAATAAAGTAATACTTTTTTCACACAGAAACTTAATGATCTCATTTCACCTGCTAATGAAATCGTAAATTTTTTGCTTTCACACAGAAGTAACTGCTCGATTAGTATGAAGGATGAGACAGACAATCATGGCGGAACGTTACAAGGTGGGAGCATGGTGACATACCTACAAACAAAAAAAATTCCATGTACTTGTAAATTCGATGGACAAATGTCAAAATCGTACTGCGCCGGTAGTTGATGTATCAAATCAAATAAAAAAGGTGATAATGAGCTGTTCGATGCGGCCACCTTGTCTCGTTCCGCCATGCAGACAATGACATTTGCTTTGACAAATGACATTTTTAAGCACTGAACACACCAAAACTAAGAAGCGGAAACGGAAGCGGAACGCTGCCAACAGAGTTGCATTGTGCTTTTCACTTCATTAGGCATTCGATTAGCTACTAATGAAATAATAATAGATTCGAATTTTGTAGGGAAGATTGAGCTCAATAAGCGTCTAAATGTAGAAAACTGCCTTTATTATTCAATAAGCCGTCTGTGTGAAAATAGTATAAAGCTTGACCACAACCGTAGCCAAGCATTGACTTCTTGATTACTTTGAAAGCGGCAGCCACCAATATAAATTACAGCAAATAGTAGCGAAAAATTTAGGAAAAACATTAATTATGTTTAAAAAATGCGCAAAAGAATGATTTTGGCTTTTATTATCTGTTATTTACTTCTATTTTAGTTTTTATTGACAAAATAAAAAGGACGCCACTCACTGTCGCTTCCCAGATATAGAATTAGGTTTAATCTGGCTACAACAGCGGTCGTGATTGATTGTATTGCTGCTCTGTCGCGCCGAAAAAAGCGACGCTCATAGGAACATGTGTAAAAGTAATATGACAGATGTGGCGGCTACACCGCCGTCGTGAATGTAGTCAGCCCTATTGTAATGGCTGCTGGCAACGCACAGAATATGCTGCTGGTTACCATAGCAACGGGTGGTTATGTGCGTATAGGGTGATTGTCGCCATTTGTACTGAAAGTTCGTAGCGTGCAGACGTAAACATGTCATCGGATGACAATTTTTTATTGCTTATAGCTGCAGTTGCTTTGGCGGAAAAAAAGAAAACATATTGTTTATTTTTTTCATCACGGTTGGAATATGCCTCACACTTTACATTCCACAATGCTGGTAAGCATTCGTAGGTTTCAATATCCCGCAACGTTCCGCGAACTTGCTCATTTCACGTTCTCACAAAACTAACACACTAATGCTTGTGAACCACGTTGGCCACGATCAAATAGATCAGCTGTCAACCGAAAAAATCTAAAAATTTTGATTTTCATCAACGCGAAGCCGACAACAAGTGCGTGTGAGCACGCATCGCCCGATACGCACACAACCACCCGTTGCTATGGTAACCAGCAGCACATTTTGTGCGTTGCCAGTAGCCATAACGAATTTAGGGAAATCCTGGTTATTGTACACCTTCTGCAAACGCTCGAATCGCTAAATTGTCTAATAAATCACTCCAATATTTTGTATTGCAAACTGGTCTTGATTTAGTTTACTTTGAGACTAGTATATCACAATTATACTTCACAACCAATAGCGTGTTCAAATCAAAACTGACTCGTTATTACTCAGCTTGCGCTACTTCTATTCTCACGGTTTCCTCGTTAACCCATTTCTCCTAAAATCTAGTAATTTGCCGAACAGTTGTATCTCATGCTTGGTTAGTTACCAACTATATACATAAGTACATGCATATTTGTAACTTATAGCCATATGCGTGTGTATGTGTGAGTAACTACTTCGGCTGATGACTACATCTGTGTGTGTGAGATAGCTCTTCGTCGCCTTCTACATAAGTGTTGTTAGCTTTAATTTTTACGCGTAAATAAGATGTTAATATTCGTCACAATATTTTAGAGATGTCGACTATCCTACATAACTAACTGTCTATATACGTTGAGCAATATAATACACCGTTTAAGCGGCTACTATAATTTTTTAGATAAAAAAATTAACGTAACTTTGTGTTCTCCAAAAGAATATAGAAAATATTTTGCAGAAAACTATTTCTTTGTGAAAACTTATACGAAAAATGAAACAATCAAAATCCAATACTTTTGTAACGCACATAAATACTGGCAAATATTGACGAAAAAGTGAGGTTATCTTGTTGACATCACCTTTATTGAATGTGACACAATATCTGTATCCAAAATTTGATTTTAATTGGTTAAACAGTTTTCGAGAAAGTAGCGGGATAAAATCAAGTTAAGGTGGCAACCTTTCAGTCTGTTTCCATTTTATTTTGCTCTTAATGTTTTCCTTGTTATTCTAATCCTGGCCCAATGCGGCTCATCTTAAAAAGTATTCCCTTATACCGTGAGTAAACTTATTTTTCCACATAAATTAAATGATGTAGTTTACTTTATTTAGAAATTGATGTTCTGTCAATGAATCCTGACTTCATTATTACACAGTACAACAGCAATTTTACAACAAAGTACTCGTGGTATTTTTTTTGAAAGGTGACATCGCACAGATACATACATTTTTCCGAAAAAATGTATAGTCCAGTTTACTTTAAATTTTAATTTGAAGGTTAAAATGATCATAATATGTTCTTCGGCCAAATGTACAGCATACTAAAGGTTTAAGCTTTGATTTCTAATGAATATTGGTATATCATCATATCATATATATTAATTCTAATTGATGTTTTTATGTACGGGTCCCTTTTTCGCTCTTATTTGGAATCCAAATCTATAAATAAAGTTTTGGTTGTAAAGATGGAGATTCGGGCTATTAGCGAGCTTTGGGCAATTTTGATAGTAGTGTTTGTGTTTTTGTTTAGCTACATTTTATTTAAAGAATTTGTTAAAAATAAACGATTGTGAGCACACAAAGAAATCTATCTGTACTATGACACTATTGTGAATATTTGCACTGCATCACCGGCAGTTGCTACCATACGCCAGATGGCAGCGCAAGCTGTAAGTTGTAATTGATTGATAGAACAGCTGATTTCTGTTGATATTTGATAAGATACTTTTATATTAGTCGGGCAAGCTGCGCACAGATCCGGATCGTATAAAATAAATAACATTTCATACTAAGGCCTGGTTATCAGTATCCCATACAAATGTTTCTTTCCATTTAACATATGTATCTCCTGAACCGCGTAAGTCACATTACTGAAACTTGGCAAAGCTGCCAATGTTGTTAAAGCTAAAGTTTTAACGAAAATTTGAGTATATATGAAAAAGTCGCGTGGCACCTCCCTTACAGAATCTAATTTTCCTATCACACATATTCGTAGCTATTGCAGCCACATCATGGTAGTTTGGTTCCAATGCTTTTATTAGAAATACCAGTAATGCCTGATTAGTGAAATTTGGTTTGGAGCTACTTCACATTAACGCCGTGTTGAATAGAGGAGTTGCTATGTCCCATATAAAGAAATTACCATAAAAGCTGTCATTTTTATATTCCTTATTTAAGAAATTGGATTGGTCGAATTTTGGAGCCCATGCGATACTCGTATGTATAAAAATGTCGTGATATACCACTACAAAATAATTTATTCAAAGCGTACATCACTAAAAAACTTCTAGGGAGTTCTAAATTTGACGAACTTTCTGTACCAGTCCTTTCTATGATCTATCCCGCTCTTGCGGCTAGATCTTGGGCACTTTTCAATAATCTATCGGCATATATGCCTATTGTTTTCCTGTTAATTTTTATTGAGTGGAGATAATAGAACTTTTGTTTTTACAATGGTAAGCCCACTATTTTTTGATGACGAACCTTTGATGCCTTTAATCCATTTTCCGGTATGTAAGCTTCCTGATCGCTATTTGGGACATCTGTTATGTTTATAAACCTTAAGAAATACTGTGGGCCGGTAATTGGCAAGGCGCCCTTTACTTCTCAATTTTTTCCCTAAATATTTTTAGGAAGTGTACTTACTTGCATCGTTCATTGAAATCACGGAACGTCTATGAGGTCATGTGATTTAATACAAAGAACAACTATATGTGAGCCGGTCTATGAAAAGGTGGGTTATGACTAAAAAAAAAAAACAGCTGTTAACCTCTGTTTCTTGCCATTTCTTTTTTGAGTCATAAGCCACCTTTTCAGAGACCGGCTCACATATATTTGAAAATTGATAACATACCAGAATACTTTAATTCAGCCAAACAAAAAGTGATTATAAACAATAAGAAATATACATGCTTATTTGTTTTAATAATTTATTTATGTACATGAAAATAATCTTATGGCTAGTGAAAACGTTTATACAAAGTAAACATGCAAATTGTGACTAAATTTTTATTTAATATAGAACTAAATGGATAATCGACAGAGTAAAATTGCTAAATGCAGGCTAAAGCCCCCATTACTGATACTTAGCATAGACTTGACTGGACTTTGCGTAAACTTGGCAACTTAGCCACGATTATACTCCACTTGGCGCATAATATCTGGCATTATAATCAGCGTTGAAATTTATTTTTAAATAAATGTCAATTTGTATGACAAAATGTCAAAATGAAATGGAAACAAACAAATGGCATCTCAAAATGTAAACGTCACTTAGAACTTACATAGAAAATCAAAATTCAACAGACTTCTAAGTCAAGTTAAGTGTTGCTAAGTTTTGAGTAATCAGTAACTTGCAATGTTAATTTAACAGATCTGTAAGTGACAGTTCGCAAGCCAAGTCAAGTCTATGCTAAGTATCAGTAATGGATCCTTAACTTTGGTACTGTTATATGATATGCAAGTGTTTATATACATATATTTATACATATGTAAAGGTTTTCGTAAGTTTGTGGCAATTGGCTCCAACGCAACACTGGACTAAGTGAATTATGGGAGTGTCATATGGGAGTGCTTACAAAATGCTTATTGTTACACGATCGTTTTTCGTTACTTTAAGGGCTAATTAAACTTCCTTAACCCTAACGCCATAGTCGTAACCATACCCATATCCATAACCATCTCCAATATGATCGATTAATGGTGATTTAACCTAAAAATCGTGAATATTTTATACAAATGAAGAAAACGCAAAAAATTACAAACAATTACAAACTTAGTCATAAAGTATCCGATACAATGAATAAAATCTGCAAAAAGCTATTAAATTCACCAACTCGAATATTTTTAGGTTATTGATATGGCGAGAAACCAAAATCCAATTGGTTGGCTATGGTATTGTTACGAATGTTAGCAACACTAAGGGGTACTGCCATCTCTATGCCAATGCTAAGCAGTGACGTGAATGCACATCAATAATTTAATCATTTTGTCTACACCTATGTACGTACACGCAGCGGAGAAGAGATGCACAAACACATGCAGATATCTTATCTGAGATGCTCCTAAAGATATGCAATTATAATTGTGGAAGTGTCGCTCACACATACAAGCGCATGAGGTACGAGAGAAGCTATAAAAATTATACATCTGTAGTTGTAGCTGAGAAATTTAGAACTAACTAGTAAGTTCTGGAATTAGAAAAGCCTAGAAATATGCAAAGAGGAAATCAGACAGTATAAAAAGGCGACAACAGTAGAGGCAAGATCAGTTTCATTTAAGCTATCAGTCAGTTTGGTTGTTAAGCAAGCTAGTTGCAAAGTATAAGTGTTATTGTGAAGTACTTTAATAAAGGCAATTTTTCTATTATTTAATATTGGAGTTATTTATTCAACAGTTTAGTGATTCGAACTTAGCAGAAGGTTGCAAATAAGAGGATTTGCAGTAAATTCGTTACAATTCGTGTCAGAAGAGGAATTGTTGAATAAATTCCGAAGACTTCGAATACAACTTGGACATGCCAAATTTAAGTGAATTGAAGATCCAACAACTGAAGAAGGAGTTGGAGGTCCGTAGATTGAATACAACCGGCATTAAACTAGAACTTCAGGAACGACTACGACAGGCAATGGAATTAGAAGGAATCGACGTGGAAGAGTATGACTTTCATCTTGAAGGCGAGGAAACAACAAAAATGGAAGAAACACCGCAGACAGTTACGAGCACAGACTTGAACATGATTTTGGCTGCAATATCTGCACAAACATTGACAGTAACATCAATATCGTCGCAAATGTCAGAAATGTCGACACAGATTACATCCAAGATGGAAACTCAACTGGAAGAACAGAAGACATATATGGCATCCCAACTGGAATCGCAGGAGGCACGCATAACATCCAAGATGGAAGAACAAGAGGAGCGCTTATCATTGCAGGTGGCACAGATGTGTTCGCAGTTAGAAGTACAGGAAGCAAAGGTAACATCAAAGCTGGAAGCACAGGATGCAAAAATCGCTCAATTTCAGGCAAAGTCGATGATTTGAAGGATCGTATGGAGCAGTTACAACTAAATCGCCCAGCTGTTTTTTTAATTGCTCAGCAGAAATTTAATCCTTTTCCACACTTAAATGCATCTGCAGCTGTGGCAGTAATCCGCCATCCTAGCGGTGTGGTGCTCCGCAGTGTCCACTAAAAACCCTTACCAGAAGCGAGGTTAGGTTAGGTTAGGTTGAACTGGCCGGTCCATGAGGACCTCACATTGACTGATTGAGTCCGTAGTGTTACCAGAAGTTTGTTTTAACAACCAAACTGAGAAACCCTATCAAAAACCAGGACTTATGTTATAAAATAACTCCGTCCTCTTGGCAAATACTAGAAGCTTCCTAGGACTTAAGCCACTTGCTGCTTCTAGATCTGACAGCTGTATCACTCCTAATAGCTGGAGTCTTAGCCTGGCAAGTGCAGGGCACGTGCTCGATCATTTCTCCTCCAACCCGCGCTTCCTACATTTGCTATCACTGACCAAGCCTAATTTAAAGGCATGTGACGCCAGAAGGCAGTGTCCAGTCAGAATACCCGTCATGAGTCTACAGTCCTCTGTTTTTAATGATAGGAGCAACTGTGTTAGTCTAAGGTTGTAAGACCTACACATAATCTTCGACACTTTACAGCCCCGCGCTTGAACCCACGCCTTTCCCGCTTGGTCGATCATGTGCACCTCTCGCTTTCGCTTGATCTCGCCCAATCTAATTGGGACATCTACGGAGCAAGCTTCAAGGGATGCGCCCTTTTTAGCTAGTTCGTCCGCTTTTTCATTCCCATCTATTCCCATATGCCCTGGGACCCAATATAGATGTATGCTTCTCCCTGTCCCGATTTTCTCCAGAGACTGCTTACACTCTAACACGCATTTGGATGCTGTGCTATGCGAGATTAATGCCTTAATTGCTGCTTGACTGTCAATATAAAAGTTAACATGGTTGCAGCTTAAGCTATTCTCTTCCAGGGTTTCTACTGCTTTGGTTACGGCTAATATTTCCGCTTGGAAAACGCTACAGTAATCCGGCAGCCTGTAGGATCTGCTTATTTCCGGATCAGCGCAGTATACCGCAGACCCTACTCCTTCCACTACCTTGGAACCATCGGTGTACACATGTATCATCTCCTCCGCCATTTGCGCACCCTTGCGCCAACCGTCCACCTCTATTGTGGCCTTAAGATCTCCCTCGAATGATGACGCTTTACTACTATGGCCATATGGTCGGCGCTAAAGCTACCCCGAAGCAACGAGCCTGGTTGCGGTCGTTAACGCTTTGTTCTTTGCTACCAGGTTTACAGGTGGGAAATATGTACTGGTAGTTATGGATTATTTCAGCAAATGGCCAGAGGTATACCCAATCCCAAATCAAGAAGCGGAAACAGTAGCAGAAGTGTTTATAAACAATTGGGTTGCAAGGTATGGTGTACCAATGGAGTTACATTCTGACCAAGGCAGGAATTTGGAATCAGCTGTGTTCCAGGAAATGTGTAAATCATTGGGCATTCGAAAAACACCGACAACTGCATTGCATCCTCAGTCCGATGGTATGGTGGAACGATTCAATAGAACATTGGAGGAGCACTTAAAGAAAGTAGTGGACAAGTTCCATAAAGAGTGGGATACCCGCATACCATTATTCTTGATGGCTTACCGATCAGCAATGCATGAGACAACGGGCCAAACCCTTGGAAAAGTAATTTTTGGCAATGACCTTATACTGCCAGGTGATTTGAAGTTTGGGATAGATGCCGATGCAGAGAGAAATGTCAAGAAATCCACTAGTGATTTGGAGAAGAGCTGAGAGAATACACAATCTGATAAGACAACGAACAAAGATTATGAGTGACAAGATGAAAGCCAGATACGGTAAGCAATTAATTCGGAAGGTTTTCAGGAAGGAGATTTGGTGCTGTTATACAACCCACAACGGAAAAAAGGTTTGTCCCCGAAATTGCAGTGTAATTGGGAAGGCCCATACCAAGTCGTAAAAAGGATCAACGATGTAGTGTACGGCATACAAACCATCGGTAAACCACGAACCAAAATGAAAGTGGTTCATTTGGAAAAGCTGGCAGCGTTTAGATCGAGAGATTTGTCTGATCGGGACGATCAAACTTAGGTGGAGGGCAGTGTTACGAATGTTAGCAACACTAAGGGGTACTGCCATCTCTATGTCGATGCTAAGCAGTGACGTGAATGCACATCAATAATTCAATCATTTTGTCTACACCTATGTACGTACACGCAGAGGAGAAGAGATGCATGTGGCAGATATCTTATCTGAGATGCTCCCAAAGGTATGCAAATATAATTGTGGAAGTGCCGATCACATATACAAGCGCATGGGGTATGAGAAAATCTATACAAATTATACATCTGTAGTTGTAGCTGAGAAATTTATAACTAACTAGTAAGTTCTGGAATTAAAAAAGCCTAGAAATATGCAAAGAGGAAATCAGACAGTATAAAAAGGCGACAACAGTAGAGGCAAGATCAGTTTCATTTAAGCTATCAGTCAGTTTGGTTGTTAAGCAAGCTAGTTGCAAAGTATAAGTGTTATTGTGAAGTACTTTAATAAAGGCCATTTTTCCATTATTTAATATTGGAGTTATTTATTCAACAGTTTAGTGATTCGAACTTAGCAGAAGGTTGCAAATAAGAGGATTTGCAGTAAATTCGTTACAGTATGGTTATGGCACCATTAATCGATTACATTGATTTCCATAACGTAGGTTCGATCAGCTGTTTTACCTGGTTATGGTTTTGTGGTTATAAGTCACCATTAATTGGCCCTTTAACTCGTGATCAGTACGTGCTGTGTACAAGATTATAACCCATGTTGTCAAAACAAAATTCGACAAAGAGATTGTTTTTGTGATACGGACTGTATATCAGTATCATGAACGAAATCGACCGATGACAACTTCCACTATTATATTGAATAAATAGTAAATGCAAATAATATGCACTATCTCAGAAAAAATATTTTCATATCGAAAAGAGTTTTTTTAAATGGCCATGGCTCCGCCTCTACCTCTAAGAAGATTTGATGTATCTTGACGCGCAAATATTTTCCACAGAACAAAAAAATCAAAACTCTTTAGGTAAGAACGAGCAAAATCGTTTACATCTCTGCCAAACCTTTTAATCTTAAAAAAGTGTTTAAGTGAAATTGGAACAGCTATATATCTGAATCTTAATGAACTGTCAGGTTGACTATCAAAGTTGAGAAAATAACGATCGGTAATACCTGAGATTAGACTATGAATTAGAAAATAATGTAAAGAGAGCTCTAAGAAAACCTTCTTTTTGCCTTCAACTTCATCCTACTTTCTGCTTCCTACTGCGGCCGTCTTGAGTAGTGGTAGTGTGATGGTCTAACTAGCCAAGCTCTTGTTGGTGTTGTATTGGCAGTAAAGACACGCCCGAAGGTTTTGGGGAGTGTGATCCATGTTATCCTTTTGCCACGTATAAATCTGGTACGTTTCGGTAACAAAGGTACTAGACCGACCACCTCGTGAAGGATTTCATATGACCACATTGAACTTTCTAGGCTATCCCTCCACTCAGCCCCTAGTTCCATGGAATTTGGCGACGGCAGAGCCTCGGATGCTAAAGAAACAGGATTCGCCACGGATAGGTGAGGTTGACAATTGGGTTGCAGAAGCTATAAATTGCGCTGGCAACACCTGGAAAGAGTTGCCCTACACAACCCCTTGAATCATTTCGGTATTTAAGTTGCCTACCCCGCTGAGGTTGGGTTGGCAAGTCCTTCGAGTACATCTCTGCTATGAGAAGCTTCTGAGCAAAACTCATCTGTTAACAGATGTCTATCGAAGTAATGAAAAAACAGCACATCAAAAATTTTAGGAGAAGCTCGGTGCTAATCTCCTCGGAGGTATAACATTCTAGTTCTTCGTTCCTTTCCTTTTCCTATTTATCTAACTTCCTCCTCTTTATCCCCACACTCCTATTTCTGGTCTTTCTGGTCTATCTTTTCTTATATTTCGGTTCATTCCTTCCCACTTCATCTCCTTTGACACTTCCTGATATAAATCCTACTCTTCTCATATTGCTCGTCCTTTTTCTATTACAAAAGTCTTATACTTGATTGTTTCAAAATTGAGCCAGTTTTAAATTGATTATAACTTTTATGTACCGGTGAGGTGTTCCAAGTATGGGAGGGGTTGATGAGTTTATTTCACCCATAAAAAAAAGCAAACACCGCTGGGTCTGTCAATGATCTCAGAATAATCCAATTATAGAAAGAGGCGACTAGAATGATGGACTTGGTCATATCAAATTGTTTCCTAGCTCCTAAAGCTCTCCGAAAACTTAATAGAGATAGTCTCCAGTGAGGAGAAAAAATGGCCTGAGCTTTCAGCTACTCCTAAAATATTTGAACAACCAATTTCAATATCGATGTACATAGTTTTTTAATTATAAATGTGCCAACATGTTTTTGTGCGCCTACAAGATTGATTTGGAGATGCCAAGGTGGGAAAAGCGAGAATTTGGTATCACAGCTGGAAAGTTCAGCGTTCACAAAGTGATGACAAGTAAGTTGCCTGTTGGTGTGCGCAAGTTGTGGTCAACTGTGAAAGCTCTGTGCAATTTTGTTAAATAAAGACAGGGGAACTTAAGTTTTTGATAATCACGCAGTGTTGCACCGGTTACGTTGACAATATTTTCGTTCCCGAAATGATCGAGCTAGAACTTTAACATTCCAACCTATATAAACCCACGAAAGTAATTTTCTGTCAAAAATGTCTCATGCACATACAACTTGTATGAGAGCAACCCAAATTGAATTTGCTGCGTGAAAACCTAACTCGATTTCCAATTTTTGTTCTGCGTGACATTTAGATTTGACGTTTGCACACATGCTTTACATTGTTGCAACGCATGCTTATTTGGGTAAGGGCAAAAAACGCCCGTTGTTTGCGTGCGCTAAAAAAACGCAGTGTGGTTTTATTAGGTTGGCATGCAATGGTGCTTGTTACTGGACCCTTCGGGTGGTGTTTTATCGCTACAACAATCTTTTCAACCGGCATTACTTGAAGGTGACTGGTTGATTAAGTCCTATATTAAACCTAGAAATTTAAAATTTGTGATCAACGTGGTTCCATCAAATCAACAAACTCAATGGTAAAGGCATTTAACGTACTTGAAACTTATGAGCTAATTATAATCAAACGATTCGTTCCTCTTAAGCGGAGGCGTTAATCAAACGACCCTTGAATATGCAGTTTTTCTTCGTTTTAAATACAATCAAGTGTCTAGTATTTCCAATAGAAGTTTTACGATTTTCGCTACTGTATTACACATGAGTTGCTGGAATGATCCACATCATAATCCATTGCCGCACTACGATTATCTTCGCTCTCTGCCTTTAATTTATTATGTTTTATTCGCACCCTGCGCGCCGTTCCACATAATGCGCCCTCCAAAGTTTTATCATTCAATGCGCCAGCATGAAATTCTTGATGCGTAATGCTTCCGATCACCGTATCGTGCGACGCTCCCTCCTTATGAGATTGTGAGCGTTTAAAAATGCGATTAATACGTAAACTACGTCGCAAATATTCCGACATGCGTGAGCATGGCACTGCCGTTATAGGATGCTTCGTATTATGTTGTTGGGAGCCGCTATTGAAAATAGAATGTTCCGTACGTCGTGCGCGCTGACTTGCGCAGTCATTACGCTGAGTGGAACGTAATTCCGTAACATTCTCGCCAGCTGTATAACCCCAAGCAGCGTACCCAGTGTGTGGATGTAATATTGTACTCGTACTCACTCGACGCACATTATGATGATCATAATTCTCTACAATAATAATTGGAATCGCTGACGTGGGCCGCTGGGTACGTTGTTCTTTTTCCTGTGAGTTCGACTTTGTATGCGTGTGTGAGATGCGATGTGAACGAAAGGAAAGAAATAAACGACGTGCGCGATTAACATAATCTGCAGCACCCCTACCTCTGTTGACTGTGCATTCGTCATCCCAAGGTGCCGAATGCACTTTATTGCCACAATGCAAGTCACGCACCAAATCAGGTGGTTGTGGCGATGACATTGTATTACTCTGGCAACGTCGACGTTGTTGCTGCGGCAGCTGATGTTGTTGTTGTTGTTGATTAACTTGTTGACGTCGATGAATTAATATGCATGCACCTGTGTGTGTGTGCTTTTTGTGGTGCTTGTGGCATATCGTGCTGGGAGCATCAAATACGTGCATACCATTGGTGTTGTTGGTGTAGTGCATGCCATTCTGCTTGCAGTTGTTGTTGAAGTTGTCACTATTGCTGTTGAAATTTGCTGTTGTATTGCTGTTGTTGCCAGTGTTTTGTGTATTGTTGTGTTTGAGATGGTCATGCAGGTGATTATGATGTTGATGGATATCGTGATGTTCGTGTCGGTGTTGATTTTGTGCTAAATGTGATTGTGGTACCTTCAAACTACATATGACCGAAATGTGCTCTTGCAAGGAAAGCGAACGCATTCGTAGCATGCTCGGAATATGTGCTATTAAATGTATTTGATCGCAGGATAGGGATAACATACCTGTACGTTCGTCATGATATTCATCGTCATCGGACGACTCGAGGCGATCTTCGACAAGTGATGTTTGCCGTGAGAGACCCTGCACAATAGCGTTGGTGGGTGCGATTTGATGTTTTGTTTTTGAGTTGTTTTGCAATTATTATTATTTTTTATTTTTTATATTTAAGTGTGTTTTGCATGAAAAGAACAAAAGAAGAAGAAGCAAAATTAAAATGAAATTTTTACAGCACATTATATTTACATATCACAAGACTTAACAATATAACAATTTGCAACTAATTGATAGTATTTGTGAATACTATATACAAATATACATATGTATAAGTATTTGAAAAACATAGTAGAAAATATAAAAGGTAAGATGTCACAACCATTCATTAATTAATCTTTAGATAATGCCATGGTGGAACCATACAACTTGGCAGCACGATGACATACCTACAAGCATAAATAAAAGTTCCACCTACTTTGTTTTTGTAAATTGTTGGACTGATGTCAAAATCGTACTGCGCCGAAAGTGGAAGTGTGAAATCATATTAAAAAAGTACCAATCCGCTGCTTTCCAGCAGTCACCTATTACTGTTTCCGCCATGGATTATGCATAGGACCTTTTTTTACACAATCTTTAGTAAGTCCAGAGAACGTAAAGCGGCAGATACTTTACAGAATCGGTGCCACAGAGCTTATAGAAATTCATTGAAGAAATATATGTCCTATCAAAATTTTATTTCAAACAGCTCTGGCTAGTTTACCTTAATCGGCCCATTCAACTTTCCTATCTCTTTCATTCTTCTGTAAATCTTCCCGTTTTTGCTCCCACTCTTCCTGCTCTTGCTCTTATTCAATTATAACAATCACTATCACTATTACTCTTAATTTTATCCTTTAACTATTCCAACCCTTCCTGTTACCTCTTTTTACTATTTATTCTTCCTTTTACTCACACTCTCCCTCTTCCTCTCGGTCTCTTTACTTTTCCACCTTCCCTCCAACTTCCTCTACTTTTTCTTCCTTTTGCCTTTGTTTTCTCATCACTTTTCCGTCATGTTCCCGTTTCAAATGTGTGAAATATATCAAGTTTGACCCTTTTTCACACATCACATTGTTAAAGTATTAAAAAAGCAGCAACATATTATCAACAATTTTCCCTTCCTACCACTTTAAAATTCATGACCGGATTATGACGGCCGCCTAATTTTTGTTGTTGTACTACTGAGATCACCAACCTGGTATATGTATAGGCATTAACGCTTTAATCGGATAACGTTGGGGTGTAATGGTGCAAAGGGGCCGATATTGGCTTAAACTCAGCACATCAATATTATTGGTGTCGAAAAAGATTTTAATTGGCTCCGGTCGGTCTGTCCGTCCGCCGCTACCATTTCTGATAATATCTGCCTTGAGAGCTAACACCGTGCTCTTCGATAAGGAGTACTAGTACACTTTACCCACTATTACGAGGCGTCATGTTCAAAACAATACTCAACATAAACACGACAACCAAAAAACTTATATCTTCTTTGATTTGCAAAAAGCTCTCTCGGCAATATATTTTTATACCTTTCATGAAAATGAAATGGTATACTAACTTCGTCACGAATCTCAAAATTGTAAGTTCTTAAAGAAAAATAGATAGACCTACCAATAAGTATTCCGAAATGATCAGGATTAAGAGTTGAGTTGATTTAGCCATGTCCGTCTGTCTGTTTGTATGCAAACTAGTCCCTCAATTTTTGAGGTATATTTATAAAATTTGGTGAGCGGGTATACTTAGGTGTCCGACTAGACATTTGTCTGAACCGGTTGGATCGGACCACTATAGCATATATATACAATCGATTTTTCAGAAAAGATGATTTTTGTCATATCTTCCTCAATTTATCAGCTTGAAGATTCAATCTTCACCGTATGCTTTCGTATATTGCACATATTGTTGTTTGAAAAAATGGATTAGATCGATCGTATATATGGCATAAATCCCCAACAACCGGTTGTTCAGATAAGGAGGTTTTCGTAATTACTGTCCCATTTTATCAGCTAGAGGCTTCAAATTCCACCAAACGCTTACATATATAGCATACTAGCAGGGTACCCGGCGTTGCTCGGGTTGGGAAGATACTAATCTAAATAAGAAGGTGTATTTTGACGCATTCCTTCCCGTTAGTCAAAGTCAAGCAATCAGTATATAAGATTTTATTGATCGTCTTCAAATTGTATCTCCCAATTTTTCTCATTCTCACCCTTTATAATTTCTTTATCTCTCCCTCTTCTTTTTTTACACCCTCTACCACTATCCTTCTTTTTCTTAGATCCCTCGTTCCTCTAATTTATCATTATTTGCTTTATTTTTCAAATATTATTTTGTCACACACAATTCATACTCAAAATCTCATAAATTAATCAAAATATTTTAGCTGCACAATTTGTGTCTATCATCTGATATGGACAGCTATTTTGAAAATGGAATGCTTAAATCTAAGAAAAACTTTTAAATCCCTCAATGCAATCGCTTTAACTTTTTATGAATTCAATGCTATGGCCAAGCAAAAGTTCTGCACTTAAGTATGTACATGGCGTATGAGTAACTTTTGCTGACATACAAAATTTGTCGCATTACCCAGTGGCGCACGTTAAATTGATCATGACAAGGGTACCACAAACGATGATATCGACAGTGTTTGTTTTTAAGTATTTTTTGTTTAAATTGTTTTGTTTTATTAATGTAAGAATCCACCATTTTCAGTTCTCGTCCCAGAAGATCATAAGAAAATCTTAGCGAAACGTTGGGCTGCAAGGTGGAAAAAACTTTGTTTTGATCGCACCCCACATAAACTAGATAAGACCAGCTTCTAATGATATTAATTAAACTGATCGCTAACAAATAATTAAAAAAATGAAAATTTAAAATTCTTATTTCTGAAATATGAAAAACCTTCGTCTTTATCGAGGGAGCCTATAACCAAAATTTGGTGATGATTGCAAGGTGCGAAATACGTTTCCATAGGGAACACACACACAGACACAGAATTTGATTTTTATATATAGAGATATGGTTGTCTGAAAAGATCATTGAGATCGGTGGTATATATAGCATATACATCGGCACAGCCGAAGACAGTCCCGCTCTGGTTTAAAAATAATTTTCTCATAACGCCATGAGGAGCTTTATATTGTAAGAACTTTACAATATAGCTATAAAACCGATTTTTTTGCTCTTCTGAAATACTGGGTTTCTGCTGATAGTGGGTATTGAATATATGCCGACGGTATAAAACATAAATTTAAATAAGTTTGCTATTTTATAGTAAGTAAGTATACTTTAATAGGAAGAATTTAGTTAATAGTTAAGATATTTATGTTTTTACAACTATTGGAATATAAACCCAAGGCTAAACGCCTGCACACTCATTACAAGCTTACGACGTTTACGCGGTTTAAATGAATTGCCTGCCGTATTATTGAAATATAATGTAACATACCGCATTATGTCTCCTTCTCGGCGGTGAACGTTTATTCCATAACGCCTCCAGCTGATCGAAATGCTGCGATTGCGCCAAAGCGGCTTGCTCGGGTCCCAAATTAGCTTGGGATGTGATTGTTTTCATTTCAGCGATTTTCGATATTTCTTCCATGCTTGCCGATACAGAAAAGCGTCGTTTCAAACGCTCATCGACTTGTGCCATCATAACGGATGATGTCAGATGACCATATTTCTTTTGCCAAGTATATGTATCTAAGGATACTTCCTTCTTGAGTAAACGCTTCATTTGACGTTTCGGACCTTGCGGTCGTAAGTCTAGAATTAAAAAAAACGCACAAAAATTCAAATTAAGGAAAACTTATTCGAAACTCGTATATGTTGTATTTGCTCTCAAAAAATAATTAATTACTCCATTGACATAATTGCACTTCAACCCAATTGCAATTCAATTACCTTCAGCATCCATTGCTGGTGCGGAGTATGTGGGTAATTTCACATATTGAGCAGGTGTGTTATGTAAACAAATTATTGGCAGATTGAAACTTTCCAACAGTTGTACCAAAATACGCGAGCATTCCAGACTGATATCGAAACGTTGAAAGGGCACATGCATCTGTAGAGAGGTGAGCGCCAAGCCACGTTTGGTCTCCCACACAATAAGTGTTTTATCGTCACTACCCGAAATCGCCGTAGAACCTGAAGGCCAATAAAAAAAAAGGTTTAACAATTGATTTTGCATTTTCTTCAAGTTTTACGATTTACATACCATCCGCCGAAACTTTCACTCCCAACACCGGTGCCAAATGACCCGCCAGAGTGTGCAGCTCTTCTCCCGTATGCAAATCCCATATAATGAGATTTGTATCTTTCGAACCGGATATCACTTGCGTTTTGTTAGTAACCGCAACTGCAACACAATTCACGGCATCCGAGTGCCCGACCAGCACTTGCGCGAGCTTGCCACCTGTCGCTTGCCACACCTTAAGTGACATATCACGTGAACCAGTTATAACATACAGACTATCGGCGGTTATTGTAAAGCATGTGATCTCGTCAGAATGTGATACCGTAAATTTTTCATCTTCTCGTGTGAGTGACCAAATTTTTAATGTATTATCACCATTTGTAGAGACCTGAAGATAGTAAAAATAATAATGATGATAGGAAAGGGGTGCTGTTTTTGCGGGAAAGCAAGATAACAGGGTCATTCTGATTCGCTTGATTTCATACACAGATCAGCACATCTTCTATGGTCTTGTTCACAGAAATTGGTTGATACTTTGCATAAGTGACTTCTGCTGATGACCTGACCTTTCTGTCTAAATTATGGGTTTCTGTATATTGAAAGTGATTGATAAAATATCTCATGAATATACTGAACAGGATGCTATTCCAGAAAATAAATGTGGTTGAAATTACAAAGGTACCATTGCCTAGAGTGGTTGGTATTGGCCCAAGTGACTGTTCTCAGTGAGCAAATGTAAGTGCAAAGTGAAGGAATCAATCATCACTCTGTTTGAACTTTCTCGACGATAAACTTTACTTGTGTCACTGCTGGTGCTTTCTGCCCTGTCCAGAGGCGATATTTGGACGTAAAGTGCACATACGCAGGACGCTGGTGTTATGTCTGCCATCGAGTCCGACATGTGCTATTTATTTTAGTATTTTTTGATAAGAAGGCACCAAAGTAGCTTGTTGTAACCTTCTATGCTGGAACTTGGTACAAGAGATGACCAAATTTCGACCCGCGCCGGGGTCGAAAGCCTTTACACGTTTGGGAATGTTAAACGGCTAATATTACTGACTTTTACCTGCTTAAAAAACCGCACAAGCTACAGATCGTTATATAACCCCTATTCCCGAACACAAACAAAAAATCACCATAAAAATAATCTGGATGCAGGCTCCTGCATGTTCTTTTCTCGATGCGGATCGTGGATCGTGTTGTTGTTGTAGCAGTAAAGACACTCCCCGAAGGTTTTGGAGATTGTTATAGGTGTTGATCATCCTTTGCCAGATAAAGATAAAGTCTTGGGCTACAAGCACCATTAAGATACTGGTCCGATCATCTCGAGAACCGTTTAATATGACCATATTGCACCATCAAGGCGAACCCGCCCCCTAGTTCTATGAGATATGTGTATTATACATATGTACCTACTTGTAAAAGCATTCCCTTCGCGTAGGTTGAAAATTGGGTTGCGGAAACTGTAAAGCTATAAAGTAAAGCACAATTGCTTATCGTAACCGACAGAGCTTAGGTTGTCTAGAATTGGCGGGTTTCTACCGAATAGTAATAAACCGGCACTAAAATTTATGACGATGTATTAAATATCTAAATGATGGCTTAAGATGCTGGTGAATACAAAAAAGAAAAAATTTCTAAATTAAATAGTTTTGGTCTTCTTGCTCCTGAAATCTTACAACAGAGTTCCTATGTGAAATCTAGAGACTACCGTTGACATAATCAAGGTCCAATGGAGGGTGCTTGCAATTTCTCGTTGTAAGTGGCTTCAGGAATGACCTCAATATTCCTCATGCTGATATTCATTATTCACGCTGTATACTCGTACATATTTGAACTTACCGCAAATTTCATATTATTAGTGACAGCTAAAAATTTGTAAGGTCCTTGTATTGTTTGTAATAAATTACCACCTTCAGCCAACCACACATACATCATCGAGTCTCGATCAGTTGAGATCACACGACGTGAATCCATTAGAACAACAACGCAAGTAATGGATGCATTGTGACCCTAATAGTACCGTAAAAATTGAGAGATACAGTTAAACACAGATATCATCACGTTTTCCCCCACATTCGTGAACTCACCTTAAATGTGTTAATCACCCCACTCAATCCCAAATTCCAAACGTTCACTGTACGGTCATCGGAACCTGTAGCTAAATACTCACCATTCGGTGCAAAATGTACACATGTCACCGGTGCTGAATGTCCATCTAAAGTAGTTTGATATTCGGGTGAATTAATTTTTAAAATATGCACGCTACGACTTGATGCGATCGCTGCCAATTGCGAATCACGTGATATATCAAAACATGTTATCGGTGGTAATGTCGTCGATGGTGAACGTTGTGATTGTTGTGAGCGTTTAAGTGAACGTTTTCTTCGCTGATTATGCGAATAGGGATGTACGTAGAGTTCTTCGTTACGGAATGAATAGAATGTGATTTTATTACCGCCAACAGTAATGAGAAAATCATCATTGTCCATCATATAGAGTGCTGTTATCGAGCCAGGGTTAGGTGGCATAGAACGGATCAGACGACCGGAATGCATATCGTAAATGTGTGCACGTGTATCATCACCACCCACAACGGCGCGTTGACTATCCTTCGCAATGGTGATGGCCTGGAGCTGGTTAAAAATATGAAATGTGAGAATAAGTTTGATATTTCGTGATGAAATCCTCTTAGCTGCTTTTGTAGTGACATAGACTGCCTTAAAATGTTCCCATTCTATCTAACAATCTCTCAAAACAGCCGCGACACGGCATCTGTAAACAAATAGTTAATTAGAACTAGAATCCAAATCAGTAAGAAATGCCTCCGGGGAAGAAAGTCTTTATCTTTCCCTTACAGGACAATTGACAACTTTGCTGTCAGGTTGTAGCTGTTGGACTTACTCATTAGCACTGTGTAGAACAGTACCTTGCCCTTAGGCTATGAGAGAGCGCCACCTGGCTTTAGAAAGTACGTCTGACGTCTTCGTTATTCAAGCCATTATAGGGTAGCAATATTTCAGATTTCTAGGTAGCTTTTCGGGATCTCGGATTAAGAAAAATTATTTTGGATCTGGCTAGGTATTGTATCCCTAATCACATACAAAGATATAGAATCTGTCTAAGGTATTTTGAAGAGCCACACATTATCAATCAACTAAATGCGAAAGAAACGTTCGAATGCGATTGTCGCACACAAAGGAAGTTCCTTGAAAACCCTGTCTCTTCTAGAGGCTCGCAGAACGATCTTATCTTCAGCCTAGGAAACTCATCAAACATTTTAACCCAGTGGAATGTATATGAGGTGAAAAATATTGCTATTCATTTTCCTATACTTAATCAAATCACGTACCCATAAAACTACCCGGTTCTAAAAAAGTATACGGTTTTTAAAAAGTACACGGAGTAAAAACTTGTCCGGTTCTAAAAAATGTATCCAGTTCTAAAAAAGTACCTAGTTTTTCCAAAGTAAATAAAAAAATTCATGGCGCTATAACCTCCGAAAAGGTTGAAGGCCGAGCTTCTCTTTTTTTGCTTCGTGATCCTTTTAAGCTTGAAATTGGCAGCACACACCTACATGTTTTACGCCGACTCCGAACGCCACCTGCAATACAGGCGAGCTTTCACTGAGACGCTTTTCATGGCAAAAATTCACACGGAGTGCTTACAAAATAACTGCCGAGTGGCGATCCCGCTTAGAAAAACGTTTTTCTTATTGAAAAAAACTTGTTTCTAAATTTTTGTTCCTTTTAACGGGGCTTGAACTCAGGATGTTCGGTGAGGTAGGCGGAGCTCAACACGTCAAGGCGGCCGCTGTTTCTACAAAGTACCCGGTTCTAAAAAGGTATATTGTTCGTATAAAGTATCCCGTTTAGAAATGTACCAGGTTCTTAAAAAAATACCGGTTTTGAAAAAGTATCCTGTTCAAAAAGAACCCGGTTCTTAAAAGTACCTGGTTCAAAAAACTACCCGATTCTAAAAAGGGTGAGGTTGTTAAGAGTAGCTGGTTTTGAAAAAGTATTCCGTTTAAAAAAATAACCAATTTTTAAAAAATGCTCAGTTCCTAAAAAGTACCCTGTTGAAAAATACCCGGTTCTGAGAAAGTATAACTGGGTTTTAAAAAAGTATCCGTATCTGGTTCTGAAAAGTAATCTTTTCCAAATGAGTACCCGGTTCAAAAAAGTACTAGGATCTTAAAAGTACCTGGTGCAAAAAAGTACCCGGTTATTTAAAAGTACCCAGTTCTAAAAAAAGGAACTGGATCTAAAACAAGAGTTCTGTCCTTATATATTTCGCTCGTTTGCTTCAATAGTATCATAACCCGAAAAACTTTTATCCCGTTATTCACCAAAAATTTAATTATTTAGAAATGTCATTTCAAAAAGGCTTTATTATATTTATTATTTATTATAAAAAAACCCCAATATTTCTTTAACCAGATAGTCGCAAGCATTTATATATATATATAAAGTTTAACTCCCACAGCTATCTAAATACAATGCACACATACCTACAAATTATCGATAAAATTTTCCACTTCTTTATCCCATACATTTTTTTATTTAACCTTCCGCATTTCCGCTTTCATTCTTCGCATCTTACCTGTGACTTGTGACCTTTCAATATATGAAGCTCTTTGCCAGTAGCCAATGTACGCAAGTACAATGCATTGTCCTCACAGTGTGCCAAAAGAAAAACCTGAAGAAAATGATAAAAAAAATGAAATATGTATGTAAGTATGAGTTAAGGGTGATGTAAGAGAGAAGAAAAGCTTTAAATGGCGTGAAATAAATAAATTTCCCGTGAGGCGCCAAAGAGGCATCATAGTGGTGTGGCTGTGTTCGTATGACACATATAAAGATTCCAGCTTAAAACAGCTGCTGGGTAATGAGGCTGCATTGCGCAAGGTTTAAATATTGAATTGGTAAAGCTTTTTGAACGGCTATTCCGCTGTTACACCGCATGCCGCGGACCATGTAATAGCGGGAACAATGAAGAGCCTACGAAGTGTGGAAAGTCACCGATGTAGCAACGAACATCAAACAGCCCAGTTTTGCCAGTGAAAAACAAACTACAAAGGTGGAGGGGATTGAGCTGAGCACCGATTGGATACAAGGCCTCTCCAGCCATTCGAAAACGGCATCAGGTGAGAGTATAAAGCACGGATTGGTGACAAGGCCTCTCCAACCGTGCGATCAGAAGCAGTAGAGATATACTTGCGTGAAGGCTATTAACGACCTACGGATTGGACCGCCCCTAAAAATAACGACGTAGGATTGAAGACGCGATAGTACGGATTGGAGACAAGGCCTCTTCAAGTAATTGGAGTGCAAAGCTCTAAAAAAGTATTGTGGGAAAAAAGTACTGAAGAAAGATATATTCAACACACGTAGTGCACATTAACATACTGAGGTTGTATGCAAGGCTGGAATTAAACCAACATATAAGCATGCGTGTTCCAGCCCCACTCAAACTATGCCGCGCGACTGTTAAAGTATCGCAACTTGACCTCGACAGACGTAGAGCTTAGTGTTCAACCTTCCTGCCCACGGAATACTTCATAGTAGTACCGTAAATGGTACTTATGGCATTTTCTATTCTAAGAATAACTTTACGCTGTTATTTTTTCTCAGCTCTCTCAAAAGTTTTTGAGTGTATTTCTTACAATACTTTCCTATGCATGAGCAAAAAAAAGCCTATACCTACAAATTTCCTCATTATTGGAAATGTGTAGTGGCAAAATTCAAGAGTGAGGATAACACCGGTGTAGCAATTTTTCAGAAAAGAAAATCCAATAGACGGTAGGAGGTTTAGTGCGGTTAAAGTCCCACACTCACTTTGAGGCGATCGATGTTTCCTTCGATGACAAAGAAAAAAAGCACCCCGTACTCGATTTGCGAATAGTTTCGGGATTATTTTGAGATGATTTCGATATTGTTATAGGGATAATTTCCGGGATCATTTCTAGACTAATTTGGAATTATATCGGGATAATTCCGGAATAATTTTAGGATCATTTAAGGATGGGTTCAGGATCGATTTTTAATGATTTGGAAATCATTTCGGGACTACTGGGCGATCATTTTTGGAAACGATTTTCCGTCATCCCTTGACAAATTTGGTTTCGAAACAAAGCGGTTTCGGCGTTGTGCCATCATCAGCGTAGATTTTTGTTCAATTTTGGTATTGTGGTACCGCCCACATTTGTGGAAATTTACTTCAGTCCACTTAAGTTGTAGTGATGAAGTGAACTTAGGTAGTGTTTTTTGTAAACACAGAAAGAAGCTCTGAGTCGAAGGTGGTTTTTGATATTTTAAAGATTAGCCATGTAAGATGGGACATTTTGATATAATGTGACGGTGTGCTGATGATGTTAATATTATTGGCCTGAACTGCTGCGCTGTGAGTTCTGCCTTCTCTGAATTAGATAAAAAGCAAAAAAAAAAAAGGTAGGTCTTGGGATAGATGAGGACAAGACGAAGTACTTGCTGTCATCAAAAAAGAATCAGAGCATTCGCGCCTTGGCAACCACGTCACTGTTGGCGGATATAAGTTCGATACTGTGAAGAATTTCATCTATTTGGGAACCAGCACTAACACCAAAAGCAATGCCAGCTTAGAAATTAAAAGGAGAAAACCTCTTCCCAACATGCGCTTCTTTGAACTGAGCAGGCAATTGAAAAGTAAAGAGAGAAGATGAGATGGCTCTTGGAGTGTTCGAGAGAAATGTTTTGCGGAAGATTTATAGTCCTGTTCTTTATGCCGACAGCAAGTATCGAAGGAGGTATAATGATGAGCTTTGAAAATAGTGCAGCGAATAAAAACCCAAAGGGCAGAAGCACACCAGTTTTGAGCTGGAGATTTTCCCTACAGGGTATCTATATGGAACAATAACAATGCACTATATCTTTTATCTTATAAAGATATAATTTGTCTGTATATTGGAAAGATTTTCCGTCATTCTTTGTGAAATTTCGTTAGAAAGCAAAACGGTTTCGGAGTTGCGCCATCATCAGTGCAATTTTTCTTTCGCGAACGATAAGGGATGACGGAAAATCGGTCCAATATACATCAATTATCCACCCTGTCGGAAGGCAACAAAACAAAATGTATATTTTGTCTGTGCCTAGTGACGAAACCTGTACAAATGTCTACGATTTGTCGCCCCTAAAATAATCACTGAAATTGAGAAATAGTGAAGCAAGCAACCAAATGTATACCAACTTTATTTTCTGTGCAAATGCGTAGAGTATATACATATTTTATTCATAGTTAAAATGGACTGCATCGTATTTCAAGCAGAAATTATAGCCGCGAAGAAAGCAGCAGAAATTTTGGAGGAAGCGTGCTTAAGCTGCAGTCGCGTCAATATATAATGGCTGGCAGGTGGCGCTTAAGGCTATAATTTCACACAGTAATCAAGAAGTGTTCTAACATGCAAAGAAGCATTGGAAAGACTTAGGCCGGACCATACATCTATACTGGATTTCCGCCCATAAAGGGATAGAAGGTAACGTAAACGCCGATGAGTTGGCAAAGGAGGGTGCGACACGCACTGAAACGACAATAGACGTTCCAATCCGTTTGGTAGAAATTGAAAGAAGACAACTTAACGCATATGATTCATGAAGCTGGAAAGGCGTGGACAAAAGCGCGTGGCTGCGAAATTTCTGAGATCATGTGCAAAGCGTGCGATATTAGAATCACAAAGTGGCTCATATCTCTATAGAGAGAGAATACTTAAGGGTCACGATGGGCATATTAACTGGACACTGCCTTCTGGCGTAACATGCTTATAAGTTAGGTCGCATCAGCGACAGCAGGTGTAGGATTTGCCAAGAGGACGGAGTTATACTAAAACATAAGTACTGGTACCTGATTGCGGTTCTTCCGTTTGGTCTCCAAACAATTTCTGGTAATGCTACGGACACATTCAGCCTATGTGTGGTCTTTATTGACCGGCCAGTGCAACCTAACCTTAACTTGATTTCCTACAAAATAAAGCTTAAGATTTATTGATAAAAAGCAGAAAATGTTTAAGGGAATATTTTCTTATACATATTTACAAGTAAGTGAGGAAGTTTTCTTCGTAAAAAATGTTTGCCTAGCATAACAAAAAATCAGTTGAAAGATTACAAACGCCAGTGATTGCGCAGCGTGTGATTACTCAAAGCAAAAACTGTAAGTTTATGCCAATAGTCGTTTTCTTATGTATTCTAATTTTAAGTCAGCCTTTAGTAAATCAATATGACTGGGCACTTAACAGTTAACACAGGCACAAAATACGCATTTATCACTTAACCAATCTCATCATGTTCGCATTTGATCCTTCATTATTTTACATAACTGTTGCAATATCCTCCCAATATCAGAAACGTTAACCGGAAATAGATATATCATCACATCATACCATAGGCGTAGCGACACATGTAATATGTTGTTAGTGGCACTAACTCATTGTCGAACTCATTTTATGTCAGTGAGCGTTATTTGGTTCATGCGATGGCTCGTGTTGGATTTTGACACGTTCACAGAATTTCAGCTAAAAACCAATTTATTATGTACGTGAACAGGATTTATGGACAAGAACTGTGATAAGATTTGTGATTGCGTGGGTACCAAATACTCATGAAGTTCGATGTATAAACATACAAATGTACGTCTAGAAAAGTAATGTTTTGAATTAACTAGAGCTCGCTCAGGCAATGAAGCTAAACCACAGCAGAGGAAGCTTTACCAGAAACAAATAATTTTGGGCTTTATAAGAAGAGCGGAGTTATTATCGCTAGTTAACTATGAAAGCAGAGGAACAGAGCGTGTCGCACAACCTCGAAGGACGAGGTTGAACACGATTTAAATTCTCCTGATGCCAGTCAGCTCAACGTTAAAGCGACTAGCGCGCCTTGTTAGACGGCCATAGCCGTTTAAGCGGTTATGCGCTAATTAATTAAGTAATCGGTTACAGATGTGTCTCAGATTTTATATTAATGTTTTACCTATAATTGTTTTTATTTTTATGGGCCTACTAATAAAATATGAGGACGTTTTATCGGTAATTGTTTCACAATAAACCGATGAGTCGTCGTACGCAGATAACTAGTTAATAACACTCAGATTAGAAATCGATACAAATCGATATCACGCCGATGGTAAATTTACAGCACTACGATAACAAATCGATAACTCTTTAAAAAATATATCGATAACTTTTCTATAAAAAATCAATAACAAAAAGATGACACGCCAGTAAGACATTGGTTATACTTTTCGATAACAAATTGATAATTCTTAAATAAGAAATTCGGTAATTTTTGCGAAAAAATATCGGTTTTTGATAACAAAATCGAAATTTTAGATGGAAAAGCGATAATTTCTGGATAACATGCTGATAACAAATTCGTAAAACTCTGCTATTTAATCGATTAACTTCCGGTAATAAACCGATATTTTCTCGATATCAAACCGCCACATCCTCGATAAAATCTCTATCATTTTCCGATAACCTATGTTATCGATAGAAAATTTAAAACACTTCCATTACAAATCGATAGCTCGACTTTACCTCGTCGATAAGGAATCTTATCTTTCATTCCCTTCCCTTCTCTTTCCTTTCCATACCTTTCTTCTCATTGTCTTGATTTTCTGTCTAACTTCGCTCATGTTAACTCTACCATGTTCCCACATTACGCTACACTGACTACTATTACGCTTACATTTTTCATTATTCCGCACAACATACTAATACCTCTCACTACGCCCAGCTTACACATTCTGTAGGTCCCTATACAGTATACCAATACTAAACACAACGCCTGCATTTACATTCCCATATAGCATACTGCTTTCAAGGACTACGCTTACGCTCCCCCAGCGGGTTAGGGGGTCAGAATATGCCCGCGGTAGGTATGCCTGTCGTAAGAGGCGACTCAAATACCAGATTCAAGGGGCTGTGTAGCGCAACCCTTCAGGTTGCCAGCGCAGTATATAGCTTCTCCAAAACCAATTGTCAACCTCACCTATCCGCGGCGAACCCTGTTTCACAGACGAGGCTCTGGCGACCCCAAGCTCCTCATGGAACTTGGGAGTGGGAAGGGAGGGATGGCCTGAAGGTTTAATGTGGCCATATAAATCGTTCCCGAGATGGTCGGGCTAGCACCTTAATGGTGCTATGGTACCGTAGCGTACCGGATCTGTATCCGGCAGAGGACCATCACATCGATAACACTTCCCAAAGCCTTCGGGGAGCAACCTTATCGCTACAACAACAACAACATTACGCTTACGCTGCCATTCAGGATCCCACATATTGTGCGCACAGATGTTAACTCATCAAAAATCTGTGCTAATGAAAATTGAGTGTCCCTTATTCCTAAAGCCTGAGAGTTGCTGTGTGTTGCGATTAAGAAGCTGTGCAATTATACAAGTTTTATATCGACGACTGAGTGGAATATCCCTTATTTCGGCCGCCATGGAGCGTTACTCAAAAGTCCTCTGAAATAGGGCGTTTAAGGAACTACTGCCGAGATAGGAAAATATTCCACTCAGCAATCGATATGAAGCTAAAATAAAATTGACCTTAATAAACTTTCCAGAAGAATTCAAATAAGTAAGACCTGCATTCCGGTCTGAAAGAGTAAGTAGAATAATCCGTTACAGATCGTACCACTTCCACTAGCCAGTAAATTGTTGGATAGTTGTACGTCGTCATATCGTTTTCTATTTAAAACCTTAATTAATATTTGACTCAGGAGATAATCAAGAAGTTCATATTTTTGTGTATTTGACTTTGGAAACGTTGCAATAGCAAATATAAGCTACGGATCTTGGGCAACTTTTTTCATATTAAATTTGTGCTGTAAAAAATATGCTCCGGAAATTCGCAATGCAATGATGCTAGGCCATTTGCACAAAATCCTTGGTTATTATGCACCTTCTGCTAACATTTAAATCGCTGAACTATCGAATAAATAACTCCAATATTCAGTATTGCAAACTGATCTTTATTTAGATTACTTTGGGAGTACTTCACAATTATACTTCATAACTAATAGCGTGTTTAAATCAAACTGATTCGTCATTCCCCAGCTTGCTTGCCTCGATCGCATATTTCTCCTAAGGTCTAGACGTTTCACCTTCTAGAACTGTTGTATCTCTTGCTTGGTTTTTTAGTTATATAAGAGTGTGTTTGTGAGTAACAACTCTTATCTGATGACTACATATGTGTTGGAAGAAAATGTCTTCACTTTAAGCTGCTGGGTATGTGTGTGAAATGATTTTCATTGCATTCTATGTGTGCGTGTATATAATGATTGATGTGTTCACCTACAAAAGTTTGGCTTGCTTAAATGTTTTTGTTGTTGTGCTTATTTACTAACATAGTGCATAGCATAGTGATGCTATTGTGGCGAATATAGTCTTATTTTGTTTTGTTGATTTTCCTACAGGGTGGATAAACGATGTATCTTGGAACTATTTTTCGTCATTCTTTGTCAAATTTGGTTTCGAGACAAACCGGTTTCGGCGTTGTGCCATTATCAATGTCGATTTTTAGTTCGAGAACGATGATGGCACAACGCCGAAACCGGTTTGTCTCGAAACCAAATTTGACAAGGGATGACGGAAGATCGTTCCAATATAATCATTTCGCCACAATACTTTATATGATAAATCAAATTTAAATGTCTGTTGTTTTTGTCTACTTCCAAGCCTAACCTTTTCAGACTTTTGAAGGTGTAAGCGAGATATCGATTTGTTATTGAATTGTTATGAATTTACTATCAAAAAAAATCTCTTCGAAGAACCATCAGTCATCGATTTGTTTTCGAAAAAATATTGTTTTGCTATCGAAACGTTATTGATTTATCATGGAAATAATATGGATTTGTTAACAAAATGTTATCGCTTTGTTCTCGGAGTGTTACCGGTTTGTTATCGATGAGTTATGGGTTCGCTGTAGGTTTTCGTTGAGTTATCGGTTTGTTAACGGAGTTTACAGCCGTAGATATGTCTACAACTCAAATTTCGCGAGTAATTAGAACACCTGTTTTATCATGATGTTAAATTTAAAAAAAAAATAAGAAGGATTTTTGCAACATCACAAAGCACTTAACCATTGATGTTACTCACAAGTCATTTTGCTTTATTTAAATGCAATCTCATGATTGAGACAACATGGTCCAACCACAGTACCCATAAATGTGTACGCCAATATTGTGTTTCAGTATGTTTTCAATTTTAATCCTTATGCAGATAAAATATTAGTTCAAGATAAATTGAATAAAATTACATAAATCGTGCTTTACTTACCGAGTCACACGAAATATCAATACGCTGCACTGGACTGCACATGTGCATGGTGTTCAGTAGCGTATAATCATCCAGAGACCACAAACAAATTGTTTTATCACGGCTTGATGAAATCAATACATCGCAGGCACTGCTGACTTGAACGCTTGTCACCGCAGCGCGGTGATGAGTAATTCTGTGCAGCTGTAAAAAAAAATTTACAATGAGAATAAATTAAAAATGGTCTCAGTAAAGAATTTTGTTGTTGGCGATAAAGTGTTTTGCACTGCTACTCAGCATTCATTCATAAATTGCTGTATAGTTTATCTAATTTGAAGCCTAGATAAGTTTAAGGACCGCCTTTAGCATCATTGTGGATAATACAAGCGTGATATCGTCGGCATAGATGTCAAAATTACAAATAGAAGAGATCACCTGATTTTCAAAGTGACTATCGTGATCTCATCCTGTATCTCTTTCTATTATCTAAAGATAGCCGACCGTATGCATCACCATTTTGAACATCCTGTCAAAATGCTGCCAAAACCATTGTGGATAAGACAAGTGTGATAACTTCTGCATAGACGTCAAAATTACAAATAGAATGGATCACCTGATTTTAAGTAGACTGTCGCTGTCTCATTATGTATCTCTTTCTATCACCCGCTGAAGATAGCCGGCCCTATGCGCCGCTATATTGAAGACCCTGTCAAAACGCTCAAAAGTAGCCATATTGAACATTCTGTCAGGCAGTTGACGGATAAGATATCACATTTGTTTATCCACAACGAAAGCAAGCCTTCAGATAACTTCATGTGACATTTTCGTTTTCACCAACACAGGGTGACCAACTTCAGTTAAATCGAGAACTGTGAACACCGCGAAAATCTATTGTGAATATGAAAACCACTTATCTGACATTCGAGGATTCAGTAAGTATGAAGAAAACTAATGAGAGCGACCCTAAAGCTGCAGACATTGGTGCTTTATCGGTAACCTTATAACAGCTGATTGGACCAACTTTATGGGAATCAATGCAATTGATTATTGGTGCCGCTAAGGTCGTAACCGTATCGTAGCCAACCAATTTGTTTTTGCTTTACCGTCGCACCGATAAACAGCTGATTACGATAGGGATACGACTACAGCGATACGAAATACGGCACCAATGACTCCCGCTTAAGAGTGCATACAATATGAGGGGAGAACCGAGAATTAAGAAACGTGAGAATATCAAAGAAGAAGCATACTTTAGTTAAGACATGGAAATAAGGTCAGTTCATGGAGCATATGAAGACATGACTCGCACAGTATTTTCAGTAGCAAGATCAAAGTTGTGCCAAGTAGTGTGTTCTTCTGCAATGCGTTAAGAATTCTGCTTTTCTGAAAGACCTCCTACATCGTCCTGCGACTTTCCCGTCTAAAGGTGCACAGATCATATTAGTGAGGAGGGTAAAAGTCGACAAAAATAATCCGAAGGCGGAAAAGAAAAGTTTTATCTCTGAAAAAAATTTGGTGTAACTACAAAAGGATTTTGTACGCATTTAATTTTGATCCCACCCTATTTGTGGATAGGCCGGGGTAATTTTTTATAAGCGCTGCCGAAGTTCACCTAAGCAGAAGGGTGTTCTGCGTAAAATACTATAGATCCCACCCCCAGTTTCGGAGGGACACGCGGGTCATTTTTCGATTTTTCGTTAATATCTTTAGAACAAGCTAACATTTTCATTTTCCGTCTTTGGGATTATTGTTGTCGAGGTCAGTACGCGTCTTTTGGCACCTCTCTCGATATTTTTGGACGCGTATTAGCAGTTGACCGCTGTTCTAGACTATTACCATGACGAGTAGCTGACCAAATATTATCAGAGTTTTGGTGCGGCTCTGTACAATGGTGGCAATCAAAGTGGCCTAACCAATGAAGGCGCGCATGTTAGCAAGCTTTACGAACAAGACTTTAAGGTAGAGGCATGAGCGTCAAGTTCTGCTGGGTAAAACGGCGAAAGATTTGGAAGTAATAGCCATTAACCCTGCCTTGCCAAGGTAATAATTAAGTCCTCTGTAGTACCGAATGATGCGAGACTTCCTTGGAAATCCCATTTCCCATTCAAGAGTTCGCCATTTTGATTAGTCTGGGATCTTCCTCCTGCCTTTCCAGATTGAAAATGTTGCCTTCTCAATACGAAAGACTGCGCTGCATCAAGCCGTTGTCTACTGGAATACCCTGGTTTGAGTAAAACCTGCGTGTTCAGCATTTCAATGCGTTTTTTTTTTGTTGGGCATTTTCTTCTAACTGTGAAAATGATGCTCAGGTATTAAAAGGAGACTTCTCCTTGTAGTCCTGAGTGGTGAGGCCTAGCATATAAGAGAACGCAGCCTGACGCTGTCGACGTGTCTAAAACTTGTGTCATCTGCTGCTTCCACTACGTGTATAGGTCAAAAAAACCTGAAGGACTGGGATCTCCCTAGTTAACGTTAATTTTGAAGCATAGCTAACCTGGGATTGAAGGGGTTGATCACAGCAATTCACAGCTTCCGCAATCCAATTGTAAACCGCGCCTACGCGAGATGAATCCTGTTACAAATATACATGTATCATACACATTAGGCCGGGTCGATTTGTGGGTAGGCAAAATAATCGCCCATTGCTCTGTGAAAATCATATTTTAGGGATCAAAATAAGAAACTTTGCCGAAGGAACCATACCTTTAAAACGAATTCTGATCATTTATTTAGTCAGAACATATGTATGTAAATGAAAAAATAAATTTAACTTAGTAATAGAAAAGAAATTAAAAAAAAATTATTAGAAATTAGCGTTTTTACAACCCCCTTTTAAAACCATGGCATCACTGTGATGCATTTGCATGTCGTAAAAATAGTTGTGTGGGTTTTTTATTCAACCGTTTTAAAAAATGAAGGTATCACTATGACACAATTGCAGATCGTAAAATTGCTTGTGTTGTTTTTTTTTAAGCCACCAGAAGACACAGCAGGTAGAATTGAAATTGCCCCTACCCAAAAGTTCGACCCAAAGGGCGGACATCGGAATTCGTTTTAGAGGTATGGTTCCTTCGGCAAAGTTTCTTATTTAAATCCGTAGAATACGATTTTCATAGAGCTATGAGCGATTTTTAAATCGACCCGCCCTAATACACATATTTAGCAGACCAGGCTCTGATGACTCCAAGTTCCTCATGGAACTAGGGTGTGAGTCATATTAAATCGTTCCCGAGATGGTCGGCTAGTACCATAATAGGCTTGTTACCGGAACGTATCGGATCCATATCCGGCAAAGGACCATAAATGTTGATAACACTCCCCAAAACCATCGGGGGGTTTCCTTATCGCTATAACAAAAACAACAGCAAACCCAACATAGCTAGTCTACTCCCTGTCATCACAGTGAAGGTACACAATTACTTCGTGTCACATCCTATTTAAACCTTCTAGACTTTCATTACTGAACTGTCTGGCGAACGATAAATTAATTTGCGGCTCATCTTTTTACACAAGGGGGAATAAATTTCTAGCTCTCTAGCGTGCCATTGTCGAATGTGTCAAAAGTTTTGTTTGATTATATTTGAGTACCATGACAGCACTATTAAATTTAATCATATTCATTTTCCACTTACCAATTGTCCACTATGTATATCGGAAATAGCAATTGTCGAATCCTCACTGCTACTAATGGCCAAAGTATTATTGACGCCAGCTGCGACGCTCGTCACAATGTTTGAATGTGATCTGAAAAAAAAAAATAAAAATTTACGAAAATAAAAAAATGGATATTTTATAGAAAAAGTGCAAGTGAAAAGTAAGTATCGCTCATGCCACAACGTTTCAAGCGCGCACATTTACGCAATTCACGAAATCAAATCACATCGTAATTGGCAGGTGAAATGATATCAGGCACAATCCTTGCAAAACCCATTTGACCATAAAGGTGGATGATTGCTTTTGTGTGATTGTAAGATTTTTTTTTTATATTTTACTTACTTTATGTTCGCCTTCAATAAATGTGTTGTCACGTTCCACACCAACACTGAATTATCCTCAGAGCCAGTCAGTAAAATATCGGATTCTGGTGCGACCAGCAGGCACGTGACTGCGGCAGTGTGACCTTTGAAAAGAGAAAATCACATTAGGGATAATGACATACAATTTTCTTGGCTTGATGGAAAGTTCTCAACAAACAGTGAAGTAAATTGATTGGAAATCAGTTCTATTCGTAATTAAATGCTAATGGTTATAGATAATATAGCAATTTGAAGGGAACAAAGGTGATCAGAACGGAAAAGAAACTTTTAAGGCATAGTCTTTGAAGCCAATCAGCCGTAACGTGGAAATTTGATACTAAAAGAGTTTAAGGTGAGCTGTGCAAAGTGATGGCGTGCCTCTAATAGCTCTTTTACTTTTGTTGAATAAATTGCTTTATAAATGCCCAGTGAGATTTATGACTTCATGGTTAAATATTGTTAAAGGAGCGTTTTTCATTTTGAAGTCGGACAAAAAGGGGTACAAACTATTTAAAGATTCCAGTGTTGACTACACTTAACCATATGAAACTTCTTAAAAACTCACTCCTTTCCACGGTGCAGCACGCATACCTGAAAAGAGATCTCCCCAGAACAAATTATATTCAGCCTAGATTTGTAGATTTCCACAACTTGAGGGCTAACGCGATGGTGCGGTAGTTGAGAGGTAAAAACCAAAAACCCCAAGTTATTAACAGAACTAAGAGCGACAGTTATATACGTAGCAAATATGTAAAGGCACACAACGAGGTAATTAAGAAGCCTGGAAAGTCGGTGACGCAGAAATAGCAACTAGACTAAAGAACTGGGATTCAAGCGATGGAGTAGCGCAATGTTCAGCTTAGCTTCTCCAACACATGTCAATCTCACCTACGAGTCCTGTTTTGTTTTCAGCAGGCGAGGAGCGCGCGTCTCCAATTTCCCCACGGAAGTAGGATGTTGGATGACCGAGAATGCTCAAATTGGTCGGGCTAGAATCTTAATGTCGCTATCTTCCGGAGAAAGCCAGATTAATATCTGGCAAAGCACCTTCAAATCGTTAAAACTTCCCAAAATCTTCTGGGATTTTCCTATCGCTACAAGAAAAAGAAGAAGACAACTCAACCGGAGACAAAACAAAGGCGGAATGCCAGTCTTTTTGGTAGGAATAATACCTAGGCGGTGGGAGGTTTGTCTTGCTTAAAATTCGAGACATTCCGTGCTTTATCCCCTGCTTCCATCTCTATGCTGCCCATAACTATTTATGACATACAACAAAGCTTCATATGTTTAATTCCATATCCCTTGCCTCCTGTGTGGCAGTTACCTAGATAATGTATTGCTTTCTTAGTTTGAGCTAAACCAAGGTATTGGAATAAAAGGGTACAAAGTCCGAAATAGTACTACGGATCTCCATAGCAGTACTGCGACAGGCGATGCTGCAAGGTTATTTAGTGAAGGGAAAGCACTTCGGAAAGACTATACTCTCACCATGGAAGGCTTAGCAGATTGTATTGCATGCTGATATTATTGGAAGCGAACAGGGATCCAGTTTAAAACCCAACCCTAATTGAATTGCATATGCTGCTCACTTGTGGGTGCTTAAAGCATACTCAGCAAGTGCATATAAATTTTTTTTATTTATATCCTGAGGACAATTTCGTTATCTTCAAAAACCGGAGCTTGTCAGAAGTTTTAAAAGTACCATTCGAAGAAGTAATTATTACATGAGAGCTACGATCATAATTGATTTAAATAGGCACCAGCTGAGAATGGCGAACCTGCGACATTGTGACAATTAGTTCTTCTAATGCCCTCTCAATAAGAATAGAAATCAATGGTGTCGTCCCAAGAGATCGGAAGATTTGCGGGCAGAAGTAGAACTATGGAAGAGAGAAATCTATAAGCTTCGAATAACCAGTTGCAGAGTGTGAGAGAGGGGAAGATACGGAAATAGAGAATAAAAGACAATTATTTGAACTAGATCCCCTTTTCAGAATATCCAGCGGATTTTCAGTTATGTAAACAGGCACGGCATGGACTCAAACCTGAATCGCCATCGGTATACCGGCCTTGGAGAACTCAATGATATCTTCCACAGCAGGACAGGAAGCTCTTGCTATCCTGCAAGAGGTAGTGCCTGAAAACCCAGAGGGTTAAGAGGCTTAGAATGTTTTTGTCGTAGATATGCCTGCCATAAGAGGCAACTAATACATATACGCGAAAGTATGAGCGGTAACAAAAAAATTTCCGAGGAAGTTGGCCTAGTAACAAAAGGTGCTAGAACCGGAGCGAACCATATTCATATCTAGAAAGAAATGTCCATATCCGAAAAACTGTAGCATTTGATTAACTGACTGAATTACTGAACTGAATTAATGAGACGCATGTTCAAAATAGAAGATCACAGGTGACCAGCGGAAATCGGAATACTCTCAGTTCAGGATATTGGTAAAGTCCGTACCCGGATGATCGTAATTTCAAAATAGCGCAAAGCTCTCCCAGACCACCCCAGATTACATTACAATTGAGCAAGCTCATGACTCAAATAGCCGCTTGGATATCCGAGTAGATGTGAAATCAACTAATCACATTTGCAGAGGACAGGATCCCATACACAGTATATTTAATTGCGCCGACTTTTGGAAAAGGATGAAGTCATTGGGAAGATTGAACTTGCGGCTTACATCGGACTCCTGACAGAAAACTACTACTAAGAGCCTTTGTTTTCAAATTTTGATCTCTCTCCGAGCCTCTACGCTAGTCGATTACTCCATAGAAGTCCATCCGCCCTCATACTTCTCTCAAGGGAAAAAAGGTATTGCAGCTTGCACGGATTCTGTTTTCAGCACATAAAAGTGTTTTCTTCCAGCTTGGTATAAAGTCGAAGTTGGTGAGAATGGTTCAGATGTCCCAAGTAAGAAAGCCCATAGCCCATGTTACAAAACCTGATCAACTACCGTGCTGCTTGAAGTACTACGTAGACCGTCGGTTAACCGATTTCATATGGCAACGTTGAAACTTCCAACTCATCTATTGAAAAGTTAGGAGAGGGGAAAGGTGAGAAAAAAGAAATAAAGGTAAGATATACGGATCGAGAAAATAATCCTGATGACAGAAATACATTTGGAGGATTTGTGTGCTATGAGGCGACCCCATATTGATAGTATTAATTCTGAAGTGTGTTATCTATATCATTTGCATCGGGATTTTACTGCGGGACCTTTGGTCATTTTGGAAAGCATAATTCAGATTATAAGTTGTATACAGACGGTTAATTTCGTTTTTCTGAAAGCGTGCGCCATTAATTTGCATGCGTAAGCTTAAAATATTATATGAGGAAAAATATTTATTTAATAGTTTCACGATACTATAAATAATATTTCGAACGCAATTGCTCACCATTAACACGCACCATCACATCCATTAATTATTGAGGTTTACTTACCCTTGAAAACATGTTCCAATGAATTGCTCATTATATGCCACAATTGCACATCACCCGATTTGGTTGCCAATATGAGATGTTGCTTGGTGGGCGAAACACAAACATCCAATACACGCCCAGTGCCGGTCACTGTCATTACGCGTATTTGCGAAGGCAGCGGCGCTGGTAGCCAGCCAGTAAGTGGCACTAATAACGGTACTGTATAACCATCACACCAGGCAGTTGCTGAACGTACCGTTATGCTCAACAATGAATTGTCGTTTTCATCATGTTCGCTAATTGGTCGTAGCCATGAGATAAGCTAAGATACGTAGGGATTGAGGAGGAGGAGCAAACCAAAGTATTTATTTTTAATTAACGTATGCAAGTATGTGTGTGTGTATGTGAATGAACATTAACAACAATGATTTGCGGTAAATGTGTGTAATTTCTTCTTTTTTTTTTGTGTATAATCATTGCTTTTGGTTTCAAGTATCTGTGTGTTTCAGGCGTCCAAGCGTCTTTTGTTTAATTACATATATATTGTTTTTTGTGTTTACCTGTGAGCCAAGCTGCATGGGATCACGTGTGAGCACATCACTCGACTTTCGTATTGTGTAGTAAATGAGTTCAATGTCACGATCCAACAAATAACAACGCACATGTTCTATGAGACAACGCAAATAGCTGATTGAGACAGTTTGAACCTAAAATAAAGAATATAAGTACAATCTTAAATCAATACTAAAATAAAATTAATGGAGGCAGAGGGCCTTATGCATTAAAAGGGGACATTTTCTTTCGGTGGGGGAAAAAAATAAGCCACTGAAAAATAAAGTCTGAGCAAATACTCGCATTCCAATAATTAGTTCTTTGATGGATCGAGCGCTTCGGGATATACATACATACCCGAGCATCTAATGGCGGGTTTACTACCAACGCGGAGAAGACGGATATGGTCTGGTTTACTAAGAGGTACAAGGCCACAACTTTGACCAGATCTATGTTAGGAGGGGTGACCCTGCAGGAGAAACCATGCACAAAATATCTAACCTAAATACTCGCTTTTGTATGCCTGGAGCGCATAGTCTACCTAATCATAATTTTTATCCCAATTATTAACATAGGTGGGCGGTTCCTGGAATAACAGAGCCTACGATCAGATTTCGGCAGTGAAATCTTCATAATTGTAAAGAAACAACATGGACCCAATTCGAATGGAAACGCTCTGTTATTATGTTGGCCTTGGCACGCCATTTTGAAAAAGGGCGGAAGGGGAGCGTAGTCTAAAACTAAGTGGCTAAGAATGTCAAAGAAAAGTGAGGGGAAAAAAGACTAAAATTGTAAGAGAGGGCAAGGGAAATAGGAAAAGAGGAGAAGAATTGAGGGAGAGGTAGCTTACTTGGACTACATTAAGGCCCGTTGTGATACTCCTTAAGATAACGGCACGTAAGATCCGACCACGTAGTTAATTGTAAACGATACAGTTTTGAGAAATAGCGGTCTTGGCGCTAGATATATCCTCTGAAGAGCAGAGTGAGTCGATACCAAAATAATCTCGCCCACTTATATAAAAAGCTGGGTAGACAAGCATAAAGAGATCCGATGAATCAACCTCATCATCCTCCATGCAATAGTGGTAGCAGGGGCTTTCAAGTATGTTAAAATGCACCGCATGGACTCGGATTGGATAGCGAACAGTAAAAACAAACAATCACCACTGACAGATGAGCCTTGGTGAACCGCATAATACCGGAAGCACTCCTGCTATCGACTTCCGGCCAGAAGGATGTCGTTAATCTGCCAAAGGCAGTGTCGGCCCAGCACTTGCACAGCTGACTCGATGGAGTTATAAGGAGCAAAACACAAGTGAGTAGGCGAACTTTCAATTCTAAAGTAATCTATATTCGATTCAGTAGTAATCATGCGCGGTTGGAGGTCCGCGTGACAGTTGCCAGGAACCCAGTTGATATTAATATTAAAATAGTTCGACGAAACTGCAAGCGAGGACAGGCATTCCAATATCGTCTTCGATTGAATCACAGTTCAGTTCAGAGCTTTGACACCCGATTCACTAGCGGAGCAGATATCGTAGGATTAGGTAAGTATAATTGAACAGCATCCTATCCATTGTATTCTTAATTGCGGCAGCCTTCGCTTGGAAGACGCTGCAGTAATTTGTTAACTCAAACTTGCTGCTTGCGTCGATCATCCTGATAGAAAACTTCTCCACTCCGCTGTAATTTGTTTTCGAATTCAGCCAGAGCCTACTCGATTCCTAAGGCAACCAGCACATTACCATTTACCCCAGGCAGGATAATATTAAACGATCTTTCAGTATCAAGAAGGACATCAAGAGCAAATTATTTTTGCCCTAGGAACCTCTCTATTTGCTTTACAATCGGATGGAGTGCCGTTCCCGTCGACCTACTCTTACAAAAGGTATGCTGCGCTGCTGATAGGAGCACCCGAGGAATCTTGTAAAGTATGTGAAGATCAGTAAGCTGCTCCATAGTTTTTAGGCTAAAACACGCGAAGATTATTAGACTGAAGTCCTTAGGTGATACGTGGGAGCTCTTATCTGCATTTGGAATTAAAGTAAGTTTGTTCGCAGGAACTATAACTTCAAGTATAACTCACTTCTCAAATATTTCTAGTAAAAGTGAGCAAACTCGGTTAATAGTTACCCCAAGTTTTTATGTGCAATAGTAACTGTACCATTGAAGCTCACAGCCGTGTATATTAAGTTTCCCTAAAATTACCGCGGGGTGTACATATAAGTTAACGTTTTCAAATGAACTCACTTTTCACTACTTATCTTATACTCATTATTCACCCAAACGCGAAAAGACTTGAGAAAACGAAAACTTTCCCTCAGAAGTTTTGATGATGTTTACTTATCCTAATTACCAACATAAACTACTTGCAAACTAATCCCACTTTTATAGCAATAATTGCAGGGACTCGTGTTTACGACGCGAATATTTAATGCACTCACAACAAAAAAACCAAAACCAAAATTTAGCAGGCGAAAAATGCGATACCGAAGTGCATGAAGCACAGCTAAAGCACTCAAAGTGCAACTTAACGAACTTCAAGAAGCGCACGCAAGAAGAGAACTAATACAGCAAAGCATGAATGAAGGGATAACATACAAGTTGCGAAGGATTGAAGATTCTTATTAAAAAAAAAAAAAAAAAACAATAAAAAAGTTAATATGCAATGACAGGGGGAAGATATACAAACAATTGGCGTAGGTGGTAGGACGGCAGAAGCCTGTTATACCAAGGAAGCGCTGAAATGAAAGAGTCAGGACAATTGGAATAGCGGTAAACGATGGACGAAGATGGTGGCGTGCCGCAGATTTCTTCTACGTTGGGTGAACCATGATTGGCAAGACAACTGAAACAGCAGGGCAACTGAAATCGGCCATGGGTCGCATCTAGTAGGAGAGAGAGCAACAACATTTGATCGATAGCTACGAGTGCCAAAGTTGGCGCAGCAGGGTGTTTGAAGGACAGCATTAAGGTGTAGCAGAAGCAGGGAAGTGACAGTAAAAAAGCCAACGAGTCTAAGCTTATCTAGTTTTTAGTTCTCTCCCGGTGTTTCGTGATTTTTGAGCAGGAATATAGCCATTCACACTTAGTGGCGACGGAATAGTGGAACGTAGACTTTGCCGTTATCGATTGAGCCAGAATTTACAAAATTGTTATCACTGGTTTGCATTAAGAAAAAGTGTTGCGTTATGCAAATACCCTCTGAATGACGGATACCAGGTTCGAACTCTGACATCTCAGTGGTGGGTTAGATATAATGTGGCTGCTCTATTAAGTCGTTAGGGTGGTTATAGCAACCAGAGAGCATTTGATAGGGCTGGGCATTTATTGCATCGTATTCCTGCTTTCCAAGTAGTCTCTTATAGGCAAACGCTTTTTGTGATACTGGACAGTTCTTGTGCGCCTCATCTTATCTGGTTACTTAAGATGCTTCGAGCCAATATTCCTACCTCGTAGAGTGAAGCCATCCTAGTTGACGAAGCTGGGTATGTTGTATCGATCAAGTTTGATCAGTGGCAAGGCGTATATTTTCATAGTGTAGCTTCGTCTACATATGACCATACAGCAAGTAATTGACCTTATGGCCACTTGAGAAAAAAAGAGTTAACTTTATGATCATTTCGGAAAATTATGGTCATTTGAAAATTTGACATGGTCATAACTTCATTCACTTATAGGCCTTTGAGGAGCTAAAACCGGTAATTGATGTTAAGGTCACCTCTCCGTATATGCCTTTCTGCCGGTAAAGTTCTATGGCATGGGCATTTTTTAAGACACCAGCCAGACTTTTATTGATTTCTAAAACCAAGGCTATTTCGTTAGCCACTGCCAGGAATACATAGTCCCATGATATCTATGGATCCCTTTATTCCTTTTTATTTACATTCGAAGGAAAAACCGCTTCCATTATCATGTTCTCGTAATATGTATGTTCCCATAGAAATCCCAGTAGCCTGTCACAAATATGAAGATCAGTTAAGCGCTTCAACGCACCAATTTATGCAAAATGATGAGAGACTTATTGGTACGAATTACTAAGGAAATACGTGAGAGCTCTTATCAGCCTTTGGAACGAAGTTGGTGTTAACCCAATTTTGGGGCATTTGGTAAAGTTGCTTAAAAATGGCTTGAAAGTTGCTTAAAAATACTCCCATCCAGCTTCCGGAGGACTTTCAGGGCTGGTAGACCTATAAGTCCGGTGACAATACTGTGGCGAATGTTAGCATCACTATGCTGTTAGTAAATAATCACAATACCAAAAACAGAAAGCAGCCACACCTATGTACAAGGCAAGGAAGAACATTGCATACACATAACCAGCAACTTGAAGCAGAGAGATTATTTCACATACATATATTATTATTATTATTATTATTATTATTATTTATCAATATAGCCGGCGGCTAAGAGCAGAAGTTGTTACTCGCACATACACACGCATGTGGCTGGAAGAAAAGCATGAACTACAGATATATGTACATCTACATAGCTAAATAACCAAGCATCAGATACAACCGTTTTAAACGGCATGTTTGTGAAACGTCTAGGCCTTAGGATTAATATGCGTACGAGGCAACAGAGAGTATAAAAGCAGCGGAAGCTGAGGAATAAGAATCAGTTACGATTTTAACACGCTTTAGCGAAGAACGCGAGTGTGAAGTACTATTCAGAAAGTGGTCTAAAAATAAAGCACATTTAGCTATACTGAATATTTGAGGTATTTACTCGACAGTTCAGCGATCTTAACGTTAGCAGAAGGTGCATAATTATCAGAAATTCCCAAATTCCTTACAATACTAACGTAACTCAGAGTGAGTCGGGGTTGAGTATGAACACGAAAATGTACAATATTACACCATTACATGCTTTACTACCCTGAAACTTTAAACAGACTTCTTAAAAAGAAATATTTTTCCTAAGAAATCAAAATGAATCAGGACATTTCTCCTTAAGAAAACATCCTAATGAAATAATTTTTTTTTTTTTCATATTTATCCTATTCAATTAAGGGCACTAGCAGCAATTATAACGAGTCATTGTCTAAGGCATGTGGCTATAATAACCATTTACAACAACAACAACAGCGCAATTAAAAATATGCGGAATTTATGAAATGTTTACAGATTCCATTTTCTCACATTTCTTATACAAACAAATTCTTAAGAATGTCAGCAGCAACTGCTACAACAACAACAGCAACAACACCAGCAGCATTCTCGCGCCATCATTATCCTTTCATTTGAACAAACTCAAGTATTTTTGTAGACAATAGACAGTGGCGAATGCTTCCAACTTGAGTAATTGCAAGTGAAATAAATTGAGATTTTTGGTTGATAGAATACACAAAAAAAAAAAAACATTTGCAAAACTGTTTAAATGAAAAACGCCGAACGAATGAAAGGAACATAAACTTTTGTTAGCTTAATTTCCGTTTGCTGCAATCTAAATTGAACAAATAGTGAACGCGGAAGAACAAGAATGGTAAGCTGTTTTATGCTGCTGCTGTAGACTTATGTGAGAATGGCATGCATACTAGGGTGGGCCGATTTGTATTGACGAAAGTTAACCAATATCGCGCCATCGATTTTTCGATAGGATTTGGGATCAGGAAATTTGCCGGCGAAATTTCATTTTTTTGACTTTTTTTCGACTTTGATTTTTAAGGTTTTTTTCATGACCTACTAAAAAAGTTTTCATATGTATAGGGTATTGGCGATAACAGTTTTTTGACAACGTTTTTAGCGGACATTTTTGGGTCTGACATGTATACCCACATGAAAACTTTACAATGAAATGAAAATTTTGTTATTTGGTCATGCAAAAAACCTTAAAAATCAAAGTCGAAAAAAAGTCAAAAAAATGAAATTTCGCCGGCTCGAAAATTATTTTTTTGGGTATGCGTAGTGGAACTTTTTTTCCTGAGCCCACATCGTATCGAAAAATCGATGGCGCGATATCGGTTAACTTTCGTCCATACAAATCGACCTACCCTAATGCATACAATTGTGTGAGTAACTGACACAACAATGCAATGTTAGCGCGAAATGTCAGAGTAAGTACATACAAAAACAAAAATGAAAGAGTTGGTAAAAGCAAAGTTAAAATATCTGTGCAAACAGCAGAAGAGCAGACAGGTCGCTTGATGAATGTTGGCTTTACGTGGGCTCTGTACACACATAAATAAATGTGAGTATGTGTGCGTGTAATCCTTACTCATTTCTAAGGTTAAATGGCTAAAGGCATTGAAATTAGAGCAAAATTGTGTTGAGGAAACTTTAAATCAGGATTCGTAGAGCGCAGTTTAATAAATTAATTCTTTACAGGCGTAGGAGTGTGGCAAGACGAATTGTATGTTAATTTATATTATTTGTAGTAAAACTTTGAAAATTGGTGCATTCAGCGAAGATTGAAGGTGTTTTTTCATGAAGTGCAACAAAATATCATCTTTAAAGCCTTAGTGCTGTGAGGTTCTAACTTTCATCATCACGAATGTGGTGCTAAACCGCCATTGCGTTTTAGGCCACTGCAAAATAAGTCCCGACAGCTCTACCTGTTTCGCCTCAGCTGAGCACCAAGGAAGCTCAAATCTTCCTCCACCTGCCCCGTCCAACTAAATAAAAGTATTTTTCTTCGTCTTGTAGCAGTTCTTTGTCGCATTCAATAGGTGTGATCACTCACAAATTGTTAACGATATTCTCTAACGGGAGTTCCATGAAACTTGCACTTTCATTACGTTTGAACCCGAGAGATAAGGGGGTTAGAGGCGTTTGTTCCAGATAGCAATTGAAACGATGGTTGGTGTTATGTGGAGACATGATTCTGGATAACTAAGAGTTTACCCTTTACACTATTCAGATTGAACTTCGCTTTCCTCGACTGCAAATTTCGGTTATAGGGCACTAGAAAGGCGGTGTTATACGCCCAATTTCCTCATAGCGCTTCCGAAGATAACTCTTTATATCCCTGAGCAGTGAGTCCTAACCAATAAGTTGTCTGTTAGGCTGCCCAGGTTTCTGAGTATTTAACAGAAACTGTTTGCTCACCATTTCATTTCTCTCGTTTATGTGGTGTATTCGCGGTACTTGCTACAATTCTAAGTTCTAGGTAAAGTTGCGGCTGCATGATCGCCGCTCATTATCGCATGTAATTCCCAGTATTTTTTGGTGCCAGATAGTTGGTAGCGTAATGCCGTCGACTTGGATCTCCAATATTTCTGACACTGTGTCGTCCATGTCGTGAATATGGTCGTTGAAAACTTTATTTCGGTGATAGTGCCAAGCTATGCCAGGCAAAAAACTGGAAGGACTAGTGGGATAGTTGTTAATTTTGTAGCATAGCACATTGATGAATGGGCCTGGGAAACTGTTGTTATTATCGCGCAGCCATGATATGCAAAGATTAAATTAAAGTTTGCATGGGCACCATCCCGTGGCAGTTCTTTTTTAATTCTTCTAGGATTTGATGTTAAGTTCCTGGGCTAGACCGATGCCCGCCGTCGACTCAAATAAAGCAGTCAAACCAATTTTAGATCCCCGAATGAGCCAATACTTTTCAAAAGGTCTTTGTACGCTGAATGTTCAGCCAGAGTCGGAATTTTCTAAATTGGTTTTGGTTTTCTAGATATTTGTATCTCAACATATTTTTTCGTAAGCAAGCAAGCAAGTTTGTCACTAAAAAGAAGAGAGACCGCTCCATAAGCTTAAACAGCGTTTTAAACCTCTAGAGGAGACGCGAGTAGAATGCAAGGTTTAGACCCATCGAATGCTGGGTCTATACAGTTTGGTGGTGGACACATTTCCAAACCCATGAAGGATTTGAAAGATATGCTCAACTTTGTCCCGATAGACCTGTACGGCTCAATGCTAGTTTTAATGCATTTAAACTGAATGCAGTCTTTACGAATGGCTCCAAACTTAATAGCAATGTGAAGAATCCACTGGGTAGATATTTCGATAGGCTCCCGAGACACTGCATTGCATTGAAGGAGGTATAATATATTACACAGGAGCTTCGCCGGATAGATTATGTTATGCTAATGAGCGAAGACCCGTATTTGGAAACAGAAGGAGGAGAAGACTTCCCAGCGTTATAGGGGGCGGTTTAGAGGTGACTAAAATACCAAACTGATTCAAGGGGTTGTGTAGCGCAATCATTTTAAGAGGTTGGCAGCTGAAATTATAGGTTCTACAACCCAATCGTCAAGTTTCTTAAGAAGCCGAGGCTCTGGTGACCCCAATTTTCTCATGGATTTAAGGGGTGGGAGGGAGATACGACCTTAAAGGTTTCATGTGGTCATACTAAATCGTTCCCGAGATGGTCGGGCTTATACCTTAATGGCGCTTGTTACTAGAAAGTACCGGATTTAACATCAGACAAAGGACCATCAACATCGATAACACCTTCCAAAACCTTCAGGGCGTGTCCTTCTCGCTACAACAACAACATGACCTCTACTGAATTGGGAGATACCAGTGGTGAAAGATTTGATTTCCCTTAATGCCCCCAATATTAAATCGTTCCTGAGAAGGTCGGGCTAATACCTCAATGGGCTATTACCATCACATACCAATTTTTTTAGATTTCATTGCTCGCGCGAAAGATGCAGCCTTTTTAAAGCAAAGCCGCCAATGTGGAAAAAAGGACGAGAATCATTCCTTTATAACCGTAGTTATTGAAGGAGGATAGAAGAAGAAAAACCTAAGGGATCACGATGGTAAGTTCATGCAATGCGAATAAATGAAAACATTGCGGGATATGAAGTGTTTTTATCGAACTCAAGGCATAAGTAAAGAGAAGGGAGGCCGTCATTGTGGATATAATGAAGAGGAACACCTGGGTAACATTGCTGATTTCAAGCGCCTTAAATAATAGCATAGGAGAGAGTTTTGTTGAAGTTGGCCAAAATAATCTACACTCAAAAAGTTCCTTAGATTATCGAAAATGGAGTTGATTTTTCGCCCCAGAAATTGTTTATGTTTGCGAGACAGCTAAAATTGATTTTAGAAAAATTACGTTGTTTGGAAAAAATTCCTTAGGCGAAAAATCATTCGGACAGAAGAACAAAAAATCGTATAATTTTAAATATACTAAATATATTCTTATTTCAATTTAATTTTTCAACTACTTACCGCCGCTAAAAGAAAGTCAAAATTGCAAACGGCGACTTGCTTAAATTTCGTCATATCATCGGAACGCATCAAATGATGCCAACTCTCCTCCACATGTCGCATGCTATACGAAACATCGACAGCGATGGGATTATAAAAGGTGGACGTGTCATCATTGTGATGTGATGAGGATTTACGTTCCGGTGCCGATATGCTCTCCTTCTCCTTTTGACTGATTACTACAAAGATGCAAAAAATAAAATGGTAAAATACAAAGAAGCGAAATGAAAATATTTTATGTGAGAGCAAAGCAATTGCAGGCAGACAGACGCGAAGAGAATATATTAAAGATCAAAGTCAAATAAATTACTTAAAGTAATTTTGTGCAAAGGTTCTTATTGCGTTTGCTCTAAAAATGAGCACACACACAAAATCGTCTAAATTTATTTACTCACAACTAAGCAGCTTTTACGTTGTGAAATTGACTTTATTGCATACCATGGCGTCTACGTAACTATTTTGCATACATTTCGTAGATGCTATATACATTAGGGTGTGTCGATTTGTATGGACGAAAGTTAACCGATATAGCGCCATTGATTTTTCGATAGGATTTGGGCTCAGGAAAAAAAGTTCCACTACGCATACGCAAAAAAATAATTTTCGAGCCTGCGAAATTAAATTGTTTTGACTTTTTTCGACTTTGATTTTTAAGGATTTTGCATGACCTACTCAAAAATTTTTCACAAATATTTTTTTTTTCAAAAAACTGTTATCACCGACGTTTTTAGCGGACATTTTTGGGTCGGACAGGGTATGCATGAACATTTTACAATCAAATGAAATTTTTTTTCCATGAAAAAAAATCCTTAAAAATCAAAGTCGAAAAAAAGTAAAAAAAATGAAATTTCGTAGGCCCGAAAATTATTTTTTGGGTATGCGTAGTGAAACATTTTTTCTTGAGCCCATATCCGATCGAAAAATCGATGGCGCGATATCGGTTAGTAAATCGACCCAATCTAATATATATGGGGTATTCCATCCCATTTCGACCAATTTTGAACCCGACTCCTTTAGAATTGGCTGAAAGTTTTTCTTCTTTTTCTAGCTTACGAAAGACGTTTTTCAGAATTTTTTCAAATTTTTTCATCCAACTCAAAAAAAGTTATGAATTTTTAAAAAACACCGTTTTTGTTTTCAAAATGCTATAAATTTTTCAAAAATTGACCGTTTGGGATGTTTTTTTTTTTGAAATTTGTTTTTAAATGTACTTTTCGGAAAAAATACAAAAACATTTTTAAAGTTTTTTTTTTTAATTTGTCAGTTTTTCGAGATTTTTCGAATTTGGCAATTTTTTTTTTTTCATAAAAAACTTCAATCAATTCTGCAATCATCACCAGTAATCCCGGAGTGGGCCGATTTTTTTATATTTTTTTTTTATTTAATTGAAAAAAAATTTTTCAAAAATAAAAAAAATAAAAATCAAAAATAAAATTTTTTTTTATCAATTTTACTTATATAACAAAAAAATGTAAGAAAATGATTTTTAGCTATTCTTTTCTTTATATATGTTACATTATTTTTAGAAAACTTACATGTTTACTGTGTCAGTCATTAATCCTGGTTATCTTAATCGTAGATTACCATAATATATAAAGAAAAGAATAGTTAAAAATCATTTTCTTACATTTTTTGTTATATAAATAAAATTGATAAAAAAAAATTTTTTTTCAATTAAATAAAAAAAAATATAAAAAAAATCGGCCCATTCCGGTATTAGTGGGGATGATTGCAGAATTTATTGAAGTTTTTTATGAGAAAAAAAAAAATGGCGAAATTCGAAAAATCTCGAAAAATTAAAAAAAAAAAGGAACTTTAAAAATTTGTTTGTATTCTTTCCGAAAAGTACATTTAAAAGCAAATTTTTTAAAAAATAAAGATCCCAAACGGTGAATTTTTGAAAAAGTTATAGCATTTTGAAAACAAAAACGGTGTTTTTTTTAAAAATTCATAACTTTTTTTGAGTTGGATGAAAAAATTTGAAAAAATTCTGAAAAACGTCTTTCGTAAGCTAGAAAAAGAAGAAAAACTTTCAGCCAATTCTAAAGGGGTCGGGTTCAAAATTGGTCGAAATGGGATGGAATACCCCATATACATACACACGTAACTTAAAGTAATTTTAATATGCATTTTGTAATCACCTGACTGCTTGTCACTTTCGCCCGATGCATTCTCACTGGTGCTTCCATCATTTTCTTCATTTTCTGGTTGGAAAAATATATTTGCGATTGCAATGTGCATGGCACGGGTACTCTGTGCGTCCATGTAACGGTTCTTCGAGAGTTCAGCACAATAGCTATGACGCCATTGTAGCAGCACTTTACCGGACAAGATTTTGTCACGCAGTAGGAAATCTGAAGGTTTAAAGGGAAGTAAGAAAACACATAAATATTTACATACCTTTATTTTGGAATAACAAATTTACTCAGAAAACCAAGGAGGCATTTTAAGTTGTTAATGGTAGTAAAGAGTTTGGTAGAATAAAAAATAACAGCATGGTGTCATGTCTATGAATACAAAAAAACATATAAAGTTTTTGAAAATAAGCGAATTCCAGAAATTTTGGATTTTTTTCTACGACAGTTAAGGTTCCTTCTTTTAAATCAAGTAAAAGTTTAAAATTAATTGGTACGCGTAAGGAGTATATAAGAGGGCGTGATTACCGAGTACTTGCGATGTTCGATAAGTTAACATATAGATGTACGCTTAGGGGTTAATGATAAACTACAACAGACGTAAATTTACCAGAAAGAAGTAATTTCGAGCCGGCGAGCTTCAGGCGGAAATTATAGCCGTGAAGAATTCAGCAGAAAGAGGGAGCGTGCTTAAGCAGAAGCCGCGTCAATATATATATTGTCAGGAGGTGATTGTGGTGAAGTGTCCTGGAATGCAAAGAAGCATTGGAAAAGCTTTGCTCAGGCCAGACCATACATCTATACTGGGTTCCCGGTCATAAAGGGACATAAGGTACGCAAACGGCTGATGAATTGGCAAATGAGGGTGCGGCGCTCGCCGAATCGACGGTAAACGTACCAATTAGTTCGGGAGAAATCTAAAGGAGACAAGAGTTGCATATGATCCATCAGGCAGGAAAGACGTGGACAGAAGCGTCGGGCTGCAAAATTTCTAAGATCATGTGCAAAGCCTCGCAAAGTGGCTCATGTCTCAGTGGCTCTCATGAGAAAGGACTCTCGATGGAAACACCGACTGGACACTGCCTTCTGGCGTCACATGCCTATAAGTTAGGCCTCGTCAGTAACAGCAAGTGCAGGAAGTGTGAGCTGCCGGAGGAAACGGTTGAGCACGTTCCGTGTTCTTATCCTGCACTCGAGATAGCAATTAAGCTAGGTCCTAGAAAACATTTAGTGTTGTTAAAGAGGACGGAGTTATTCTATAACATAAGTCCTGGCACCTGATTGGGGCTCTTAGGGTTGCTTGTCAAACAATTTCTGGTAACATTCTGGACAAATTCAATCTATGTGAGGTCTTATTGACTGACCGGTTCAACCTTACCTAACCTCATAAGGCTATGCCAAATTACATTAATCGACGGCAATGGGTTCATAAGTAGCTGGTAGGACATTTGCGAGCTTTTTGAAAATAGAACCCGAAAATTAAAACCAAAACCACCCATAAAGAATTGACAAAATATCACGTATTTTAAAGCGCATTTTGGTAAAAAGAGCGAGAAAAAAGGGTATTCCGATGAACGAGGACAGAAACAAGTCGCAAAGTCACAGTTGACAAAAACAATTTCGAAACTGCAGGACTTTAACTATTTGTTAACTAGGACTGTAGTCCATAAATGAAATTAGGAAGTGAAATCACCACTCGTAGAATGAAGATGACAGAGCATTTCTGTCAATTCAGAGGTTGTAATGTGAGTCGGAATCATTGACACTTTTAAAGACAGGTGAGATGCGGCTTGCAGTATGCCGATCCCGAATTTTGTTCGAAACTGGATGACGTGTTGAAATGCTTGAGGCATAAATGGATAACGTGCTGCGAATAAAAACCATATAGGCTGAGACGTCCCGGTTCAGAAATAATTTTTATTGAAACTGCCAATGTTGGCAGGTACAAGCGGAGAGCCTACTGCATTACGAGAAATTAGGGGAACAGTACCCCCCAGCAGGTTAGGGGCTTAGATATACCCGCGGCAGGTATGCCTGACGTAAGAGGCGACTAAAATATTGAATGAGGAAAATTATAACTTCTCCAACACAATTGTCAACCTCACCTACCCTTGGCGAATTCTGTTTCTTTAGCAGCCGAGGCTCTGATGACCCCAAGTTCCTTGGAACTAGAGGGTGCGGAAGGGAAAGCCTAGAACGATCAATATGGCCATATGAAATCTTCCCCGTGATGGTCATGCTTCTTACCGGAACGTACCGGTTCTATATCCTGCAAAGGACCAGCAACATCGATAGCAGTACCTAAAAATTCTCGGGAAGTGTCCTTAACGCTACAACAACCTCAACAACAACAGGGGACTTGGTGTATAGAGTTCTCGAAAACGGCCAGTTTTCACAAAAAAGGGATGACTGGCGTACTTTGATAGGTGCGGCATGATTTAAAAGAAATAATACATAAGTAAGTGGTATAGATAAAAAACGAAATCAAAATTAATTTAATTTTAAGACTCATCCATTCCGGTTCCTCACTTACGCATATCATTGTGTATTTGCTTGAATGTTGAGAAATTAAAGTTTCCACGCTCCTTATCAACAAACGCCTCTGGCTCATCGGTAGGCATCAGCAGCTCCAATAGCTCCGTTTCTGCCAAACCAAATTCCGAACAAGTGATATAACCAGCCAAACGCGCAACACATTTCCTTCCATATATCGCCTCGAGGCGATCAAATTCATGCGCTACAAAGTCGGTAAATGAGACATCTGGCATACCAGCCGCCACCGCCAATGGTTTATGTAATACTGTATGATTTTCATCTGTTCTGAGGTCAAAAAGAAACTCCACTGACTTGAAGCGATCACGTTGCATCGGCGTAAATCGCAGTTGATCAATCGGTGTAGTTGTTGAACATATCAGCTGCACATTCCATGGCAACGAAGTGGGTAGCCAAGATAAGGCCGCCACCACATCACAGTCCAGTGGATTGAGTAAATGCAAATCATCAATGAATATAAAAAATATATCATTATTCATATCTTCAATGCGACGTAATAAATTCTGGAACCAACTATTTATATACACCGGATCAAAAGAGGCATCTTTTGGCAAATAACCTTCGGGTATATCGTAAATAATCGAAATTTGTTGACATATAACTCGCAACAGTTCAAGATTGTAGGCGGAACGTGGCGAAGCGGCCGCAAAACGCATAACACGATAGACGCGCGTCGAATTGAACCAATCCTTACATTGATGATACAAGTCCACCATAAGTGCACTTTTTCCACTACCATGCGGTCCATAAATAAAATATGGTGCATGACGGCTGCTGTTACGGAAATTTGCTATAAGATTCTGACGTAGTCGCCCTGGTACACGACTTGAAGCCATTGCTGCTAATGTATGATGCTCGCGTAGTATGCGTATGTGTGTGGCATGCTCGTGAAAGATTTCCTAGAAGTAGAAAGAGAGAGAGAGAGAGTGGAAGAGAAAGAGAGACGCAGGGTAATTGGTTAATGCATTGTTCATGTAACTATTTAAGTGCTTATTTTCTACATTAATTTTTTTATTTTTATTTTACTGGCAATTAATGCCTTTTGGGTAAATAACACCTGAGAAGATGTTTATTGCTTCGTTGCGGCTACATAATATATAACTTACATACATACACTTGTAAAACGGTATTCGCTTAACTACTCTTGCTGTGGCTCATTATATAAGCGTGGTAATGAAAATATCGATAGTTCGATATTGTGACGAATGTGATGCTAATATTCGCTAATATAAGCTGTTAGTAAATAATCACGCAACAACAAAAACATGAAGCAGCCACTCTTATGTACAAGGCAATGAAGAAATACCTCACACACACAGTTGTAGTCCTCAGCAGAAGTTGTTACTCGCACATACACACGCATATATATAGCTCAATTACCAAGCCTGAGATACAGCAGTTCTAGAAGGCGAAACGTCTAGACCTTAGTAGCAATATGTGGACGAGACAAGAGAGAGTATAAAAGTAGCGCAAGCTGAGGAATAATTAATCAGTTTTGATTTAAACACGCTATTGGTTGTGAAGTACTACACCCAAAGTAATGTAAATAAAGACCAGTTTGCAATACTGAATATAGGAGTGATTTATTCAACAGTTTAGCGAATCGAACGTTAGCAGAAGGTTGCAAATAAGCGGAATTCCCAAAATTCGTTACAATATTTTCAGAACACGGGGGAAGACTTTATTGAAGATGAAGGCGCAAGGCGTTCGGCTTGTGCTTACCATTATCAATATGAAAGGAAACTGAAAACCTGTTGGGAAGTTGGCAAAAATTCGCCAAATTCCATGGAAACTAAAAATTGTTCGCTGAAGGTCTTAGCCTTTTTCAGAGTATGCAGTTTTGTAGCTGATTAATGTGTTCATCTAAATACGGTAAAAAGGCTTCCTTAATTATTACAATTTTTACTCCCTTTTGGAAAAAACTTATAGGTACTTTCCTCTTCACGGATCTAAACATCATTCATATAAAACAAGTTATAAAGCAAACGAAAAGGTGTGAGTAGCAAGATCTCGTGAATTTCGATGTAAAAATATGTAGGCGCACGCCTAAATTCTAATGTTTTAAGGATAAAAAGAGCACCACCATGGGTTAAAGTAAATCTAAAGAAGACGCAATTTTAACATAAATGATTGATTCAGGGCTATTTGAGGAGAGATTTTTAGGTTTCTTATCGGTAACAACCGCTTTCTTATTGGTTTATTATCGACTGGTTATAAATGTACCATCGATTTTATATTGCAGTTTTATCGGTAGCTGTCTCACAACAATTCGATGCAAGTCGTTAACACGCCGATAACAAATTGTTAATACTTCGATAGACAATTCATAGTTTTCGATAAAAAAGCCATAACTTTTTGATAACAAATCGATAACCTGTCGATGTAAAATCGACACATTTTTGATGACAAATCAATACCTTTTTGGTACATATCGATAACTGAGCTAGATATTTAATACATTTTCAATAATAAATTATTTAATTTTCGATAACCACTCGAAAACTCTTCGAAAGAAAATCGATAAAGTTGTTCATATAACTCACACTCAAATTCATATCATACATAAGTATGTGTAGTTAAGCTGATATTTGACGACCATCACAAGAAGGGAAACGCTTACATATCAGAATCCTAAGTGAGCTTTAGAATACTAAAATTGTAGCCCCAGAGGGTTAAGAACATTTGCCACTTGAAACTTAATCGTTATAAGATGCGACTATAATCAACACATCCTAAGGTTCGAGGGGCTAGTTAAGACGATTGATGTACCTCAAATTATGCGCACATCTGAAGCACTTGTTGTTGTTGTTGTAGCGACAAGGACACTCTCCGAAGGTCTTGTGGAGTGTTATCGATGTTGATGGTCCTTTGCCGGATGCAGAGCCGGGACGTTCCGGTAACAATCACCATTAAGGTACTAGCCCGAGGCCATTCATGTGTTTTGCAACAACAATAGCAACCGAAGCTTTAAACTGAGGCTAGAAAATGTTTTACAAAACTGTAAGCATGATGGATAGGATATATTTTATTACCTGATTTTGCTTAAACCGTATTCTGTATAACTTAGTTATTTTGAGCAGGAAAATTTGAAGCTAGATGCATTGATAATAGGCAAACAACTAAAATATGCTTAAATACCCCCCTCGACTATCACGGGAAAGATTACTATGACCACATTCAACCTTTAAGGCCATACCGCCCCTCCATTCCTCCACCTCTCCACCCCTGGTCCAATGAGGAGGTTGGGTTTGCGGGAGCATCGCCTGCTAAATATGTGTATGATACATTCATATTTGTTACAGGATTCCTCTCGCGTAGGTGAGGTTGCCAATTAGGTTGCGGAAGCTCTGAAGCTATAAAGATCAACCCCTTGAATTGAGCTTTAGTCAATTTTCCCATAGAATTGAATTCGTTAGCTAATTACCCCGATTCAACAAGCCGCTTCAAGCATCATCTTTACATCGCCAGTTTTAGATTCAGTACAAACCATCGACATATCGTTGCTATCCCTATTACCATCCCTAATTGTTTATAGTACTATATGTAAGTATATAGCTATGTATGAATGATTGTATTTTCGCTTCGTACTATTATGTAATGAAAAGCGAATAAAATAAAAATGACATTTTGTACATCTGAGTACCCCGAGGACTATTGGCACACTTTGCATCCGCTTACTTTCACAAAGTGCACAATCAGCCAGTGAGTCGGAACAGAGCTACTAACTATTTCACTTATATTCATTCATATATATACATACAAACACATAAATGAATATTGTGATAGTATAACTATTTCCCCCCAAAGGTATACCAGACCCACCGAACACTGCACATCATCGTATTTAAAGGAATGAGTGAGTGTCAGGTATTGGAAATATGGTATCCTGTGGCCGAGTTTCGTTGGCCAACTTGGCGTTGCCTTGAAAATGTTGTGGTTGGTGCAAATGAAACATAAGGGAAAATTAAAAGGAAGAGAAAAAATTGCTACTTTTTCAATGGAAGGGAAAACAATTTCAATGGAAGCGTATGAGGGGACGGTGAATGTGCGGAGTTAATTAAAAGTGAAAATGTGTTGAAAAGCAATAAAATGCTGAAAGATAAATTGTGTTTTAAAGGTGTCCTCGCGCGCTGCTTTTAAAAACTTTGAACTTTTGTGATGAAGCGGGTTCTGTAAAGTGTTCAATAAATAGGGGGAATTTACTCTTACATGCTCGCAGGCTTGTTGGATGTAGCTTTAATTAGTACTTTCATGTTGAGTGCTCAGTAGGTCGCGATACCAGAACATTTGATTATTTTCAAACAAACGAACTTATCAAGAATCTTTATTTTACTTTTGCCTCCAATAGTTCGTGGAATACAAGCACTGTATGTGAGCGTTATGACGATTTGATGAGAGGCCTCTAGGCAAAAGAAAGAGGCGTTAGACGGAACAGCATGAACGTGAGGAGCTTCAGGTACTAATCAACACTGATAATGTTGATATCATTGGCCTAAAGAAATGCGCCGTAAGTTCTGCGTTCTCCGGAACATGATACCGACAGATGAAAGGTAAAGGCAGTGGGTCTAGCGGTAAATGAGGACAAGATGGAGTACTCAAACATGAAAGAACCGGAAAATTCGCGCCTTGGCACCCACGTCACTGTTGAAGAATATAAAAATGAGACTGTGAAGGACTACGCCTACATGGAAACCAGCTTTAAACACGTAAACCATGTCAGCTTAGAAATAAAATGGAGAATAAATTTTGCCAAAAAGTGGTACTTTGGACTGAGTAGGCAACTGAAAAGTATAGTCCTCCTCACAATTGAAAAGTAAAGCCCTCCTCCCGACCCCCCATTAAAGTCCTTTACTCTACAACTCGCTCATCATACCTGTACTGATTCATGGCTCGGAATTTTGGACAGGGCCGAGGGAAGATGGAATGGCTCTTGGATTATGATCCTGTTCATGATGCCGATGGCGAGTATCGATGGAGGTATATGACCAGCTGCATTAACTGTATGCAGATATGATGATAGTATAGCGAATAAAAGACCAAAGGTTTTGCAAGGTTGCGTACTGTCATATGGACATATGGACACCCGTATATGAAAGCAGAGTAAAGGGATTACCTCCACAGAACTGGAAACAGGTGGAGGAAGATTTAAAATAGAAATGGCTGGTGCGACTTCTTATGCAATGGCCACAATTGTCCAGCTGGTACATTAGAACAACTAGCGTACCTTGTCGACTGAACTGTATAACCGCTTGTACCAAAAACCTTTATTTCTCGCCAAGGCTCCAGTAAATAAGAAAATTCACTGCCAAAAAGTTTCAAAGTTTTAAATTCGCCTTGAGTATTCACCAAACACGGTCTCCGTGGTGTGATGGTAGCGTGCTCCGCCTACCACACCGTATGCCCTGGGTTCACAAATCGGGCAAAGCAACATCAACATTTTAGAAATAAGGTTTTTCAATTAGAAGAAAATTTTTCTAAGCGGGGTCGCCCCTCGGCAGTGTTTGGCAAGCACTTCGAGTGTATTTCTGCCATGAAAAGCTCTCAGTGAAAACTCATCTACCTTGCAGATGCCGTTCGGAGTCGGCATAAAACATGTAGGTCCCGTCCGGCCAATTTGTAGGGAAAATCAAGAGAAGCACGACGCAAATTGGAAGAGAAGCTCGGCCTTAGATCTCATCGGAGGTTATCGCGCCTTATTATATTATATTTTATTTTTTATTTTTTATTCACCAAACACATGAAGAGGGCGATCGAGATACAGCTACGAATGGACTTTTCACGATTGCACCCCTAACGCCACCACCTTAGGATCACGTATAAAAAATGTATGCGATTTGCGGATGATGTTTTCACTGTTAGAGTTTATGGTCACACAACGAGCCCACATAAATGTGTCCAAGTGAGCTATTCCATAACTGGACAGCTGCTCACTCAACCTAATTTAACCCGCAGAGACTAAAAACAGGCACACCAAGCTTCTCACACTCATTCTATAGGACGTCAGAAGCGACGGCGTCAGTAGTTATGCCCAAGTCGAAATTCGAATTAAATCTTTCGCAAATACTGCTTTCAAACTTGGGATTCCGTGAAGTGTGTTGTGGTAAGCGACGGAATCTCTTCTTCGACTCCTTTGGTTAATTTGGGATTTACGCTTTGCTCAGATGATAAACAACTCAGACGCACCTGAATCGTTAACGAATTGTGTAATTTTTTCCGTTTTTCTAAATTTTCAATACGAATCTATTCTGAATGTAAATAAACCACAAATATTCTAAGTTTTTGTACAAACTATTATGCTAAAAGACGGGCAGATCAGGCCCAATCAGAATCTTTTTCAGCGCTGATAGGTTTTGCGAAGAGGAAGTCAATATCTAGCCTTATACCATTTCTACTCACCACTATGCGATTCACGTTTGAATACTCTATTCGAAAGTGCAGCAAGGTATAAAAATCCCGCGAACTGCAAATAGTTGACTCTCTTAAGTGCATTTGTCATCGAATTTGTAAAATTCTAGTAAGCCAGAAATCTGTTGCTTTCTCTAGAATTTCGCTTTAAAAATCTGCAACAACATTTCCATATTTCTTGTATATCTTAATCGAGTTGATTAAACGGCAAATTTTTAATTTAATAACTATCTGCTAAATGCTTCCCCAACTATGTAAGCTAATTGGAATTTGAGTCACCCACCAATTCAGCACCTTGAAATTAACACGAAATATTCGTCTCTACAATTCTAAATATAACAACTTCAATTGAGGATACAACCAAACAAGCTTACATATGTACAAGTCAGAAAACAACAACAAAAACACTTGCCACACTCAACATTTTTACTAAAATATGTATGAACGAGTATTTGAATTTTCATGTAAAGCGATTAGAATGAATGACTCAAAATGGATTAAAATGTTGACTGCCACGCCACAAAAGTTAAAGTTATATTGCGATAAAATTACGTACATACATTCGTTTATAACCACAGCTGCGAGCACGATAATAGCAGTGGCAATTTTAATAAAATTTCGTCAACTAAATTCTTATCTTTTTATTTTCGATAGTGTAGGAAAAAACATTCTTAAATTTTGTAACTGAAACTATGCAAACTTAGCAATACATGTTTTCGAAAAATTTGAAAATTTTTGAAAGTGATACACAATTTACGAGCTTTTTGCATAGAGTTTTATACGTTTTTTTGAGTATGCAGTTTTATTGTCCAATAAATTTTAGTTTCACAAAGTACAAATATTAGCTTTCTCATAATTCGCATAGAGTTTGACAGTTTTTTTTGTTAACGTTAGACCTTTAGGAAAAGTGGGCGTGGTCCTTGACCGATTTTGATTATCTTTACTTAGTCTATATAATTTGGCAAGCATAGAGTCCCTGCCAAATTTCGATGTAATATCTTTAACGGCGCGTTAAACTTCCAAATATTTTTCTTCTAAATGTGGGTGATGCCACGCCCATATTCCAACATTTTTTGGAATTTATGCTTTCCGTCATAAGACCAATCCACCTACCAAATTTCATTAGCATAGCGTTATTCGTTTTTCAATTATATAATTTTCTCCATTTTTTATAAATTTTCGATACCGAAAAAGTGGGCGTGGTTACCGTGCGATTTCGTTAATTTTCAATACCAATCTATTCTGGCTCCAGATAAGACCGTGTACCGTAATTTGGTGAAGATATCTCAATATTTGCTCAAGTTTTCGTGTTAACGAACGCACAGACGGGCAAACGGACGGACGGACATGGGTTAATAAATTTTTTTTTCGAAACTTATGTATTTGATATATGGAAGTTTATATCTATCTCGATTCCTTTATGCCTGTACAACTAACCTTTATCCAATCAAAGTTATAATACCTTGTGTAAAAGTACAGCTGGGTATAAAAAAAACTATGCGCCCTTCGTATGGAAGAACTTATAAAATACACTTCAAAAGAAAATGTCAAATATCAAAAAGAATTTAAAGGACCTATAACTTGTACTTTATAACACTAGAATTGATTGCGCTAATAAACTGCATGCTCAAAAAAGTTCAGATAACTTCAATTAAAATGTTCGAAATTTTTTCGAATTATCGATTTTTTCGTAAAATTTTTTCCAAATTTTTTGATGATTGGGCTACAAAACTGCATACTACAAGAAATTCAGATAACTCAAAACAAAATGTTTGAAATTTTCGTAAACTTTTTTCGAAAATTTCGAAAACGTTTTTGAGTTTGGTTTGCATTGTTTCAGATACAAAAGTCATCGAAGATGCTTCTTGAATTATCGAACACAAAAAAAATAAAAATTCAATGGACGAAGTTTTATAAAAATTGTCACTGCTATTTTCGTGCTCGCTGCTGTATGTAGAAATGTTGATGTCACAGACAGTTAAAGATGTTGACGATGAAATTCAGAAATATGTTGAATGTGCTTCTGGAGGGATTGTTTGTTGTTGTAGCTTGTAGTAAATGGGTAGGAATGGACAGGAACAAACTCATACACACATATTATGTGTACTCACTCTGTGATATTGGCTGGCTACAAAAAGGTGAATCGTGCTAGTGCTGGTTGCCTTTGAAGCACTAAATATGTTGTAAGTTTGAAATGACAATAAAAGACCAAGTACACCGAAGAGCCAGCTATATTTGGATAACTGAGTGTTGTTACATGAATAAGGAAATTTATGCAGGAATGTACACAACGGAAAAGGCACTGATGAAGATATGCATGTCCCAATGGTAATCCAACGCTCAGGGACAGGATTTCATGAAGTTGACTTAGGCAGCCGGTCTGGGTAGAATACGGTTTTCAATTCTATTACTTATATAACTAAAAGAGGGTCTGACAGAGCACAAATATTTTACGCTTGGCGTCTTTGAGTAAATTCCAAGTCTAAGTGATTTTAAGTTTTTTTTTCCACATACGAGTGATATTGTATTATGGTCGTAAGCAGGACATCTCTGTTTCGTGATGTACAGGTATTCAATGTCCTTGCTCACTTGCTAGTTCATCCGTTTTTTCATTGCGTTAGTATTACTGTGACAAAGTACCCAAATGAGTGTAATGGTCTCTAAGTTTACTGATTCGCGTGGCGCTTTCTTAAAGTTATCGACGAACTTAGACGAGGTCATCTCTACTCCCAGCTCCTCTGCTTTGAATATATAAGCTGAGCTTGGGAGACAAATGTGGAGAGTTTGATTTATATCTGCTCGCAGAACGTTATTGAAACGCCAGACCCGACCCGTATGTGCAGAGTGAGATAACATCCTCGTTATGCCGGAAGGTAGGAGTTTATGAAGAGATACTAGCGATCTCATCTTTATAGTCATCTAATGATGTGAAGAATATTTTCAGAGAGTCGAATGGGTTTTTTATGAAAGTCTGACGTCTTTTCTCCTTTGGAGGTGCCCTTATGCTCCTGGTAAGGGGCTTCAGCTCCCATACAAACAAAATTTTCCTGTAGAACATAAGGGCACTGACCTTACTGTGAAGCTGATAATCATGTAATGTGTAACGCATCCAGTGGCGGTTTTGGGTAAAATACAAGTCTGCTCACAGCTACCTAGAAATATCCAGCATCCAAAACAGAGCAGAGTGAGCTGATGATGTAAATTTGTATTTTTGCCGCAATTTTTTTGTTATTGTAGCAATAATGACACTGCTGGAAGGTCTTGGGGAGTGTTATCAATGTTGATGGTCCTTTGCGGGATATAGATTTGGTAAGTTCCGGTAACAAGCACCATTAAGGTACTAGGCCGATTATCTCGGAAGCGATTTAATATGACCACATTGAAAATTGTAGGCCATCCCTCCTCCGCCACCTAGTTCCATAAGGAACTTCAGGCTTCGCCTAGTAAATATGTGTATGATACATGCATTTTGTAACAGGTTGACAATTTGGTTGCGGAAGCTATGAGTTGCGCTCATCAACTCCTTGAACCCCATTTTGGCGGAAATCGCTATTATTCCTCTCGCAGTTGAGTAGGCTGGTCGATTTCTAATGCTGGGATCAAAACCGTCACTATCGTCGATGTTTAGTAGGCGTGTCATCTATTAGGAGACTCCATCGCCGTTTTAATGAAGTGGAAGAAGTTTCCGCTTTGAGATAAAAGCAACTACCCCTATGAGGGTGACGCTGACTTAAGTACCTCCATCGTATGATAATTAAAATCGAATAACTTTAAAGGTTGGGGGTCTCGTCCGTTATGGATGCGACATTGCATGCGCCAGAGTTCCACGTCTACCTAAAATCTTTATTTGTTATTAACGCACACAATTTTTATATATATACGTGTGCACAAATGAATTTTTTTTGTTGAAACCGTCGAAAAACTTGAGGAGTTGAATAACGGGCGAGTATTGAGTCACTTGACCTAACCTATACCCGGCTTTCTAGAGCTCTGATTTTTAATGTGTTCATTGTATGGAGATACGAAGAAGTTGAGTTGGGTGACCTCTATCAAAACTTCAATAGAACTTACTTACTTACTTAATTGGTGCTTAATCATTTAATCGATTATGACCGTCCAACAAGGAGTGCCAGTCGTTTCTTTGCTGGGTTAACTGGAATCAATTGGTCACGCTAAGGGAGTTTAAGTTATTTTTTACCTGATCCTTTCAGCGGAGTGGGGGCTGCCCTCTTCATGTGCTTCCATAGGCGGGCTCCGATAAAATATACTTTTTTTTGCCAGAGCATGATCTTTCATTTGCATAACATGGCTTAGGCAGCGGAGCCGGTGCATTTTTTTGTTTGGTGGATTATGTTGACGTTTGCCTAAAGCTCAAACAGCTCATCCTTAAATATTCTTTGGTACTGGCCGTTGCCAGCGCTTAGAGGTCCGCAGTTCCTTCGAAGAACTTTTCTCTCGAACACTGCCAAAACCGTTTCATCTGATATTGTCATGGTGCACTCTTCTGCACCATATAGCAGCATAGGTTATGCAAGTGACGTGTAGAGCATAATTTTCGAGATGCCTACCAAGTCTAAAGTAACATTTATTTGTAGGAGTGCTTCTTCGCTGGATTTCAGAGCTGATGTTGTTGTTTGTGTTAATGCTGGTTTTCTAAACGAAGTTGTATACTATTTCAAAATAAATTAAGGCCGCCAACAGTGACGTGGTTTCCAAGTACTTCATTTTGTTCTCATACTCCATCAAATTCATCATTTCCGCTTCTTTTTGCAGTTTAGACTAAGCAGAACTTACCGCGCTGGCGGGTGTTCGGGCCGATGATATCAATGTCGTCAGCATACGCCAGTAATTGCGCGCTCTCATAGAATATTTTTCTAGAGCAGTTAAGTTCTGCAGCATCATAGAATATAACTTAGCTCATTAAAATTTGAGAATATTCAGAAGCATGCACTAACTTCCTTAGGAATATTCTTCTAAAAAAAAATTGCTGCAATTGGTTACACAGCTGGGTATAAAATCCTTCTCACAAACATTTGTACTGTGTTTGACCCCCCGTGCATAATATTTGCATAATATGCCGAACTTCAGTAGAAAGCAACATTTCAATGTTGCAGAGGCAAAGACTTGCATGCTATTGCAAAAACTGAAAAGTTTACAAATCACTTTTTACGAGCTTAAAAGCTTGGGCAAAGCAAGTCAAGTAAATACAAAAGAAAAATTTAGCTAGGACGTGCACGCGCGTAAAAAAAAGTAAAATGAAACAAGTAAGAAAGTCTTAGTTCGATTGAAACCGAACATTACAAACCCAGCTATGCGGGTAAAAATGCAGTTCAACAGTTGTTGCTATGAAAAAAAGTTGTATGCCAAATTTCATTCGGTTAGGGAGATTTTTGTTCGTCTTATGGCATATACTAGAAAGAGTAACAAAATAAGGGGCGAGTCACGCCTATTTTCAAAATGTGTATAAGTTTTGTTCTTAAGTAAACCATAGGTTAGGTTAGGTTAGGTTAAAGCGGCTGCCTCCGCTGTCCGAGCGCAGACTCACGTAGGCCGTTGTGGCCCATGATGCTACCACGCGGGGGGTCCCTATTTCCTGTTTCCCTACTTTCGAAGAAGAAGAAAGTTTAGACCCCAGTGAGGCTAAACCAGCGCGCTTGCCTGATGAAACGCAACATGTCGTTTGTGTTTGTAGATTCAAGCTCCGCAAGGCACCCAAAGGAGTGTCTGTGGAGGCATCGGTACCTGGATTTTGACAGTGCGGTACAGTGACACAGATAGTGCTCTACGCTTTCTATCTCCCCCTCGTCCCTACAGCTGCGGCAGAAGTCATTTGTCTGTAGACCCATATAGGCACCGTGAGTGACCACGAGACAGTGACCTGTGAGAAGGCCTACTAGTAGGCTTATAGAGGTACGGTTTAACAATAACACCGATTGCGATCTCTTTTCATCCAGCTTAGGCTAGATTTGCTTGGGTATATACATGTAGGTTCCTTGGCCCATCTGACGTTTGCTTAATCCATGAAAAGAGATCGCAGGCAGTGTTTGCAAGTGGTTAGAGGAGGGCTGGCCCAACCAGCGGAGGCTATTGTTTGCAGATTGGTACCTTCCCTAGCTAGCTCATCCGCTGCGCAGTTTCCTGAGATGTCACAGTGGCCAGGAACCCATATTATGCTTAGGTTGAAACTTTCAACCATACCACTACCGAGGTAGAATATCAGTCAAATGTAGTTAAATACCATAGAGTTATGGCAAACTTTGTTTAGGTTAAACCACTTTAGGAAAAGTGGTCGTTGTATTTAACCGATTTTGTGTCTCTGCTAAGTTTCAATGTTATATCTTTAACGGCTTTTTAAACTTCCATATTTTCTTCTTCTAAATGTGAGTGCTGCCACGTCCATATTCCAAAATTTCAGGAATTTATCTTTTGCGTCCTAAAACCAATCCACCCAACAAATTCAGCCAAATTCTAAATATTCCCTCGGAATTTTGTTCTAGGGGATTTTCTTATTCCCGCGGAAAAATTCTTCCAATTCTTTTCTCCTAGGGAGAACAATAATTGTGGAATAGGAATTTCGAATTTTAGAAGTCAGCTGTTTTGTCAATTGAAATTTTCTGCGCATTTCTTATTTCGTTTAAAAAATTTAAAAGTTGAATTATTGCTGCGAATTTGTTTCAAATTAAGAAGCAAAATATAAGCAAAGCACAGTATTGCATTTCCTATGGTATTCACTGAAATGAGTAATGAATTACTTACTTAATTGGCGCTTAACCGTTTAAACGGTTATGGCCGTCCATCAAGGCGCGTCAGTCGCTCCTTCTCTCTGCCAACCGGTACCAATTGGTCACACCAAGGGAGTTTAAATCGTTTTCCACCTAGTCCTTGCAACGGCGTGGGGGCCGATCTCTACCTCTGTTTCCATAGGCGGGTTCCGATAGAAACACTTTCTTGGCCGGAGCGTCATCTTTAATTCGCGTAACATGGCCTAGCCGGCGCAGCCGCTGCGTTTTAATTCGCTGGACTATGTTGATGTCTGCGTACAGCTCGTACAGCTCATCCTTAAATCTTTTTCCGTACTCGCCATCGCCAACGCGTAGAGGTCCATTAATCTTGCGAAGAACGTGTGAGTAATGAATTGGTGCCAAAGCAACATCAACAGAGGAGCACAAGAAGAAGAAGAGGGCGGTGTTGCCTGCTTCCATTCAGCAATGCAATTTTCTGGCGGCCAAGTCGGGTTGAATTCATCTTTCGTCATATGCCAAAATCTATTTAAGCGTTCTTAAAAAACCCTTGCGCAATTTTTGGATGGCTACATCAAATATACCAAGAGCTCGTCCGTTGCTTATGATATACTTTTGGACTTAAAATAAAGAGTGTTGTATTAGAATGTACATATTTTCGCACAAATTTGTACAAATAAGTGTTCTTTATTAAAAGAACCAATTTTCTTTAACTTTTTGATGCATTCCCTTTAATTTAAAAAGTGAAAGAACGCCTAAGAAATGGCAGAGAAATTTCCCTCTCACTCACTCATAATACCTACTTTTCTCCCATAACCGCTTTCCGCTTTTTCGAACATTGTTCAGAATAAGAGGAGTGGAAGAAGAGAAAAGCTTCACAACGAATTTTTATTTAGAATACGAGAAATGGTAGAAGGAAAAAAATGGCAAGGAAGTTTTTTTAGAATTAGGCTGTATATCTATCTAGATTCCTATATACCTGTACATACAACCGTGATGCAATCAAAGTTATACTACCCTGTGTACAAGTACAGCTGGGTATAGAAAAAAAATATTTCCTTCGCTTTCCATGTATTAAGCGCATTTTAAGTGGCAAGTTTATGTTGAGCAACCCAACAATAGACGCGGAATAGCAACGCTAAGCAACTGAGCTTTGAATAAATAAAATAAAAATAAATAAAAACAAGTAAGGACGGGACTGTCTTCGGCTGTGCCGAAGACTTCATACCTTTCATTAATGGGGCCGCTCGTAATCTCCAAATAATCGGTTGTATAAAATAAGAAATATATAGTGAACAGATGTACATACCTAAACGATTTTTAAGATAAATATAAAATAAAAAATGGCAAAAAACCCCCTTATCTGAACGATCGGTTGTATGGGAGATATATGATCCTACCGGATCCGACAAATGTGTAATATAATACAAAAATACATCCTTGTGCCAAATTTCATTGAGATATCTCAAAATTTGAGGGACTAGTTTGCGTTCAAACAGACAGACGGACGGACGGACAAACAGACATGGCTATATCAACTCAGTTCGTCTCCCTGATCAATTCGGTATCCTTAATGGTGAGTCTATCTCCTATATTACTCAACGTTACAAACATCGGACCAAAGTTAATATGCCATTTCATGTTCATGAAAGGTATAATTAAATGTTTCACATTGGGTAGGGATCGCGTCGCTCCAGAATACTTTGTATTCTACAATTCGTGCCCAGTTAGGGAACTTGTTTGTAAAAACCGTTTTCTATGTTTTTGCGCATAATTTCGCTTTTTTTGTACTCGTCAAAGTCCTTGTCAACGTTGGCGTCGTAAGTGTGACGTTAGAAATGCATTCATGTGGCAACAAAGAGTTCTCAACAATGTCAACGCATAGCTGGACTCATAAAAAGGTGGAACAAGTGTGAAAATTTGTTTTACTTACAGTTAAAATATTGCGACGTTTACGAGTTTTTGTTTAGGTGCACAATTTGTAATGCCATGTGAAAGCATAAATATATTTATATACATATATGTATGTATATACATGTGTAAGTGTGAAAAACCAACAAATGGTTCAACATTAACTGGCATTTGTGTGAGAATAAAAAAGAAATAACATTTTTAATGTATGCTATTAAAACCTGGGTTTATGTGCAGTGCTGTTTTTGTAATGAAAAAGACATTGCCCTGAGGAAGGATGGTGATAATGTGTTATTGTGTCGCTGAAATCGATAGCATAGTTTCGCTTTCATGTACAATTCTCACTCTTACATCCTCGTTCGAGCACTTTTGACACCTTCAGTATTGTAACGAATTTTGAGAATACTTGATTATTTGGCAGCTTCTGTTAACGTTACACTCGCTGAGATGTCGAATAAATAGTTCAAATATTCAGTATGGTAAAATGTTTTTTATGTGGCAGCAGTATTTCACAATTACAATACTCGCGTACATCACTAACAGCGTGTTAAAATCAAACTGATTGATTATTCCTCAGCTTGCGCTACTTTTATACTCTCTGTTGCCTCGTTCGCATATTTCTTCAAGGTTCTAGACTTGTCACGTACAACCTTCTCGAATAGCTGCTTATTTTATTTCGGTTTTTGTTTGTTTATTTTGATTACGTTTATCTTCTAGTTATATGTGTGCGTATGTGTGAGTAATAACTTCCGCTCTGCTGCCTATATGTACGTGTGAAATATTCTCTTTACCCGTAGCTTCGCCATTCACATGTATGTGTAACTGCTTGCTTTGACGTTTGCATGTACATATGTGTGGCTGCTTGCTTCACTATTGTTGTGCATTTATTTAGTAGCAGCTCAGTGAAATGCTAATATTCACCACGGTATTATAGGTTTAAAGATATGGTGATAGACCCGCGGAAATGTAATATCGCAACAGATCACCATTGGAGATGCCAATCGAAGTCAGCGTAACATATGTAAATCCACGAATTTGTAGAAAATAAAAAATAAAAAACGTATGTAGTACGTCACAAAATAAAAGAGAAGCTAGGCCTTAATATTCGTGAAGGTATCTCGTACCAAAGTATTATAATAAGTAAATAGCTTCCAACGAATTTTATGTCGAGATTCTGACCCGCCCCATAAAACCACTTCCAATAAACTAAGTTCGACAACCAATAACTTCCCACGGCACTGTCCAGCTGATAACATCTCCACTGCTCTCTGAGAGCAACCTTCGATCTTACGATTTAACCGAGAAGTTTAGGATAAGATAAGATATAAACACAACTATTACAATGAGGAATATCTTGTCGACTGGGAGAATCACAGCGCTGCCTAAGGCGCTAAGCTTAAGCGCAGTTCATAGCATCCGCAACCCGATTGCCAAACTAAGCTACGCGAGGCGAACCCTGTTACAAAAATATATGTATCATACACATATTAAACAGGCGAGGCTCTGGCGACCTCAAGTTCCTCATGGAACTAGGGAGTGGACGGCGGAATGGCCTAAAGGGTTCCATTTGGTCATATTAAATCGTTTGCGAGATGGTAAGGCTTGTACATTAATGGTGCTTGTTACCAGAATGTAGCGGGTCTATATCCGGCAGAGGATCATCAACATCGATAACGCTCCCCAAAACTTTCGGGGAGTGCCCTCATCGCTGCAATAACAGCAACATGACATTTTAGCGGTATCGGAGCCAAATTTAGGATGACAGAATCATAGTTGGGAAAATGTGCGTAAACCAGAATTAAAGCCGACGAACTGAGTATAATAAATGGTGGGAATGGTAGGGAGACAAATAGAATAGGGGATGTACAAGAATAAGAAGACAATGGAATATTAAGTAGAAAATAATAGTAAAGAGAGTGAAGAGGGGAAGAGAGGTTCAGATTTTGAATGAAGACAAACCAATCTTCGTGGAGGACAAATTTTACCGGGTACGCCAGTGTTATATATGTCTTAAAGTGCATGAAAACAAACTTATTTTAGTTTCAATATTTTATTTGATAAACATCTTTCAAGATGTTATTAAAAAAAATAAATAAAAGCTCCCAAAAAATGGTGTTACATTTTCTATTGGGTCCAGCGAGACCCATTTGTACTTTTTATGGCAAAACAGATATCCTTCAAAATGAGTAATGTCATGAATGCGATGAATGCAAGAATCCATAGCACCTTAGGGCTCCATTTCTTTCAAACATTGGTGTAGAAATCAGATGGTAGATCTTTTAATGATTAGCTATATTTATTTTCATGTAAGCGTTAAGTGAAAATTGGAAACTGCATTAAGCATATCCTTACCGTTAAAAGCTCATACTCTGTGGGTATGGTAATAGAGGTGCCAAGCTTCAAGCTTTTCTGAGGTTTAATAATGTTCGCCATGGCGTATGAGTGATATTTCGTCAAGTGGCGTTGAAGTTAGATATATTACAAGCGTAAATATATTCACTTTTCTTCAAAAATGTCGATTAATGTGTGGTAGAAGAAGAATTATACAATAAAGTAGTTAGATAGTAGCCTCTTGCAAACTGTAACAGTATAGTACCTATAAGGAGGCTGAACTTCACTTTATTTTTAATTTTGTGCAAGAAGTTGGTGAGATCGAGTTTTTTTATATCGACGAAGAGCCACCCCGTTTAGAAAACCTTACTGTTTCGATAGTTTATTTTCCCTGGCCTGCTGGTAGCACCATCGAGAGACCAAACCACATCCACACTACTGTGGTTGCAATTGTAAGAAATTATTAGTTTTCAATTCTTGTTCCAGTAACTTATTCCTTTCATGATAGTAAAATCATACATCAGACGTGGCACGGAGGGATATTTAGCTGGTCAAAAATAAAAAAGCAGTTATTTCTGTTAAAAAATCAGTTGTTTCACTTCATTTTTGTGAAAGGAAATATTTGACAGTGTAACGATTGTGTCCACAGCAGAACAATTATAGCAACTATCCATCAATTATAACAACAACATATGCAGATGCGCATCCGTATACATAGATAACACTTTCATCATAAAAGTCGACTACGATTTATCTTGACGATGTTAACTCATTAACTTTATTTGCTTTTATAATGTTAAATGTTCTTATTGTTGTTAAACTCAATTATCTATAAATGATTGTATAGGTATCACTCTAAATTTAATTGATATATGTTAGTAATATGTACATATTGTTAATAATACTAGTGTTACGGTTATGAAAATGTTCTCAATCTCTCCATTTTACGATTGTATATAACTGTAATCCTTTTCATTTCTATACATTTAACTTATGATATTTATAGACCTGCTCAAATGTAATTTCGATCATTAGTATAGCGACTATTAAATGGGACACATCACCCTAAAAATATTTAAAGCGTTTTACTTTTTTTGGTTGCCGAGTTTGGGTTTACTTAGACACAAGTAGACAGTATTGAGTCTTGTGGCTAGTTTTTCTAAGCATGGATGTACTAATGAACGTAAGGTAGACCCTCTTCCCTACAACAGTAAATTCATGGTGTTCCGCGCAGAATTACTATGGATCGAGCCTCCGGTTTCCGAGGGACCCGGGGCAATTTTTTGGCATTACATGAGATATGTATGTCAATATGGGTATCAAACGAAAGGTATTTTACTCCGCATTTCCGTTGAAACTTTTATGTAGGGTTGCCACTTAGGATTGCCACCCTACCTTCGTTTTTATATTTCTTTGTATATCCACTACCATCTCGCAAACGGCTTAACGGATTTGAGTCAAATTTGGACTATCGGTATAGTATTACATTTTAAGACTGTTTACCTAGGTGTTGGCACTGAGGATGTTTTAACAAGGTTGCCACCTTCTGCCAATAGGGGTATTAGTTTCTTACAAAATAAAACACATTTACTTGTCCTAAAAGAAAATGTAACTAGATTTGATTAAGGCTAAACAAGTGAACAAGTACACTGAAAGAAATGGTGTTAGTAAAATCAACAAATCGCTTCTGTTGTTCTTGAATTAACGGAGACTCGGCGAAATTGATCGAATTACGGTTAATTCGGCCGAGTTCTTTGTCAAACGAACAAATTAGTTTAGTTATTTCAACAGAAAAGAAATTGTCGCTCTTAAGTTAACAAAATTCTGTAAAATTGACGGATTCCTGGCCAATCTAACTGATTTTTATGTTAACACAACTGATCTCACTGGTCATTTCAACGGCGATCAACAGTCAATACATGAGCAAATTTCAAAGAGAATTTTACGCTCACTGCGCTCTCTACTTTGTACTTATGACGATGGTGCTACTTGTTTAAAAAAAAATACTAAAATAAGAAAACCACCAAATTGAAAAAACACACAAAATGGGAAAACAACAAAAAACTAGTTTTTCGGTTATCAATACAAAACGAAAACCCCTTTTTTGAATTTACTGTGCACAAAATTATGAGATGCCGGGACACTTATTTATAGGGTACAATTTTGCAACTTCTCCTCCAAGCGAAATGCAAAATTGCGCCCTCTTGTTGCAAAAGTTTTGTTTGAACGAATAGGATTTTTCCAAAGTTATTAACCTTTTGTTCAAGCTTTTACGAATTTTCACATACGCGAACGAATTTAGTAAGATAATAAAAAACATCCTTTTTTAATGTTGATGTTTACGACAACATAAAAGTTTGATTTGTTGTAAAACGGTCAATTACGAATTAATGTTTTGTGCGCAGTTGATTCAACATCTTGTTGCGATGGATAAAAATTAACAGAAATTTCGGCTGAATTGACTCGTATTTCGGTTGATTTTACCAGTCTTTTTCTTTCAGTGTATTTAGGTTAGAAGGGTATATTGCTTTTTAATCAAAAAAGTACATCGAACTTCACACAATTTTTATACAAATTTAGATGTGCGCGGCTGGCTCCTTTGACATTGCAGATTGGTTTTGGGGTATATATACTGTCACGGATATTAGCATCGCTAAGCTATACCATCACTAAGGCCATGCTAAGCAGTATTTACGTCAATAATCAAATCAAGTATACACATATATAAGGCAGCCCAGAGAGATGTCACACACAGATGCATTTACTTATACGCCTATGTGCGCGCGAGAGACTGTAAACTACAAACATTCACATCAATAATTCAATCATTATGTATCTACATAAACGAATTGCGTATACGAGCAGTGGAGCGGCAATGCACAAACACATGCATATATCTTATCTGAGTTGTCACAAGAGAGGGCAATAATTTGTGCATGTAGTTTTGGCTGGCAGTAAGTTCTGGAATGGAAAAGCCTAGAAGTATGCAATTAGAAATCAAAAAATATAAAAGGCGCGACAGTAAAGGCGAGGAGTTTGAGTTTGATTTGAGTTGTCAAGCAGTTACGAGCAACAGAAGTATTATTTTGAATAGTGGAGTTTCATTTGAGCTATCAGTTTGGTTGTTAAGCTATTCGTTGCACAGTTTGAGTGTTATTGTTAAGTATTTTAATAAAGGCCATTTTTCCATTATTCAATATTGGAGTTATTTATTCAACAGTTTAGCGATACGAACCTAGCAAAAGGGCAAATAAGAGGAATTTGCAGCAAATTCGTTACAATACTATTCAGTGGACATCTAGGAACGCCAGGGAGTATATTAAAAAAAAAAAATTGGAATATTTTTAAAATCGACTTTTGACCAACTAGATTGATCAAATACCCCACCGTGCGTTGCAATAAAAATATAAAGGATGTATATTGGAACGATTTTCCGTCATCCCTTGTCAAATTTGGTTTTGAGACAAACCGGTTTCGGCGTTGTGCCATCATCAGTGTCGATTTTCGTTCTGATCTGTTGTTGTCATTTGTCCTGAATTTATAGTTCGTAGGTATATGAGCAGGTATTGTCAAATTGATGCTTGTGTATATTTAGTTATGTGTATGTGCTGTGTGTTCGTTCAGAACCGAGGGTGGTTTACTAATCGATTTGTGTGGCTGACTGGGGTAGGTAGAAATCTGTGATTTTAGTCGTTTGACCTTCTTTGTCGGTTTTTTGTTTTGGTGTGTTAATTGTTTTGTGTTTATTTGTTGTTGTGCGTTTGTCTGTTGTACCTGTGTGATTAAGTTGTTTCCTGTAAACAAGTTTTATTTAAAGGATGGTGTTTATATTTAGTTTAAGTTAAATTCAAATTTAGAGTGATTTTGTTTAATTTTTTAGTTTACTAAAGAGTGACAAATAATTATTATACATTTTTTTTATCGCAGCTTCTTTTAAATTTTGCTAAACTTGCTGAAACCCCAAAATAAACAGAAACTCATTAAGAACTCATTCAAACATTTGTTCAAGCGTGACAATATTTAAACCTTTTGAGCACCAAATAACACTTTTGAGACTCGTTAGCATCTGTTAAGAAAGATTTATTCAATCTGTAATTAACCGAATGCTTCTTGACAAACTTGAAATCTCTTCAACTTTTTTTGCGCTTGAAAATTTTATTCATTACACACATACACACACACGCAGCTTGTGTATTCAAAATTTGTATAGCATGCATTTTCTAAGATAAGTTTTCCATACAACGTAAAATGTATAAATAAAGTTTAAGCTGAAATGGAAAATATAAGCAGCTTTTATGATGGCCCAGACATGCATCATTTTTGAGAAGGAATGAGAAAACTCACAAAATTGATTTAGTATTCATCAATTATGCGTAGTTAATTCACTTGTCGATTTATAAACGGCTTAGCGTTTTTTCTGTGCGATTTCAACTTAGTTGCCTCGGAAGGCAGTTATCAATAAAATAGATTACTTTGTTAGGTTAGGTTGAACTGGTCGGTCTATGAGGGCCTCGCATATACTGAATGAGTCCGTAGTGTTACCAGAAGTTTGTTTAACAGCCAAACTAAATACCCGTATAGAAAACTATGACCTGTGTTATAAAATAACTCCGTCGTCTTGGCAAATACTAGAAGCTTTCTAGGAACTATGCCACTTGCCGCTTTTAAATCTGACAGCTTTATCAGTCCAGCCAGAACACACGCCATGAGTCTACAGTCCTCCCTTTTTAATGATAGAAGCAACTTTGTTAGTCTAAGGTTGTAAGACCTAAACATAAGCTTCAGCACTTTACAGCCACGCGTTTGGACCTATGGCTTTCCCGCTGGGTCGACCATGTGCACCTCTCGCCTTCCCTTAATCTTTGCCAATCAAATTGAGGCGTCTATGGAGCAAGCTTCACGACATGCGCCCTTTTTAGCTAGTTCATCTGCTTTTTCATTCCCATCTATTCTTATATGCCCTGGGAGTCAATATAGATGTACGTTTTTCCCTGTCTCGATTATTTCCAGGGATTTCTTACACTCTAGCACACTTTGCTGCTTGGCTGTCAATATAAAAGTTAAAACGGCTGCAGTTTAAGCTATTTTCATCCATTGTTTCTACTGCTTTGGTTACGGCTAATACTTCCACTTGAAAGAGTAATCCCCAATCTCTGAATGTAAATGGTTCCTAGTAAGCGAAATAAATTGGATATGTGCAATTTGTAAATGGAACTAGGTTAAATTTACATTAATTCTCCCTTCAAAGCGAATTCATGTCATTGGGATTAATACGCAATCTTAAAGAGAATAAATATCATTGGACTTTACTATACTTTGACATTATTTCACTTCACCCAGACAAAAAGGAGGTGGGAGTTAAAATTGTGAATGGCGCGGTTCTTAATAGAGGGGTGGCATAAAATCAATAGCCATAGCATCAATTGACCTTATGACCAATTCAAGTGGCCATAAGGACAACTGAATTTAACATCATATGAAATGTTCACAATGTCAAATTTCAAATGGTTGCAGTATCCGTGAACAATTTCCGCAGTCTACGGACTTTAATGACTCGAAAAATGAAGATGAAACGAAAAAAAGAGAAAAATAACAGCCATATAATAATCGGTATTTCCCAAATGAAATCAAGGCTTGTAAGTAATTTTCTACTAGGAAGACATACAAGGCAATTTCGCACACTTACACTCGGCTATATTTGGTTTATAGTGAATGCTCTCGGCACTTGCTTTCCTTTATGAATATAAGGAGGAGCGAAATATCTACCTTTCTTACCTTCGACAGACAATCCAAAAACCGTACGCCGCGAAAATCTAGTTATCTTTGCTGAAGCCTTGGACAACGGCAGTGAAAGTGATGAATCGATTCCTCTTTTTCCTTATACTAACAGCTTCTGCAGAGGCAGATTGTTGTTCTACGCCATCGTCGAAGCAGGGGTGACCAGTGATGACATCCGTTAGTAGTTTCACTCAGATTTGTTTAGTTTTATGAAAAATGTGTTCTCTTCCTATCCAAATAAGGTCATACGAATGTTGAGATCTCAAAATTACCCCGGTGGGTTCGCAGCAAGGTTGCTGTCTGCTAGTCTTCTTTAATTTTCCCCAGGATTTCGATTTTCCACCACTGGAGGTGGTCGTAATAGCTGCCCGCCTTGTTTATATACATTTGGGAAACTTTCCTGGCTGTATCAGAAGCAAATTCATTTCCTTCAATATTGTTTTGCCCTTGTCGGGTGAGACAGGGGGATGTTCTATAGAGGCCAGCTAAGCTCTATACCTTTGTCTCATATGCTCATTATGAGATATAGTTTCAAAGTGAGTGGCTGATATTAAGCAATGGTTTTACTAAATTTTTAACGGACTTTGATAGCCTCAATAAAATTCTTCCCGAGATTGTCAGGCTAGTACCTTAATTATGCTATTTCTGGGAACTTACCGGTATAACATCTGGTAGGGCACCCTCAATATCGATAAAACTACCTAAACCACTCGGAAATCTCCTTATTGCTTCAAAAGGAAGGAGGAGACGAAAAGGAAAGAACAGAATTCGATAAGATTGACTGACCAACAAATGCTGAGAATAGAGCCCAGGTCATTCATACGTTATTGAGCATTCTGTAGAGGCATTAATGCCGGAGTGAGTGACACACATACTGATATCCAATATCACGAGCCTGACTAGCGCCTAGGACTCAACTGTCTTAGCCAAAATGCCAAATTGATATATGTTCAGTATGACTGAAATGTCAAGGGGGGTGTCGTGCAAAGAGCTATACGCTGCGCAGTATCCAGTACGTTCTCCATGAACTGAAGCCATTGCACGATCCTTGGTGCCAAGCTTTGGCTCTTCTCGATGGACACCCTACAGCAGTACAAAGGGATCGAAGTATTCTCAAGTTCTCCTTATAAAGTTTCCATGACTACTTCCTATGCATTATTATTTCGACACATATTGAAGCCCAATTTATATACGTTTGATTAAAAAAGAAGTTCTCTGCAAGAACGTATATATCTGATATCTTATCTTAGTCTATAGTCTACTCTGTATAAGGATAAGACTAACTTTTTTTATACTCAGCTGAGCAGAGCTCACAGAGTATATTAACTTTGTTCGCATAACGGAAATCCGTAACGGCCTAAACTAATCGAGATAGATATAGACTTCTATATATCAAAATTATCTGTGCGAAAAAAGAAATTCATTTAGCCATGCCCGTCCGTCCGTCCGTAAACACGATAACTTGAGAAAATGTTGAGGTATCTGGATGAAATTTGGTATGTAGATTCCTGGGCGCTCATCTCAGATTGCTATTTAAAATGAACGAAATCGGACTACAACCACGCCCACTTTTTCGATATCGAAAATTTCGAAAAACCCAAAAAGTGCGATAATTCATTACCAAAGACGGATACAGCGATGAAACTTAGTAGGTGCGTTGGCCTTATGAAGCAAAATAGAAAATTAGTAAAGTTTGGACAATGGGCGTGGCACCGCCCACTTTTAAAAGAAGGTAATTTAAAAGTTTTGCAAGCTGTAATTTCGCAGTCCTTCAAGATTTCGTGATGAAATTTGGCAAACACGTTACTCCTATTACTATATGTGTGCTATATAAAAATTAGCAAAATCGGATAACGAACGCGCCCACTTTAAAAAAAATTTTTTAAGTCAAATTTTAACAAAAAATTTAAAATATTTACAGTACATAAGTAAATTATGCCAACATTCAACTCCAGTAATCATATGGTGCAACAAAGTACAAAAATAAAAGAAAATTTCAAAATGGGCGTGGCTCCGCCCTTTTTCATTTAATTCGTCTAGAATACTTTTAAGGCCATAAGTCGAACAAAAATTTACCAATCTTTGTGAAATTGTGACGATAACTCTTTTCTGTGAATATGGGCGAAATCGGTTGAAGCCACGCCCAGTTTTTATACACGGTCGACCGTCTGTCCTTCCGCTCGGCCGTTAACATGATAACTTGAGCAAAAATTGATATATCTTAATTAAACTTAGTTCACGTACTTATCTGAACTCACTTTATCTTGGTATGAAATACGGCCCCAATCCGACTATGACCACGCCCACTTTTCCGATATCGAAAATTACGAAAAATGAAAAAAATTCCATAATTCTATACCAAATACGAAAAAAGAGTTGGAATATGGTAATTGGATCGGATTATTGATGAAAAATATAACTTTACCAGAAACTTTGTAAATGGTTGTGACACCTACCATATTAAGTAGAAGAAAATGAAAAAGTTCTGCAGGGCGAAATCAAAAGCCCTTGGAATCTTGGCAGGAATACTGTTCGTGGTATGACATATATAAATTAATTAGCCGTACTCGACAGAAGATGTTCTGGGTCACTCTGGTCCACATTTTGGTCGATATCCCGAAAACGCCTTCACATATACAACTAAGGGCCACTCCCATATAAAACCCTCATCAATACCTTTAATTTGATACCCATATCGTACAAACACATTCTAGAGTCACCCCTGGTCCACCTTTATGGCGATACCCCGAAATGGCGTAACCCATGTCATACAAACACATTCCAGGGTTACACTAGGTTAATTTTTATAAATGGTGATTTTCACTTATTTTGTCTCCAAAGCTCTCAGATGAGTATGTAATGTTCGGTTACCCCCGAACTTAGCCTTCCTTACTTGTTTGCAATATGTCCAATAATCTTCGATACTTTGTAGCTACATGTTTCCTATTTGGTTTATCATATCCAACTCGTACTCATATTTTTACTTTACCCAACCTCAACGAGCATCGTTCCTTCCTTTGCCAGCTCAGCCGCTCCTTCATTACCATCAATTCTGCTCCACATTTTTCATATAAACAAAGCATGTTCCGAGGAAAAACAATCTTTTTTTCCTAGAAATTTCCTACTCTGCACATACCATCACTACAAAGCCTGATTAATTGAATTAATTTGTCATTCGATTTTATAAATTAGGCCAATTTAAAGGCTTCTTTCATGTTACGTATATAAAAAGGCCATTGTAATTATTTGACCTGGATTTGCAGGTGTTTCGCAGGCAAATTAGATGGCTTGTCATATATTTTTTTTTATTATTTAGGTAAATACAAAGGAAAAAAGAAACCTAACGGTATTTGCAAACAAAAAAATTTTCGAAAATGGTATACAAATATTGCACACCCCAGAATTATGCCAGCACATTGTTTGTTTTTCTACTTTTTTGTGCCTTACTTTCACCGCATTTTGCTACCAACACCCGTTTTGATGATCATTATCCTTCATGCCGCCACAAACACATAATTTATGGCACACAAAAAAAAAAAAAAAAACAAGCGAGGGATAACCAGCAACCATTGTTTTGTTTTAGCATACCAACAAACAATGTAGGATGAAATACGTAAAAAGAGTTGAATAATTTCACATTAATAACAAAAACAACAATACAAACGCACAAGGCTTTGTTTAAGTCTGTTGATTGCTGGCGTTATTATTGTACACACACACATATACATACACACACAGGAATGGAAAGTGCCTGAAAATTCTGACAATTAGGCCCGTTTTTTTAGTACAAGTTCAACTCAGTTTGTCAGTTAAACTAAGTTTAAACTTAATCTGCAGTTTCTCAGTCTAGTTTAATTGAAGTTTAAGCTGAGCTAAGACAGTCGATCTGGCAGGGTTAAACTATCAGTTATTTACGTTCGTTTGCAATGGCATTGAATAAACCCAACAAGCTTTTGGGCTTGATTACCGTTAGTGCTCATTTTGATAACTAATTTACTTCGAAAATCTGAAGAGTACTTTCGAGACAATGGCTCAAATTGAGAATTAAAATGTTCTCAGCAAAAAGGTGGAATTTTCACAAAGCAAAATATGCTTTTACTTAAGTTGAACAATGACTCTCATTGAGAGAAAGGGTTTTTGTGCTTAGCACGCAAATGTAGACCTGGTGGCGAAAAACATAGCGTTAACAGCTGCAACGAGGCTCAGTGGCTCGGTTCAGCTTGAGCACAGTCCATACAACCATGTAGGTAGCGTCGCCAAATTAAGGGTTCTACATTGGGTCCAAGGGCATATAGGAAATGGCACATACCTCAAAGCTTGCTCCGTAGACTTCCGAATTAATGTTGAAGATCATATGTAGGTCTTACAATTTTAGTTTAACAAAGTTACTTCTATCATTAAAAAGAGAGGACTGGAAACTCATGCCGTGTGTTCTGACTGAAGACTGATTTCCGGCATCACATGCCTCTGAGTTAGGCTTGGCCAGTGATAGCAGATATAGGAAGTGCTGGTTGGAGTAGGAAATAGTTGAGCAAGTTTTGAGTTTGTGACATGCGCTTGCCAGGCTAAGACTCCAGCTATTAGAAGTAATGCAGCTGTCAGATCTGGAAGCAGCAAGTGGCATAGTTCCCTGAAAGCTTCTAGTATTTGCCAAGAGGACGGAGTTATTTTATAACAATGGGTCCTGGTTTTTGATTCAGTTTGGCCGTTAAACAAACTTCTGGTACACTACGGACTCATCTATGTGAGGTCCTCAAGGACCGATCAGTTCAACTTACCTTAATAGTTTCCTACCCCAAAGGCGACCTTTAACTCTGACTGAAAACTGCTCTGTAGTTTAACTGGAGTTTAAATTTAACTGGAGTTTAAGCAAACTGACTTTAAGTTTAGCTTTATCAACTACGGAAAAACCAGCACTAATCGGCATTAATTTTGTATATTTTGCTGAGAGAAGTGTGAGAGCGTAAATTTTTATAAGAAAAAAAAAAAAATTTGGAACGTGTAAATTTGCATAGGTAATAGCGCAGTTACGTCAACGCTTCAACTAATTTGTATTGCCAGCGCTCAGTTTTCAATTCTGAATTCAACCAATTTGCCGTGCCGAAGTCAAGTCAAAAGGAAACTTTCTTTGTTAGGAAATACAAAAACAGTACTAAACATTTTCCCCGCCTACTATTTTCAAATTCATTATGAGTCTTTTCCAATTGTTGTTGTTATGCTACCGAATTCAACTGCCTGATTTTATTGCATCATGCAGGATAGTAAATTATAAAAATCAACGACACCTCTAGTAGAATTCACTCGTTTTAAACGACGCGATGTCGGGAAATTTCAGCTCACGATTCTTCAATTTGACATCGCTAAGAAGATGAAATTTATTTTATTTTAATGCAGTAGAAGGGGTTTAAAAGATAATGCCATAAACTGCGTTAAAATACTTTTCAATAACACAGCCCCCTCTCCCCTCCAAAAATTGGGATGTTTAACGGAATGGACAGTTCTATTCTTATGGATTTTGGGTTGCCGAACACGAATTCATGATCAGATCTCAAGAACTCATGGCAAAAACTTGAAAAGCATCAGAAACATCTTTTCATGAAGGAATTCTGTTATCAAAGAGTACTGTCTGACTATTGTTATGGTGGTTTACCTTTATTGAATATAGAGCCATTATTTCGTATATAATCGGTATCATATTTTAATATTGTGTCAGCGCATTTGTGTAGCTCAGCACACTGTTACCCATACTTATGAGTAAGTTTGACAGAGGAAGCATAAAAAAGCATAGTGTGCTAAATTTTTCCGGTTTTATATATATTTTTTTATATAATTTTTTAAAGCTGTTTTTTGTTAGTACAGCTCAAGGCAAATGCGTTTTGTTTAATAACACACAAAAGGATTGGTTGCAGTTAAATTTCTTCGAAATTTCACACAAATATGCATTTTCTCATAATTAAAATTTTGTAGCTGCCCTTCTAAGCCCATTTACATATACATTTCGCATTTGCGCAGACTTAGTTTGAAAATTGACATTGCCATAAAAATATTACGAAATATTAAATAACTCCTCTTTCGAACTAAGCGCTTTGGAAATTTGAGTTACATTTCTTACTCAAGGCGAAGTAAGAAAATTTACAGCGCGAATAGAGCAGTGGCAATTTTTATAAAATTTCGTCAATGAAATGCTTTTTTGTTTTATTTAGATAATATAAGAAAAATCTTCGATTAGTTTTATAATTGAAATTATATATGTAAACAAATCTCAAAAACGTTTTCGAAACTTTGAGAAAATATTACGAACATTTTGAACAGTTTATCTAGAGCATTCTGAATTCTTTTGAGTATGCAGTTTTGTAGCCCAATCAATTTAGTTCAACAGGCAGATCCACCTTGTTTATACCCAAAATCTTCAAATATTTACGACTGGATAGAAACAACACTGCCATCCTGCATACGAAAAATATGGACGTAGCTCGTTCACGTCCGTCGAAAAAAAGTTATCAGGAAGCATGAAAAATTAACTGTGTAATATATAGGAGCGAAAAAATCCTACTCCTGTGGTAGGGTAAATCCTACAAAATCTCAATAAAATTTTTACCGATTGATACTCAGTCTATGAGGTCGTCTAGGACCGGTCGCTTCAACCAAATCCGAGAAGTGACTTTTTGGTGTTTGGGCCATTAATTACGGAATATAAGAAGCCGCACGTGATGCGAAAAGCCTGGCCAGATTTGCGCGAAAATATGTAGATAAGATCTTTGTGAAGCATGCGGACGAAACATGGATCAGCAGCTGCGAAAGACTGCGAAAGACTAGTCAATATAAATATAACTTTTTATCAAAGGTATATGGTATTCTCGACTTCATGCTATAGAAGATTCAAAAATATTTGTTTGAGTACTAAAATAAGTTTCATTACAATCATATCCGGCCACATAGCTGAAAACAAGGGGTGAACTGTATCAGGCTGAAAGGATCATTAGCTGACCAAGGACCTCAAACTATCCTTTTTTGAAATAGTAGGACGATTTCAGGGAACTCTTTGATGAGTAACCATTTCTACGGCTCAGTTTTTGTATCTAAGTGGAAGCCCATTGATCTGTCCTCCTAGAAATCGTACGAACAATGGAGAAGTAATTTTTGTCTTGTTGTTGTTGCAAACGTAAAAGCACTGCCGATATCTAAAGAAGTTATTGTTGTTGCTCTATTAACATAAAGACACTTTCTGAAGGTTTTGGGAGTGTTATCGACCGATCCGATAGTCCTTTTCCGAGCATAGATCTGATACGTTGGGGCAAGAAGCTCCAAGCCGGACCATCTCGGGAACGATTTAATATGACCACATAGAGCCTTCTAGGCCATCCTCATCTGATTGAGGGACCCTCCTTTTGGTGATGAGCGAAATCACGAAAAGAACTTTTAGAAAAGGGAATTGGCTATTCGGCAGGAATACTTTTTTTGCCAGAATAAAGTATAATAAACAAGAGTACCAAAAAACTTAATTCAAAAAAAAGAATCGGAGAAAGAATAGGGAAATTTTTTACCAATTTTTCCGAAAGAATGGGAACAGCTGCAAAAAAAGGCTTCGTATCGATAAGTTACCGATGTTTCATTGATTTCATGTTCAAGTTTTATTAACATCTATTTCATAATAAACCGACGAGTCATCAATAACACGCCTACAATAAATTGGTAAGAGTCTGATAACAAATCGATAATTTTATAAAAGCAAATCGATAACTTTTTGATAAAAAATTGAATACCTTGATAACAATCGATAACACACCAATGCAAAGCCAATAATTTTTCGATAACACTTATCCATATTAAATTTATAAATTTATTATATCATATCGATACCTTTTCGATAAATACTAGAGACTTTTTTATGAATATTCGAAGGTTCGTCGATAACATTTATGAAAGAAAATCGATAAAATGTTTATATGTAATTCAAATTAATGACTACGATGACAAATGACGATAAATTTTTGATAAAAAATCAATTAATTTTCGACCGAAAATCGATAACTTTTTGAGATCGTTGCGATAAATGCTCGATCACATTTCGATAAATTATCGAAAAATTTTTTATAACATACCAATAACACCTCAACAATAAGTTGCTTATACTCAGATAAAAAATCGATAACTTTTCGAAAACGTATCGATAGCTTGGATTTACACAAATCAAAAAGTAGGTATCTGTGTACAAGATTGTGGCCTTCGGCTAAATTCAGCTTAGACGGACCTTCTTTTTCACTTTTGTCTTCATCACCATCATTTTATCTCAACACCGTCCTTGCTCCCGATCCGAACGTTAGGATAGGTATGATGAGCGACTTGTACAGATAGAATTTTACTTTTCAATTGCCTAAAGAAGCAGTTGTTGGCGAGAGTTATTTCCGTTTGATTTCTAAGACGACAATGTTTTTGCTGTTAATGCTGGTTCCCAAATAGACGAAATCCTTCACAGTTTCGAATTTATATCCGTCAACAGTGACGTGTCCGCAGAGACCACGATGACATCAAGACCCAATTTTTTTACTTCTTTATCTAATACCAACTATTCGCCTCCGTGTTTGAACAGCACGGCGGGTTTTCCGTCACTACCTGGCGCCTCGTGATTTTTTTTAATTTCGTCATAGTTGGATGCCGAAGCGTGTTTTTCATCATCAGCGATCGGGGTATCGGGTTCGCATTCGCGCACATTCTGCACGTCAGTTGCCAGGTTGTCATTATCGTTCGCTACTGTTTCCCTCCAAATTTAACTCTAACTTCGGCGTGGTCGTTAACTCAGGTAACAGTTTTAAGTTCTCAGCACAATGGTAGCAAAATATGAGAGAAAAGTAATAAATCGAAAAATTTCCAAAGCGCTGTGTCATCAAACTTTTTTTTTTCAAATTCTATTAAAAATTAAACAATTTCGGAATGTGTGATCTGGGCTGACTTGTTTATGAACATGTGGTATCAGATTTACCCAAGTTAGCACTCATAATATGTTACCCCTTTATTTTAATAACTGCCATCATTAGATGCAAATTGTTCAATTAATCAATACGACATTTTAATTTAAGCATGTAAATGAGGATAAATTTTAAGATAAGAAAACGAATTTTAGCTAAGGACACTCATTTTACAATTACAAATAAATTTGATGCCAACAATGGAAATTTTTCTAGATACTATGATATCAACTTAATTAACGTGATAAATTTTTACTTTATGTGAAGACTGTAAAAATAAAATAATAAAAATAAACAAGTAAGGAAGGTTAAGTTCGGGTGTAACCGAACATTACATACTCAGTTGAGAGCTATGGTGACAACATAAGGAAAATAACCATGTAGGAAAATGAACCGAGGGTAACCCTGGAATGTGTTTGTATGACATGTGTATCAAATGGAAGGTATTAAAGAGTATTTTAAGAATGAGTGGGCCATAGTTCTATAGATGGACGCCGTGGACGTTGTGGCTGAGCTCAGGCCAAGGGGGTCACTGCTGGCGGACAGTGAACGGCCTATTAATTAGGTTAGCTGCGAATATCAAATAAGCAGCCCTCGACCAAGAGCGGCTGGTGAGGAGGGTTTGGCTTAAAAGGCCTAAAGCACCCTGAGAACCTCCAGTGGCAGGGCGAGTAGATGCTGCCCTGAATTAAGCATCCACAGCCTAGTGCGGGGTTGCTTCGAGGGAATACCTACCCAAGATAGGGAGGCAACTATACGACGTGGGATACACACTCAGGAAGGTAAAGAGGTAAATTATTTGTAAATTTAAGGTGATTGTCACATTAAGACTGAGCCCAGTAAGGTCTTAATTAAGGTATACTGGAATCAACGACTCGGATATGTTTGTTAAGGGCTGGCGAATGTGGCATTCGGAAATCTCAGTACACGGCTTGACACACCGTCGAAATGACTTTCCGGTTAATGTCCCATTCGTCTCCGTCCCGTTAAAACCTTGGCAGGCCTTGGGGTACGTTCAAAGTCCGTCATCATTAAGTTGGTGGTGCAGGTTCGGTTGAGATCCTCCCGATTAATACTGATCTGGCTCTGAACGCAGTCTTCATGAGGGACTGCGTCAACCTTCACGTGGCCTCCCTGCCTTCGCATAGACAACCACGGGATCTATATAGGTAACTGCACACTCGGACCAAGATAGCGGCCTCAAGTGGGGACCCAATTAAATAAATGATGAGCAACAACAATACTAAAATAAAGAACCAAACACAGGAGAATGAAATGGCGTTCAATCCATTTGTAGGAAGAAAGCTAGCTCGCTCTCCAGAAGGGCGTGGCCCATCGGCTGGGGGCCTTAACATTTCGTCGCAAGTGGTAACGAAACCCAAAGGAGCGGAGGCCGAAAGCAAGCAAGGAGCGTTGTCGCCGGGTGCTACACCGAAGCTTTGCAAAAAGAACTCCGACAGCAAGGCTCAAACGGGCACACCATTATTAAGTGAGCTAATTAAGCAGGCGTCAGCTGCGTTAAATCAGCAAAACCTCCTGGAGAAAAAAAGATGGCCAAGCTAGGCAAGGCGATTGAGGACTTTATGCAGTTCTTCATAGGGCGTAATAATATACACGCGGAAATCAAGCGCTTGGCCTCCGTAATAAAAGTGCTGTACATCGAGTCGGCCCTAGAGGTAAAGAATTTAGAACATAAATTGCGTGCAAGCGAATGCGCCAAGGATAGAAGTCCATCACCCCCAGGAAAGCGACCGAGGAATAATTCGTACTCGACCAAGGAGAACAACGTGGTAAAACCCGCTACTACTCTAAAAGATGTCTTACCAGGGCACGTGGGTGGTCACAAACGACGGCAAGAAACGCAAGAGAAGACGGAGCGGAAAGAGGAAACTGCAGCCCAAAAGACGGGAGAGTGGCAGTTAGCCAAAAAGAAGAGCAAGAAAAAATCACTTAAGGCTAGGCCGGATGCAATCATCATTTCCAAGGCGGGGGATGCGACGTACGCCGACATATTGCGTAAAGTGAGAAGATGCGACGAATTAAAATCCCTGGGTGATGACGTCAAAACGATTAGAAGAACGGCGAAAGGAGAGCTGTTACTAGAGCTGAAAAAATCGCAAGATGGGAAAACAAGCGCGTACCAAGCAGAAATTGAAGCGGTACTAAAGGACTCGGCTAAAGTTATAACAAAGTCCCAAATGGTCACGCTACAGTGCAGAGATCTCGATGAGATTAATACGCCCGAGGAGATTTGCAACGCCCTCCACCAGCAATGCAACATCAAACTTCCAGATGTGGCTGCCATAAAAAGCATGCGCACAGGGTACAGTGGCACGAAGTCGGCACTTATAAGCCTTACAGCGGATGATGCCAAGGCGGTTCTTAATACGCAAAGAATCCGGGTAGGATGGGTTTCCTGCCGAATTAGAGAGCTCAAGCAAGAAAAACGCTGTTATAGGTGCTGGGGCTACGGGCATATAGCTCAGAAATGTAAGGAGACTGTAGATAGGTCTAGCCTATGCAGGAAATGCGGCCAGGAAGGTCATAAGGCTGCAAGTTGCGAAAATGCACCAAAATGCGCGCTATGTGGGGGACAACATTCAGCAGGCAGTTTTAAATGCCCACAACGAGAGGGCAGCAAAATGACTGTCTCGTGAGGGTATTGCAGCTCAATTTAAACCATTGCGAGGCAGCCCAAGAGCTATTATCCCAAACAGTCTATGAAGGAGGATATGACATAGTGGTACTCTCTGAACAATACAAAAATCGCCAGGAGCAGGGTTGGCTCTCAGATTCAGCAGGGAAAGCCTCAATTTGGGCACCAGGGAAATTTCTCCCACAGGAAATTATGACGCCAACGGTAGCAGGATTCACGTGGGCAAAAATCAACGGTATATACGTCTTCAGTTGCTATGCCCCTCCGAGCATGACCATCGCCGAGTTCGAAGACATGATATACGGGATCACCATTGAAGCACGAGGTAAACACCTGCTTTTAGTGTGTGGAGACTTTAATGCATGGTCATCTGTGTGGGGAAGTAGACGAACCAACGAAAGAGGGAGAGTTCTCTTCGAAAGTCTTACTTCTTTGAGGCTAGAACTCCTAAATAAATCAGGGATATATACCTTCGATACAGGTACCAGACGATCCATTATAGATCTCACCTTCGCTAGCAGCGAAATAGCAAGACGAGCAAAATGGTCCATAAGCAACGTCTACACACACAGCGACCATAAAGCTATTAGCGTAGAGCTGCTCGAAACTCCACGAACGGTAGCAGCAAGACATCGACAAAGTAGGAAATGGAAACAGCACCTTTTCGACCCACAAATATTTGACATTATCTGGAAGGACGCCATAGTACGAGAATCGCATGCGGCAGACCAGTCGGTTCAAATCACTAAGTTGCTATGTATGGCATGTGATGCTGCCATGCCCAGTAGTCGCGGAAAAGCACAGCGCACTCCGGTATATTGGTGGAATGACGAAATTGCGGAAGAGCGTAGAAAATGCCACAAAGCACGAAGAATAGCGCAAAGGGCACGCTCATCACCACGATATGCAGAGCTACACAGCACCTATGTCGCACAAGGGAAGGCACTTAAAAATGCCATAAAAAAGAGCAAGAAGTTATGCTTTAGGGAACTGCTGGATAATGTCGACCTAGATCCTTGGGGATCAGCCTACAGAACTGTGATGGCCAAAGTTAAAGGACCGATATCACAGCAACCTACGTGCCCGATACTGATGAATATTATTGTTGAAACACTTTTCCCGGCGCAAGATCGCTGGACTTATCCAAGCGAGGATCTAGAAAGTACGGAAATTCCGCAAATTACAGAGCAAGAGGTGCTGGACGCTGCAAAAAGAGTTGCTGATAACAAATCCCCAGGACCCGACGAAGTACCAAACATAGCCCTTAAAGCCGCGATTACAACTAGGGCTACATTATTTACTGATCTTTTTAATGCCTGTGTGCAAGAAGGCGTGTTCCCTCGCCCGTAGAAACGACAAAGACTTGTCCTATTGCTGAAACGTGGTAAACAGCCGGACCAACCATCCTCATATAGGCCACTTTGTATGCTGGATTCCCTAAGGAAGATTTTCGAGCGTATAATTAGTGAGCGCCTACAGCTGACTCTAGAAAGACCAAGTGGCTTATCGAATAGTCAATATGGATTTCGCAAATCAAGATCCACCGTAGGTGCAATACAAACAGTCGTCAATATAGCTAGAGAAGCTATCTCTGGAGGCCAAAATAAGAGGAAGTTCTGTGCACTGATTATGTTGGACATCAATAATGCTTTTAACACTGCGAACTGGATTGCAAAGCTTCGGCACTCCAGCTTACTTACGCAGAATTATAGGTAGCTATCTTAAAGACAGAGTACTTCTTTTTGACACGGATAAAGGAGCTAAAGAGTCAAAATCACAGGAGGCGTCCCACAGGGATCTGTTCTCGGTCCAACGCTTTGGAATGTAATGTATGACGGGGTGCTAAAGATTGATCTACCAGAAAACACGCAAATTGTGGGATATGCTGATGATATTGTAGTGGTAGTAGTGGCCAAGAAACTGGACCTGCTTCAAGCATTATGTAATGACGCCGTAGCAAGGATAAAGGAATGGCTGACCAATACAGGACTGGAGTTGGCTAGCCAAAAGACGGAAGTGGTATTAGTAAGCTCCAAACGGTCGGCGAACGAGTTAGTCTTAACTGCCGGGGATCATCAAATCACCTCAAAGGATTCCTTAAAATACTTAGGAGTGCACATTGACTCTAAGTTAACTTTCAAAGAGCACTTCAGAGCGGTGGGGGAGAAAATTACCAAAGTTAATGGATCACTTATGCGAACAATGCGTAAGATTGGTGGTCCGAGCGAAGCTATACGTCAGCTATTGTCCACAGTAACCAGCTCAATAATACTATACGCAGCACCAGTGTGGTATGGATCTATACAGACCCATCAAAAATATATATTAGCAGCGTACCGACTTGCTTCTTTAAGAATAGCAAGTGCTTATCGGACGGTGTCCGACGACGCGATCCTGGTTCTAACCCGGAAAATCCCAGTGGACTTACTGGCAAGCGAAATGGCCGATCTGTATAACACTAATATCGAGCGACCATCTGAAGAAGACAAGAAAAGAGCAAGGACACAAACAATAGCTAAGTGGCAAGAACGGTGGGAGGCCTCGAGTAAAGGGCGTTGTACTTTCACACTAGTTTGGAACGTAGCTCAATGGAATGAGCGGAAGCACGGCGAACTGAACTACCATCTCACGCAGATAATGAGTGGACATGGCGGTTTCAAAGAGTATTTATGGAAGCGTAGGATAGAGGAAGATCCTCATTGCCCAATGTGTACCACAGAGTTAGAAAACGCAGAACACGTCATGTTCTACAGCCCCCGTTTCCACGAAGAAAGACTCACCTTGCATGGAGTCTTTGGGGAGGAACCTACCACGAGAAATTTAGTTTCACATATGTGCAGCAGGAAAGAATGCTGGACTGCAGTGAGCAAAATGGCATTTATAGTAATGACACGCCTGATGGATGCTGAGAGGGAACGCAGAGAAATACGCATGCAAAGCAGTGGCGATTAAATGGACACTCAGAGCAAATAGCGGGAACCTGGACGCAGGGACAACAGTAGGCTCTTAAAAAATGAGATATATGGAACGCCACCCTGAAGTAATGCGAAAGTGGTGCCGGGGTGGACGACGGTTCCAGAACGGGGCTGTTTTTTAGTCTACGGACACACGGTTGCTGCGACGGCAGCAATTATGGTGCATTAGGCATTTTTCAGCCTCCCCGCAAATAGATGGACGCCATTTAGGGATATCGCCATAAAGGTGGACAAGGAGTGACTCTAGAATGTGTTTGTATGATATGGGTATCAAATTAAAGGTATTAATGAGGGTTTTAAAAGGGAGTGGTGGTTGAATGATGTATATTGGTGGTTGTTGTATACGTGGTCGCCTTTTCGAGATATCGCCATAAAGGTGAACCAGGGGTGACTCTAGAATGCGTTTGTACGATATGGATATCAAATGAAAGGTGTTAATGAGTATTTTATGAGGGAGTGGGCCATAGTTCTATAGGTGGACGCCCTTTAGGGATATCGCCATAAAGGTGGATCAGGATTGACTCTAGAATGTGTTTGTACGATATGGGTATCACATTAAAGGTATTAATGAGGGGTTTAAAAGAGAGTGGTGGTAGTTGTATATGTGAAGGCGTTTTCCATATATCGACCAAAATGTGGACCAGGGCGACCCAGAACATCATTTGTTGGATACCGCTAATTTATTTATATATATAATACCACGAACAGTATTCCTGCCAAGATTTCAAAGGTTTTTTATTTCGCCCTGCAGAACTTTTTCATTTTATTCTACTTAATATGATATGTATCACACCCATTTTACAAAGTTTTTTCTAAAGTTATATTTTGCGCCAATAAACCAATCCATTACCATGTTTCATCCCTTTTTTCATATTGGTATAGAATCATGGCATTTTTTTCATTTTTCGTAATTTTCAATATCGAAAAAGTGGGCGTGGTCATAGTCGGATTTCGGCCATTTATATACTAATACAAAGTGAGTTCAGATAAGTACGTGAACTTAGTTTAGTAAAGATATTTCGATTTTTGCTCAAGTTATCGTGTTAACGGCCGAGCGGAAGGACAGACGGTCGACTGTGTATAAAAACTGGGCGTGGCTTCAACCGATTTCGCCCTTTTTCACAGAAATAAGTTATCGTCCCAGAAGTTAAGCCCCTACCAAATTTCACAAGGATTGGTAAATGTTTGTTCGACTTATGGCATTAAAAGTATCCTAGACAAATTAAATGAAAAAGGGCGGAGCCACGCCCATTTTGAAATTTTCTTTTATTTTTGCATTTTGTTGCACCATATCATTACTGGAGTTGAATGTTGACATAATTTACTTATATACTGTAAAGATATTAAATTTTTTGTTAAAATTTGACTTAAAAAAAATTTTTTTTAAAAGTGGGCGTGGTCGTTCTCCGATTTTGCTAATTTTTGTTAAGCACACATATAGTAATAGGAGTAACGTTCCTGCCAAATTTCATCATGATATCTTCAACGACTGCCAAATTACAGCTTGCAAAAGTTTTAAATTACCTTCTTTTAAAAGTGGGCGGTGCCACGCTCATTGACCAAAATATTACTAATTTTCTATTCTGCGTCATAAGTTCAACTCACCTACCAAGTTTCATCGCTTTATCCGTCTTTGGTAATGAATTATCGCACTTTTTCGGTTTTTCGAAATTTTCGATATCGAAAAAGTGGGCGTGGTTATAGTCCGATATTGTTCACTTTAAATAGCAATCTGAGATGAGTGCTCAGGAACCTACATACCAAATTTCATCAAGATACCTCCAAATTTACTTAAGTTATCGTGATAACGGGCGGACGGACGGACATGGCTCAATCAAATTTTTTTTCGATCCTTTATCTGGCACGTGTAAGTGTCTAATAACGACATCTACCCTTAAGACAAAAAGGTGAAAATGCGAAAAGTTTTGTAACGAAGCTTTTTCGTGCCCCGTGGCTTCTTTGATATTTGCTGGGGTATACTCGCCGTGCCCAGGGTTCGTTTACAATAAATTTGTATTAAAGGGGCACCTTGCAAATCGATTTAATATAAAAAACTTCACTCTCTTTATTGGTTCTAAATTCTATAATATAAAATAAAACGTGTTTGTATACTTCATTTTCAATTTCACTTGGATTATCCTGCGGTATCCTTGATTGCGGTGGCGGGCCTTAGCGGTCCGGCCGTATTCCGTTAGCTGGGTCCCGTTAGTATGTGGCGTCGGTGCCTTGACGCGCCTTATGACGGCGTCTCTCTCTGCTGCGGTGCTCTGTCGCGCCTTACGTCGGCGTCAACTTGTATTGCTGAGGCGATGCTCTGTCGCCGTGTTCCGTTAGACGGATCCCGTTGGTATGTGGCGTCGGTGCCTTGACGCGCCTTACGTCGGCGTTTACTTGTATTGCTGAGGCGATGCTCTGTCGCGCCCCCTACGTCGGCGCTTACTTGTATTACTCTGTCGGTGTACCTCTGCTGCGCTCTGCCGCCGCGCTTGGCGCTGGCTTACCCTGGCTGCGCTATGCGTCGCCGCGTTGACGTGACCTCTGTCGGCGTACCTCTGCTGCCGCGGTTCGCGTTGGCTTACCCTGGTTACGTTGTGCGTCGGCGGACCTCTGCTGCGCTTTGCGGCCGCGCTCTGCGCTGGTTTACGTGCGTTGCCGCTCTGTTGCGGCCTCTGCCGGCGTACTTCTACTGACGGAGGTGAGCGGGTGTCACCTGTCGCGGTTGCGCGTTACTGTGGCGGGGCCTTTGGTCTCTGGGGTGATGCCTAGAGAAGGTCAACCACAATCACCATTCCACGACTCGCTCCTATGAAGTGGATTCCTATTGCATAGAGAAGGTCAACTGCAATAGGGATATACTTCGCTAGTAGCTCTGGTCACGACCACAGCTCCGTGCTGACTCACTGCTGTGCTGCTGTGTCGCTCCTTTTATGGCTGTTGTGTTTGGTGTTGCTAGCTCAAATGGTTGCGTTGCCATGGTCACCGTGTTGCTGTTGGATGTTGCGAGCGCTGTTAAATGATGCGACCGCTCGTTGCGTTGCTGAGACTGGTTGGTTGATCGTGTTGCTAGAGCCTTTTGTGGCCACTTGTTGTGTTAATGTCGTGTCAAATATGTTGTGGGGTCGTTTTGTGTGGGCCAAATTAATGAGGATTTATTTGGTCCTCACAGTTTGTCATCTAAAAGCTTTTAAAATATTACAGCTGTTAAATATTTTTCGCATATTTTCAATTTAGGATTTTAGACATCGAAATGTTTTTGTCAATCGAACGCCAGTGTGTACAACTTAGAAGTTGAGAGTACCTGTAAGAATTTTTTTGATATATGTAGCTTTGCCAACTTAGCTCATGACAACATGTTGTTGTTGTTGTAGCGATAAACACACCCCCCGAAGGCTTTGGAAAGAGTTATCGATGTTATTGGCCCTTTGCCGGATACTGATCCGGTACGCTCCGGTAACAAGCACCATAAAGGTACTAGCCCGATCATCTCCGGAACGATTTGGTATGACCACATGAAACCTTCTAGGCCATACCGGCCACTCGGCCCCCGATCCGTCAGGAGTTCTAGGTCGCCTGAATATCGGCTGTTAATGAAGCAGGATTCGCCACGAGTAGCTGAGGTTCATAACTGGGTTGGAGAAGCCCTTCAGAGGGTTGCGCTGCACATATAGTAAAATGAATTTGGTATTTTAGTCACCTCTTACAACAGCCATACTTACCACGGGTATATTCTAAGCCCCCTAACCGTCTGGGGCACATGACAACATCAGATCTTTATGGTTAGTCACCAAATTGATTTCTTTTATAAATTAAGAACACTTGACTTCTTGAAGATAACGCAAAGAGCAAAAACAAAAAAAAAACAACAACAAGTTACGCTTAAACATACCGCTATCATGTGTCGAGATGGGTACCAGCATATGGGAAACATTTTCTTTTCAATTAATAATTTTTGGGACTCTCAAGGGTACCTCTCAGGGTATTTTGGGCTTCACTTCCGGGTCATTTGGGGGTTATTCCAGGTTTACTTGGTCTTTGAAAGGTTCGTAATTATTAATGTGACGAATATCAGCATCACTAAGCTTATACTAAATAAACTATCACGCAACAATAAAAAACATGAAGCAGCCACTCATATATACCTGAACACATCAATCATCATTTACACAAATATATAAAAGGCAACGAAGAGATAACTCAGCGGGTTAGGGGATCAGAATATACCCGCGGTAGGTATGCCTGTCGTAAGAGGCGACTAAAATACCAGATTTAAGGGGCTGTGTAGCGCAACCTTTCAGGTTGCCAGCGCAATATATAGCTTCTCCAAACCCAATTGTCAACCTCACCTATCCGCGGCGAATCCTGTTTCACTAACAGAAGAGGCTCTGGCGAGCCCAAGCTCCTCATGGAACTTGAGGGTAGGGAGGGAGGGAATGGCCTGAAGGTTTAATGTGGCCACATAAATCGTTCCCGAGATGGTCGGGCTAGCACCTTAATGGTGCTATGGTACCGGAGCGTACCGGATTTGTATCCGGCAAAGGACCATTACATCGATAACACTCCCCAAAGCCTTCGGGGAGCAACCTTATCGCTACAAAAACAACAACAACAACAAGAGATAACTCACACATAGATGTAGTCATAAGCCGAAGTTTTTACTCATACATGCACACGCATATATGTAGCTCAATTACCAAGCAGGAGATACAGCAGTTCTAGAGGGCGAAACGTCTAGACTTTAGTAGAAATATGCGAATGCAGCAACGGAGAGTATAAAAGCAGCGCAAGCTATGTAATCAGTAATCGGTTTGATTTAAACACGCTATCAGTTTCGAAGTGAAGTATGATTGTGAAATATAATTGTACTACTCCTAAAGCAGTTTCATAAAGACCATTTTGCTATACAGCATATTGGAGTGATTTTTTCAACAGTTTAGCGATTCGAACGTCAGTAGAAGGTTTCAAATAAGCGGTATTTCCTTAAATTCGTTACGTTAAGTTAAAATCTATATTTTCTTTTCTCGTAGATGAATAATAAAACTGCACAACACTGAGTCACATTTAATAAACTATTAAAGCCGTAAAATATTACGCAATTAGGGCTATGCTGGATGAGAGTTTGGAAAGTGCGTGTTTTCCAGCCACTCATCCAAAATTTTTGGGCAATTCACAAAAGTGTTGTATTCATGTAAAATTTCATGACTTGAGTTGTTTCTATGGTTTCCAATATAAAATTTGATTAAAGCATAGCACATACGGCGAATAGGAGACCTTGTGAATTGCCTAATTATTTTAATTTTTTATGACAATAGAAGTATGATTTTTTTTTGGCCGGAAGAAGCGAGTAGGAGATGTCAAAATTAGTGCAATGCTTATTGAATTCCCACTACAAACATGGCTTAATGAAGTGAACGAATATTGGAACCGACTTTGTATGCGCTGTGGAGAGAACATCAAATCCCCTTCATTTGGCCCCTAAACAAACCATCAAATACTCTTAATCACAGAAGATTCAGAAAAGTTTTGCAGTTGATATATCCTTTGCCTAGTATCTCTTACATATCTCACAACCTTCTATAATTTAGTAACGCCTATGATTTCCAGCTGGGTGGGAGTATCAGTATAATGGAGATTTGTTACCTACACTAAAATATGTGTGAAAGTTCAAAATCACTACACGTTGACGATTGCTAACATGACCGTAATAAAACTTTTAAATGGATAAAATTTGTACATCTTACAACTAACAAAAAAAAAAATAATAATAACAATAAAATAAAAGCAAATGTCGTTTACCAACCGACAATGAATACCGACAAAAGTCAGCCGAAACTGTCATACGAATTATTTATTACTTTGTAACTTTATAAAAATGTAAACTTGTTACTCATGTGCTATTGTCACAAGCAATTACGTTAATGAAAAAAAGACAGAGGCAACAACAGAAGCTGACAAAATCTCAAGCACGCGAGGTTATAAAACACATCAACATACACACATATATACATACAAAATAATATAAAGGTAATTTTTGTTGCTTACTGAAGCCAGCAAGAAAGCTTTTAGTTTCCATATATTAAATTATGACCTGGATAAAATTTTAAATAAATTTTACCTGCACAGTTTTTCTTCTTCCTTTGATGACGTCAGGATCGTTTGTTATTTGCTCTTCAATAAGAAAACGCAATTTATCAAATACTTTATTTTTGAATTTACTCAAATATGTTTCATGGTCTTCATTGTCTGGATCGATTGATGAGCGCTCATTCGATTTGCCGGCAACACTGGTATGGGTGAGAAAATTAATTATATAATAATTTGTGATAAAGTGGGCGTTATTGGTAAAAAAAAAAAGCAAGTAAGGGTGTCTAAGCTCGGGTGTAACCGAACATTATATACTCAGCGTGAGTTTCAATTGTACAGTTCATTTCAGATAAACTACTTTTTCGAATTTTGTATGCAAGGATTTATTTTTTTCAGGCTCTAGAAATGTTGTGTAATGCTCGATCGGAATAGGGGCGTGGCACCGCTCATTAGAAGAAAAATTTTCTCCTAATTTCCTCTTACAATAAAACTTGGTATGTCAAATATCATTGATACAATACTATTTTTCACTACGATATAGCTTATTATTTTCGGCTACGACCATTTTAAAAATCTTTTATATAAAAGTGGGCGTGGTCTTTAACGGATCTTATCCGTTTTTAATAAAAATACTTCACGCTATAAGAAAAACATGTGTCTTATTACGATCCGTTAATTTTTCTTCGAGTTATGGCTTCTGAAACGTATATAATTGCTTGGTCCAAAAAGGGGCGGTGCCACGCCCATTTTCAAAAATGTTAGTTTTTTGTCTTTTCTTGTTATAATTCCACTTGGAAAATGAAACACCATGGATATAAAGTTCTTCTTTGCAAAGATATAGCTTATTTTATTAAAAATCTTTTATATAAATGTGGGCGTAGTTCTTAACCGATTTTGATTATCTTCTGTCAGTCTATATAACTTGGCAAGGATAGTGTCTATGCCAAATTTCTATGTAATATTTTTAGGAGCTTTCGATTTACAGCTTGTTAAACTTCCAAATTTTATTCTTCTAAATGTGGTTGTTGCCACGCCTATATTCCCAAATTTTTTTGAATTTCTATTTTGCGTCACAAAACTAATTAACCTACCAAATTTCATTAGTCCGATTTCGCTCATATCCAATAGCAATCTATTCTGGTTCCAGATAAGCCCGTATACCGAATTTGCTGAAGATATCTAAAGCCAGGAACCCATCATGGATGATAGAGCTTGAGGGAAATCTCTCCAATACTTCTTTGCATTTCAGGACACTTCTTGATGAAGTACTGTGTGAGATTATTGCGCAAATTACCGCCTGAATATATATATCAACATTGGCACCATTGCAGCTTAAGCACCCTTCCTCCAGAACTTTTGCTGCTTTCTTCACGGTTATAATTTCTGCCTAAAAGACACTGCAGTAATCTGGCAGCATGTTGGATCTACTTAATTCTGGATCGACACAGTAAAAAGCGAACACCTTCGCTGTACTTTGGAACCATGGTTATACACGAGCATTGTATATTGTGCCATATCCGCACGCTTGCGTCAACCCTCTATTGGCTCTACATAGTGTGGCCACAAGAAGCAAAGAGTTAAGTGCAAGAAATATGTTTGAATAACTTCACTTTCGAAAACCTAAAAATATTAATAGCTCCTTGAAAGTGTTAAGAACAGTAATTGGATCAACTGAACTGAGTGTGTTGTAAGTCTGGGGCTAGACTTGAGATGATCAGAAACATCTACAGGGGGAAGTTAGTTGAACATTTCAGCCAATGTTTTCTATAGCTGCATTGGTTAAGGTTATATGCCAGGCTTGCAGTTGGGATGTTCAGAATGGCGTGTAATGCTGCTGTCGGTGAAACTTAGAAGGCCTCAGTTATGAGTATCTTCAGGAAACCTCAAACTTTGTGTTAGGATAACTCTACAAAAGCGGCGTTGTTTTATCCAATATACGAACGAGGTTGGATGGGCTATTCTAGCTACAATTAAAGGCGACAGAACTAAGTCACATTCTGATTTTAATATGTAAGACTTGTTGTTAGAATTTTATCGCATTTTGATGATTTGAATATTTTATTATTCTCATTTTTTCAATTCATTCTTATAAGCTTATGCGCCTTCAAAAAGTACATTAAAATTAAGAGTAAACACGAAAGAATCAGAAAACTGATGAGTTCTCTGAGGTCATTGAAGGCTACGTAATCAAAAAATTTCAATAAAAAAAAGGGTTAAAATAAAAAAAAATTTAACTTTACAATTTATTTATAACTTACACTAGCGTTGTATAATTGTCTGAGGACAGACTCATAGTGAGTTGATCTTTAATTTTTCTCAGCCTTTCGCCTGACACCGCATTTTTCGTACTTAATTGTGACGACCATTCTCGGAACACCGCCAGGATTTTGTCATTCGAAAGTTCTATTCAAATATTAAAATAAATAATAGAAAACGTTTAAATATTTGTTTTCCAAAGACTATTCTATTATTATTAATCGTTCTTAAATTCTTTGCTTTTATTCTCTATAGATGTTATACCACTCACCTAACGCTTTGTTAACTTCCTGCTCAAGCTGCGTTTCACTTAGTTTTTGTACACGTTTTACTAAGTCTTCTGATGTCGCTTTTGTTGTATTTTGTTTGATGTGTTGCAGGGAACGTTCGATTACATTACGCAGTTGTATGTACTCTGGATGCCATTTTTCGAGCAGCATTGTACTATAAGAGAAAAAGAAATATGTATATCCATTTCTTAACGCTTTGTGCGAGATATGAAAATTACATTTTTTATTTATAAGTAGGGCAACCCAAAATATGCAAAAAAATACTGATTTTAGGCGCATATAAAATTATTTTAAAACCGAAGAAAAAATAACGGTTGACAATAGAATTGAGCAAACATATTTTCCTTATAACAGGAAATTTTCTTGATAAAATGGACGAGATCGGTTAAGCACACCGCCCACATTTGTATAAAATACTTTGGCTATGCCTTTGCGAAAAAGAGCTTAATATCAATGGTATTTAACTTTCTAAATGGAATTATAATAAAAAGTTAGAAAATGTTAAAATATTTGAAAATGGGCGTGGCACTGCGCCTTTTTTGACTAAACAATTTTCTGTGTTGCGGGAGCCATAACTCGAAGAAAAATTAACATACCGTAGTATAATTGGGAATTCATACTTTCTTTATAAAAGGAAGTCTTTCAAGTAAAAATGGACGGAACTGGTTAGGGACCACGCCCAATTTTATATAAAATATTTAAATATCGGTTCGTAGACTATAATAATAAGGCATATCTTTGGAAAAAATAGTTACACCCGACCTTAGACACCTTACTTGTTTTTTTTTTTTTTAATTCGGGCTTATTCGAATACAAACCTAAGTCTTTTGAAGCCCTTAAGATATTTTTTCGACAGTTATCATAGGACCTGTCGCCTAAGTTCTATCAAGGGTGATAGAATCACCATAAAATGGGTCATCAACGCTCGGGGCGACCACTAAGCCGATGTGATTGCCTTAGTTCTATGCAATAAATTCTAATGGACCCAATAAACATGCCGGACAAAAGTTTTTAATTAAAAAAGCAAAAAAATGATCGTGCAGTAACGTGAAACAAAAATGAAAATGATTGCATATGGCATTCAGTTGTGTCTTGGGAATAAACCAAACAGATGGCGCTGTCAAGTCGACAAAATCTAACGGCTGGATTGACTACCTCTTCAATTTGTTTAGAAAATGATATTATGTTTAAAGTAGAGATACATTTTAACAATCAGTCGAGAAAATGGCCTTTAAATTCATATTTCGGCTGCGATCGCAGGAAATATATTTTTTTTGATCCGGCAAAGCACCATCCCCAAAACCTTCGGAGAGTGTCTTTATCGCTACAGAAACAACAAACAACAGCAGCTTCGAACTGTCGCAGAACTTCCGCATTAAGAGGAAGTTCAGTTGTAAATCTGTCCTCTCGCAGTACTTTCAACCAACACTTTTAAAATTGTGATGTTCTACGAAATGGAAAATGCCCCCGTCCCTTGCAGACATGGTGAATGCTTTTCTATTCGAATACGGTTCTGAGATAGTCGCTGCTCTTGATTGACTAAGGTGATGTTCGTGCAAGTGTGGCTATCAACTGTCTCACTGTGCACCCGATTAGCACCAGTTTGGAAGTAGTCATCAAACCTGTGTTGCGAATCTATCGCTTTGGGTGGTTGTCTCCCATTTATTCCACAAAGTATGTATGTATGTGTTTTATGCATTAACTGCGACTAAGTTAAAAGAGTTCACAGCTGCATTTTTTAGAGCTTTACAGGTTTATACAACCCTCTTTGCAAGACATAGACAAAATTTAAAAGTAGATAAAAAAAAATATATTAAAACACAGCCCGCAGTCAGCGCGGGGGGGGGGGGGGGGGGGAATAGTTAGTAGTTACATGAAGAAAGAAAATCAATACAGCATCAAATGTCGGCATATCCTCTAGCAATGCACATATAAACCTTGAGAACCTAAAATGAAAACAGCAAATACAGGAATAAATTGCATTACGCTTCAAGTTTTCGTAATGGATACAAATGTTGAAGGCTTCTAAAAGCAGCAGCGCGCTCTTAAAATGAAGGCGTGAACAAGAACAAGTGTAAGCAATTGCAGGCGATATTATATACCTATTGCAGTTTTACAGTTACTTAGTTAGATGATACTGCCTTTGAAACTGTAAGACAACGAGTTGCTTGATTAGAAGCTCCGCAAATATTGCTTGCCAGGAGTGGGAGAAGATGAGATGTAAAAATTTAATGTTTAAAGTGGATGACATGTCAGTGATGTACATTGTCGAAGAAATGGATCTACAGAACCTTATTCTTTGAAGCATCGACAATTGCGAGTTTTACACAGGCATACGAAAACAAAGAAGGGAAAAATAACTAAAAATTGAATAAAAAGTATGATAGTTATATCCGGCAAATGACATAATGTAAAAGGAATCCAGAAGTTTTTGGGTCAAATGGGCTTCTAGTCTTCGCGCGGTACCGCACGCCAGCAGCAAAGAGAGCTTGAAATCCACAGAATTCAGAAAATTTGTGGAGTGAAAAAAAAGAGCGTTTACATCAGTAACACTACTTTTAACCTTCCAGGAGTGTTTTTACGGCAGCAAGACTGCCACCACGAAAAGGACAGTTAAGGGATATCTCCTTATGATCGCTGAACATGACTTAAACATCTTGGTACAATTTCTTAGGTTTTAAATCATAAGGAGATGCTTAACAAAAATATTCTACTAATTTGTAACCAGATGTGACACTACACGACACAATTGTCTAACACCAAACCCTCCTCGTAGAGAGGGACATCACTCTCTGGCAATAAATAACACAAACGTTAGAATGAGGGTACACCCGTATAACATAAACGGTATCTACAGCGAGCTGATAAGGTCGGTCACCTCCTGTAATATAAAAACCGCGTTCTTCTTGATAAGACTAGCGTCACTCTGCTACAACTTCTGTTTTGTACATTGGAATAGGCTAAGCTCTTACCTACCAGTCTAAGCAAAGGCAAACCCATTAAAGGTCCGCCATGAGTGCTTAGCATGATAAACTCGGTTAACAGCAGAACCTCCGTGAAGTTTTCTTCCACTTCCGATATAATATCTTAATTGCGATATATAAATAGACTAGAGGTCTGAGCAAGCCAAATTCAAGAGTATCAACAGCAACAGTCGCTTGAATTAGTTGGATGTTGCATACTCTAAAATAAAGTTTGCCGCGATAACTTCCACATTATCAACTTCCAGAAAGCAGAAGGGCATTTATTTAGAGATGATACTTTGGATATCTTTTTAGTAGTTACCATTGGAAGAAGAATCAGTGCAGATTCTTCCAGTGAAAAAAGCCAAACAATTTTATTACATATACGCATCTTTCTATTTTAGAATCAAGTTAATTCGGATTAGGTAGAACGGGATAACATAGGTCCAGTTCTTTAAAGTATTTTACTAGGGTTATCAGTGTTATTGACTCTGCTTGAAATTAATTACCAAACTTTTGGGAGGAGGAGTGGTGGCTCAAATAGACCTAAGGAAGGTACAATCTCGCCTCCTCTGGTATTTGGTCTATCACCTGGATGGTTGAGGCAATCTTTGTTTGGGGAAGGTTGAAGATTGTTTATTCATTTCATTTTGTCCTTTTAAGTTGGATAATCGATGTATATTGGAATATTTTTCCTTCATTTCTTTTCAAATTAGGTTGAAAGGACAACTGTTTACGGTGTTTTGCCATTTTCAGTACCATTCTACCCTACTGGAAGTTGCGTAGAAGTGCCCGGGAATGCCAGCCAAATGGTTTAAGTCCTGCAAACAAGCTGTGAGTCCATGTAAGAAAGAATTAGTCCTATAAGGAATAAGCACGTGGTTCCTGAAGTTAGACCACCTTCTTATGTTATAACTAGATATTAATCTACTATTACGGTCCGTAAACGTGTTTGAGGCTTTATTCCCCTAAGCTAGCCTGTGCCGTTCTAAGAGTGTAATACATCACTATTGTCATATAAGACAAGACATTTTGTATTAATTGTAACTAAGTGTCAATTTGAAGGTATGACATATAGAGTTATAAGAACTTTCCTGCCCCTTCTAGCGGACACAACTTTCATAATTTTCGGCACTACAACCTAACCTTACCTAAAGAATTACGTAAATATGTAATTTATATCTATACCCAGGCGATAATTTTATTAAAAGACATGAGAAGAGATATAAAAAGGCAACCATTGGTCCTTCCAGTACAGAGGCGGACGCCAACTTCTTCTGCTTCCATAGGTGGGTTAGCCGGAGCAACATCTTTAACTCGCTTAACATGGCCCTACCAGCGCGGAAGCAGAGTTTTAATACGCGGGACTAAAATGACGTCTACATAGAGCTCGTTTATATCACCATTAAATCTTCTTCGGAACTTTCCGTCGCCAATAGTACAGATCCGCCTCCTTTGATGTTCCCATGATCCTTGCTTCGGCACCACATAGCAGGACGGCTACGATAAATGGATTTTGGAGCATTATCCTCGTTTGCCGAGAGCACTTTTTTCTAATTAAAAACACTTATTTCAAAATTTTCGCTGCTATTTTGCCCAGGGCTTGATCCCAGAACCTTCAGTGAGAGAACACGCTACCACAACACCACGACGGCCGATTTACGAAATCCTTTAATATATATGGAGACTGTGGCTACCAATAATGGCGTGGTTGCCATGACGCAAGTGCGCTGACCCATTGCTTGATGACAGTTGGTACTTCCTTTTATCCTGATACCCATCTTTTCCGCATTTTTGTTCAGCTAGGAGTAAGAAGAACTTGCAGCGCGGGTGTTCAAGGTGCTGATATCAATGTCATAAGCATACGCCAATAATGCCACACTTTTATAGAATATTGTTTAAGAGCGGTTAGGCGCTGCAGTTTGAATTATTTTTCATCAAATTAAAGAAACCTCGCGATAGCGGGCCATCCTGTCTGAAATCTCATTTAGTTTCCAACAGTTCGGAAAATTCCTTCCCAGTACTGACTGATATGATAATATTCCTCAATTTTATTTCGCACAGCCGTATAAGTTTTGCGGGGAAACCATGTGCAGACATAGTGGAATATAGGCAGCTCCTTTTCATTCTGTCGAAAGCAGCTATAAAATCGACGAAGAGATGATGTGTGCCAATGCTGTTTTTTGTGAAGTTTTCTTCAAAGATTTGGCGCATAGTGAATATCTGATGGATGGTAGTTTTACCACGACTGAAACTGCGATATTAAGAAGGCTAGTTCTGTGATAGTTTGCACAGTTTGCAGGATCCCCCTTCTTCTTGAGGATTGGTCAAAGTACACTAAGATTTCATTCGTAGGGCATGCACTCATCAGACAATGTTTTGCACAAAAGCTACACTGAAAGATAAAGATTGGTAAAATCAACCGAAATACGGGTCAATTCAACCGAAATTTCTGTCAATTTTTATCCATCGCAACAAGATGTTGAATCAGCTGCGCAGAAATCATTGATTCGTAATTGACCGTTTTAGTAGTCAAATGAACAAAAAAAGTTATTGCGACAGCTTTGCATGAAAGTACCTATGTTGCCATATAAATGTGTAAATAAATGTAAGGCGCGATAACCTCCGAAGAGATTTTAGGCCGAACTTCCCTTCCAATTTGCGTCGTGCTCCTTTTTAATTTTTCTTACAAACTGGCGGGACGGGACCTACTTGTTTTATGCCGACTCCGAACGACAGCTGCAAGGCATCTGAGTTTTCACTGAGAGCATTTCATGGCACAAATACACTCGGAGTGCTTGCCGAACACTGCCGAGGGGCGAACCCGCTTAGACAATTTTCTTCTAATTGAAAAACCTTGTTTCTAAAATTTTGATGTTGCTTTGCCCGGGGTGTGAACCCAGGGTCTTCGGTGTGGTAGGCGGAGCACGCTACCATCATACCACGGCGGCCGCCATATAAATACGTAAATATGTGAATACATAAATACGCATGCTTGCTACATATACATACATATGAATATTTATAGAAATGAAAATACTGATTCTCAATTCTTTCAGTTGCAGCTCAGCTCATTCTCAATTTCTTCTCTCGCATGTAGTTGCTATACTTGATTGTTTCGAACAAAAAGGATGTTTTTTCTATTATCTTATTAGATTCGTTCGCGTGAGTGAAAATTCGTAAAAACTTGAACCAAATATTACTAACTTTGGAAAAAACCTGTTCGGTCAAGCAAAACTTTTGCAACAAGAGGGCGCAATTTTGCATTACTCTTTGACGAGAAGTTGCAAAATTGTACCCGATACATAGGTGCCCCGGTATCTCATAATTTTTGCACAGTAAATTCAAAAAAGTGTTTTTTGTTTTGTATTGATAACTGAAAAACTAGTTTTTTGATGTTTTCCCATTTTGTGTGATTTTTCGATTTGATGAGTTTCTTATTTTGGTGTTTTTTTTTTACAAGTGGCATCATCGTCATAAATACAAAGTAGAGAGCGCAGTGAGCGTAAAATTCTCTTTGAAATTTGCTCATGTATTGACAGTTGATCGCCGTTGAAATGACCTGTAAGATTAGTTATGTTAACAGAAAAATCAGTTAGATTGACCAGGAATCTGTCAATCTTAGAGAATTTCGTTAACTTAAGAGCGAAAATTTCTCTTCTGCTGAAATGACTAAACAAATTTGTTCGTTTGACAAAGAACTCGTTCGAATTAACCATAATTCGATCAATTTCACCGAATCTCCGTTAAGTCAAGAGCAACAGAACTTGATTTTACTAGCACAATTTCTTTCAGTGTAATGCATGGGCCTTACCAACTGGGCGCTGACGTATTTGAATAGTTTTGCAGCGCCTACGGTCTCATTGTTTTGAAATTGGTTATTGATGCTCTCTCTTGTCATAGTCGGGGGAGGGCCAAGAATTTACCCGCCGTAGGCATACCGATCGTAAAAGGCGATCATAATACCACAGGTCTCTGTACTGTTGGTTAAATCAGTTTATGTTGATCACTTATTCTATGCTAACTAACCATAACCGTCAAAGTTACGAAATAAAAGGCTAACCGGCGCTAGCGCGGAGATTAGGACAGCCTAGTCGTAAACTGATGCAATGTATAGAGTGATGCTTGTATTCAGGTTTTGGCTCCTACCTTGAGAATTCGGATGAATGGGGGTTGGGGTTTCATGTCATATTTTGGATTCCTTTGGTTTGTCCTTAATACGATGGATTCACTTTCATGGAAGTTGACAATAAAACATACTGAATGAAGTTATGCAGTCTTTTCTTCGTTGGAGTTGGCAATAAAGTATTATTTTCCGAGTAATGCGGTCGATTCAGCCTTCGAAAATAAAGCATTCTCTTCGGAAAAATGCGGTCTTCTTAGATGGAAAGTTGGCGTATAGTTGGAGTTTACTCGTGGTCTTTCCATGTGGGTAAACTGCCTCACTACTCATTCTGTTCTGTGTACATATAATTCAAAGACTCTTCTGCGGTAAGTCAAAGAAACGGTTGATCACGTCCCATGATTGTTGAGAATTACAGAAGTATAAAACTTGAATAAATAAATATGGAAGTATAAAAATTGGAAGAGGGAAATGTTGATAAAGTTGGATGAACTAAAGTAACATGAATGTTTTATCGTTGTGGATAATTATTGATAGTTGTAAGAGCTTGTTAGTGCCCACCCTTCTTTTTCAAACTTCGTTAGGCCATGATGAACACATCATCTGATAATTGAGCGAACGTGATTAGTAATTGTGATAAATGAAGATGTATCTAAGATACACCGAAGTATTTTTTCACAGTGATTGTGCATTTCTATCAGATGTGTTGGTCAGGTTGTAATCTCATCCCTAAATTGTGATGCAGGAATTTCCTGGTGCTCAGAACGGGGTTTTCACATCCCCTAATACTTGTAGCAAAATCGTGGAATTGTATCATGTATCTGATGAGCGTTAAGATCAGAACATTTTACTGCGAAATACTTGTGCATAGAATAGAATGGTTTGTGGAATCAAGCTGTCTTACAACCGGATGCTATTGTCCTTAAAATGGCGGGAGTTTGATAGAATCCATATTATACCACGGTGAGAACTTGTGATTGAAGCAAACGATTACGAGCTAAGTTGGTACCAACATTTGGCTAAGAAGTCTTGAAGAAGTCAACATGGAGCCGATAGTTGGGCCACTGATCATGCAATTAAATCCTTGTCTAACACCGTGGGGTTGAGTCTTCCACTGACAGGTACTCACGTAAAGCATATATCGTCATTGTCATAGTCGGGGGAGGTAACATTAATTCCATCATCATAGATTGCGGGATAGGGCTCATGATCTTCCCTGTTGTTTATCAGTTCACAGTTTTTATTCTTACAGAAGTTTGCCCTGCACTTGAAACCTTCCATCTATCACCAAATTTTTCGGTGACATTTTCTGGTGTTATTCCTGGTGGCTCAAATTTCTCGCACTCACGTCTTTCTGAATCTGATTTTTTTTCCTATATAGGCGTCCTGCTTCTCCTCCAACTCATTGTAGCCTTCACACATCATTCTTGTTGCATTCGCTTTTAATGATCAGTCTAATTCATAAAAATGTTTAGAGGCTCGGAACGTCCTCAAATACATCCATTTGAAAAAAATAAAAATAAAATAAAACAAGTAAAGGTGTCTAAGTTCGGGTGTAACCGAACATTATATACTCAGCGTGAGCTTCGATTGTACATCTCATTTCAGATAAATTACTTTTCTACAAAACACGTGGCACCGCCCGTTTAAAAAAAATGTCCCTCCATTTCCTCTTAAAATAAAACTTGATTAGTGAAATATCATTGATTCAAAACTATTTTTCGTTAAGATATAGCTTATTATTCTAGTCTACGACCCTTTTAAACTTGTTTTATATCTAAGCTGCCGTGGTCTTTAACCGATCCCGTCCATTTTCCCTGGAAATATTTCCTGCTACAGGGAAAACTTTTGTCCAAATTTTATTACGATCCGTTAATTTTTCTTCGAGTTATGGCTCGCGAAACATAGAAAATTGCTTAGTCATAAAAGGGGCGGTGCCACACCCATTTTCAAAAATTTTAATGTTTTCCAATTTAATGTTATAATTCAATTTAGAACGTAAAATTCTATAGATATAAAGCTCTTTTTCGCTAAGATATAGCTTATTTTATTCGTCCAAGACCCTTTTAAAAATCTTTTATATAAAAGTGGGCGTGGTATTTAACCGATCTCGTCCATTTTCCCTAGAAATATTTCCTGTTATAGGGAAAACTTTTGTACCAAATTTTATTATGATCCGTTAATTTTTCTTCGAGTTATGGCTTCCGAAACATAGAAAATTGCTTAGTCATAAAAGGGGCGGTGCCACGCCCATTTTTTTAAATTTGAAGTTTTATAACGATCCGTTAATTTTTCGTCTAGTTATGGCTCCCGAAACAAAGAAAATTGCTTAGTCATAAAAGGGGCGGTGCCACACCCATTTTTTTTAATTTGAAGTTTTTCCTATTTATTGTTATAAATCCACTTGGGAAATAAAATACCATTGATATAAAGCTCTTTTTTGCAAAGATATAGCTTATTTTATTCGTCCACGACCCCTTTAAAAATCTTTTATATAAAAGTGGGCGGTGGTCCTTTTCGGATTTCGTTAATTTTTCTCCAAAGCATTCCTTATAGTAAAGGCAACCTCTCTGCCGAATTTTGTTACGATAGGTTTAACGATTTATGATTTATGATTAATAATATTTGTAAAATTGATTTTATCATAAGTGGGCGGTGCCACGCCCATTTTGAAAAATGTTTCCAAATTTTTATCAAGAGTCTCAATATCAGTCCACATGGCAAATTTCAACATTCTAGGTGTATATTTACAAAATTATCAGGTTTTTTGTGTTTTCCAAAATGTTATATATATAAAAAGTGGGCGTGGTTATCATCCGATTTCGCTCATTCTCAATACCAATCTATGCTGGGTCCAAATAAGCTATTGTACCAAATATGGTCAATTATCAGGTTTTTTGTGTTTTCCAAAATGTTATATATATAAAAAGTGGGCGTGGTTATCATCCGATTTCGCTCATTCTCAATACCAATCTATGCTGGGTCCAAATAAGCTATTGTACCAAATATGGTCAATATTTACTCAAGTTATCGTGCTAACGGACGGACGGACGGACGAACGGACATGTCTCAATCAAATTTTTTTTCGATACTGATGATTTTGATATATGGAAGTCTATATCTATCTAGATTCCTTTATACCTGTACAACCAACCGTTATCCAATCAAAGTTAATATACTCTGTGTGCAAAGCACGCTGAGTATAAATACAAATTTTGTGAGAAAACCTCAAAAAACAAGCCCACACTGTATCCTGTCGGCCAGAGCTATTGATAAAGTACCGTTAAAGTACAAATTTATATATTATGCACAGTAGCTTAAGGCTATTTGTTACACGTACTTTTATTGTTGCCTAAATGTATTTCACGCCCATTAGATGAATTTATTTCACATTATTTAGTCGACTAAAAGCCAATATATCGAAATGAAATTAAATTACTTATTTATAACTGAATAGGTAGAACAAATTTGGCATAGGTATGTGTATTTTATACTTTAACCTTTGTGTGAGGGGAAGAATTTTATATTGATGAAAAACAAAGGAAAGTTGTGCAGGTGAGTTTCCAAGCGACCTGAAAGTCGTAGTAAATATCAAGGCGAATGCCAATTTGCGACCAAATACGAATGTGGAAATTGTACGAACGAAAATTTGAGCCAAATGATCTGGGAATTTCATGGAATACTCCGAGAAAACCCTAGGGAATTTTCAATTTGCTGGTCAGTGGTAAACAAACTTTTGAATAAAGCTCATTGGCGAATTATGCAAAAGAGTTTCAAGGTAAATTCGCTTTGACGAAAATTCAAAGGTGAAAAAAAGTTTGGTAGCAAACTTCGCTCGAGAATTTTTGAGAGAAAACTCAATAGTCAGACCTTTTTTTAGCTAAGAAGGCTAGGAAGAATGACACATAGGTAGATATAATAGCTGCCTTACAGATCGCCTAAGCTGCCAACGAAAAACCGTGTTGATATCATAAAACTCGTCTGAACCAAGTAATTGCTTCATAGGTTATTTACAATCAGCCCGAATTATTTATAAAATCAAGAATATTTCCTTTTTCCGATAATCAACCCAACATTTTCCAAAAACTGACTTCCGAAGGATCTTAGACGTGTTGCAGTTATAGCCGCGCATTTACATAGAAATTCATCTATTTGGTAGTTACGTTGTTCTTATTTTTGTTGTTGTAGCAGTGCTTCGCTCCATCCAATAGTTGTGCCCACAAACAAATTGTCATCAATATCCTCTAACGGGATTTCGAGGAAGCTTGTATTTTCAATAGGTCTGGATAAGAGAGAAAGGGGTATTGAAGCGCTGATTTCACATTGTAATTAAAAATTTGGCTGGTGTCTTGTGGGGAGACAATAAAAGCTTGCCATACATCGGGTATGTCGGGGCTGGTTATGGATATGTATTACATTGTTCAGATTATCAGTATCACTGAGGACCTTCTCGTGCTTTTATTCTAAGGTGCCGTATACACCAAAAATGCTTACGGAGATGACTTCTTAAGTCCGTGGAAGGCGTGGCCTCTTCAATAATTTCATTTCTCGCTCTTGTGAAGAGCGCTTTCGCTTCACAGTGTAGATGGTGTTCTGGGGACATAAGAAGACAGCCCGTGGCAGTCCTGGGAGCGGTGTTTTGACAGGCCTATAGTTTCTTCCAGTGTGTATCCCTTAGGCTCGCCGACCAAATTGGGGACGTGCAGCACGCAAACTGCCGGCAAATTGCTTTGTAAGTGGTAATGAGCGTTTCTTCATCTCTACTCCAAGTGCTGCCGGCAAGAGATTTGAGGATTTTTTTGAGGCTCTGAATTTTACTCATTCTTCCTAAAATGTAGATCCTGATGAAACGTAACAGCCAGTATTTTTGCATGTAAGACAGTAGCGTTATGCCATCGATGTGGGAGTCCAATATGGTCAACATTTGTTTGGACCACGTTGTGAATAAGGTAGCCAAGTATTTGGTCTGTCACAATGTCGGGTTTCGTAAGACAATGAAACTAGAGATACTAATAAGATTACCCCTAATTATATTGCAAGGTTCGCAATGGGTGGCCCGGAACCTGTTGCCATTATCGTGCAGATAATAGATTACAGCCAACACACCAGAGCCCATCCTCCAGCTGTTGGTGTAGATTTTTATGTCATGATTGGCTTGAACTATACCCCTCTTTCAGTAATACCTACTCAAACTAAATTTTGCGAGAATAAAAATCTGTTACGGAATTAAATTTTCCCGAAAGGAGTCAATTTGGGATACTGCCATGCCCTTTGTGAGTATTATTCTAGCACTAAGATTCTCTGCGTATCGTCTCAGTGCGATTTATGCAGACGATCATAATATGTGCATTTATTTCGGAGGCACGCTTAAGATGGGGTCTTGAGTCACTAGGGGGCAAATGCGACAAGGGCCATTGGCACCAAAATTTGAAGTGTGCTGAGCTTTATGATTCTTACTAAGATGCGCTATCACACAGCAGAAGGGATCGCTCCACTTTCTCATAGAGCCTCTTTGGTCCAAATTCTTTTCTCACCAAGCATCTATTTACGAGCATAGAAATGGATGCAGGCCTTTTGTAGCCGCTCCACGATGCATGCTTTCTAGTTGCAATTGTTAGCTCTAGACACCAGCCGTAGTCCAAAGATAGATGGGTAATACTTATTCATGAAGAGTGGCAGATCCATCCTCTCTTGATTTAGCCCAAGGCCACATCTGCGTGCCCACCTACTTAGTTTTGCCATTCAAGTTTTCAGCAGCACGCTGCGGACCTCACATAGACTGATTGAGTCCGTAGTGTTACCAGAAGTTTGTTTTAACGACCAAACTGAAAAACCCTAACAAAAACCAGGACCTATGTTATAAAATAACTTCGTCCTCTTGGCAAATACTAGAAACTTCCTTGGACTTAAGCCACTTGCTGCTTTTAGATCTGACAGCTGTATCACTTCTAATAGCTGGAGTCTTAGCCTAGCAAGTGCAGTGCACGATCAAAGAACGTCCTCGATCGATTCCTCCTCCAACCCGCACTTCCTACATCTGCTATCACTGACCAAGCCTAATTTAAAAGCATGTGGCGCCAGAAGGCAGTGTCCAGTCAGAATACCCGTCATGAGTCTAGAGTCCTCTCTTTTTAATGATAGAAGCAACTTTGTTAGTCTAAGGTTGTAAGACCTACACGTAAACTTCGACACTTTACAGTCCCGCGCTTGAACCCACGCCTTTCCCGCTTGGTCGATCATGTACACATCTCGCCTTCGTTTAATCTCGCCCAGTCTAATTGGAACGCCTACGGAGCAAGCTTCCAGGGATGCACCCTTTTTAGCTATGCCGTCCGCTTTTTCATTCCCATCTATTCCCATATGCCCTGGGACCCTATATAGATGTATGCTTCTCCCTGTCTCGATTCTCTCCAGAGACTGCTTACATTCTAACACGCATTTGGATGCTGTGCTATGCGAGATTATTGCCTTAATTGCTGCTTGACTGGGTTCCAGGGTTTCTACTGCTATGGTTACGGCAAATATTTCCGCTTGGAAAACGCTAAAGTAATCCGGCAGCCCGTAGGATCTGCTAGTTTCCGGATTAGCACAGTATACCGCAGACCCTACACCTTCCACTACTTTGGAACCATCTATGTACACATGTATCGCCTCGTCCGTCATTTGCGCAACCTTGCGCCAACTGTCCACCTCTATTGTGGCCTTAAGATCTCCCTCGAAGTGCAGATAGGGAATCAGGTAGTCTGTTCGTCTTGACGCTATACTACTATGGCCATATGGTCGGCGCTCAAGCTGCCCCGAGGCACCGAGCCTGGTTGCAGTTGTTAATGCTATGTTCTTTGCTACCAGGTCTACAGGTGAAATGTGCAGAATGGCATACAGTGCAGCCGTCGGGGTTGTTTCCAGGGCTCCCGTAATGCTAAGCATCGATAGTCTGCATACCCCTTCTAATTTTTTGAGGTATGTTGTTTTTTGTGTGGCTTTCCACCAAACAAGAACTCTATAGTATATAACAGGGCTTGCAACCTCTGTAAAAACCCAATAAGAAAGAGAGGGCGATAAGCCCCACGTACACCCCAGCATTCTTTTACATGCATAAAGTGCCGTTGAAGCCTTCTTCACCCTCTCCTCCACGTTGAGCTTCCATGACAGCTTACTGTCTAGGATGATTCCTAGATATTTTGTGCAAGGCTTCTCCTCTAAGGTCACCACTCCTAACTTAGGCCTGGTCCAATTTGGGACCTTGTACCTCTTTGAAACAATACCATATCAGTCTTCTCCGCATTCACTTTTAACCCGACATTAGATGCCCAGGTATGAATATCCCGAAGCGCCCGATCCATCAAAGCACTAATCGTTGGAAGGCGCTTTTCACTTATGACAATTGCAACGTCATCTGCATAAGCCGTAAGTTTTACGGGTCCCTCATCGAATCGCCTGAGCAGTTGGTTGATGACCAGCGTCCACAGCAGACGGTGATAGCACCCCTCTCTGCGGCGTGCCCTTGTCCACTGATTTCGTGACCTCGTACAATTCCTATTGTGATGTAGTCTTCCTGCAATTTAACATGCTGCCATCCATTTGATTAAGGCGGGATGTACTTTAATGTAATTAAGACCATCCATAATCGCCCATTTAGAAACATTATTGAAAGCCCCGGCAATGTCCAAGAAGACTCCTAGAGCATACTCCTTATATTCCAGGGATTTCTCTATGCTTATTACCACCCTATGCAATGCGGTGTCTACCGACTTGCCTTTGGTGTACGCATGCTGTGTTGTGGTTAGATAGAGGTCTACTTTGATTGATTTCTGGTTTGGTTTTTGTTTTTTCGACACCTTGAAGTTCCTTACTGCAAGATCATGAAAATCATTGGCTAACGTGCCATCAGACTTTCTCCCACCCGAAGTTCCCTGAAATCGGGAAGAATGAAGCATAGTGTCGATAAGAATTTAGTTTACAACTGAAAATCGCTGCTGTAAAGATTAACTGGTAACGAATTTGTGTCCAATGAGGGTCAATAACATTATTACCGTTAGTATTGAATCCAGTGAGCGGATAAATTCTGTGGTTTGTCATTGATGGCAAATTGAAAGCTATAATAGCAAGCCATCGTGTTTTATTGATTTATGAAAGCTTAATTTGAGTTTTATTGCGTGGCAATGTAGGTATGTATGTAAGTAAAAATAAGTTGGACAATATTATTAAAGAGTGGCCCTATGTAGTAAAACAAGTATTTTTTTAATAAAGAGACAATTACATGTAAATCCTATGCCAACTGACTTTTTTCCATTCTATTTTAGGTTAGGTTAGAGTGGTTGACCTAGAAAGAAGTAAAGGAACACATTTAGGACGGCTGGTCCGATCTAATACAATTGAATGAGCTAGAGCCCCATTGTACGTCTGTTGTAGCGCAGAATGTGTCCGACATCAACAAAATCAAATACCGTTAGACAGTCAATAAAGTGCTTGTTCATAATGTTACGAATATTAGCAAAACTAAGGGGTCCTGCTATCTCTAAGCCGATGCTAAACAGTGATATCATGCACATCCATAGACCAATCATTATGTATCTACATAAACGAAACAATAATTGCGTCTACACATATGTACCATGTACGTATACGAGCAGCGGAGAGTCAATGCACAAACACATGCATATATCTGAGATACTCCTGAAAGTATGCAATGAGAGAAGCTATAAAATCGTGCAATTGTAGTTACAGCTGAGAAGTTTGAGAGCTGGTGGTAACTAGTAGATTATGGAATCGCCTAGAAGATGCGAACGTTGAAATCAGGGAGTATATAAGGCAGCAAATGTAGATACGCTGGAATTCAGTTTCGATTAAGACGCTATCTAGCGAGCAATAGCAGTATTATTTTAAAAATTAGTTTGAGTGTTATTGTGAAGTACTTTAATAAAGACCATTTTGCATTATTAAATATTGGAGTTATTTGTTCAACAGTTTAGTGATTCGAACTTAGTAGAAGATTGCAAATAAGAGGATTTGCAGTAAATTCGTTACAATACATTCCATACGTGCCTGGTCGGAGGGGGGCTGCTTGACCGTCAGAATAAATTGCCTTCAATATAGGGTACATCAAGCTGGTATCAAGCTGGCTACTTTTTGATTGCTTATGCAACCCAAAAGATGCTAAAATCGCGACGCAGTTGCTTACTTATGGAGAAAAAGAAATACTCTGAGCTGAAAGCACTGCCCAGAGAGAGGGTCGGTAAAGAAGCTCTCGCACATTTTCGGGATCGCTCACTAAGGTATAGATTTTGCCAAATCTAACGTCGCACAAAGTCTGGTCTACATTTAGGCTAACCGTATAACAGCATGCTTGAACTTTACTATCTGTAGGAAGAAGGTGTTCCAGAGAGGGCACATTTTTCTAGTCCCTATCACCAGATTCAAGGGGTTGTGCAGCGCAACCCTTACAGGTTGTCAGTGCAATATATAGCTTCTCCAAACAAAATTGTCAACCTCACCTATCCGTGGCGAATCCTGTTTCATTAACAGTCGAGGCTCTGGCGACCCCGAGCTTCTGATGGATCTAGGGGGTGGGAGGTCGTTATGACCTAGAAGGTCAAAATTATCCTAAAGAGTCCCGAAGTAACTTAGAAGTAAACCTGAAAAAACCCCAAAAAATGGCGTCGAATAAGATGATTAGTACAGTTTGAATTAAATGATCTAATATATCTTAATATTATGAAAAAAATTACAAGTCACCGTTTTATTGTATGAATTGATGCTTCCTTATTTTACGGAAAAAAGGCCCGTGTTTGCTTCCCTTTTTTGTTCCGTCCTTTCATGCATATTTTTGTATGTAAGTTTCGCTTTTGTTTCTTCTTAATATACATCCCGATTTTACTGGCGATCTTTCATATAACAACTAATAATTTTAGCACGACAAAGTCCAAGGAATGCCAATTAACAGATTTAAAAAAAAACTTATACTATTCTCAAACCAGCTCCATTTTGATTAAGAAAAATCCTAAGTCTTCTATGTTGAGTGCGAATAATTTATATGTCTCTAGGCAAGTTGTCTCACATGGGAGAGATCATGTTTTCGATCCCTGGGCAACAAAATGAAAAACTTAAATTATAGAATTTAGAGGGACTTTTCTATTTTCACAAACATTTTTGTTGACTTAAGGCCCAATCACAATCGATTTTTGCGTAGTTTTAGCGACTGCTTTGCTATAATAGCTGACTTTGAACACACACACATCTTAAAAGCTATGTTCTTTATCGCAAATGCAGAGCTAAAGCAACAAAAAAAACATACACGAAAACTCGCTTGTATTTTCAATTGGTTTTTGTGGAGTCTCCAAATTATGAAATAGTATATCCAATTCCAGAGCTGCTCAACACATATACACTTAAAGCACTTTTGTTTTTGTTTTGCCCTGAAGAATAAAGCACAGATACAAATTTACACTTTGAATATAAAAAAAAAAAAAAAAAAAAATCATAGTACTCCCATATACCGTCACATATCTATAAATTCGATTCATATGAAAGTGCCTGAATTTCATATGAAAGTGCAAAGAAGAAGCCCTTCCATATGAAACCGAAGCACTCCGGTATGGTACTCAAATTTACACTAACAAATTTGCACCAAAAGATATTTCAAAAATATTGTTGCACTAAGAAGATTCCACTTTAAAGTTTATTCATTAAGGGTTGCATCAAGTTTTTTAAACATTTAAAATATTTTTTTTTTTCAATTTAAATAAGTTTCAGTGAGTGTACATATAAATATAATATATATATATATATATAAAAATTTTTAAACAGCCGTTTTAATTTCTAATCTCTATTGTTTAATTTGAAATAACATCTTTGTTTATAAATTTGTTATTTTCATTTCATCATGACCAAGGCGAATTCAGTACCAGGCGTTGTTATTCCAACAGCTGATTACTTCTTCCAAGGCGAATTCAGTACCAGGCGTTGTTATTCCAACAGCTGATTACATCTTCCAAGGCGAATTCAGTACCAGGTGTTGTTATCCCAACAGCTGATTGCTTCTTTCCATACAATGCCTTGTACTACAATATGTCAATTGATCGAAATCATTTAATTTTTTTTTTGACTTGACATTCTCCTGCACGGCGAATTTGTGGAATTCGGTTTACCACCACCTGGTATGGATTCGCCTTGGCTTCTTCTTGATTATTTTCCAAACAGTGCCTTGTACTTTAATATGTCAGTTAATCAATTCCAAATTTCGTTTGACTTGATATTCTTCTGCACGGCGAATAGATTGAATTCGCTTTGCCACCAACTGGTATGGATTCGCCTTGATCACGACAAAAATCAAAATGTAATTTTTTTTGCCCTCATTGCGGCTGGGAAGCTTTCTACGCGCGTTATTTCATTGTGGCGCCAACGCCAAAACGACTCAAAAGTCCATTGTGTTTGGGTCTTTAAGTTTAGTATTTCGGTACAGTATGATATGGGTCAGAAAATTTCATTCCACGTGTGCATGTGCGTACTTCTCTTAAGTTTAATATCTATACACTTATATTCCCATTAAAATTCAATTACAATCCTTATACTACCACAAAAACATATCCCTTTATGCATATGTATGCAGAGCTTAGTTATTATGGGTATACATTAGGCCGGGTCGATTTGTGGGGAGGCAAAAAAATCGCCCATTGCTCTATGAAAATCATATTCCAGGGATCAAAATAAGAAACTTTGCCGAAGGAACCATACCTCTAAAACGAAGGAACCATACCTCTAAATATCTCTAAAATGAATTTAACTTAGTAATAGAAAAGAAATTAAAAAAAATTATTAGAAATTAGCGTTTTAAAACCAAGGCATCACTGTGATGCATTTGCATGTCGTAAAAATAGTTGTGTGGGTTTTTTATTCAACCGTTTTAAAAAATGAAGGTATCACTGTGACACAATTGCAGATCGTAAAATTGCTTGTGTTGTTTTTTTTTAAGCCACCACAAGACACAGCAGGTAGAATTGAAATTGCCTCTACCCAAAAGTTCGACCCAAAGGGGGGGATGTCAGAATTCGTTTTAGAGGTATGGTTCCTTCGGCAAAGTTTCTTATTTTGATCCCTAGAATACGATTTTCACAGAGCAATGATCGATTTTTAAATCGACCCGCCCTAGTATACATATCACTCACCGATAGTCCTTCTTGAGTACATATTGATTATTTTCACTGCATGTACTGTTAATGTGTCGTATTGTTTTTGCTATTTTACCGTTTGTATACCATTTTTGTAACAATTTTCGCTCGTCATCACTCGTTAACGCCACTGCCAATATAGCTGTAAATATATCTTCATCGATGTGTGTTGGTAGTGGCATGGGACCAATGTTATCACCGATAAGCGCCTATAAATTTACAACAACAAAATAAAAGTGTTGATTTATTAATTAATTTATATTGTTGTAGCATATGTTATATTTAGTGTTAGTGCGAAAATCTGTAAGAGAGAAAAATAAAAATTTATTGGCTCTTACTTACAAGAAAGAAAACACTTTTCGAATTATTATAGCATGTCTCAATTTCGTGTAGGTAATCTTTGAGTATATATGGATCCTGTTCGATTTGCGTGATTTGTAAGGGCCCAGTGGCAAAGTGCATATCGACGATTTCAATCTGAAATTAATACAAAATGCGTGCTAACATTGTAATTTAATGTAATCAAATAATTGCAATCTAAATAGAAAATTTTGTTGTAACTGTAATGTGCCAAATTCTGGATTATAGCCACGATAAGACAATCGGCATGGCACTATATAACTGTCGACTTAAAAGCAGCATTTAAGAGCACGAAGAGGAGCTCACATAAGATTCGTCAGAATTGTACATGACTGAACAAGGCTTCACACAATCCGTAGGCCTACCGTGCGTCTTTTCAGGAAAATTCCCATCACACGATGGTGCTTGTGGCACTCGACCTGTCAAAGGCTTTTGACACAGTCAACCACGATATGGTACTCCAAGACATAGACCGCTAATTATCTCAATGATCGGCAAGCGTTAGTTCATTTAAGCAATGAAAACTCAAAGCCCAGGAGAATTAAAAAGGGGTAACGCAGGGTGGCGTCCTATCCCCGCTTATGTTTAATTTCTACATATCAAAGATCTCTTCCACACCAGAAGGAGTTACAATCATTTCTTATGCTAATTACAAAATATCAATTAATAACTCGAAGTTTAAAGTGGATAATTTATTTTTTATTACCGAAAGCACTTGCTTTTTCGGTGAGTTTCAAAACTAAACTAAACTTACAAACTACTCGATTTTTAATCCTAACCTTCAGCCGCCACCGTCGCAGTCGCTGCTGGTATCGCCGCTGCGAAGAGTGCCAGGCACGCCACGCTGTGACTGGCTTGTGATGATGTTATGGAATTTACAGATGTTCGAAATACGATATCTGCATGAATTCACTTCCACGATTCGAGGAAGTTGTTGTGATTGCTGGACATTAATACGAATCGTCATGCGTCTGCAAGTTGGTGTTGAATTGCAGATTCGCAGTAATTAGCGAATGCTGGCTAGCCGCTAGTAAATTTCTTATTTTGATCGCCAGCTCTAGGGGACAAATTTGCTGACTTTTGCTTACCAGTGCACGAGTATGTCAACGAGGTCTGGCCCTTCCATTGATAAATTACTTTCTGCCTTACTAGTTCTTACTAGTTCTTCACCTCGCGCAACCTGACTTTATCACCTACAAAATGCACTGCCACTCTCTTTACGACGTGGAAGGAACAGATGGCGCAATTATTGGATGTTCACATCACTGATGTTATGCTACCATCTTAGGCTGTCAATAACACAGAGATCTTATGGCCAAAACTCGACAATACTCTCTCCTTCAAGGCACATGCCACGGAAAGCTATAAAATCCTCCTTACGTCGCTTGCCATTGCTAACCATGTACAAAGCAATTGGCCGGCCGCTCATGTGCTATGCGTCACCAGTTTGGTCGCCTGGTATTAAAAACGCATATTGGAAAAGGCTGAATACCTGTCAAAATGCTGCAATCAAACTGTCACAGGACGTCTCCTTATGATCCCTGAACATCAACTACATAGTGAGTCCAAAGAGCTCAACATAAAAGAGCACAACAAAAACGCTGAACAGTCAGATTTTGCTAAATTGTCACAAACCTGCTTTATCTAGACCCACCTTCGTGGGGATAAAGGAAACATCTCCATTAGCACTATAACGAGATCCGGCACCTGTTAATACAGCCGTTTGAAACAGATAAGCAGAAGCTAAGGCAAATTCACACAGAATGGGTAAACGCTTGCGCCAGGACGAGCCGAATGATCTTTTCTTATCAATATACAATATCCTATTCTTGCAGAAGAAGAAAACACTCTACCAAGGGAGACACGAGTCACGCTGGCCCAACTTTGTTCTGGATACTGTAACAAGTTGAACTCCGACTTGTCCAGAATCAATCCCGATGCACGTAATGTATGTTCTGCATGCGATGTGTCCACGCATGACACCAACCATCTTTTTTAAATTGTAATGTGTAACCTACGCTTCTAACACCAGTTTTCCTATGGTCTGCTTCTGTTGAAACTGCCTACCAGTTTCCTTGGACTTCAGTAAGATGACAATTTGTGAGTGGTCGCACCCATTAGTGGAGAAACACTGTTAACACAACAACAACCGTGCGTCTTCTTAAACCTAAACCTAACCAACTTATAGTTAGTTTGTAGAAATCTTCTTTTCCTGCTGGAACTGTATAAAGGCGTCGCAATAATATGGCAGCCCTACAAGAAATATTTCTCAATTGCTGTCACCAATCGAATGGTGAATGAACTCAGATGCGCAAAAAAGTGGTGAGTTATTTACTTCACAAAAAAGTGGTGAGTTATTTAGGCCCGGTTTTCCGGTAGTTGGTTAAGCTAAGCTTAAACTCTAGTCAAATTTAAACTCCAGGTAAACTACTATGCAGTTTTTCAGTCACAGTTTAAGGGCGCCTTTGGGGTAGGCAACATTGGTGTTTTATTATCTAGATAATTTGTAGATACGGCAACAGCTGTATTCTGTTTACCCAACAAACATGGAAAAGAAATTTCTCCAGCGATATACATCTAGTTGCGGAGGTAATATCATTACTTAAATATTCTTAAATCAGATATATCTCTAGTTGTTATCCATCTTCACTCTCCAATCACTACCGAACATTTAAGAAATTTTGTAAAATGTATAGTTCTTGAATCTCCAATGTCGAAACCTTCCTTAAGACGTCATTTTTAAATTATTTTCCGACCTTTCAGAGATTTTGAGAAATGCACAGTTCTTAAATGAATATTCAACACATTTCTCCAGTTGATATCCTACATTGGATATCGAGTTGAGGTGGAGTTGAAAACAAAGTCTCCAAGGAGGTAACACCAAAACTAACAGCTGTTCACTGTGAGAAATAAACACCTGGTTGGTAGCAGTAATCAAGCGTGTTTAATCAAAAATAAATTATAAATATCGCGAGTTAATATCGAGCTCAAGGTCTAACAATAATTATTTTATCATTATTATTGTTATAATATATTTTTCTTAATTGAAAAATTTTTAAATCAGAATAGAAGAAAGAAAAAATTTAGACAACTGCCAAAGCTCGTTGTATAGATCCATTTCGGGAACTGCTAAATTCCTTCATCGGCAACGTTTAGGCGCCGCTGCTATAACCATTCAGCCATCACAGCGGTTTTTTTTGTTTGTCTTCATTATTCCTACTTCAATTCTGGTTCTTGCCAATTGATATTCACAGCACTGCGACATCTGTTACAGAATAGTTGTGAAAATTGGACTTTGTTTATGGCGATGATGCCATAGTGTCATATTTTATTGACACTTTTTCCCCGTGCTCTGGGATGTATTAACAATTTTTGTTGTTATATCGGCCTACTGATTTGTAATATCGCGAGTTAATATCGAGCTCAAGGCCTAACAATAATTATTTTATTATTATTATTGTTATAATATATTTTTCTTAATTGAAAACAACAACAAAAATTGTAAATTATAAATATTTTATTTCATTTTCGTGAATATACTGTGGCATGGAATCTTACATTCGAGTACAGGTAGAGAACCACAAGTTGGGAATTAATAGCATTTATTGTTTTGTAAAAAATTCCCTCTTTTTTTGAGTACGCTATTATTCTCGAGTTGAGCCACTGTTTCGAAACAACTCTTGAGATTTTAGAAGTATGCCTAATTATCAACATGAGCTCTAATGATACTTAAGACCAAATGCTTGTTGGGTATATTCGACGCCATTTCGAACGAACGCGAATAACTGATAGGTTAACTAGAGTTTAACCCTGCCAGATCGGCCGTCTAAGCTCAGCTTAAACTTCACTTAAAGTATACTGAAAAACTACTGTATAAGGTTAATCGCAGTTTAACTAAAAAACTGAGTTGAACTTGTACTGAAAAACAGGGCCTTAGAGCCACAGTTAGGTATAGTGTGGGCAGGCCTTTTTGCATGTCATTGCAGTATAATAAACCCAACGGATTAATACCCTCCAAAGCCCGCTCAACCGACATGAGGGGCACATCCGCATGATGCACGGATATTGTTTTTTCCGAGTTCTCGATAGGCGGAGGTTTGTTAAGCGTTGAGGTCTAAAAATGCTCAGATTATATACATTACCGTTGAAAATTATACATATAGTAAATTGTTAAATAAATTTACGCTTTTAGCATATTAAGGTTTTTCATTTTTTTAAATTTTTATTTTTATTTTGTTACGAGTTAAGATAGAATAGGACAGTTTTCCTTATAGAAAAAAGTGAATCCGTTATATCAAATGAATTCGAATGAGAGTTAAAATTATGACCCAAACACCGAACAGGTTCATTTAATTCGAAATTAGTTCTGCACTGCCTCAAAAGAAAAGGTTTGTAATGTCTTGACGCTCGTGATGGGACATTGAATTTTACTTCGTTCAAAAGAAAGGGTCTAGAAATTAGTCCATTCAGTAGTTTAGCCATAAATAATACGCCTAGCATTTCTCTACGCCTTGCGAGAGTTGGAAGATTTATAAGCTTTAATCGACTAGTATAAGGCGGAAGATTATACGCAGAGTCCCAATGAAAATTCCTTAAAGAAAAAAGTAAAAATTGCTTCTGTATTGACTCAATTCATGACTTTGCATGGATTCCAGACTATTGATCCGAATTCTAGTATCGGTCTAACTAATGTGGTAAAAAGGGCTTTGGTTACATAAGGGTCGTTAAATTCTTTAGACCATCTCTTCACGAATGATAGAACGCCTATAGCCTTATAGGCAGTAGTCATAATATGAAGATTGAAACTAAGTTTAGCATCCATCGTGACTCCAAAGTCAACAAAATAATTTACTGATACAAGACAAAAATTATCAATTACGTAAAAGGCTGCTGGCAAAGATCTCCGAGAGAGGCACATGAATTTACATTTATTGAGGTTCAGCGGCATTGAGTTTGCGTTGCACCAAGCAACTAAGCAGTTTAAATCCACTTGAAGCAATGGTCGTTTTTCAATAGACGCATAGGACCTAAACAATTTTATATCATCAGCATACAATAATTTATTGTGGTAAAGATATCATTAATAAATAGCAAGAACAGAATTGGACCGAGATGACTACCATGTGGGACGCCAGAGGGAACATTAATGACATCTGAAAGAGTATTTTAAAAAATTACTTTTTGCGTTCCACTGGGTGAGACCAGGTTGGAGCCAAGTCGATCAAGCTTGTGGATAAGCAAGTAGTGGGAAACTTTTTCAAATGCTTTACTAAAATCAGTGTAAATAACATCGGTGTGAAGATTTTCTCTAAATCCATTAGAAACAAGAGTTGTGAATTCAAGTAAGTTGGCAATGGTAGATTTTCCTTTAGAGAACCCGTGCTGTGAATATATAATCAACGTAGAAATGACAAATGTTAGCTGATTGGTAACAATGGCTTCAAATACCTTTGGGATGGCAGACAATTTTGCAATTCCTCGATAATTTTCTACACATGACCTACTGCCGTTTTTGTGTAGGGGTATTAGAAAAGATTTATTCCAAGCAGCAGGAAAAACACCATGTTTTAGGGACATGTTGAATAAATCAGTTAGGAGCTGATAAATGCGTTCAGCGCATTTTTTGAGAAAACATGTGGGAATTAGGTCAGGACCGTATTTATAAGCTTTCTTCAAAGACGTTAAATATGGGAAAACTCTTCTGGAGATATTGTTGGAATCTTAATTGCGTTAAGTGAGTTAAGTTGATACGGGTATTTATTAGACAAAGAAATTAATTCAGCGGAATAGTTAGATTTGAAAAATTGTGCAAAGAAGTTAGCAATATCTGGTTGCATATGATGTATTATATAGTTGTCATTTTAACAGTAATTGTAGGTTTGCTATTATTTTGGCTTCAATTACGTACCTCTATTTGTCGATCATCGTATATTGATTGTAGCTCGGGCCCAACTAATTCTAATAGCATACGACGTTCCTGGCAAAATTCTGCAAAAGAAAGAAGATTAAATAAAAAAACCAAATTTTTTTTTTGTTAATATGTGGCTTAAATAGTTATAAATAAATTAACATAGGAATTTAATATAAAAGATTATGTTGTGTATTATGCGGTAATCGATTAAGGGGTATTTAAGCATGATTTCACTCCAATGATTTATGTAGCGGGTTCTTCAATAGGGATAAATTTTACAAATTATGACATCACAAATCTTTAGTATGGATGCTAGGCTTATGAAAACAATTAAATATATTTAACCATCTTGACTTGTTAATAGCACTCTGACATTTTTTTTATAACTTTGGTTAAAAAATAATGTTCAACGCAGTGACCGCCGTGGAGCAATGTTTCCCAAACAAAGTGACGGGAAGAGCAACATAAAAAATATTTATGGCAATTTTACATAAGCAGAGTCGTTCTCTGCAAAGATTTGGCAAGTACATCTTCTTCTGCCTGTAGGGATAAAATCACTCTGCGACGTTTTTTGTGAGTATTGCCGTTTATGATGCTTCCTTGGTGAACATTGACCTGATACGTTCCGAAAATTAGCACCACTAAGTTCCAAGCCCGATCATATTCCCCAGCGGGTTAGGGGGTCAGAATATACCCACGGTAGGTATGCCTGTCGTAAGAGGCGGCTAAAATACCAAATTCAAGGGGCTGTATAGCGCAACCCTTCAGGTTGCCAGCGCAATATACAGCTTCTCCAAACCCAATTGTCAACCTCATCTATCCGCGGCGAATCCCGTTTTACTAACAGACGAGGCTCTGGCGACCCCAAGCTCCTCATGGCACTTGGGAGTGGGGAGGGAGGGATGGCCTGAAGGTTTAATGTGGCCAAATAAATCATTCCCGAGATGGTCGGGCTAGCACCTTAATGGTGCTGTGTTACCGGAGCGTACCGGATCTGTATCCGGCAAAGGACCATCACATCGACAACACTCCCCAAAGCCTTCAGGGAGCAACTTTATCGCTAAAACAACAACAACAACATCATATCGGTATTTTCAAACCTAGTAGGTTTGTGGATTTAAGTCGACACATACCAAAAATTATACCTATTGCGCTAGGGCAGCAAGCCTTCAAGTGTATTTCTGAAATACAAAGCTTCTCAGCAATTTCATCTGTGTCAGCAGAAATCGATCGAAGTGGAAAGAAAATATGTTTGTGTGGCAACTTTTAGAAAAAATTAAAAAGCAGCATGCCGTATATTGGAAAAGGATCTCGGCTTCAATTAATTATTATAATCTATTAGCTATCGATGGTTGCGCAAGGCTTCACTATACATCTGTCGCATGCACAAACTACTTTGATCATCTACTTTGATTCTGAAGTATTTGGATTTACAATTAAAAAGACTTCCGGGCTTACGGTACACTTATTCTTGCCATTTAAAATTTAGCAGGAGTCCTCGTTCAGTTACTTGAGTGCTCGTAAAGGATGTCATCTGAATAACAAAATATGTTACTTTTTGAATCAGCATCAATAAAAAGCTGTTAAGGGTTAAGTTGTAAAATGTCATTTGCTTTCGTTTTTCTTGTTGGCAACACATGCTTTTGCGTTTAACTTTGAATTTTCTAGTGGAACAATTAACACATGCAACAAAAAAATTCATTAGTTCATTAAACGAAAGGCAGTTGATTCACTACTCACACCATTACACAACTTTCATTCGTTCATAGTAATGTTGTGCAGAGTTTGAAAAATTTGTTGAGCTAAATGTAAAATTTTGTTTAAAGAAATTTGCAGTGTTCAGTAGTGCCCGTTATCACCGCTTTCCAAATTTGAAGATTTGATGAATGGTAGGTGTTACGATACTTACTGCTCTTTATCTTCATATTAAACTAGGAGGGTATCCGGGTTGGGCAGATACTAATCTAAATAAAAAGGTGAATTTTAACGCGTTGCTCAAAATCAAACAATCAGTATATGTGACCCGGTCTATCAAATTTTTTTTTCCACTTTTTTCTGGTTTCGATAGTCTTTGAGACGCTCATTCACGTGGTTAAAACTAGAAAGTCTTAACTTGCTTAGAAGTGTACTAAAAATGTAGAGAAAGAAGAGCACAAATGAAAGACGATGAAGTCTTTGGTTCCTTCGATGTCACTTTGGTGGCTGGTGAAGCATCCTCAGATTTTTTTTTGCATTTTTTTCGATGGCAATGGAGCCAAAATATCGGTCAGAATGTGGTTTGTGCTTTGCCTTTTGGGCATGACTGTTCATAATGCAAAAGAAAAACTCATAAGAAACTGAAGAAATGCATTGTTTATCTTTAAAAGCTGTTCCTCGCAATTTATTTTTTGAGCCATAAGCCACCTTTTCATAGACCGGTTCACATATACGATTTTATTGATCTTCTTCAAAATGTATCTCCCAATTTTTCTCATAATTTCCTTATCTCTACTTCTTATTTTTTACACCATCTATATCTCTCCTTCCTTTTTCTTAGATCCCTAATTCCTCTAATTTATCATTCTTTGCTTTATTTTTCAAATTTTATTTTGTCACACACAATTCATACTCAAAATCTCATAACTTAATCAAAATATTTTAGCTGCACAATTTTTGTCTATCATCTCATATAGGCAGCTGTTTTTACAATGGAATCCTTAAATGTAATAAAAACTTTTAAATCACTCAATGCAATCACTTTAACTTTTTCTGAATTCAATGCTATGACCAAATAAAAGTTCTGCACTTAAGTACATACATGGCGTATGAGTAACTTTTGCTGACATACAACATCTGTCGCACCACCCACTGGCCCACGTGAAATTGAAAAAAAAAAAATGTTTATTTAAAATTCTTAGTTCTGAAATATGACAAACTTTTGTCTTGATAGAAGGAACCTATAGCCAAAATTTTGTGATGATTGAAGTGTGGAAAATACGTTTCCATAGGAAACACACACATACAGAATTTGATATTACTTTTTATTGCTTTCGCACTGTGTTCTGTGTTAAAAAAATGCGTAGAGATTTTGAAGGGAAAGCAAGCGATATAGTTATAGAAGTGGCCCCTATTGAAAGACCCTTTATATCACAAAAATTTCATCATCTGCGTAAGTCTATGTCCATATGTATGTATGTATGTATGTATGTAGATCAAATGATATGAATGTTTGTTAGAACCACATTAGAATAATAATCATTTAAACTCACCCTCTTTCAAACTGGACACATAAATTTTTATGAGCAACGGTTTGGGTAAACGTGTGTTTTTGCTTGTTATGCCCCGCAGAGCGCTCAACACGCCTTCTTCGATGGGTACTGCCATATTGTGTGTACTTATCTGCCGTTTATGGTGAATGAGCTGTGTGAGGTGTTGAGCGACGAGCTCCAACCGTGCTAAGCTGGTAACAAAATTTATTGCTTATTTTTGTTGTAGTATGTTAGTAGTTTTTTATTATTATGTGTTTTACCGCTATTGCTGTGTGTTTACTTTGCTGTAATTTCTATATCACATTTTATTGGCGAGCACAAAATGTTCGTAGAGGAATTTACTTTTGCATGTGTGGGTATGCAGAGCACAGCATATAAATTAATGTGAGCAAACATACTCCGGAAAATATTTCCTTTTTTTGCGTTTCCTACGTGCGATAATTTTAATCGATTATATTGAAATTTAACAGCTGTTGCTGCCATTTATTGAACCTCGCTTTATTTATTTCAGTTTATTTTATTTTTTAAATCGTTATTTCTCAAATTTTTATTGCAGCGTGCTCGCTTCACACAGTTAAGACGTGTTTTGTGTTTTATTTTCTCACCTGGCGTATCGTGGCAGGAATACGTTTGTAATTGCGGAGTTTACCTGGAAAATTTAAAATTTAAGGAAAATGTTCAATATTTGTAAATACATATAAGCATTTATTTTATTTTAAAATTAAACTTAAAAATCCTTAATTTACTTTATTTTTTGGTATTTTTTTGCAATACCACTGACCCTTGTTGTTGTTGTTGTACGAGTGCTTCGCCCAATCCAATAGGTGCGACCGATCACAAATTGTCATCAATATCCTCTAATGGGAGTCCAAGGAAACCTGCAGTTTCAACAGGTGTGGACCATAATGAGAGGGATGTTAGAGGCGTTGGTTCCACATTACAATTAAAGAGATGGTTGGTGTCATGTGGGGAGAGAATTAAAGAGATGGTTGATGTCATGTGGGTACACATTGCAAGCGGGGCACACATTTAATTTGTTGCGTCCCTCCCACCACAGACCCTCAATAGGATCGGTGATGTGAGGGCTTTGGCGAACTTCATAACGCCCGACTATGTTGCTGAGCGGTTGGCAGGCTTGCATATTCGCCGTTATGCCGCAACGTTAGGGTGCTCAGGTACTGTCAATATCCTTTATCAAGGGTTTTATGCGGACGATGCCTATTAGATGATTTGAAGACAGGGCATATATCGGTTGCATTTTAGTGAAGCCTTCCCGATACCGGGTCATCACGACCATAAGGGGCACTGCTGTGATGGACGGTTTTTCCCCATATTTAATATTTCACCGCTGAGTCCGCCTTGTTGCCCAGATGATCATATGATGGTGGACGACTCAAGATCTTTTCTTAGTAAGGAGAATGAGGGAGAGAGAATGGAGTCGCAAACGAAGGAAGACAAAAACGCATTAAGCTATGCGATAGACTAGGGGAGCGAGAGTAATAGAGAGTCGATGAGCTCCATGTGGGACAAGCATTAAAATGTAAACGGAGAAATAGAGTAGAGAGAGCTAATGAGCAGAGGGGGTAAGAGACCTCTTTCGCAGTACCAGGTAGCACTAAAAATCGCCTAACGCTTGGAGAAGTGGTCGCGCCAATAGAAACAGCGAGCGAGCGTTAGCAGTGGCCAATGAGGCGATAGAAGTAGGTTGAAGGCCACAGGTTACCACCTCTAAATTAATATCCAAAATAGGTGAAAGCCAGATTGAGGATGTTAAAAGTGGCGATGTGCCAACCACGATTCAAGGGGTTGTGTAGCGCAAACCTTTGTAGGGGTTACCAGCACATTTTTTAGCTTCTCCAACCTAACTTCTTAACGATGTTGTTGTTGTTGTTGTTGTAGCGATTAGGTTACTCCCCGAAGGCCTTGGGGAGTGTTATCAATGTGATGGTCCTTTGTCGGATACAGATCCGATCCGCTCCGGTAACACAGCACCATTAAAGTGCTGGCCCGACCATCTCGGGAACGATTTATATGGCCACACCGAACCTTCAGGCCATCCCTCCCTCCCCACCTCCAAGTTCCATGAAGAGCTTGGGGTCGCCAGAGCCTCGTCTGTTAGTGAAACGGGATTCGCCGAAGGTGAGGTTGACAATTGGGTTGGAGAAGCTATATGTTGCGCTACACAACCCCTTGAATCCCCTAACGTCTTAACCTCACTTAGCCGTGGCGAATCCTTTTTCTTTAGCAACCGAGGTTCTGGCAACCCAAAGTTCCACATGGAAGTGGGGGCGAGGTGGCCGCCTAGAAGGTTCAATGTGATCATATTAAATAGTTGCCGAGTTGGCCGGGCTTGTACCTTAATAGTGATTGTAACCGGATCAATATTCGACAAATCACCATCAACATCGATAAAACTCCCCAAAATCTTCTTTATAGCTACAACAATAACACATGTACCAACCATGGATGTGGAAATAGGAGATAGCTTCAACACTCCAGCTTTTCCCAGGAGGATGAGTGATGCTGCAAATCAGTCACTTACTGTGGCGTTGGTTGATCGTAGTAGTTATTTCGGACAGATAACCGCTGAAAGGTGGAGGTCTGTAGAAAGAGAGCGTATGAGATTAATGCTCCAGATGATGTGGGAAAAAACAAGTAAGCCCCTTCCAACCTTCCTTTGGCGGGGTGGTACAATGGTGTGAAAATAATTACGTGCGATAACAGCGTGAGGCTGCAGCCTAGTAGCGTATAGTTTGAGGTGCTGGTTAGATTAAGATACTCAGTGGATGCTATTGAGAGAATCACCACCTTTCTTTTCCGTTCATTGCCTCAATTTTCTGTCTGATCTGGCTCAAATCAACTCTACCACGTACACTGTTTCTTGACTACTCCTACTTTTCTCCCATATACCACTTCCAAAGGCTATGCTTACGCTTCCACTTTTATTTACGCTTACATTCTGAAGTCCTCCATAACGTGAACAAAGATGTTAGCACATCAAATGGTATTGATTTCCCCGTGCATTGAACTCATTACAATCGATAAAAAAGCTTTACACTAGGAAGTATATTTATCGATTTCGACTGTGCTAGCGTATTAAGATAGCAGCTCCCACTGTATTGGAGATGCCTGATAACCCCGACAAAGTCGTCTTGATGGCAAACCACCCATAAAAAAGGACCTACATCGCGTGTTTATAAGTGAAAAAAAGCCAGTTCGTTGATCTGTTAGCCATTCTGCCTTTAATTTAATTGATTTGTGTTTTCATTTGGTAAATTTGAAGGTCACATCTTTTGAAACTCAAACACAAGCTTTATAGCTCTCAAACGAAAGAAGAGCTGATTGATTGAGTTTAAGACCGCTAGGGATATTTTACTGCTTCAAGCACTAGGTAGTATATTATACCCGTTGTCAGGAAACCTACTGCCAAACCATACTGACTGAATCGCGTTTGGTTGTGCAAATATTTCAGCTCAATAGCAGACATATGCATGTGATATCCTTCTAGATGCCTGTCAATTTAATGAATGACCATTGTGGCTAATTATGTTCAAAGTACGATTCAACTCTGAAAGGATAAAAAAGTCTTCCGTGAAGGTTCTCTTATTTTGGGTAGACAAAGCTATATCCTTGCCATTGACCGTACCCGTAAGCGTAGTGGTAGCTTTAGGCATAACTGAAGCCGCTTTAGTTATACGCATACCGTGAACATAGCTCGTTATATGTCATTTGGCTAGAGAGATAACGATTCCTTGAAGAGCCATTGACAGCTTTTAGAGAACCTCCTGATGATTCAAGAACCCGTAACTGTGTTTAGAAACTTGTAAGAAAAGACATCAGCAGCGGTAAAAATCGACCATGAAAAAAACTCTTACTTATTTTCCCATTTATTAAAATCGTTTAGCTTTGTGTTAGATACCCTCCCGCCAGCGAAATATGAAAGTTTTTTTGTTTATTCCGGCGTATGATCTCTATTGTTGTTTTATTCCCAGAACACAGTAGTTGACATCAATCGATGGCTATTACTTCCGCTTGAATAATACGAATTCAATTGCTCCATTTAAGACACGAAAATAAACAAATATGCATGCAAGGAATTAAATACTACCCTGCAGGTAACCAACTCGTTGCAAGCTCACATTTTCTCTTATTTAGTGCGAGGATACTTCTACCTTGTCAGCTCACTGTCTTTTTACTCAAGCAACTGATAATTTTAATCGAGAAAGTAGAAATTCTAGATTCGTGGACGATCCGAGAAACTAAAAACTCTGGATTCGCAGACGATGGGAGAAAGTAAGAATCTTCAGATTCGGAGACGATTGGAGAGCAGATCCGGTATCTCAACGTAATTCCTAGCAGTAGCCCCACTGCCACGGACACGACCTTGGCCCCTCAAATCTTTGGGTTTATGGATTATAGTCTCCTCTAGCGGGGGGCATGCCCACCGCATTCTAAGTCCCGATACTTACTAGCGCTTCTTTAATATCAAAACTTGATCCTCCTTCATGCTTTCAACTGGCGTCAGTCATTTGCTATAGCAAGGAAAGGAATGGATAAGAAAGGAATGGAAAGGAAAGGAAAGGAATGGAAAATAAAGGAAAAGAAAGGAAAGGGCAGGAAAGAAATGGAAAGGAAAGGAAAGAAAAGGAAAAAAGGAAAGGAAAGGGAGAGAAAAGGAAAGGAAAGAAAGGAAAGGAATGGAAAGGAAAAGAAAGAAAAGAAAAGGAAATAAAAGGAAAGGAAAGGAAAGGAAAGGAAAGGAAAGGAAAGGAAAGGAAAGGACTGAAAAGGAAATGAAATGGAAAAAGGGAGAAGAAAGGATACGAGAAGGAAAGGAAAGAGGAAATCATGGATTCAAATGCAAAACTGAAAGCTGGCGGTGAGTTGTATATTTTTTTTGCAGGGTATTAACCGATTTTTATCGATAGGATATAAGTTTGTTTTCGAAGGGATATTGGCGTGTTATCCAATTCTTGTTAATGAGCTATAGGTTTGTTATACGTTATAGGTTTGTTTTAGACGAGGTATAGACGAGTTATCGGTTTGTTGTTAAACGTTATAAATTTGCTATAAGCCAAATTTTTATAGATAAGTGGTCGGTTTTGCCATGAAAAGCTTCCCAACATGCTGACTTGTAGGAAAGCTTCAAAATGTGCCCAACGCAAATTGGAAGACAATCTTCGCCTAGCTCTCCTCGTAGGTAAATTGCGCCTTGTTTTTTTTTTATTTTTAACTATCGAAATGTTCTTGTTATGCTATCAAAAAGTTATCAATTTGGTATAGAAAAGTTATCGATTTGTTACCGGAGTGATACTAGTCCGTTATCGGTGTGCTATCGATTTTCTCTCGAAAAGCTATCGATTAATTAACGAAAAGTTGTCGATTCGTTGTCGAAATGTTATCGATATCTTGTCAAAAAGATGACCTTTTTATAACGGCAAGCTTCCGGGCTCTTATCATAGTATTGCCAATTCGTTATCAGTGTCTTATCGATTAATTATCGACTACTCATCGGTTAGTTATGAAACATATGTATATATGTAGATCAAACTTCTCTAACTCGCCGATAACAAGTCAATAAGAAGAGAGTAAGCCGATGACTCGACGATAAAAGTTTGCTGTCTATAGAAAGCCTCTAATAACGGAGTAGCTTGTCGGTATCGGTTTTAATTAATAACAAGCCGACGAAGAGCTTTATGGCTTAAGTTACTTGTTTGTAAAATTCTGTTCTGGTATAGTTGCAACCCCTAGGCGAGCTATAGTTAACTTTAAGATATAACCTTTCTGAATGTTAACACATCGAACTTCCCAAGTACTTGGTATAAAAGCCTTTTTTACAGCTTTTATCAATTAAAGTGAAGTTTTCTAGATGTTCCAGCTAAACGGCCCACCGCCTCTGTTTCAGCACGCTGATATCTGTGTGTGGTCAGATATAATTATTAACTGTAAGATATACTATAAATATTACTGTTATAGCTGTCTCACTCATGTAATGAACTTTTCTGTCTGGTTTTTTGAATGTCATCAAATGCTCAAAAGTGCTCATTTAACGTTCTTTTAAGCAGGCGCTGACCATGAACACCCCTTACGAAAAATAGAACGTACTAATTTTCGAGTATCATTGTTTTGGTCAATATATAATTATCAGTGAGGGAGACTATATGAGTTAGTAAGAACAAGTAAGGAAGTCTAAGTTCGCGTGAAACCGAACATTATATACACCGCTGTACACTTGAAATGCTGTTGTTGTTTGTTTTGTGTGCTTAATAGTGTTAAAAGGCTGCGCAATAATACATATACATATGGTTCTATTCTGAACTAATTTTCGTTTAAAAGAAGGAAAAAGGATACAGAAGATAATACCAATGAACTTGAGCGGGTAATAATGCAGTTTTCCTTCAAATATGGGGATTTCCCCACTGTTTATTTTAAAATAAATATATTACAGAACAATAAAAATACGCGGTCTTTAACCAATCTTATCAACTTTTACTAGAAATATTTCCTGCTATAAAATATATGTACCCAATTTTGTTACGAACCGTTAATTTTTTTTCGAGTTATGGCTCCCGAAACATAGAAACTTGCTTAGTCATAAAAGGGGCGGTGCCACGCCCATTACTTCAAATTTGAAATTTATCCTATTTCTGGTTATATGTAAATCACCTTCGGAAATGAAATACCATTGATATAAAGTTTTTTTTTGCAAAGATATAGCTTATTTTATTCGTCCACTCCTCTTTTAAAAATCTTTTATATAAAAGTGGGCGTGCTCCTTAACCGATTTCGTTAATTTTTCTTCAAAGCATTCCTTATAGTAAAGACAACCTCTCTGCCGAATTTTGTTACGAGAGGTTGAACGATTTTTGATTTATGATTAATAATATTTGTGAAATTGATTTTATCACGAGTGGGCGTTGCCACGCCCATTTTTAAAATATTTTTCAAATTTTTATCAAGAGTCTCAATATCAGTCCAAACGTAAAAATTCAACATTCTAGGTGTATTATTTACTAAATAATCAGGTTTTTTGTGTTTTCCAAAATGTTATATATTGTAACGAATTTAGGGAAATTCCGCTTATTAGCGACCTTCTGCTTACGTTCTTATCGCTAAACTCTTGAATAAAATACTCCAAAATTCTGCATTACAAAATGGTATATATAAGGCAACTTTCAAATTAAAACTTTACCTCGCAACTGATAGCATGCTTAAATCAAACTGATTACAGACTACTCAGATTGTGCTGCTTTTATACTCTCTGCCCAAATGTCTAGACGCTTCGTCTTCTAGAATCCTCTACCTGGTAACCAGCCATACGCGCGTGTATTTGGAGTGTGTAACCATATGCGTATGTATATGTGAGTACTACTTCGCTAATGATGACATGCGTTTGTGAGTATCTCTCTGCTGCTTGTATGTATATGTGTACATGATGATTAATGTGTTTGTGTAGCTTGCTTTAAGGATTTTGTTGTTGTGCATTTATTTAGTGATGTGAATATTTGTCACAATATATAAAAAATGCGCGTGGTTATCGTCCAATTTTGCTCATTTTCAATACCAATCTATTCTGGGTCCAAATAAGCTAGTTTACCAAATTTGATGAAGATATCCCAATATTTACTCAAGTTATCGTCTTAACGGACAGACGGACGGCCCGACGGACATGTCTTTATCAAATTTTTTTGGATACTGATGATATGGAAGTCTATATCTATCTCGATTCCTTTATACCTGTACAACCAACCGTTATCCAATCAAAGTTATAATACCTTGTGTACAAGTACAGCGGGTATACAAATCAGCGTTTCTTGTAGGTATACTAACATATGCACATATCTATAAACACAAACACTACAAAAAATATTGTTTTATTTGCATTCATATGATTTTATGTGCATGTGTTTATGCATACATAAATGTGGCCGTGACGCGATTTAAAAAGAAAATATTCCTCTTCAGTGAAACTGAAGTACTATTTGTGCTTATGTCACATGTATGCATATACATATGTATGTATATAGCTTATACCAAATACCACATACCACACATATGTGACCCGTCTTTTGCTTCCCACACAAAGAGCTTATGGTGTTTGCAGGTAGCTGGTAGTTTTGGTATTTACAAATGTGTTCAAAAAGGAAACCGAAGTAATTATTTTGGGATCAATTTCGAAAACTGTGAATAGCTGGTATTATATGAAAAACTGTATCGGTGCCTTAGTTAAGAACAAATTAAAAAAGGACAGAAAAACATTTTTTCTACTTAATTGATTTTTTTTAACTTTGTTTTATTAGTTTGGATCCCAAAAAACCTGCTGTAATTCTCCACATGTAAATGTACCCACGTACAAAAAAGTGTAATCTGAACATTTGATCAGACTCACATACCGTAATTTATTTCGAAGTTCGGAGTTCGAAACTGAAGTTCGTTTCTTTCATATATTCATAAAAAATTTAGTAATAGAAAAATGTATACTTGGCAGTCTGTGAGCATTACCTCGATATTTTTGGGATAAACGAACTGAATGGACCGTGTCTTGCCGAAAAGTGACGACGTAATGAAATGTCCACTCTTACTCAGAAGATGGAACATACCCTAGTGTATAAGGTGGGCTTAGAATTGACCCGTGATAAGGCATGCTTGTTGATGTTGTTGTTGTTGTAGCAATAAAGACATTCCCGCAAAACCGACAGTTTCAGGAACGATTAAATATGATCACATTACAATTTCTAAGCCACCCAGTTCCTACACACTAATTCTATGAGAACTTGGGATCGTCACAGCTTCGGCTGCTAAGGAAACAGGATTCGCCACGGAAAGGTGAGGTTGATAATTGGGTTGGAGGAACTATAAATTACGCTGGAAACCTCTTGAAAGGGTTGCGCTACACAATCCCTTGAATTATTTTGATATTTTAGTCGCCTCTTCGATAGCTAATACCGCTAGGACCTGAGAGTCTTGGATCAGAAACTAACTCTCTTCCAATAAGTGTTGTGCTAATTTTGTTTTTTTTTTTAATTTCTTACAAATTGGTGACATGTATAAGTTTTATGCTGACTACGAAAGCCAAGGCTAGAATATGTGCAGATCATATATGGATTCCAAAAAATTTCACCATTAGACTTTTCTAGTAATTTAGCAAACAAAAATGACACTGAAGCTGGCAAAACGCCGAAACCGGTTTATCTCCAAACTAAATTTGCCGGAAAATGGTCCCAATATATATCGCTTTTCACAATACTTTACCAAAAACTGCGCATGAAGGAAGGAGGGACGGAAGTTGGCTAGTAATTTTTTTAATGGACATTTAAAGTTATCTCGAGAGATACCGATCCCAGTTAGCTTTGAAGCTCCAGTTTTCAAGCTGTCTAGCTATCTAGCTCTTGCTATCACCACTGGGTAAGAGAAAAGTTATGGTCAGGATAGGCCGAACAAGCCCTTAACCAAACTGCCCAATTGCCCACATATAATATATTTGGACCACATGTACTCTTGCGTTGAATTTGCTGCTGTTCCTGATACTTTGTATTCGGGCAATTGGAAGTGCAGTAGTTTGAACCAATATTTCGGAGTTCACAGAATTCCATAAGATAGTATGTTCATTTCAGTGAGTCCCTATCCGAATTTGAATGGATCGGATAACAAAATCTGCCTACCAAGAAGAGGCTCAAGCACTTATCATAGCTAATACCAAGAGTGCTCACTGAGGTTTCGTCCATTTGCACAACGAGAAAAGCACCTTCGGAAATCTTCCGATTTATACTAATTGTGTGAGCGTAACTACCTTTCGGCTTTTATTTATTATTGCAGAGCTCAGGGTATGGAAACAAGGAAGTGACTGGTATATGAGAGATTCAAAAGAGTGCCTGGTGGAGAGTAAAGCCCTCTCCGCTGTGAGTGCTCTTGATTTAAGAGATGCTTTCCAGTAAGTGCCTGTTAACCTTTGGTGGCCTTAATAGATGTGGACTAAAGCCGTAGAATCCTTGAGATAAAGGGAATTATTCGGTTGGATTGAGCCCCTCACGAGGAACTTGGCGGGTAGAAATCCGTTATGCTCCATAATATCCAAAAAAGAATTGTGCAAGACGCAATAAGCTTTTGCACCTGCACTCGCAACCTGAATAACAATGCTTTTACTTTCTATAAGAAATACTTAAGATCAGAGCGTATTGGTAGGTGCCTCAGATTTTGCTTTTTGAAACTTTTTCTCAGTTGATTTGAATACCACAGCATCAATAATGAAACTATAGGTTGCCATGGGTTCAATCTACGTTAGCCTTAGTATTTTGGTGTAGAAAGGCATATAAGAACTAGGGTCAGTCGCATTAAAGAACTCCCCCTACCCAGAACTCGGTCCTTTTAATTTTATTCTGCGCATTTTGGTGGGGATGTTTCTCCCTGCTCCCACAATCGAGAATTTCTGAGCTCTCACTTAACCTTTAAAACATTTTGTTAGGTAGATTTTATTTGCTTCCACGTCAGTTGGACCTTGCCACTGCCATTTTCTAAATAAAGTAGAAGGCATCACTCGAAAATCATTTATTGATTAGTGAAATTTCTGCTGATTGTGAAACGCAAATCCTGTGCGTCGACTAATGTATCCTGATCCTCCACATAACTTAAAATTTAAAACAAATAAAAAATTTTAAATGCAATAAAATGCATTGTCCAAATTTATAATGAATATGCTTTCAAATAAGAGTAAAAAACAGCAAGAAAATGCCATTAACGACAATATCAAACCGAATTCAATAAGTTCAGTCAACAAATAAAAAAACCGGTGAAGTATATAGAGGGAAATTCATACCGCGAATGTTGAGGCGATGGTTATAGCAAAAATAGAAAAGCAATCAACTGCAATATAACGGTACGCCTTACATACATAAGTGAGAGGATAGAGTGAAAATACATATTTGAAACGTATATAAATAAACATATTTAGTGGCGGATCTACGGGACGGGTTTGGATATTGAAACGACTCCCAAAATCGGTAAATATTTCTTCAGATTTTTCAGCGTCAAATTCGTACTTTGGAAAAACTATACAAACATTTTATAAAACTGATCTGCGGTCAAGAAAGCGGCTTTTTAAATAAGCAGGTTTAGTATCAAGAAAGGGAATATAAAAAGCACAGCAATGATGTGCGTTATTTGTTTTTAAACTGAAGGGACTCATTTGGCGGCTACTGTAGAGTGATACTTTTTTTCATATTCTGTCGCATTTCTTCCAACTCTGTCAAAGCGTCGTCCGCTTATCTAATGGTTTCTGCGAGATCTGTTGGCTGAGAAGTAGAACAACCGATTGCATTATGAATTCAGCTGCAAAAACCGCAGTAAGGAGCTGAGAAGTCTCCGCATCCTTCCAAGGTATGATACTTTCCAACGCTTTAATCACGAACAGATGCCATTCGATGTAGGTCAATACGGGCATACAGATTTCAGTTTTTGTTTTCCACTTCCATTTTTAGACTTTTCAATTTCATTTTTCAACACGGCCAACGAAAAAATGTTTATAATGATCCCATTGTTTGCTAGTGCATTTTTGATACCAATAACTTCTCAGGCTGAGCTGATTGCCAAATTAAAGCTATGGGCTATGCAATGTACGTATATCGCTAATGAAAAACTGAATTTTACCATGCTTTGGTTCTATGAAATTCACCACTCATTGTTAGCGCTCCATCATAACCTTGGCCGTACCAAAAAGACTACTACAAAAACTAAATTTTCGCGTATTAACTGCGATACTAAAGATCCGTTGGACATTTTTTTGTAAATACCAACTACTTTGCAAAGTCTTATTGAGATCAAGATTCGGTTTTTCATAGTTTTCATTGTCAGCTACACGAAAACGAACTCAGAGGTCATAAAAACATAAGCAGAAATTCTAGAGGATCTGAAGACGAAAATTAAGACAGACAGGATTTCAGTTGACCAAGTTACAATAAAAGAACAATTCCGGCTGTATTAGCAAAGATCAATAGAGAAAAGGCGTGAGCACCAAGTACCCAGAAGTTCGATAAAATAACATACAGGAGTAGAAATAAAAGAACTAAAAAAATTTTAAGTTAAATTGAAAACAGTAATTACATAAAGTAATAATAATACTAAAAGCTACAAAATAATTAGGTAGGTCCTAGTCTAGTTATCACACTCCTCATCAATATAGGGCGTTGATTAGACAGTTGGTCCCATACACTGAAAGAAATGGTTCTAGTAAAATCAACAAATCGGTTCTGTTGTTCTTGAGTTAACGGAGATTCGGTGAAATTGATAGAATTGTGGTTACTTCGACCGAGTTCTTTGTCTAGCGAACAAAGTAGTTTAGTAATTTCAACAGAGGAGAAATTCTCGCTCTTAAGTTAACAAAATTCTGTAAAATTGTCACACACTGCGCTCTCTACTTTGTAATTATGTATGCTGTGTACTATATGTATGCAAATATTTACGTATGTATATGGCGGCAGCCGTGGTGTGATGGTAGCATGCTCCTCCTACCACGCCGAAAACCCTGGGTTCACACCCCGGACAAAGCAGCATACAAATTTTAGAAACAAGGTTTTTCAATTAGAAGAAAATTTTTCTAAGCGGGGTCGCCCCTCGACACTATTCGGCATGCACTCCGAGTGTATTTCTGCCATGTAAAGATCTCAGTGAAAACTCATCTGCCTTGCAAATGCCGCAACATAGGTACTTTCGTACAAAGCTGTCGCAACAACTTTTTTTTTGATTATTTGACTACCAAAACGGTCAATTACAAATTAACGATTTGTGCGCAGTTGATTCAACATCTGGTTGCGATAGATAAAAATTGACAGAAATTTCGGTTGATTTTACCAGTCATTTTCTTTCAGTGTATATGACTATCAATAGAAATTTGACGCGTCCAACGCTTTTATTTAATTGTCTGATCAACGCCCTAGATTGATGAGGAGTGTGATGACTAGTACCTAGGACCTACCTAATTATTTTCTAGCTTTTCGTATTATTATTACTTCATGTAAGTATTGTTTTCAATAAAAGCGCTTAACTTAAACATTTTTTTTAATTATTTTATTTTCAAGTTTTTAGTCTTTATTTAATTGCCTATTATTTCTCATTCTATTTAGCTCATTTAGTGTCTCATTATTACAAGGACTCTTTCCTGACAATTTGTTACAATCTAAGTCCTCAATACATAATACTTCCAAATACTTTACTCGACGCCACGTATACTTGTCCCTCCTCCAACTCCAAAACATTTTGATGTCACCTCTGCCGGACTGTTTGTAATATTTGTTCTAAATCCGACATCATAGGTCGCTTTCTATTCTTGCATGTATTATGTGTTCCAAATATGAGCCAAATCGGACCACAAATACGATTTTGTGAATATCTCGATCCTTGCGCCATCTAGCGGCGATTTTTTTCTTATTATTGCATTGCCATCGGCTTCTGAACTATATTCCAAGTTTCAAGCTTGTAGATTATCGGGAAGTTACTTAAATTTCAATTACAAAATTCGTGCCAACTAGCCAACCAAGCAGCCTGCCAAGTCAAGCTGAATAAAACCGTTTAAAAAGGGATGAAACATGGTAATTGGATTGGGTTATTGACGCAAAATATAACTTTAGAGAGTACTTTATAAAATGAGTGTGACACCTACCATATTAAGTAGAAGAAAATGAAAAAAGTTCTGCATGGCGAAATCAAAAGTCCTTGGGATCTTGGCAGGAATACTGCTCGTGGTATTACATACATAAATAACTTATGTGCACCTGACAGATCATGTTCTGGGTCACCCTGATCCACATTTTGGTCGCTACCTCGTAAAGGAGTCCACCTATAGAACTAAGGCCCACTCCCTTTTAAAATACTCTTTAATACCTTCCATTTGATAGACATGCCATACAAACACATTCCAGGGTTACCCTACATTCATTTTCTTACATAGTGATTTTCCCTTATTTTGTCTCCAAAGCTCTCAGCTGAGTATGTAATGTTCGGTTGCAACCGAACTTAGCCTTTCTTACTTGTTTTAATTAATTAGAGCTCTCCCAGGGGTTGAAGTTAAACCAAAACAAATGTAATTTGGCCAGCTAAAATTGTTTCTAATTATTTAAGAAGAGCCTCGTCAGCTTCTTATTGGTGAAATCGATACCGATAAATTATTGTTTTGTTATTGGCTTGTTATCGAAAGCGAAATTTTCTTATCGGCAAGTTAGCCACGGGTTTCAGATATGCCATTGACTTTATATCGATGTTTTATCGGTTTAATTTTCGTAAAAACCGATAAGTTGTCGATAACAAGTCAATAACAACTCGGATATCGTTTGGTAACAAATAGATAACTTTTCTACTACAAATCGATAACTATTCTACAAAAAATCGAAAACGTTTCATCAACAAACACATTCGCATTTGTCAAAAAAATGATCAAGCTCCGATAATAATTCCTTATCTTTTTGATAAACAATCCGTAACTTTTCCATAGTATGTTAATAACTTTAAGAAAACAAATTAACAAACTTTCGATAACAAATCTTTAACGCCCTGATTAAAAACAGGTAACACACCGATAATCAATCGTTAATAGTTAGGTTTTGATAAAAAATTGATAACTTTTCAATAGCAAATCCATAACATACCAATAACTTTTCGATAGTAGATCGATAGCAAAAAATAAATAAAAATAAAAATTTTGGATTTATTTTTTGCTATCGATCTACTATCGAAAAGTTATTGGTATGTTATGGATTTGCTATTGAAAAGTTTCAAATATTTTATCAAAACCTAACTATTAACGATTTATTATCGGTAAGTTTTCAAGAACTAAGCGATAAGTTTTTAATAATATAACCTTCAATAAACGAGAGCTTTTCGATAGTAAATTAACATATTTTTGACAACAGATGAATAATTTTTCGATTAATAATCTACTTTTCTTCTACAACAAATCTATAACAATTCGAAAACCAACTGATAATTTGTCGATAAAAAATTCACAAATCGTTGATAACACTCTGAGCAAGCTTGGAATAAATCGATATGGCTTATATAAATACCTCGCCGATAATATATCGATAAAAAACGATGTTGATAAAAAGGGGATAACACGCCTCTTTCCTGTCGATAGCAAACCGTTAGCTCATCGATAATAAACTGTTAACCCTTCGACTTCTAATATTTCCTTTCCTTTTCCTTCACGTTACGCTAGACTGCAGTGACTATACTTGAGTTTACATTTTTCATTCAATTCCACTTCCATAGACCACGCTTACGCTTAGATTTACCTTATGGTTACATTCTGGACAACGAGAGAGATGTTGACACATCAAAAAAGTCTCTCCGACAGCCCCACATCATAACTTAAAATTTTTCTGGCGGTCTTTTGCAACTTTTGTTTTTCGAACCGTCTGATGTATACACATACATATGTCTCAACAAATAAGAGCTGCAAGTGTGCTAAATAAATGTGTCTATGTAAGTTTCATTTTCCTTCCCTTGAAACTTATTTCCGATACGTTTATTGCTAGCGACAACGGATATGGAGGAAGAGTGTTGCTGCATTTGTTGTAATATCATGAAACCAGCTTTTAAGCTCTTATGCTTAGCAAAACACCTACACATACATTATGATGAAAAACTATTTAAAAGCAAATTGGAATGCATTAAATAAATCCATTTGGCAAAGTTGAAGTGATTATAGCAGTGGAAAGAATATCGATTAGCAGGAATCCTAATAATTCTTATTCATTAGTAAGCAAGTTCTGGTAAGTTACAGTGAAAGAAAAAGATTGGTAAAATCAACCAAAATGCGGGTCAATTCAATCGAAATTTCTGTAAGTTTTTATCCATCGCAATAAGATGCAGATCTGCGAGGCAGATGAGTTTTCACTGAGAGTTTTTCATGGCAGATACACACTCGGAGTGCTTGCCAAACACTGCCGAGGGGCGACCCTGCTTAGAAAAATTGTCTTCTAATTGAAAAACCTTATTTCTAAAATTTTGATATTGCTTTGCCCGGGGCGTGAACCCATGGCATTCGGTGTGGTAGGCGGAGTACGATACCATCACACCACGGTGGCCATATACATACATACGTAAATATGTGAATACATAAATAGGCATGCTTGCTACATATACATACATATTGTAACGAATTTACTTGCAAATCCTCTTATTTGCTTTTTCTCTGCTAAGTTCGAATCACTAAACTGTTGAATAAATAACTCCAATTTGTAGTAATGCAAAATGGCCTTTATTAAAGTACTTCACAATAACACTCCAACTGTACAACGAATAGCTTAATAACCAAACTGATAGCTTAAAGGAAACTGACTTTCAAAATAATAGTGCTATTGCTCGCTAGATATCGTCTTACTCGTAACTGCTTGACAATTCAAATCAAACTGAATTACTTCTTACTCGCCTGCACTGCTTTTATAGTTTACGCTGCATACTTCTAGGCTCTTCGATTTCCAGAAGTTACTAGTTGTTTCGGCTACAAAATCGCCAGCCACAACTACGTGCACAAATTATTGCTCTCTCTTGTGACAACTCAGATAAGATATATGCATGTATTTGTGCATTGCCGCTCAGATGTTCGTATACGTACATATGTGTAGACGCAATTATTTATTCGTTTATGTAGATACATAATGATGAATTATTGATGTGCATTCACGTCACTGGTTAGCATCGGCTTAGAGACGATAGCATCGCTCAGTGCTGCTAACATTCGTTACACTGCCCTCCACCTAAGTCTGATCGTCCCGATCAGACAAATCTCTCGATCTAAACGCCGCTAGCATCTCCAAATGAACCACCTTTCTATTTCGTGGTTTCCCAATGGTTTGTATGCGGTAAATGGAATTACTGATCTTCTTCACAACCTTGTACGGGCCTTCCCAAATGCACCGAATTTTGGCTGGAACACCTTTCCGCCGGAGAGGGTTGTTTAACAGTACCAAATCTCCCTCCAAGAACCCTTCCGAATTATTGTTCTCATTGTACCTGCGTTTGATCTTACTACTCATTATCCTTAGTCGTTTCCTCACACTCTGATGTTTGACCAATGAACTACTTCGCAGAGCTTGCGCTTGACGGATTGGCTTGACAGTATCGTTCCGCCGTTTCCCAACAGAATTGCGCGATGGCTTGAAACCACCCTTGCATGCTTCCTGCAAAATTCTTGCAGTCGTTTTAGTGCGTCCATTAGGGTTTGTCAATGCCGGTGTTTTTGTCGCAGGTACTTTTGATTTCGCTTTGTTTGGCCCATTCGTTTCATCAACCTTTACCTTTGACTTTCGTGGCCTTTGTCGACTTTTCTCCACCAGTACTCGATTACTGCTGAATCCTTTTTCCAAACTGAAGTTAATTGGCACATCCTGGTTCTTATAAAGCATCACCCTTTTCTGCATATCGATCTTGATGCCATGGTCAACCAAGAAGTCCACTCCCAATATGACTTCATCAACGATCTTCGCCACAACGAATTTGTGTAAAACCATGACCTTCCCAATCAGTACTTCACATATCACTTCTCCCTGGACTTGGTTATACTCGCCTGTGACCGTACGCAACCTTGCTCCAGGTAACGGTTTAACTCTCCTGTTGACTAATTCAGATCGAATCAAGGAATGAGATGCCCCCGTATCTACAGTCAGTACACGCTCTTTACCATCCACATTCCCTCTGACGGTAAGACTGCTTGATTTCCTTCCAATTTGCGACACAGATATCACAGGACATTCAATAGCCGGGGCAAGTTTTCGTTCTTTACATTCGACACGCTCTTGCTCATTCCCGCCAGCTTTGCGTTTACGGCCACCCACATTGTTGGAACTATTAGCACCAAGATCGCAATGACGTGCAATGTGACCTGGGTTGCCGCACTTGAAACATTTAATAACTCCGGCATTCTTCTGTTGAGATCCCTTCAGTGCTTCCAAAATTGGGTCTACCCACTCTGGCCTTTCTACTTCCACACGGCGTGCTTTGAAAACTGGCTTACACAGAAGCGACGCTGTTTCCTGAATCAGAGCTTGTGACACCGTTTCTGCGAATGTTGGCTTTGGGTTTGCGTATGTAGCTCGCTTCGTTTCCACGTCCCGTATGCCATTTATGAAACTCTGGATTTTTACCCTTTCAGTGTATTCCACGGGTGCGTCCGCATTTGCAAGATGAGCCAATCTTTCAATATCTGAAGCAAACTCCTGCAATGTCTCATTTGCTTTTTGGTAGCGGTTTTGCAACTCAATTTGGAATATCTGTTTCCTATGCTCGCTTCCGTAACGTCTCTCTAAAGCGCTCATCAATGTTTCGTAATGGTTCCGCTCGTACTCTGGGATGGTCTGTAAGATTTCCGCGGCAGGCCCTTTCAGTGCCATGAACAGAGCTGCAACTTTATCTTCAGCATTCCATTGGTTCACTGCTGCGGTCTTCTCAAACTGTAGCTTAAAGACCTGAAAAGGAGCAGAACCGTCAAAGGATGGTGTCTTTATCTTTGGATTACTCGCTGAAACAGCTGGGCGATTTAGTTGTAACTGCTCCATACGACCTTTTAAATCATCTACTTCTGCCTGAAATTGAGCGATTTTTGCATCCTGCGCTTCCAGCTTTGATGTTACCCTTGCTTCCTGTGCTTCTAACTGTGAAGACATTTGTGCCACCTGCAATGATAAGCACTCCTCTTGTTCTTCAATCTTTGATGTTATACGGGCTTCCTGCGATTCCAGTTGTGAAGAAATTTGTGTCGACATTTCTGAAATACGTGTTTCTTGTGCTTCAATCTTCGATGTTATACGGTTCTCCTGCGATTCCAGTTGAGATGACATATACGTTTTCTGTTCTTCCAATTGTGATGCCATATATGTCTTCTGCTCTTCCAGTTGTGATGACATTTGTGACGACATTGATGCTACTGTCGATGTTTGAGCAGATATTGCAGCCAAAATCATGTTCAAGTCTGTGCTGGTAACCGTCTGCGATGTTTCATTTTTCTCTTCAATTTTTGTTGTCTCCTCGCCATCAAGGTGAAAGGCATACTCTTCCACATTAATTCCTTCTGCTTCCATTGCCTCTCGTAGCCGTGCCTGAAGTTCGAGTTTAACGCCGCTTGTATTCAATCCACGGCTCTCCAACTCCTTCTTCAGTTGCTGGATCTTTAATTCACTGAGCTTTGCCATATCCTTGTTGTCTTCTGGAATTTATTCAACAATTCCTCTTCTGACACCAATTGTAACGAATTTACTTGCAAATCCTCTTATTTGCTTTTTCTCTGCTAAGTTCGAATCACTAAACTGTTGAATAAATAACTCCAATTTGTAGTAATGCAAAATGGCCTTTATTAAAGTACTTCACAATAACACTCCAACTGTACAACGAATAGCTTAATAACCAAACTGATAGCTTAAAGGAAACTGACTTTCAAAATAATAGTGCTATTGCTCGCTAGATATCGTCTTACTCGTAACTGCTTGACAATTCAAATCAAACTGAATTACTTCTTACTCGCCTGCACTGCTTTTATAGTTTACGCTGCATACTTCTAGGCTCTTCGATTTCCAGAAGTTACTAGTTGTTTCGGCTACAAAATCGCCAGCCACAACTACGTGCACAAATTATTGCTCTCTCTTGTGACAACTCAGATAAGATATATGCATGTATTTGTGCATTGCCGCTCAGATGTTCGTATACGTACATATGTGTAGACGCAATTATTTATTCGTTTATGTAGATACATAATGATGAATTATTGATGTGCATTCACGTCACTGGTTAGCATCGGCTTAGAGACGATAGCATCGCTCAGTGCTGCTAACATTCGTTACAATATTTACGCACTTACTAAACGAACTTCAATTGAGCGTACATCAAATATGCTGGCACTCATTAATTATACACTTTATTTTGTTTTATTAAACTCAATTTCACCAAATTATATATTTTATAATTTATTTAATTTATAGTTTTGAACTTCGCTTTGCAAACAGAAATGAAAATAGTAGTCACAAAACTGATTCTCAATCCTTTCGGTTGCAGCCCAGCTCAATCTCAATTTCTTCTCTGGCATGTAGTTGCCACACTTGATTGTTTCGAACAAAACTTGTAGTATAAATGTTTGACGTAACATTTTAAAAAGGGAACTTGTAAGTTTTAGAAAAGTAAAGAATCAAATTGGAGGAAGGTAATTCACCAATGGAGTAGCTTTACATGTAATTCGGCAAATTTAATTTTCGTAACACTTTAAGTTGAAACGATTCCAAAACAACTCAAGCTTTTATGGTGTCGGAAATATCAACATTAAAAAAGAATGTTTTTTATTATCTTATTAGATTCGTTCGCGGCCACCGTGGTGTGATGGTAGCGTGCTTCGCCTATCACACCGTATGCCCTGGGTTCAACTCCCGGGCAAAGCAACATCAACATTTTAGAAATAAGATTTTTCAATTAGAAGAAAATTTTTCTAAGCGGTGTGGCCCCTCGGCAGTGTCTGGCAAGCGCTCCGATTGTATTTCTGCCATGAAAAGCTGTCAGTGAAAACTTATCTGCTTTGCAGATGCCGTTCGGAGTCGGCATAAAACATGTAGGTCCCGTCCGGCCAATTTGTAGGGAAAAATCAAGAGGAGCACGACGCAAATTGGAAGAGAAGCTCGGCCTTAGATCTCTTCGGAGGTTATCGCGCCTTACATTTATTTTTTTTTTTTTTTATTTAGATTCGTTCGCGTGAGTGAAAATTCGTAAAAACTTGAACCAAACATTACTAACTTTGGAAAAAACCTGTTCGTTCAAACAAAACTTTTGCAACAAGAGGGTGCAATTTTGCATTTCGCTTGGAGGAGAATTTGCAAAATTGTACCCGATAAATAGGTGTCCCGGTATTTCATAATTTTTTGCACAGTAAATACAAAAATGGGTTTCTAGTTTTGTATTGATAACTGAAAACTAGCTTTTTGTTTTTTTCCCATTTTATGTGTTTTTTCGATTTTTTGGTTTTCTTATTTTGGTGTTTTTTTTTTTAACAAGTGGCACCAGCGTGATAAGTACAAAGTACAGAGTGCAGTGAGCGTAAAATTCTCTTTGAAATTTGCTCATGTATTGACTGTTGATCGCTGTTGAAATAACCAGTGATATGAGTTGTGTTAAAAGAAAAATCGGTTAGATTGATTAGGAATCTGCCAATATTACAGAATTTTGTTAACTTAAGAGCGAGAATTTCTCTTCTGTTGAAAAGACTAAACTAATTTGTTCGCTTGAAAAAGAACTCGGTCGAACTAACCATAATTCGATCAATTTCACAGAATCTCCGTTAAGTCAAGTACAACAGAACCGATTTGTTGATTTTACTTGCACCATTTCTTTCGGTGTACTAAGCTTGTGGTCCCACCAAAATTTATTGCCGGATAACTCCTTCATTGTGTATGCATAAAGTTTTTACTCGATTTTACAGTTGCTATTTGAAGATGATAATTGAATTAATCGTTTTTAAATTAGAATTTTTACTCATAAAAAATTTAAATTTATGAATGATCATCATCATCGTTAATGGGCGCCTTGCCGCTTAAGCGATTTTGACCGTTTCGTACCAAGACACGACAGCTATCCCTGTTCACAATAACTGACGCAAAATGGGAGCAGCAAGGGAGATCAAGTCTTCCTCCACCTGCTTCCTACAACTCAGTGAAAGTCTCCCCCTTCTTTGCCAGAGCCTCTTCGCCCATTCACAAAACATAATTTGGCCTGCGAAGGCTTTGCATATTACGATCGGATTGCAGAGAAATCTCATCTTTTCTCGATACCGTTCATAATTCCGAGCCATACATCAGGGCGCACATTGTAGAGCGTGATTTTGGTGGGGAGAGGACTTTACTTTTCAACAGTCTACTTGGTCCCCAAAGTATCAGGTTCTGCTAAGAGTGATTTTTCGTTTGATGAATGATATAAAATGAAATTCATGCAAATAAAAATTTGTCTACACATCTTCATATTTACTGAAAATCAAACGTTTTTGTTATGTATTTTAGGAAAGTGATACGTTTTACAATAAGCCAGCTACCCAATGAATGCTTCCAACTTATCGTTGAAGTGCTTTATCATTTCAGAACAATTTAAGATTGAAAGTACAAAGTCACTACTAAAACCTGGAAAAACATCTAATGAAGGTGAGTCGTATCGACCGACTTCACTCCTTGCGGCAGTACCAGAGCCTTTGGAAACCATTCTGCTTCCTCAATTTATCGAAAGTCATCGGTTACCCAGCCATTAGCATGACTTTCGTAAAATCCATGACGCAATCACCGCGCCAAACGCCATTAACACACAGATAAATTACGGATTCAATCAGGAAAACCCCCGCCATAGAAGGGTACACATGGCACCTGACCTGTCAAAAGCATATAATACATTCACCCAAAGCACGATACTCCAAGAATAAGAAGATTCACTTGTTCCGCTTTGTCTAAAAAGATGGATCGCACATTATCTGAGTGGCCGACAAGCGTCGGTACAGTTAAGGAGCCAAACAACACAAATTGGGAGAAATAAACAGGAGTTACCACAGGGTGGCATTCTATCTCCTGTTTAATTCTACATATATATCGAAGCTTCCTCTATCACCAAAAGGGGTTATTATTATTTTCTATGCCGCCGGCACCAACTCTACCCCACTTATTCTCCACTTACTTTACTCTGGATTACGTCTTCCCTTACCTACATACACTTTTATTCTGGATAACCTCATATAATGTTACAAATCATCCTTATTGGTCGCGCGTTTAAGTGAATTCGTCACTACAAACTTCATTAGATTGGATATTATTCCTTGACATCATGAGCAGTTAAAGCCTTCGATACAACCCAAAGACATATCCCTTCTTACTTGTTAAGCTTGCATTCATTTATTTTTGGGTGAATACCAATTAAATTTAATATTTCACAAACTGCCGCGGAAGCACCAATCTCACTTCAGTTGGTAGTCGATGAAGTTGAAAATGATACTGAGGAAGCAATTGGCAATGTTCATAAATATTTATGAATGGTTATACTACGTGCAATTTCTATGGTTGTAGCGAAGTAGAAACATTTTTTAATTTCCGCATGCGATTTATAATAAGAAAAAAAAAATAAATAATAGACGCAAGGCGCAATGATATTCGGAGAGGTTTTAGGCCGAACTTTTCTCCCAAATTGTGTAAAAATCTTTTAAATTTTTCCATTAAGGAAAAGGTACCTGCATGTTTTACGCCGACTCCGAGCGGCAAAATGAGTTTCCACTGAGAAGATTCTCATAGCAGAAATACACTCGTAGTGCTTGCTAAATCACTGCCGAGTGCCGACCTCACTGATGAAGAAAACTTGTAAGCTAGAGTGAAATAACTGAGCGGAAATTGTTTTCGCTACATTCATTCAAATAGTTTAGTCGCCTTTCTGGCAGCTGTTTGGCGTTTTAAAGCGTGGGTTATGAAAACAATTTTTCCTCTTAATTTTATGGTGTAATGTAAACGTTAATTTCAGAAATCCTTTTATTTATTTAATTTGGCAACCGACTCAACTCGCCGTTTATAAAACAAAATTTCCATCATTAAAACTTTCGAAAACATATTGCGACTAATTAGTATCACTAAGTGATACTCACATCACTAAGCGGTTATTAAATAAAGGCACAACAATAATAAAGCAAGCTGCCACAATTTGTACGTAAACAAATCAATCATCATTACACATGTACATACAAAGCAGCAGAGAGATACTCACCATCAACCGAAGTAGTACTCACATATACACACGCATATGACTATGCGAGAGACTATAAGCTACAAATGTACATGTACATATATAGCTGGTAACCAAGCATGAAGTTCGCGAAGTTACTAGACCTTAGGAGAAATGGGTGGGCGAGGAGTAACAGAGAGTATAAAAGCAACGAAAGCTGAGTAGTCAGTAAGTAGTTTGATTTAAACACGCATTTAGTTGTGAAGTAAGAGTTATTGTGAAGTACTTTTAAAGTAGTCTAATAAAGACCATTTTGCTTTACTGAATATTGGAGTTATTTATTCAACAGTTTAGCGATTCGAGCGCCTATTAAGAGCAAGGCGATACGAATATAATATTTCACTCCCATGTACACAACAATGAAGAGCGCACATGACCTTACATAAGCTATAGATATACATAAAGATACGTAGTCAAAGCTAATATGAGATACAGAAACGAGAAGTAAGTATATAAGAAAAATCTAGATCCTGCACCACACTTCAAGTAATGGTCTAGCAGTTGAAAACGTTGTAAGTGAAGTACGCGAGTAATTCATTTGTCAGGTACTACAACCATAGTAGTGTTACACATAAAGAACATTTTGCTATATTGAATAGTTTAGCTTTGAATGCAACAGTTCAGTAATTCGAACGATGACAGAAGATGTAGATTCATTAAGAATTTCCTGAAATTCGCTACTATATAAAAACAAATAAAAATATCAATTACTCACACACATTCGCTAAGCATTTGCGTGTCTTAGCTTTTCACTACCGCACGCCTGTTGCTGCTCTGAGGCATTTAAAATTGCTTATTAAAATTGACATGGACTTTTTTTTTACATATTCATATTTAGCGTGTATATAGAGTTAGGGGAAGAGAAATCAACCAGTGACTAATTTGTGCTTATTAAATCTCTATTAAAGTATAATGGAGCTCTTTATTATATAAATTAATATGAAAATTGTCTAGTGGTGCGCGAGTAGTTTTAATGATTTTCTCTGCAAATTGTTAGAGAAATTATGGATTATAGTAAAAATATATGTAGGTGATGGTGAAGCTTATATAATGTGAACTGCTTGAAGAGAATAAGTTTTCATTAACGTGAATTGCTTAGTGTTTTTTTTTTTTTTTTTGAAAATATGTTAGAGTATATGTACATATTAAAAGGGTAATAAAAACAGAATCTATTTTAATAAGAATAAGAGCGAAACTTTAAGCATATCCTTGAAAGCGCAGCAAAAGGAAAAAAAGGGAGGTAAAAACGAGGGTTGATAATTTTTTCCATAAAAACGAGATCATTCAATTAAAGGTAAAGACATCATGTTATTCAGTGAAGGGGGGAATGCACATCCATACGAGTACTAACTAATATGGAGCTAAGTAGCACCACCACGCATTGATGGACTTTGACCAAATTTTGAAGGGGATAGAATTGTATCGTAAAATCTGCACCATTACAACTTTTTCATAACCACTTCGGGATTACTGTGAGGATAATTTCGAAATTATTTCGATGCAATCTTGTGGCAATTTTGGAAACACTTATGGATTGTTTTATGTATCGTTTCAGGAGAATATCAGCATCACTTCCTGACTGATTTTATGTTGCCCCGAAATGATAACTAAAATAATTCCCAAGTGACCCTAAAATTGTTCCGAATTAAACCCAAGACAGTCTCGAAATAATTCCGAGGTTATGCTGAAAATAATAAATTAGTGACCGCCAGCGATTGTCAGCAAAGTGAGCTTTTTTCGTTGATTTATGCCCATATCTGCGTCAAGCTCATACAGCTCACATCATACCTATTTCGGTATTCGGCGTCGACATCACGGACAGGTTCATAAAACTTCCGGGGACCATTACACAAGCACTCCAATGGCCATCTCATCCATAGAAAATCGGTAATAATGCGATTAAAACTCTATAACGAATTGATATATTTTCGATAAGAAATCGATACTTTTTTTTGTTAAAATATTAGTAACAAATCGAAATTTTTTGATAACAAATTTTTAGCAAATCGATATTTTTCGGTAACCACTCCATATCTTTTCAATAACAGTGCGAATTTTTTCAATAACAAATCGGTATTTTTTACATAATAAAACGAGTTTTCTTTGATAACAAATCGATAAGTTTTCGATAGTTTTCCGATAACGAATTGATAAATTTTTGATAACAAACTGATGAGCCATTTATAATGTGCGCTGTCAATAATAAATCGCTTATAATAAATGTATAACACGCCCATAAACCGTCAATTACAATTAGATAACACGTCGATAACGGCTTTTATCCTTTCCCCACTTTCCTTTTGCTTTCCTTTCCTTATTTCTCTATTCCCTCACCTTATTCTCATTTTTATACACAGCTTAGCAGAGCTCACAGAGAATATTAATATTGTTCGCATAACGGTACCCGTAACGGCATAAACTAATCGAGATAGATAAATCAAAATGATCTGGGCGAAAAAAGAAATTCATTTAGCCATATCCGTCCGTCTGCTCCTAAACGATAATTTGAGTAAATTTTGAGGTATCTTAATGAAATTTGGTATGTAAGTTCCTGGGCACTTATCTCAGATTGCCATTTAAAATGAATGAAATCGGACTATAACCACGCCCACTTTTTCGATATCGAAAATTTCGAAACACCGAAAAAGTACGATAATTCATTACCAAAGACAGATAAAGCAATGAAACTTGGTAGGTGGGTTGACCTTATGATGCAGAATAGAAAATTAGTAAAATTTTGGACAACGGGCGTAGCACCGCCCACCTTTAGAAGAAGGTAATTTAAAAGTTTTGCAAGCTGGAATTTGGCAGCTGAGTATGTAATGTTCGGTTACACCCGAACTTAGCCTTCCTTACTTGTTTGCCTTTGTTTTTGTTTTATTTTCTTTCCTTTCCGTTTCTGTTATTAACGTATCAAAAAATTGATGCCGTATTTGCAAACTCACATCAATAGTTCACGGATTTGTTATTCGTTTACAGAAACGTGATTTATGTTTTTTCAGCAATCGGTTGTTTTCGTTAACTGACCGTTCTGCTGTATTAATTTAAATAACTGTTTTAGTTGAAAATATTGGTTTCGGGAATTTTTATTCACAATCTCTGGTTATAATGCAAGAAAACTACTCTGTGCTCTCCGCTACTTAATGGGGACGGAGAAATCCGCAAAATATGAACAAGCACTCTTCACAAAAAGTTACGAAATCTTTGGGGCAAGACTAGCTCTATATCAACAAAGTCAAGTATATAGGAGTTATTTTAGATGAAAAGTGTTTCTGGAATGATATAATAGCAAAGAAAGTAAAGCACAAAACAACCGCTTTGAATACATGGGAGAGACAAATCAATGTATATTTTATAGATTAGCGTTCAAGATATTTCGCAGCGGTTCTTGAGTGTCTTATCGATGTTGATAGTCAGGATATAGATCCGGAACCTTCTGTAAATTAGAATTAAAGTACTACTTGATCTATGTTAAAAACGATTTGATATGTATATATCTAACAATGTAAGCTAGTCTTTAAAAAAAATTTACTATGTGTGGCAACAATTTAAAATATTTATGACGTAGGTCGTCTGAAAGCAATATACGTAATCACTTTTCATTGCCACTTGGGAAAACCTTACCTACACCACAACTTGGGATGTCAGAAATTTGACTCCTCAATTTTATTGAATGCAACATATTTACAAACATTATAGCATACATACCTATGTGTACACTCACAGCTTCAATAAACATGTCAATTATGATTAAGTTACGGCATTCGTGTGCTGCATTTGACATTGAGCAAAGGCCACTCACCGCAACGCCCAAGAAAAGCAAGTGATACGAGCACTTACACTCACCTTGTTAAGCAATCATGGCTGCAAGTGCAGATGACATTTGTGGTGGAAGTGCATGTGTTTAAATATCTTACGTTTTGTAGGCCAACTTGTTTGAATGACATAAGCAAATTTGGGAATATTTACGTATTTGATATGAGAAGCCGAGTCGCTGTTTGACAGTTCTTTTTGTATAACGAGGGGGAAGCTGTTATATAAAAATGGAATTGATTTCAATAACTCTGTCAAAAACATATTGAGTTCCAATAAACGAAAAACATGTTAGTTCTTTCAAGCCACCACTCCTGTGTTAAAAGTTGTTCTAATATAATAATAATAATTTTCAGATATATCATTATTCGACCAGATATTTGGAACTAAAAGTGACTTTATAGTGCTTGTTACAAAATAAAACAATTTTTTTTGGATAGCTATATTTCGACAAAAAAAAAGTTTCATATTTTGTGTTATCACAGATTCAACCAAACCGAAAATTTAAAAAAATTTAAAAGAGAAAAATTATGGCCCCAGTTGACTTGATGAAGAGAAGAAACAAAATTCTGGATAATAACGGTAAATTTAAACGTTTTTCCAAAATTATGAAAATTTGCAATTTAGGAAAAAATAAAAAAAAAACGTCTTTCTGATTAGCTTTCCAGTAGTTCCGTAGTTTCATTGGAAAGGAAAAAATTCTGCAAAAGTACACCAACATTTAAAATTTTTTCAAAAAGTCCGAAAAAAAAAACAATTAGAATAAAATTAAAAAATCTTCTGTTCTTAAAGTTTTTCGATTCTCTTTTGATACGTCGACTTTTTGAAAAAGCTGAATCCGCCCTTTTCAGGAGCTCCACAACCGCTAAAGTGCTACTTCAATTAAATACAATTTTTATGTTTTTCTTAAATTCGGTACATATAAAAAAACAAATATTTTTTTAATATGTTAAAAATTTTCCATTTTTTGAAAAAACTTCATTCCTTGTTTTTAAGAACTACAGAACTGATAAGGAGTTACTAAATGTAAAGTTTTTTTTAAAATCTTTGGAAATTTTTCAAATGAAAATTCTCATTAGCTTTTTAGCAGACGTAAAGTTCCGAAAAAAAGAAATAAATTTGAAAAATTACGGCACATACTAACATTTTGCCACAAAAAAATTTTTAATTATTATTATTATAATAAAAGTTGTTTTGGGTAGCTGCTTAGTAGTTCTGGAGTTCTTGATTCCGAAAAGGAAAAAATAGTTCTGCAAAATCACCCTTCCAAATATGTTTAAATATTAAAAAAAAAAAAAAATTGTTCTTACACTGAAATAAATGGTGCTAGTAAAATCAACAAATCGGTTCTGTCGTTCTTGACTTAACGAAGACTCGGTGAAATTGATCGAATTATTGTTAATTCGACGAGTTCTGTGTCAAGCCAACAATTTAGTTTAGTCATTTCAACAAAAGAGATATTGCCGCTCTTACGTTAACAAAATTCTGTAAAATTGACAGATTCCTGGTAAATCTAACTGATTTTTCTGTTAACACAACTGATCTCACTGGTCATTTCAACAGCGATCAACAGTCAATACATGAGCAAATTTCAAAGCGAATTTTACGCTCACTGCGCTCTCTACTTTGTACTTATGACGATGGTGCTACTTGTTAAAAAAAGCCAAAATAAGAAAACCACCAAATCGAAAAAACACACAAAATGGGAAAACAACAAAAAACTAGTTTTTCAGTTATCAATACAAAACGAAAAACCCTTTTTGAATTTACTTTGCAAAAAATTATGAGATACCGGGACACCTATTTATCGGGTACAATTTTGCAACTTCTCCTCCAAGCGAAATGCAAAATTGCGCCCTCTTGTTGCAAATGTTTTGTTTGAACGAACAGGATTTTTCCAAGGGCAGTAATATTTTGTTCAAGTTTTTACGAATTTTCACTCACGCGAACGAATCTAATAAGATAACAAAAAACATGCTTTTTTAATGTTGATGTTTCCGACAACATAAAAGTTTGTGTTGTTTTGGAATCATTTCAACGAAAATAAAACTTGCCGAATTAGATGTAAAGTTACTCCGGTAGTGAATTACCTTCCTGCGATACGATTTTTACTTTTATATAACTTACAAGTTTTCTATTTAAAATGTTATGTCAAACATTTTTACTACAACATTTGTTCGAAACAATTAAGTGTGGCAACTACATGCGAGAGAAGAAATTGATAATGAGCTGAGCTGCAGCTGAAAGAATTGAGAATCAGTTTTGTGACTACTATTTTCATTTCTATTTGCAAAGCAAAATTCAAAACTATAAATTAAATAAATTATAAAGGATAAAATTTGGTGAAAGTGCGTTTAATAAAATAAAATAATGAAGTGTATAATGTTTAATGTGTGCCAGCATATTTGATGTACGCCTAATTGAAGTTCGGTTAGTAAGTGCGTACATACTCGTATCTATGTATATATAGCAAGCATGCGTATTTATGTATTCACATATTTACTTATGTATGTGTATGGCAACATAGGTACTTTCGTACAAAGCTGTCGCAACAACTTTTTTGTTCATTTGACTACTAAAACGGTCAATCAGGAATCAACGATTTGTGCGCAGTTGATTCAACATATTGTTGCGATGGATAAAAATTGACAGAAATTTCGGTTGATTTTACCAGTCCTTTTCTTTCAGTGTAGTAACTTTTTTAGCTGTGCTGCAGTTACTGGTCATAAAAAGGAAAAAAACCTGCAATTTACTCCAATATTGAATTTTTTCAAAAAATCGAAAATTTAAAATAAGGTATACTTTTTTTTTTAATTGGTAATACGTTTAGCCCCTTTCAAAAACTTTTTTCACCCTTTTAAAAACTCTATAACTGCTCAAGGTTTTTTTTTAGTTTTAAAAATATTTCGAATGTGTATTCTGAGTATTTTTTTAATAGCACCCGAATTCCCGAAATATTATGAACATTTTGCCATAACTCAAAAATTTTTGCTGGTTACCAACGCCGTGTGCAAATTTTGTAACATTTCTCTGATATCAATAACAAAAGCAAAAGTTGTTTTGGCTAGCATTTTAATTGTTCCGGTTTAGAATAGTAAAGAAAGTTCTCCAAATTTACGTCAATTGTGAAAATTTTCTAACAAAAATCCGAAAACTTAATTTATTTTTTTAATTTGATAAAATACTAAAAGAAATATTTTTTTAATAATTTTTTGTTTAAATAATACAATTTTTTTTAAATTCTTTAAATATGATTGATAATAGAGAAAAATTACAAAGTTTTCAAACGGTGATTGTTACCAGGACATGTTTCTGAATTTCACTTCTCCATCAGCTAGCTTCTAGGGCGCAGATTATTGAACTCGAAATCTCAAACATTCTTACTTTATACTAGTGTAAAGGCCTTTATTCAGTCAGCCATATGAATGCCCCGCTGCTCGCTTTAAGTGTTGCCTTTTTGTTGATATTTATTTATAAACCATTAAGTACATACTAGTTCTATATCTTTTTGAAATAAATAAATAAAATAATTTTTTTATTATTTTAAAAAATATTTTCCTTTTATTCAGTTAATCCAATTTTTTTTTTAATTTTTCCAATTTTGGAAAAATATGATTATAATCTTGAAATCTTGAAAAACTTGTTTTTCTCTATCCAGGAACCCTAAAACTATTAAAAAATCAACTAAAAATAACTTTTTTAAAAGTGTTTTAAATTCAAAAAATCGTCGTTTTCGACTATTTACTCAGACTTTTATTGGCATGTCGTATGTTGCGGGAAGTTGGCATACTCCACTCTCACAACCTTTTCAGTTAATCTAACTTTTGAAAACTTGCTCAGAACATTAACATTCGTTTTCGAAGATATCACAATGACGAATTCACAGACATTATTGCGTTCCACTTAACTTTGGCTGTTATGGCATTTTTCCACAGCATTGTGCATCTTCAAATACCAAATTTAGTGGCACATTTAACCAAAAGCGTTCTTATCGCGACTTAAGCGGTTAATGCATAAAATCACAATTGTAGTTACATACAATTCGAAAAGTCAGGAAGTCAGCAACAATTTATCTGCGTCATAACTGTGAACTCAACACAAAGGCCAACCACTTCCTTCCGCTTATATTACTCATACGTCGTGGTGTACCTGCGTTGTTTTGCATGCATTTGAGTTGGTACTTTGTTCTATGTTTGTATTCATACAACAAGGGTTTTAAGCATTGTTCGTTCGATAAGCTGTTGTTGTTGTTGTTGATGTTGTGGCGACTACTGAAAATATTCGTTATAAATCAACTTGGATACGGACACAACAACAACAACATGCAATCCAAGTAGTTTCAAAACAAACACAAATTGATTGCTTTGCCTGATTGAAGATGCTCTCTTCTTAACAATAAGTAAATGCAGCAAATGACTTTAGATTGCATTGCAATTGGCAGTTGAATGACTTAATTCAATTGAACAATATGTCATTTTTATTTATCCAATTAGACTTTCTTTATGTTCAATTGAGACGCCAATGACCATTAATATTTATGATTGAAATAAATAAAAATAAATGTAATGCGCGATAACCTCCGAAGAGATCTAAGGCCGAGCTTCTCTTACAATTTGCGTCGTGCTCCTCTTTGATTTTCCGTACAAATTGGCCTAAATGTTTTATGCCGACTCCAAACGGCATCTGCAACGCAGATGAGTTTTCACTGAGAGCTTTTAATGGCAGAAATACACTCGGAGCGCTTGCCAAACACTGCCGAGGGGCGATCCCGCTTAGAAAAATTTTCTTCTAATTGAAAAACCTTTTTTCTAAAATTTTGATGTTGCTTTGCCCGGGGTGCGAACCCAGGGCGTACGGTGTGGTAGGTTGAGCACGCTATCATCACACCACGGTGGCCGCCTTTATGATTTAGACACTTATTATTTTATATTATGGCGAAAGTTGTGACGTGTATGTTCGAAAAGAAGAGAGTAGTAAGGAGGCGGGTCAGATAAGCGTGAGTGTTGCTTAAATACAAACTTGAGTGCAGAGTTCGTAATTAATAGTCTCCTTGATTGGTGGCCGCCATGGTGTGGTGGTAGCGTGCTCACTCTACAACACCGAAGGACCTTGATTCAACTCCCGGAAAAAGAAACAAAACAAAAAATTTAAAACTACGTTTTTTCAAATAGAAAAATGTTTTTCTAAGCGTGCTCGCCCCTCGTCAGTAATTTGGCGAACAATCCGAGTGTACTTCTGCATTGCTCCTCAGTGAAAATTCATCTGCCTTGCAGATGCCGTTCGAAATTGGCATAACACATAACCCTCCAATTTGCAGTGAAAATTAAAAGAAGCACTACACAAATTGGAAAAGGAGCTCTTAATCTTCTCGGAGGGAAATCGCTCAAAATATTTTTATACTCAGCGTGCTTTGCACACAGAGTATTATAACATTGATTGGATAACGGTTGGTTGTACAGGTGTAAAGGAATCGAGATAGATATAGGCTTCCATATATCAAAATCATCAGTATCGAAAAAAAATTTGATTGAGCCATGTCCGTCCGTCCGTCTGTTAACACGATAACTTGAGTAAATATTGAGATATCTTCACCAAATTTGGTACACGAGCTTATATGAACCCGGAAGAGATTGGTATTGAAAATGAACGAAATCAGATGATAACCACGCCCACTTTATATATATATAACATTTTGGAAAACACAAAAAACCTGCTTATTTAGTAAATAAGACACCTAGAATGATGAAATTTTACATTTGGACTGATGTTGAAACTCTGGATAAAACTTTGAAAAAAATTTTAAAATGGGCGTGGCACCGCCCACTTGGGACAAAATCAAATTTAAAAATATTATTAATCATAAATCAGAAATCGTTAAACCTATCGTAACGAAATTCGGCAGATAGTTTGCCTTTTCTATAAGGAATGCCTTGAAGAAAATTTAACGAAATCGGTTAAGGATCACGCCCACTTTTATATAAAAGATTTTTAAAAGGGTCGTGCACGAATAAACTAAGCTATATCTTTGCAAAAAAGCTTTATATCAATGGTGTTTCATTTCCCAAGTGGTAGCAAAAACTTCAAATTTAAAAAAATGGGCGTGGCATCGCCCCTTTTATGACTAAGCAATTTTATATGTTTCGGGAACCATAACTCGAAGAAAAATTAACGGATCGTAATAAAATTGGGTGCACAAATTTTCCCTATAGCTGGAAATATTTCTAGAAAACATAGACGAGATCGGTTAAAGATCACGTCCACTTTTATATTAAAGATCTTTAAAAGAGCCGTAGACAAAAATAATAAGCTATATATTAGCGAAAAATAGTTTTGAATCAATGATATTTCACTTATCAAGTTTTATTGTAAGAGGAAATGGGGAGACATTTTTTTTTAAAATGGGCGGTGCCACGTGTTATGTAGAAAAGTTATTTATCTGAAATGAAATGTAGAATTAAAGCTCACGTTGAGTACACCTGAACTTAGACACCTTTACTTGTTATTATTATTTTTTTTTTTTGATTGGAAAAAAATTGCTAGGTATGCGACATTAATGATACTGTCGATTTGCTGATTTATGTAAATCCGCCCTTAGTCTCCTTAAATTTCTAGATTTCATTTAAAAGCCATTCTAATTAATTTTGTCTTTTCGTCTTACGTGCTCCCTTATGAATTAAAATAGATTGCCGTGAACGTTTATATCTGACAGTTATATCCCTGCAGCGAGTCGTATTAGTTCAGAACAAGCGCAGAACTATCGTGACCCTTCGCAGTAATTCAGCTAACTCTTTTAACATTTTGATATCCTACGAGTGGCTATAAGTCCCTTGAATACATTCTTAAATAGTTCAAAGGTATGTGGTCCTGTATAAGTCACTGCCTTTGATTATCCAATTAAAACGTATATTGCTCAGACTTCAGCGGCTACGAACTGTAGTGTTCTGCATCCGATAAGCACCAGTTCCAAAGAAGTCATCACACCTGTAGTGTGAAACTGTTGCTTTGCATGACTGTCTATCACTTTCTCTGCAGGAATGTTTTAGTACATAAAAAAGTTCAAATAGGGGCTCTGACACGAACTTTACTTTTTCTATTGGAGATGTGCCAAATAGCAAGGACTATCATTGCTTCAGGAAGAGGAACTTATAGCATGAAGTATGCTCATGAACGAAGTCCCCACGATTTTATAAATCAATACGCATAGAAGTTTACCAGTCAACTGCCCCACAGATAAATTCCAGTTAGTTTTCCTTTTGATGTTAGATTGCGCCTTATTGGTAGCTACGTTTTCGGGGTGAGCTCAATGAGGCTAACTGAAAAAATGCTGTGAAAATTGCTCTGTATGGAGGCTATGGTTTCCAATATGAATACTTTTCACCTAACTCTGGGAAAAACTTGGCAGTTTAATATAAACCGACTCAATGGGTCTACTTGCATTGGCTTAACAAAACCGATCTCCATGTATACAAGAGCGGAGTAACAGCTGGCCGGGGGAACTCCGAATTCTCTGCAGGCTATTACTTTTGGTTCGGTTGTATCCATATAGACTAAAATATCCGCATTACATTAGTCTCATATCACACCCACTACTTGCACTATCGTCATATCTGCGTTAAGCTTTCACAGCTTATCATTAGAGCCCCTTCGGTAATCGCCGTCAGCATCCCGAACAGAACCATACATCTTCCGGAAAATAGTCTCTCACAAACTCCAAGAGCCATATCAGCTTCCGTCAACGCCGTCTATGATTTCGGGCCATACATCAGGACAGGTATGATGAGCAAATTGTAGAGCGCGATTTTTGGTGCGTCGACGGAGGCCTCTTTTTTCAATTTTCTACTCAATCCAGGCTAGCACTTGTTGGTAAGAGGTATTCTATGATTGATTTCTAAGTTAATGCTGGTTCCTAAAAAGTCAAAATCCATTACAGCCTCTAACTAATATCCGTCAATAGTTGCTGCAAAGGCGCAAATGCGCTGATCTTTTCTTGGATAAAAGTAAGTACTTTGTCTGTCGTCATTAAACGCAAGACCCACTTTTTGATTCTTTATCTAATCCAGAGAAGGCAGAACTCACAGAACATTTTTCCTTCAACACAATATTTTATTATCAAATAAGACATTTAGGGAGATATACCTTATGAATATTATTAGCACAATTGATTAAGTTAGGCTAGGCTTAGTGGTAGCCATCCCGCCAGTGATAGCTCACTTGAACAACTTGAAGGTCAGTTGTGATACCAAATAAGAGAACGATGGCGTAAGCTACAAAGATAACCGTTGACTAGCAACGATGTAGCATCGCAAAAGTTCGATCTTGACCCAGAATGAGTCCTTCGACGATCCTAGTGAGTCGAGACCAGAATATTTTAACCCAGTTCTGCTGAAAACTGGAGAGTCATTCATAAAGTATTTCGATTATTCCCCCACGTCATCATCGATGCAGATGCAGCAACAAAGGTGTTAGAGTACATTGAGACGTAACGAATGGACTCCCACTATTGATAGATGCTCCTTGGTGAACTTAATCATTTCAGCCGACAGCTTGCTAACTTATTCTAGCAAAAAAAAGGATCTCGTTAGTTTTCGCACAGCGTTTGCTTAGCTGACTGGAGGCCCATCTAAAGATGAGCAGACCAAACGTGGCTATGGATTTTGCAGCTGTTATTGTTATCATTCCCAGTACCTGTGGGAGTAAAATGGCAAATAGCAGTTGAATTACATTCATTCAGCCCGAATCAACTTTTCATATCAAATTTTATAGCTGTTGAACTGTGGCACCTCGAACTTAAACTTAACGCAAATTTGCATAGAATGCCAAATCATAACAAGACGGAAGTGCTTGAATTGGTCAAGTTTTGCAATAAAACTTTTCTGTTGCTCGTATAATCAAAAATGTGTATGACTTAAGTTGTAAGTAAACGTACAAAAAATAAAAGTGGAACAAAATTCAATGATTCAATATGTCAAAATAGATTTACATATATAGTGAAGACCAAAGTATACATACGTACAAGGTTAAAAGTTTGAGCTTAAATAAGAAGCAGTTTTGTATTCCGCTGTTACTATTGAAAAATACAATTTCGAAGCTGGGAAAGACTTGGTCTACTTGGAAATTACCATTGACACTGAAAATAATGCTACAATAAACGTCCATATTAGGATTGTTATCCTCGGGACCTCCTTCCCCGAGGCGACTCATACCACCATTTGCCTGTTTGTCGTCCGCTTACACCTTCATCGTGACGTCCGCGCCCTCCCCCAGGCCCTTCGATTTAAAGCTTTCAAGATAATTTTCGACTTCACCCATTTCTAGGATGTTTAAGGTGTTATCCTCGGGACCTCTTTCCCCGAGGCGACTCATACCACCATTTGCCTGTTTGTCGTCCGCATACACCTTCATCGTGACGTCCGCGCCCTCCCCCAGGCCCTTGATTTAAAGCTTGCAAGATAATTTTCGACTTCACCCACTTATAATATGTTTAAGGTGTTATCCTCGGGACCTCTTTCCCCGAGGCGACTCGTACCACTATTTTCCTCCTTTTCGTCCTCTTGCGCCTTCATCGTGATATCCGCGCCCTCCCCCAGCCCCTTTGATCTAAGACTTTCAAGATAATTTTCGACTTCACCACTTCTGAGATGTTTAAAGTGTTATCATAGGGACTTCCTTTCCTGAGTCGCATATAAATTTTGCCTGTGCATTTCGCCTACTTATTTATTTCGTCTCCCTAGGCCGAGATACAGTAAATAACTTCCAATGCTGTGGCGGTATATTCCGGTTCCGACTTTTCAGCAGGCGCAGTGTATTTTCCCACTTCCTTACGCATTGCATTCATACTTTAACTTTTTATACCTTGGCGATCTGCGCTTTATTCAATACTTCAAACCGCTACCTTACCCTTGGTGGTTTGGAAAAAATTCCTCCAGTCACCGCAAACATCCGATGTTGTCGCACGCTATCTTCTGCACATCATAATTTTACCCACTCTTATCAAAGCTTGAAAGGGGCTTACTTGGTTCTTCCCGCATTATTATAGGCATAAAGCTAGTAAGCTTCCTTTCTACAGATCTCCACCTTTCAGTAGACAACTGTTCCAAAAGATTACAACGGTCAACCAGCGCCGCAGCCAGGACTGCTTTGCCATTTCAATCAACTAATCGGGAGCAGCCGGCGGCTTAGTGTTACCTCTTTTGGCACCTCCGAGAAAGCCGGACTGTTAGTGCTATCTCCCTCTGGCTTATATCCTACTTCCGTGATTGGTACATGGCCACGCTTAACGTCCTATCTCTGACTTTCAGCTGTCGAGATAGTTATAACCTCGCTATGGGGGCCATCTGTCCTACAACTGTAGACCCACTTATCTTATCTTTGCGCCTGCCCTGCCTCGCGGCCCTGGGACTTAGTCCTTTCTGCCTCCTCTAGACAGGCTTGTCGCCTTCCGCCGAATGTTGGCACTTCATTCTGACGTTAGAAGCTTCTTCCTCCTCGTACTTGTTGCAGTACCTAGGTTTTCTCGTAGCAAACCTTTTTGACTTTCTTCTTCCGCCTCACGGGCCCATTACAAGCGCGCTTCAATTCTGTTTGGTCGACCACTGCTCCAAGACTTTGGATAGTTTTTAGTGCTGCATGATACTGAGACATAGATATCTTACCTTCGCGGCCACGTTCATTTCTCCACTCCACTTCTCCCTTTGCATTTGTGTGCTTTTCCAACACGGAGCTCATTGACTCTCGCTCCCCAAGTCGGACGCTTAATGCGTTTTTTTCTTCCTTGGTTTGTGACGTTCCCCTATTTCATCCTTCATCATCCAATAAATACCATCCGCATAACACTCTGAAACAAAGGGTTGGCAGTTCTTGACCACCAACATCCCGCCCCCCTCTCATGAGGTGAAACGGCGTAGATGTAAGCCCTTAACTACTCAGCCATATAGTCGGGCGTTATGGAGTTCAGTTAAGCCCTCACATCAATGACAAGGTGCTTACCAACTGAGGGAAGACAAGTACACACTGAATTCTACGGTGGAGGAGTGAGGTTCTTCACAAAGCTTAACTACATTTTGAAACGTGCTAGTCTTCGTTGGAAGTATTCATATTTCATCTTCTTTCCCACTCTTGCTCTTGAAAATTGTCCTATATATATACATATGTACACACATGTTACTATTTGTAAGTATTTGTATACACAGTCATACATATATATATACAGCACATATTTGTCTATAAATCACCAGATTTTAAGATTTTGTTTACTATTTTAGTTGTCTTGTTTGCCTCTAAGCAAAGCAATTGTGCGAATTCTCCACTGCATAGAAAACTCATTTAAAAGTTTTCGTTGCCATTGAGGCATCTGTGGCACCAAACAAACTTTGTTTTGCTCTTCCTCCAGCAATTTGTTTTAGGAAATTTCTCATATGTAATATTTTGTGATTTAACTTATTTACATGAACAACATTTTTGTATATTTGCGGTCCACATTTGGTAACAAGGCTCACAAGGACAATGAGTATGTAATAGTTTTCACTTTGTTTTTCATTTTTGTGGACCTTTGTAAATATAATCCAATATTTATTTAAGTTTGTTGATTTAGGTAAAATAAATTTAAATATGTTTAGCTATCTTTGCACAGTCAAAACATCATGGCGCCATGTCATAACAGGAAGGACTAGAATGCAAACAAAAATATACGTATTTGTAGGCCAAATAGAAACCGAAAGTATTTCCTCTTCAGCAATCCACCCTTTTATGCTATAAATAATCGTACGTTATTGATTTTACACTCAATTATGCTTAGCTTGTATTTATATATTTTGTTCTAATGTATGCAAATTTTGTGACACTTCCAAGGAAATATGAAAATTTCGACCTTAGCTTAACTCGTTAGATAAGGTTAATTTAGCCACAAGCAGACAAACAACAAAATGGGAAAATGAGGAAGATAGAGTGGAAATGCGAAGGATCATACAATGGAAGGGTTACGGAAAATCGAAGAGAGTGGGAGAGAAACCCAATATAATTTCTTAAAAAAAAGCCTGATGGGACCTCGAGCGATCTCATATATACACTAACTAAAGTCGGTATCACAGTTTTGGTCTGCAGATTTTGTGCAAAGAGCCTCTGTCTGTCGCGTCGCGAAGCCAAATTATAGCCAAAGCTTTTACTGTATGAAGGCCTCTGCTGATTCTCACCAGGGCCCTATTTAGAGTTTATATCAGACCAACGCTTCGTGGACGAGAATCTGCTAGAAAATTGTAGGATATATTCAATGAACCATCCTTTATCAGCTTCCATAAATTAGGTTAGGTTGAACTGGCCGCTAAGTGAGAAGCTCACAGACTGAATGAGTTCATAGTGCTACCAGAAGTTAGTTTAAAGACAAAACCGAATAACCCTATCAAAAACTAGGACTTATGTTATAAAGTAACTCCATCCTCTTGGCAAATACCAGAAACTTTCTAGAAACATGTCACTTGCTCCTTCTAGATTTGACGGCCTTTGCACTAGGACCCAATATAGAAGTTGTGAATAGAAACGTTGATGCGCTGCAGTTTAAGCTATTTTCTTTTAATGCTTTTATTGCTTTTGTTAGGGCTGCCACTTCCACTTAAAAAACGCTACATAGATCTGACATATTGTGGGACCTACTTATTTTCAGATAAGCACACTATACTGCAGACCTTATTCCTTCTACTACTTTCGAATTATCGGTGTGCAGATGTATCGTCTCATCCACCATTTGGAAACTCTTGCGCAAACCATCCACCTCTATCGTAACACTAGGAGCCTCTCCGAAGCGCAGATATGTAATATGGATAGTTTGTTCGCCCTGCAACTTATGACGCGGTACGTCCAGGAAGTTGGTCTGAGTACACGGGTCTTGTACTTTCTAGTGAATAGAACTAGCGCAGTTTTATTAGAGCGTGCAGCTAGTTAAAAGGCTATTTAATAAGCAATCAAAGGGGTTCCAAAGGGTGAGCGTAAATTTTCTCCCGATGATAATTTTCGGGTCTTCAGCTTTGAAATCTTTATTCCATATTTTGTGGTAGTTAGACTCACGAACTATAAACGAAGAGACACAATGCTAACTTGCGGTGTTCTGCTTACCTACCGAAACCCCATGGAAGTTTCTGCACATTTCCCGGCCTTGGGAACAAGGCTCATCTTCGAGGAGCTGGCTCGGATAGGGGCCAATCAGCTACATAATAAATCAAAGTAAAATCTGTTTTGGAAAAGTAGGCAAGAGACACCTTACATTCGCTAGAACATTATTAGCTTTAATTTTTGGTTCACTTTGTCATTGTTTCGTAATAATTGCAGAACTTTTTTATACTCAGAGTGCGTTGCACACAGGGTATATTAATTTTGATTGGATAACGGTTGGTTGCACAGGTATAAAGGAATCGAGATAGATATAGACTTCCATATATTAAAATCATCAGTATCGAAAAAAAAATTTGATTCGTCCGCCCGTCTGTCCGTTAACATGATAACTTGAGTAAATATTGAGATATCTTCACCAAATTTGGTACACGAGCTGATATAGACCCAGAATAGATTGGTATTGAAATGAGCGAAATTATCATCCACGCCCACTTTTTATATTTAAGATAAGTTATATCTTTGCAAAAAAGAGTTTTATATCAATGGTATTTCATTTCACAAATGGATTTATAATAGTAAATAAGAAAAAAATTAAATTTATAAAAATGGGCGTGGCACTGCCCTCTTTATGACTAAGCAATTTTCTATGTTTCGGGAGCCATAAATCGAAGAAAAATTAACGGATCGTAATGAAATTATAACAGAAAATATTTCTAGTAAAAATGGATGGCGGCAACTTAGATACAAAACAAGTTTTAAAGGGTCGTACACATGAATAATAAGCTATAACTTAGCAAAAAATAGTTTTGAATCAATGATATTTCACTAATCAAGTTTTATTGTAAGAGGATATGGGGATATATTTTTTTTTAAACGGGCGGTGCCACGTGTTATGTAGAAAAGTTATTTATCTGAAATGAAATGTAGAATTAAAGTTCACGCTGAGTATATAATTTTCAGTTACACCAGAACTTAGACACCTTTACTTGTTAAAACTGTTTCGAGGACCATTAAGGACAAAGTGTTTTGGGACTGCTTCGATAATATCTCCAAATAAAATGTTCGATGTTATCAGTTTGGAGTTGCTTCGGGATTTCTTGAAGGTGGAGCTATTTCGGGATAATGATTACCGGTATGAGTATTGATCTCGATACTTTTTCTGAAAGCAACTTACTGTTATCGGAGTCCAAAAAGGCGCGCCTTAGTCGAACCTTTGTTGGTTTAACTGTCACCAATTGATCACATCAAGGGAATTTAAATCGTTTTCCACCCGGTCTTTACAGCGGTTCCGCCCTCTGCCTCTGCTTCTATAGACGGGTTCCGGTAAGTATATATTTTTTAGCTTGAGCACCATTTTCACTCGCATAACATGACCCAGCCAGCGAAGTCGCTGAGTTTAAATTCACTTGACTATTATGATATATGCATGGAGCTCATGCAGCTCATCATTATATCTCTCTACGGTACTCGTTGTTTCTAACGCATAGAGGTACGTAGATCTTTCGAAGAACTTTACTCTCGAAAGCTCACAGAGCCTCCTCATCTCGATGTTTTCCATTTTTTTTTTAGTTTGGAGTAAGTAAAACTTGCGGCACGGTTGTTCAGGCCAACGGTATCAGTGTTGTTAGCATAATCTAATAATTGTACGCTTTAATAGAATATTGTTCAAGAGCGGCTAATTTCTTATTTTCACCAGCATAAAATTAAAAAATTCGCACAATAGGAGGCCACCCTGTCTGAAACTTCATTTAGTTTCGAACGGCTCGGTGAGTTCCTTTCCAATTCTGAGCTGATGGTGTTCCTCAACCTCATTTCGCACAGCCATATAAGCTTTCGCGGGATAACCAAATTCAGATAAAGCGGTATATAGACAGCTGCTTTTCGTGCTGTCGAAGGCGGCTTTAAAAACGACGAAGAGGTGATGAGTGTCAATTCTTTTTCGAAAGTTTTTTCAAATTTTGGTATATAGTCTAAATCTGGTCGATGGTAGATTTACCAGATCTAAAGCCACACTGATAAGGACCAACCAGCCGATTCACGGTGGGCTTCAATCTTTCGCACAAAAGGCTTGAAAAGACCTTGTTCGCGATATCAAGTAGTCTGATTCCGCGATAGTTTCCTTGGTTTGCTCCCACTACTTGTGGACTGTGCAAAGAATCTATAGATTTCAATCGTGCTCACTCAATGTTTCACTCGTCCGTCCATATTTTGCAAAAAATTTTATGCGTGCGCTTTACAAGCTACTTGCCGTCGCATTTAAATAGCTCCGCAGACAATCCATCAGGTGGGAAGGGAGCATTAATTTCATCTTATTTGATCGCGGAATCAGATTTATCATCCCTGGGCGGTGCATCGCTGTCTCAAGTTTCACCATTTAGGTGAAAAGAGAAGTGTTCCTTCCTTAATCCTTAGAAATACATTATTGTTATGTGTTTTTTTATGACAAACATTTGTCCTTTTGAGCACTTCAGCCGTTGTTGCATAGTCGCTTTTCACGGAGTATACTTTGAGGGGCCTAGAGACAGAATTGAGGACAAAATAAATTTAATTAAAAGTCCCTCAACATTAGCTTCGAATTCATTTTGCCAATTTTTCGAGTGAGCCTGGCATGAATTTCCACTTCTCTTACGCCACATAAACTTTCAAATTTCAAAAAAAATTCTCAAAGTAGAAATATTGGTTTATGAGCCATAATGGTGCGATGTAATAAAGTTCATATCACCCACTTTGCCAATTAGTTTTTCAAAATTCGGCAACCACAATACTTATACGCCATGGTGCGCCAAATACCATATGCTTTTGTTTAGAATTCAATGATAGTTGTGGTTGTCACACTATAGAATTCTACACATGTCTGTATGTACATATGTATTTGTTGCAACAATGGAAAACGATTGCTAGTAGAAATTTTATGTGTGCACACAAATATGTTTGTGCATTTGTATGTGTATGTGTTAGTGCATTCACTAACAGGGCAAATATGTTTTATCACAACAACTGCCATATGACTAACAATGGCTTGTTTAGTAGCAGCACAATTGTATGCAATATTCCGTATATATATATATATGTGTATAAATGCTATGCTTGTACGTAAAATTAGTTTACTAAACAACAGCAAAGTCTATTTGCATAAATGACTCTGTACAGATGCGAGCATACATACAAAGCAGCATTGGAATGGTGGTTGAATTAGCTCTATCGGGTTTGTGGTTGCTGGCTTCAATCCCACAAGAAAGTCTGAATTCGTTCATATACAAATGTGAATGAGTGGTCGCTCTGCTGCTGGTGGTGGAATTGCATATTCGCGTTCCGTGCATTGAATGCATGCAGAAAAATCTCCACACGATGAATTATAATTGGCAATCTGGACTAGCACGCGTCACGAAACAATGCCGATTATATATGATGAATATATGCAAAGTTATGCATGTAAATATGAAACGTGTGTGAACTAAAAACAAAATTAAATAACTTTGTACATCCGCGTGATTTTTGAAATTGTTACATGACTGCATGAGCTTGGGCATATTTGCATTTCTAAAAAAAAAGAGGTTTTCGTACATTCAAGCAGCATTGGAAGTCACGGCTTAGTGTAATTAAAAATTTACACAGAAAGTAGCTGATAGTAGCGATGGTCAAACATACCACAAGCAGAAAAAGTGCATGTTAGGAAGGCCTCATATGAGTGGAATGAAACCACCAAAGCTCGTAAGGCAGGACATATTAATTGAGTTGACAAGATAACCACGCTGTATTAACTATAGTATAGAATATAATGGAAGGTTTTGCCAAATGATGTTGAGCAACATCACCAGCTACGTAAGGACTTTGAGAGCCTTCCCTGAGCCGTTAGAAATCTAACTAGACTTCAGACGCGTTTAAAACGATCCGTGATCAAGATCAAGATTTAAAATTGCAATAGCTGAAATGGGTGAATCGGACAAAGGAAATATGTGAAAAAGTTGCTACGAATACTCACTAGATCCATAATGAATTATAATTTTCACAAATAGATTGACAGATTTATATTTAGCGATTGGGTGAAATTATTTTTGATAAGTGATCGTATAAAATAATACAGTCCTGATTCTGGACATTTTAACATATCTAAAGCACGATGCCAAGTCCAACCATCTTATGCTCTTTATTACCTTAGGTGCAAGAAACGTTTTCAAAAGCGCACAAGGAGCAGACAAGCTGGTCACTTTTGAGAAGCGGCTCCAAATTTCATTCTAAATACCGCGCATTATCACAAACTTTTTCAGAAATCGCATCTTTTTTAACAAACTTCAGGAACATGAAAGGCGCATGCGGTGCATCGCATGGAACAACGTACGTAGATTTTGTTTTGATTTATTTAAACCATTCTTTCCAAAAATCTTTGCCTGGTCTATTGCTTTCGACTATTGTGGTCTTTCTCAAAGCCGAAGTAAAGTCGCACTTCCTTGTTCTTATATCATAAGATCTTTCTTTGCATACCGATCTTGATGCCACAATCATCTAACAAGTTCACTCCGAATACGACTTTGTCAACAATCTCTGCCAAAACGAATTTTGACCTTCCCAACTAAGACTAAGTGACCGTACGCAATCTTGCTCCACATAATGGCTTAACTATCCAGTTGAGCATATCAGATCGCTAATATTCGACACAATATAGATCATTTGAAAATTTATATTTGTAAACTAATAATAAGTATTTTCTATTGAATTCCGGCTTCTAAATGAGGAAAAATATTCTTTTCAATTATTTTCCAAAGAAATTTTACTTCATAACTACAGCAATAAGTGATGCTGCCGATAAGAGAGCAAAGCTATCTTCGTTAGGGGTTTTTGACAATATTTTTTGTGAAAAGCTTAAAAGAGACAAGGCTGTGATTAAAATGTAAGTGAGAGCGTATTCTAAGATAACAGCAAAAATCGTCTATGGAAGCATAGGATGATAGGTGGTAGGAGATACATGTGAAAAACGACTTAATTTCATTTGGCTTGACTAATTTGCGCCAGTTAGCCAAACGAAGGAGCGACTGACGCGCCTTGTTGGACGGCCATAGCCACATATATGAGTCAGTGTCAATTAAGTTAGGTTAGATTAGGTTAAGAGGGCGTGCGTGAGTGTTACCCACACACCCGTCAGCAAGTACAGGGTGGCGGCAAATTCGTTTAGACCAATTACCTCCTAGTGGTCCTCAACGAACCACATACTTTCCCTGATGAACCCAAGAAGAAGCGAGACGTCCACCTTCTCAACCTCTGCCAGGCTGTCGAAGAAGCGTGAGCCCAGAAATCTGAGCCTTCTTCTTTGAATCGACAGACATCGACAGAGAAAGTGGTAGATCGACTCCTCTTCCTCCAAACCCTGACAGCTTTTGCAGAGTGAGCTCGCTGGTATTCGCAACCATCGGAGCATTGGTGCGATAGCACAATTACCGGTGATGACACCCGTAAGTACCCTCACCGCAGATTTGTTCAGTTTGAGAATGAAGCTGATGCCATTCCTATCCAACCATGGCCACAAGGACCTTGAGAATTCGCAGTCAATCCTATTGATCCAAGTCCGTTGCCCTGTTCTCATATTCGTGGATTCTCCCTAGGAAATAACTCAGCGGCGGTCGGACGGAGCTGTCCACCTCACTTATGTCTAAGTCGGAACCTTTCCTAGCCATCTCATCCGCGAGTTCATAATATAACAGAGATGAAAGTCTCTGCATAAATGTGTGCTTAATTTTGCAAAGTCATTTTCATGAAAAATGGGAATTATCTAATAAACAAAACTTGAATTAACTTCTGGCCACCAACCATACACAACATGAGTTGTTGGTGTTCAGTTCAGTTATTTATATCGTAACTTCCGACCCTTACATAAACTAGAATTTGAGCATACCTGACATTCCTCGTTGACCCTTCAAATGTTATTAAATTGTTTGATGGCTTTTGTGAAAGCAAGAATAAAGCACGAGAGCACGAAATAAATTCAATAAAATTCAATAGAAATAAATGAATAACAGATAAAGTTACATAATTCACAAGAACTTTACCACAAAAGAAAATCAACAAATTTGGTAAGATCAATGAGCTGTGAAGAAGGAAATGAACGAGTCATGTATTTACATAGCCACAAACATGCATAAGTATCAATTTATTGTGAAAAATATATTTAAGTATTTATTTAAAAATAAAAAATAAAAAAATTATAATAAAAGCAATAACATGCTTTGAGTAGGCCATTTCATTGCTGGCTATAGCTTTAGAAGAGAAAATGAAGCTTTAAATGAACATAAATAAGAACAAGTAAGGAAGGCTAAGTTCGGATGTAACCGAACATTACATACTCAGCTGAGAGCTTTGGAGACAAAATAAGGGAACATTACCATGCAGGAAAATTAACCTAGCCTAACCCTGGAATGTGTTTGTATGAAATGTGTATCAAATGGAAGGTATTAAAGAGTATTTTAAAAGGGAGTGGGCCATAGTTTTATAGGTGGACGCCATTTCGGGATATCACCATAAAGGTGGACCAGGGGTGACTCTACAATTTGTTTGTACGATACGGGTATCAAATGAAAGTTGTTAATGAGTATTTCGGCGGCCACCGTGGTGTGATGGTAGCGTGCTCCGCCTACCATACCGGATGCCCTGGGTACAAACCCTGGGCAAAGCAACATCAAAATTTTTAGAAATAAGGTTTTTCAATTAGAAGAAAATTTTTCTAAGCGGGGTCGCCCCTCGGCAGTGTTAGGCAAGCGCTCCGGGTGTATTTCTGCCATGAAAAGCTCTCAGTGAAAACTCATCTGCCCTGGAGATGCCGTTCGGAGTCGGCATAAAATCATGTAGGTCCCATCCGGCCAATTTGTAGGGAAAATCAAGAGGAGCACGACGCAAATTGGAAGAGATAGCTCGGCCTTAGATCTCTTCGGAGGTTATCGCGCCTTACATTTATTTATTTAATTTTAATGAGTATTTTAAAAGGATGTGGGCCTTAGTTCTATAGGTGGACGCCTTTTCCAGATATCGCCATAAAGGTGGAACAGGGGTGACTCTAGAATTTGTTTGTACGATATGGGTATCAAATGAAAGGTGTTAATGAGTATTTTAAAAGGGAGTGGGCCATAGTTTTATAGATGGACGCCATTTCGGGATATCGCCATAAAGGTGGACCACGGGTGGCTCTAGAATGTGTTTGTACGAGATGGGTATCAAATGAAAGGTGTTAATGAGTATTTTAAAAGGGAGTGAGCCTTAGTTCTATAGGTGGACGCCTTTTCGAGATTACGCCATAAAGGTAGACCAGGGGTGACTCTATAATGCTTTTGTATGATATGTGTAACAAATGAAAGATATCAATGAGGATTTTAAAAGAGAGTGGCCCTTAGTTTTATATTTGAAGGCGTTTTCGAGATATCGAACAAAATGTGAAATAGGGTGACCCAAACCATCATCTGTCGTGTACCGCTAATTTCTTTATATATGTAATATCACGAACAGTTATCCTGCCAAGATTCCAAGGGCTTTTGATTTCGTCCTGCAGAACTTTTTCATTTTCTGCTACTTAATATGGTAGGTGTCACACCCATTTTACAAAGTTTTTTCTAAAGTTATATTTTGCGTTAATAAGCCAATCCCATTGCCATGTTTTATCCTTATTTTCATATTAGGTATAGATTTATGGCATTTTTTTCATTTTTCGTAATTTTCGATATCGAAAAAGTAGGCGTGGTCATAGTCGTCTTTCGACCATTTTTTATACCAAGATAAAGTGAGTTCAGATAAGTACGTGGGCTAAGTTTAGTAAAGATATATCGATTTTTGCTCGAGTTATCATGTTAATGGCCGAGCGGAAGGACAGACGGTCGACTGTGTATAAAAACTGGGCGTGGCTTCAACCGATTCCGTCCATTTTACAAGGAAACAGTTATCGTCATAGAATCTATGCCCCTACCAAATTTCACAAGGATTGGTTAATTTTTGTTCGACTTATGGCATTAAAAGTATTCTAGACAAATTAAACGAAAAAGGGAGGAGCCACGCCCATTTTGAAATTTTCTTTTATTTTTGTATTTTGTTGCATCATATCATTACTGGAGTTGAATGTTGACATAATTCACTTATATACTGTAAAAAATTTTAATTTTTTGTTAAAATTTGGCTTTAAAACATTTTTTTAAGTGGGCGTGTTCATTATCCGATACCTCAAAATTTACTCAAGTTATCGTGTTAACGGACAGACGGACGGACGGACGGACCGACATGACTAAATGAATTTTTTTTTTCGCCCAGATCATTTTGATATATAGAAGTCCATATCTATCCCGAATAGTTTATGCCGTTACGGATTACCGTTATGCGAACAAAGTTAATATACTCTGTGAGCTCTGCTCAGCTGAGTATAAAATGTGTGAAGCTTAAAGTGAACATAAATAAGAAAAAGCGCAATAGAAAATTGAGATAAAGCGCCATTATTTTGCATACATTCTCGCACATACCCAACAATAAAGTGTCAAAACAAAATAAAACCCAAGAATTTATTCTTCTTTCTTCATTGCACACGCAGTGGCGTTTAACAAAAACTTTGCTCGTTTTTATTAGCCGAAATAAAATGAAAAAGTTATTGCAATACAATTTCAGTACTGCGTAAATTTTTATAATTTTTAGTGGAAGTATGCAGCATTGCATGCCATTCTACACATACCACCTGCAGGTCTTATGGCTAAAAATATCGCCTTAGCCACTGCAATAAGGCTTAAGGCCTCAGGGCAGCTTGAGTGCAGGCCATATGGCTATAGCTGTATAGCAGCATTTTGTATCAGGAAAACGAAATATATTGTGTTGTGCCTGAGCTTCGGAAGAGTTCTGAGGACCACAATTGACCCGGAAAGTTGTCACTAGGGTGCAGAAAAATCAGTATATACCGTGGTTCTTAACTAACGGAATTGGTCACGTTTGATGTTATTGTGTCGATGCAGAAATAAGTAAATACTTCAGACTGCCAGATTACTACCGCGTATATCAGGTGCAAATTAAAGCAGTGAAGAAAGCAACAGAAATTCTGGCGAAAGCGTGTTTAAGTCGCGATAGTCAGGTGGAGATCAGCGCAATAATCTTACACAGCACTTAAATAAAAAGTGTCCAGTAATGCCAAGCAGCTTTAGAACAACTTTTCTCAGGCCGGATCATACATCTGTACCATATTTTCGGTAATAAATGGAAAGAAGGTAACGAAAACGCTGATGGTTTCGCAAAAGAGGGTGCAGCACTTAGTGGATCGAAAGGGCAAACATCTCCATCCGTTTGGAAGAAATCAAAAGGAGATACGAGCTACATGTGATTTCTCAAGCAGGAAAGGCGTGGACAGATGCGCGAGGCTGTAACATTCTTTAGATCAAATGTTAGTGTAATGATATTACACCCACAATGAAGCTCATATTTCTGAAGAGAGGAAAGTTAAGGCACACGATGGGCATACTAACAGGACATTGCCTTCTGGCGTCACATGCTTATAAGTTAGGCCTCATTGGCTGCAGCAGATGTAGAAAGTGCGAGCTGCAGGAAGGAACGGTGGAGCACGTTCTGTATCTGTGTCATGCACTCGCAAGGCTACAGCTATTCGGGGCGGCAGAGTTGCCAGGTCTCCACATATCAATTAAACTAGGTCCTAGAAACTTCTAGTATTTGCCAAGAGGACGGAGTTATTCTGCAACATAAGGTCTGGCACCTGATTGGGGCTCTTATGTTTGGTCGTCAAACAAATTCTGGTATCGCTATGGAAACATTGAGTCTGTGTGAGGTCTCATTGGCCGGACAGTTCAATGTAACCTAACCTGACTGAGTTTTTCTCGTTATGATAATTTTTATCAACTTGCAATTTGTGTTTATGTTATTAAAAACAAGAAAAGGCAGTGCCGAATATATTATGCTTTTCAGGATTGGAGCTGAAAAGATATTCAGATAAAATTGGGAACATTCGTTAGATCTTAACGGCTGGACGAATTTTTATGAAATTTTGTGTGTATGTCCAAAGACGTTTGGTAATGCTTAAGGCTCACAACTTAGTACAGAAAGTGGACTAGAGACCGCCTAATTTCAAAAGATCTTATAAGAGATGTGATTCGTTTGAAATTCGGTAAAGGGGTACGTTTTTGACAAATATGTATAATATTTCAGAAACTTTTCATTCCGCGAAGTGAACCAGGGACCACCTATTATAAATAAAAAAGTGTATAGTGCAATTTGCTTGAAAGTTTTTGTAGAAATACTCCGTTACTGGCTCGTAATTTGAGAAACTTTTTTTCTGTGCTTTTCTTCTCTTCTCTTTCATTTTTCCGTTCTTAATATGGAGATGTATCGGGTTTGGCTTTCTTGCTTTAAGTTAGCAAAAACGAAGCAAAATAGTACCAACAAGTAAGGAAGGCTAAGTTCGGGTGTAACCGAACATTACATACTCAGCTGAGAGCTTTGGAGACAAAATAAGGGGAAATCACCACGTAGGAAAATGCATCTAGGGTAACCCTGGAATGTGTTTGTATGACATGGGTATCAAATGGAAGGTATTAAAGAGCATTTTAAAAGGGAGTGGGCCTTAGTTCTATAGGTGGACGACTTTTCGCGATATCGCCATAAAGGTGGACCGGGGTGACTCTAGAATTTGTTTGTACGTTATGGGTATCAAATTAAAGATATTAATGAGGTTTCTAAAAGGGAGTGACCCTTAGTTGTATATGTGAAGGCGTTTTCGAGATATCGAACAAAATGTGGACCAAGGTGACCCAGAACATCATCTGTTGGGACCCGCTAGTTTATTTATATATGTAATACCACAAACAATATTCCTGCCAAGATTCCAAGGGCTTTTGATTTCGCCCTGCAGAACTTTTTCATTTTCTGCTACTTAATATGGTAGGTGTCACACCCATTTTACAAAGTTTTTTCTAAAGTTATATTTTGCGTCATTAAACCAATCCAATTACCATGTTTCATCCCTTTTTTCATATTTGGTATAGAATTATGGCATTTTTTTCTTTTTCGTAATTTTCGATATCGAAAAAGTGGGCGTGGTTATAGTTCGATTTCGGCCATTTTTATTCCAAGATAAAGTCATTTCAGATAATTACGTGAACTAAGTTTAGTAAAGATAGATTTTTGCTCAAGTTATCGTGTTAACGGCCGAGCGGAAGGACAGACGGACGACTGTGTATAAAAACTGGGTGTGGCTTCAACAGATTTCGCCTATTTTCGCATAAAACAGTTATCGTCATAGAATCTATGTCCCTACCAAATTTCACAAGGATTGGTAAATTTTTGTTCGACTTATGGCATTAAAAATTTTCTTGAAAAATTAAATGAAAAAGGGCGGAGCCACGCCCATTCTGAAATTTTATTTTATATACCTTTAAATTACCTTATTTTAAAAGTGGGCGGTGCCACGACCATTGTCCAAAATTTTACTAATTTTCTATTCTGCTTTATAAGGTCAACTCACCCACCAAGTTTCATCGCTTTATCCGTCTTTGGTAATGAATTATCGCACTTTTTTTGTTTTTCGAAATTTTCGATATCGAAAAAGTGGGCGTGGTTGCAGTGAGATTTCGTTCATTTTAAATAGCGATCTGAGATGGGCTCCTAGGAACCCACATATCAAATTTCATCAAGATACCTGAAAATTTACTGAAGTTATCGTGTTTACGGATGGGCGGCCGGACGGACATTGCTAAATGAATTTATTTTTTCGCTCAAATCATTTTGATATATAGAAGTCTATATCTATCTCGATTAGTTTATGCCGCTCGGATTGCCGTTATGCAAACAAAGTTAATATACTCTATGAGCTCTGTTCAGCTGAGTATAAAAATTGTCCCTCACTACTTGTTAAAAATTCATCACGGATAATGAGGGCCGAAAATTGTTTGCTTGTCACTACGGACTTCCCCTCTCTTGGTTTATTTCGTCATGATAAAAAACCATCTTTTATTTTTTAAAAAAAAATTTACTGAAAAGTTTTGATTTTGCAGAAACTGACAGCTGAGTTGGCAAAGAAATTTTTTTCAACTTATTAATTATTAAATAGCTTTCGGGTTCACTTTGCTGCTAGGTTAAAATGGCAATTAAAAAGAGACAATTGAAAAATTAAAAAAAAAATTTTAATAAGACAGACATTGTCAGCTAGGCGCTTGCCCCAACAGTGGGGCTTTTTTATTAGGGGGGGCTTAAGCACAATGGGTTCCAAAGGCTTAGCACAAACCGGGTACTTTATTTCGACTTAAATCGCCTCTAAGGACAAGCATACCTTACCTTATTGACGTACCTCTGGACTATTTACTTTGGTACAAAAAAACAACGAATTTTTTAAATTTTGCCTAGAAACGAGCTGTGTTTGAAACATTTTTTTTTTCGCATAAAAAAATTTTTTCAGTAGGCTCTTCAGGAACAATAATTTTTAACGGCCAGTCTAATATGTACATAAGTATTTATAACTTGATCAAATAGACATACGTCACATTTTATTTAAGAAAGTACTTAAGGCATATTTATTAAGCCTTACCTTAGCGTTCTATGAGTAAGTATCTGAAAAAAAGAGGAAAATATATTAAGAACATACTTTTGCTTATGGCCCTAGCTCTTCAGAAAAGCCGTAGTAGTGGGTGGTAACTAAATTTTTTTATTTAATTTAATTTTGTAGACTACGTTGCTCAAACATTTCTTTGAGAATGAAATTTTTAAACGAAGAGATATAGCAGATTCTCACAAACTAGTTATACAGCAGAAATAATGGAAAATTTATGCTTACGTTACCATTTTAATTGAAAAGTACCCACAACCCACGTCGAGATGGGGTCTGCAAGGCAACGAAATCTATAAAAACCGCATCGTTTAAGGTGGAGTTTTATCACCAATTTTGTGGACGCGATGATGTTGCTTAAGTGATTCGACGAAGAACCAGTCAGACTTACGGCATATTCGGATCATGTTTCAGTCGCCATAAGCGGCAGATGCCTAACAATAATCAGCTTTCTGATGGATGGAAGTACATGTCTGGGCATCTGGAGTCGGGTTATTCGCCAATGCGGAAGAAATCGAATAGGATTATTTATTAGAGTGTATAAGGTCCTTAATTGGACCTGGCCTAAGCTTCGAGGTGTCACCCCACAAGGAAAAAATATATCACAAAATATGTAGGAGTTATACTAGATAGTAAGTTTTCGTGGGAACTCCATGTGAAAGAGAGAGCAAATAATGCCTCTGCCGCAATATATGCGTGCAAAAGGGTGTTAGGATCAGAGCCGCAGAGAGCCGAGCCGTGCCCCAGGGACAGTTCGCGCTACGGGCGCCCCTAAAAAATAAACTCAATCCAGTAAAAAAGAAAAAACATAAATTTTTCAATTCACATTGTCAGTTTTATTTAATATAAATTAGATTTACTGGAGCACTTACATAAATGAAATGTTAGATTTCATTGGTTAATTTGCTTACATTCACTTTTTCTAAATATGTACATTTTAAGAACTTGAATCAGCCAACGAAAACTTTCCGTGCTTTTTGGTCTGCGAAAAACTTGTAAAAGAACGCTCCCCTTTAGCCACACTGACTGGAAGGCTGCAAAATATTCTTAATGCTGTGCAGATGTTAGGAAATAATACTTCCATCTTCAAGTCAAGCATTTGTTAAGAAGTTGAAATGGTGGCAGCGAATCATATTCCAAATTTGCTAAGTGGATGGCTTTGAGATGAATGATTTCATCTATTAGATCCGTAGAAATATCGATGCCATAAATCGTGCAGAATGCCGCTACCTTTTCTCTGAGCTCTTCTTCCGTTAGACCCTGATACTTCCACAAAAACCTTAATTTAATCGCAATGTCATTTACGGCTTCGAAACGTCTTGTAATGTTACCAATCAAGCAGTCCAAAAGAACGTAAAAAACTTGCTGATTGAATTGAGTTTTGGAATCACATTCAGGTGATTCGACAGGTAATTCATTGAACTGGCGCTTTCTTATCTTCCTTCGTTTCTTAGCGAAGGTATTCACAACTCCTATACTCCCTGCCAGAACCTTACATTCTTGAATTATGATTGACCAATGGATCCCTGAACTTCTTCAACTCATCAATCAGGCTACGTATATTTCCTGTTTTCACGTCCTGTGTGGCATTTCTAGCTTGCAGTACCAGATTTCGATGGTTGATTATCGTCAACACTTTGAGCCAAATGGAGGCTAAGAGGATACACTCAAATTTTCCCACATATGCTTCAATACCTTTCAAATCCGTTACTGTTTTTGGACTCAGATTGAAAAGCTTGATTTCATCAATAGCTTTGAATATTTGGGGAATGTGAGTTGCGAAAGGTTTCACACTATCCACACGAGCAGACCATCGTATATGTGACATGCTTGAGAATTTTCCATCTCTGAGGGGTTGCGCTAAAGATATTATACAATTTCTGTATAATACCGAAAAATGTGATGATTTCTGCACAACATTCAGCAGCTTGCACTCCATATAAATTTAAACTATGACAAGCACAAGGTGCAAATATTGCCAGGGAGTTATCTCTCAGGATATGACTCTGTGCTCCTTTGTAATGACCGCTCATATTACCGCCATTATCATACCCTTGCCCACGTCAGTCATCCAGTGGAATATTGTGCCTTTTTAGAGTACTGCGAATCAGCTCAGCGATAGCTTCTCCGGCTTTTGCATTACAATCGACAAACTCTAAGAAGGGTTCTTGGATTTTCCATTTTCCGGAGTCCCTGTCTAATAAAACATAACGCAATATAAAAGCAGTCTGCTCAATATGCGCCGAATCAGGGGTTGCATCCACTATTACTGTGTAATACTTGACGGACTTTCTCTCGCTTTCCATCTTTCTAATTACTTGATTTACACAGATTTCTATGAACTCATTTTGTATTCCATCAGACAAATAATGTGCTTGGAGACGATTCTTTTTCGTTTGAGATTCCCTCACCTCCAAATGTTCATGCAATAGGGGGCCATAATTGCTGCTCAGTTCCAAAATACCAAGAAAGATTCCATTTTTTGGATTTCCGATGAATGAATTATCCCCTCTAAATGCCAATCCTCTTTCTCCAAGAAATAAAACAACATCAAGAATTCTGCGAAGTATCTATCTCCAGCGAACTGCTTCATTTTTAAGGGTTCCCGCTAAGAGAAATCCACTGAACTTGCATTTCGAATTCTCATTTCATATTGGCGCCACTCTATATAGCAAGTTTTATGATTTTGACTATTTTCATGTTCAGGAATTTTGTCGTGTAACTCTCCCAACCTTTTTGTATAGAATAACCTGAAGATCAACAAAATATGTATGTATCTATGAAATCCTAGTTAGAGTACTGTCAATACTGCTTTGCCTTACCGGGCCCCCAAAAACCTTCTGGGCCCTAGGCCAATTGCCCAGGTTGTTCTCCCCTCTCCGCGGCCCTGGTTAGGATACACATGGGGCTGCGCATGAAAAGAATTTTGGCTCACACAATTTGCACCTTAGATTCCGTTCTCAACCCCGAAATATCTTGATAAAAAATACTTGGGCTTTGAATTAATATTATTTATTATTAACACCCTTATCTACGGTTTGGCAGTTCAGTTCTTTGCTTTTTGAAAAGAAAGGAAAAGTTTCCATTCTGACATCTGATGGCCATAGACAACATATTTCGCATTGAAATGTTTCTATTATTGAGGATCAATCCGACCTGCATGTCAGCTATTGTTAAATACCAATGCGCTGCATCAAATGTCACAAGATCTAAGTTTATAACAGAAATCTAAAAATTAAAAAAAAAAAAAACAAAAAACCAAACGAAGGAAGCTCAGTCATCATTTTCCCAATCTCAATCATCAGTTTAATACAGACAAATAAGTATTACTTTTTACCTTTTTTCAATATATCCAATTTAAATGCATAACTTTATTTTTCCTTTCATCATTTCTATTTACAATTTAAAGAAATTGAATTTTGAAACCAGCCGTAACCACAGTTTGGTCGTTGACTGAATTGAGTTGCCTACAGGAAATTTGCATCACCATAAAAAAAATTTTCAGACACTAAAGTGTCAAATATTTGTATTCAGGGATTATTTGAAGGTGAAGGGTATGAGATATGTATACATATCTGTGGTCACAAGCGATAAATCAACTTAAGAAATACTTGAAATGCAATACTTTAACTGAAAAATTTCATAACAAAGATGTACAATAACTTAAGACAAAAACAATTTTTTAAGGAACAAAGAGTTTACACAAAAATACGGTACAAAATTCAGCTCAACTTTTGGATCTGAGGAGATAAGAACGATTCTTAACTATATATTGGATATGCTGCATTCGAATCTGCATTCAGTTTTTTAAGATTGATTCTAGTTTCTGAGTTCTCGCATGATAGCACCATTGTGCTGTTGTAGCAGCTTTTAAATAGTGGCACTGCTTGATAAGTCATTTCAGTTGTAACAGTAAAATAATATAAGTGATTAGAGCAAATAAAAATGCAGAGACAGTGTTGCAAAGTTGATTCAAAGTGTTTTTGTTTCGTTTGTGGTTGTTATATGATTAAAAAAAGTGGTAAAATAATAACAAATGCGCTCAAAGATGCGTATCTGCACTACTTTGGTTTCAGAGTAGCAGACACTCATAAGTCATCGATACCGAAATTTACTTGTAACGCATGCAAAACAAAGCTGTATAAGTGGTCATTGGGAGAACGTGAGTACTTTTCCTTTTCAATGCCAGCGCTCTGGAGAGAACCTAAAAACCATGTAGATGATTGCTACTTTTTGTAATTGATATTAGAGAAAAATTGTAAGTTTACAAACGGCGATGGTTACTAGGACATGTTTCTGAATTTCATTTCTTCATCAGCTAGCTTTTCGGGAGCTGAGCGTTGAACTCGAATCTCCAACATTCATATCAGTGCAAGCCTTTAGCTGCTAAGCCATATGAATGTCCCGTTGTTCACTGTACAATTGGTCTCTAAGAGTTGCCTTTTTGTTTATATTCCTTTTGATCACCATGTAGGCACATACACTCTGTATGTAGTTTATTCCTAATGGTGTGGATGTGATTTTTAGGCGCGCTTTTGAAAGCTTAGTAACAACGAAAAGCTAACTGATGAAGAAGTGAAATTCAGAAACATGTCCTAGTAACCATCGCCGTTTGTAAACTTCCAATTTTTCTCTAATATCAATTTCAAAAACCATTGTATAAAGCAATATGAGCAAAGCTCGCTAATTAAATACATATGATCAGATTGCTACTTTTGTTTGATGAAAGTTAAGGGTATAAATGCAAAAATAATTAAAAAAATATAAATATCTTTATGTATCATCAGTATCCAAGCCAGGTCCACGCACTGCTAATGTTTCATAGCCAGTTTGTCTAAGTATAAGTGGAAACGTTCTGGAAACTTTAACTCCATCACCGCCGAGCAGTGATAGCGACTTTGTCATGGAAGGGCCACATTTAATTTTGCAAGATGAACTAAGCGATTTGATTCGTGATTTGAATTTGTCCAAACAAAAAGCAGAGTTGCTAGCATCACGGTTGTAGCAATGGAAATATCTAGACTCTCGAACACAAGTTACTGTATACAGAAACAGAAATAAGGCACTTCGACCGTTCTCCAAAAAAGAGGACAACATAAGTTTATGTAACGATATTAATGGTTTATTTAATGAAATGAATACACCGTCCTATCGAAACGAATGGCGTTTATTCATTGATGGTTCCAAAAACAACCTAAAAGCTGGTCTTCTCCACAATGGAAATAACAAACCATCTATTCCGATGAAGCAGCCGCATGGGCATCTTTTCAAAATATGGTTCACTACTTTCTTGGTAATCACAAATCCCCTAATTTTAAGGAAATTATTGGCGATATGTTGGAAAATTATCGAAAGATTGGAGCTAGAATGTCTCTAAGGATACATTTTCTGCATTCCCATCTCGATTTTTTTCCCGAAAACTTGGGCGATACGAGCGACGAACAAGGAGAGTGGCTACACCAAGATCTAGCGAACATTGAAAGACGATACTAAGGATGAACGCATGATGAGCGACTATATTGGACTCCAATGCGCGAAACAGATACTAAACAATATAAAAGGCAAAGCTCCACCAATCTTCATTTATGATTTGTTACTTTTAAAATAATAAAATTAATGTTATTTGAGAAAAATCTTTAAAAATGAATTTGTGGACTGTATTAAAAACTAGAATCAATCTTAAAAAACGGAAGGGCATTCAGCATCACAAATTGTCTTAAAAACCACTTTTAGTTGCCTAGATCCAAAACCGTGTATACTTGTGTTATCAAAGAAAAAGCTCGCATAAATGGTGTTACTGAACTTATGCAAGAAATTTAAAAAAACCGTTTCGAAAAAATTCGAGAAAATTTTACAAAAATGTGACGCTTGTAGTAGTTGAAAGTTTAAGCGAAATTTATTATATACATTTTTATTTGTTTAGTTTCGAAAATTCGTCTGAAAAATCTGAATGAAAATGTTGAATTTTTGGATGTAAAATTTTCAGAATTTTTGGAGTATGCAGGTTTGTAGCTCAACCAGTTTTAATTGAACAAAGTTATAGGTCTTCCAAAATTGGCATTGATTTTGAATATTTAGTTTTTTAAAGAATTTACGTTGTATTTTAGATTTTTCGCAAATGGGCCTTTAAATTATACCCATATCCTGGCTCGCCGTGACTGACAACTGTTCAGTTTTTATTGAAATATACAAATGCCACTTTGTTAGCGAAATGTTATCGAGTATTTTAACGCCGTTTTATCGACTTCTTATAAAAAATGTATCGATTTATTATTGGAGTTTAACAAAATTTTTCATCGGCGTGTTATCGATTATTTATAGGAACGCTATCGATTTGCTGAAATCGGCGTATCATAGATTTGTTGTCGAATAGCTATCAAGTTTTGTGGAAACGTGTATGATTTGTTGGTTCGGTAACGAAAGGCTATCTATTTGTTATCAAAAGATTATCGATTTGATATCGAAAAATTATCGACTTTTTATCGTAGTGCTACCAATGTTATTGGCTGGTTGTCGTTTCGTTTTGGACGGTTTGATATCAAACATATACCGATACAACTTCAATGTTAAATCGATAGCCCATTTATAACCTATCGGTAACAAAACGATAAGAAACCAATAAGGAGCCGATGACTGGGAGATAAAAAGCCGATGAAAATCGATATCTTGGTGGCAATAACTCGCTTTTAATAATAAGCTGATAATAAAACAAAAACTTGTCGGTAACGGTTGTAAATAAATGAAATGAGTTTTTATTATTTTTATTACGTTTTGCTGCTATTTTCATATTCTGAGGTGTATATGCGACTGCGAATTTATATTGATTTTCACCGCAATCTTTGTACATCGGCACGCATCACTTCTTTGTTTCATTTGCCTTTGTTTTTTTTTTTCTGTTTATATTTCATCCTTTTGTCATCGCCTTTGTCATACTAATGAGAAGACAAAAACGCGTAATCCTGTATCCCCTTCGCCTTGGTATTTCAAAAAAACTAAAGTTTACCTTGCAGATTTTTTGTTTGGCTTAACTTTTATCCTTTTCTTGGCTAAAAGAGAAAATACTTTGTTTATAAACCTGATAGTCTAGCAATTCAAGCATAAAGTGCGTGAGTTGCGTAAATGAATTCGTAACGTAAAAGTTTGTAGGTATGTTTTTTTTTTAAGTCTATGTGATAAGTGAGTAACAGTACAAACACAGCGAAGTAAGTTATGCTCATACAAAGTAACCTTTATGTTTATTCTCATACATGAATGGGTTCATATATAAAGCAAATTCGACTTATCTACTTATACAATCATATGTATATATGTATGTATGTAATTTCGCATGTTTGTCTTTTTATGTGTGCATTATTATAATTTTTTTATTGCCAAAGGAATGTGTGCGTAATCAATAACAATAGACAGTTAAATTAAATATTTACTTGAATTGGAAAGGTTCTAATTCTGTGATTGATCATAAAATTTGCGAAATTGTAATCTTACCAAACTGTAGGGCATGCCGGCTTCAATGAGTTATGACGAATTTGATGTAAGCAATGGCTTTGCATTGAAAATATATTTTTCTCCGCTAGCGACATGAATTTTCTAATAAATCTGCATATACAAAAATCACGTGTCACATTGTTTGTCCGCGATGGACTCCTAAACTACTGAACCGATTTTGAATTTGTTTTGCACCACGTGTGTAGTTTAATCTAGCTTGAAGTATAGGATAGGTTATATCTCATTTTATAGTCTCAATATTATTTTATTACAAATTTTTTTTATATGTTTATACGAAATAATAAAATTTTACGTATACGCACCGGCACTCATATTTTCAGGTGGTGTGGATATACTTCCGTGTAATTGGTTGGTGTTTAATTAAAAAACGTGCTTATCAATAAAAAATATTATAGCGAATGATATCAAGTATAGCACATCACCAGGCCCGCCGAGAGGGTGGGGGGAGGGGGTGTTTCTGAGGGGGCCCGCGATTTAGAGGTACTATGAAATTTTTTTTTAATTCAGGAGAGTCTTTAGTTCTTCCATGTGAAAGTTTTAAGCCGAATTTCAAAAGCAACGAAAATCTGCATTATAATTAATATTGTAACGATTTTACTTGCAAATCCTTTTATGTGCAACACTCTGCTAAGTTCGTATCGGTAAACTGTTGAATAAATAACTCCAATATTGAATAATTGAAAAATTGCCTTTATTACAGTACTTCACAATAACACTTATACTTTGCAACGAATAGCAAGCGTAATAAACAAACTGATTGATAGCTCAAATGAAAATCTACTATTCAAAATAATTCTGCTATAGCTCGCTAGATAGCGCTTAATCGAAATCTCAAATCAAACTGAATTACTTCTTACTCGCCTGCCCCGCTTTTATAGTTTACGCTGCATACTTCTAGGCTCTTCGATTTCCAGAACTTACTAGTTATTTTCGCTACAAAATCGCCAGCCACAAATTCGTGCACAAATTATTGCTCTCTCTTGTGCCAACTCAGATAAGATATATGCATGTGTCTGTGCATTGCCGCTCCGCTGCTCGTATACGTACATATGTGTAGACGCAATTATTTATTCGTTTATGTAGATACATAATGATTGAATTATTGATGTGAATGTTTGTAGTTTACAGTCTCTCGCGCATACATAGGCGCATAAGTAAATGCATCTGTGTGTGACATCTCTTTCGGCTGCCTTATATATGTGTATACATGATTTGATTATTGACGTAAATACTGCTTGGCCTTGGCATCGCCTTAGTGATGGTACAGCTCAGCGATGCCAATATCCGTGACACTGCCCTCCACCTAAGTCTGATCGTCCCGATCAGACAAATTTCTCGATCTAAACGCTCCTAATCTCTCCAAATGAACCACTTTCATTTTGGTTCGTGGTTTGGTAGTGGTTTGTATGCGGTACACTACATCGTTGATCCGTTTTACAACTTTGTATGGGCCTTCCCAGTTACACTGCAATTTCGGGGACAAACCTTTTTTTCGTTCTGGGTTGTACAGCAGCACCAAATCTCCTTCCTGAAGCCCTTCCGAATTAATTGCTTTATCGTACCTCGCTTTAATTTTGTCACTCATAATCTTTGCTCGTTGCCTTACCAGATCGTGTATCTCTCTCAGCTCTTCTTCTAAGACATCAGTGGATTTCTTGACATTCCTCTCCGCATTGGCATCTATTATCCCATACTTCAAATCAGCTAACAGTCGAAGGTCATTGCCAAAAATTACCTTTGCGGGAGTTTGGCCCGTTGTGTCATGTACTGCCCATCGGTAGGCCATCAAGAATAATGATATGTGTGTATCCCAGTCCTTATGGTACTTGTCTACTACTTTCCTTAAATGCTCCTCCAATGTTCTATTGAAACGTTCCACCATACCATCGGACTGAGGATGCAATGCAGTTGTCCGTGTTTTTCGAATGCCCAACTTCTTGCACAGTTCTTGGAACACAGCTGATTCAAAATTCCTGCCTTGGTCAGAATGTAACTCCATTGGTACACCATACCTTGCAACCCATTCGTTTTTAACCACTTCTGCTACTGTTTCTGCTTCTTGGTTTGGGATTGGGTATACCTCTGGCCATTTACTGAAATAATCCATAACCACCAGTACGTATTTGTTTCCGCGGTTGCTAGGAAATGGACCTGCGACATCCATGGCGATCCTTTCAAATGGTGCACCTGAAATATACTGCTTCATCTGGCCATGACTTCGGGTTTTGGGTCCTTTCGCTCTGTTGCATACCTCGCAATTGGCAATCCACTCGGTGACCGACTGATGGCTACCAACCCAATAGAATCTCTGCTTAATTTTCTCGAGTGTCTTCGTGATTCCAAGATGGCCTCCACTTGGCCAATTGTGCAACTCGCTGAGCACGTCAGGAATCCTCTTTCTGGGAACAACTATCAGTTTCTTCTTGCATTGACCCCTCTCACTCTACCATACTCGATGCAAGCAACCGGATATCAATTCCAAACTGTTCCACTGTGCCCAATATGACTTCGCAATGGGACTCTCTGCTGACATATCCTCTCTGCTTGGTCTTTCGTTTCGTTCGAGCCCTTGCATAACATGTGACAGATCTGTATCTTCTAACTGACACTTTCTTAGTTATTCCTTGTCCCATTCATCCGTACACGTTATAGTCATTAGCCGGACATCTATAATGTCTTCTTTAGCCTCGGCCTTGGAACAGTGCTTGCATTCCAAACTACACGGCCTTCGTGACATTGCATCGGCATTTCCATGGGTACTACCTTTTCGATGCTCAATGGAAAAGTCATAGCTTTGAAGTCGCTCGATCCACCGTGCCAATTGTCCTTCCGTATTACGGAACTGCAAAAGCCATTTCAATGCTGCGTGATCTGTCCTGACACGGAATCGCTGGCCGTAGAGGTATTTGTGAAAATGTTTAATGCACTCTACCAATGCCAACAGCTCTCTCCGCGTAACACAGTAGTTCCTCTCTGGTTTTCCAATCGAACGGCTGTAATATGCAACTACCTTCTCCTGTCCATCGACCGGTTGTGATAAAACGCCTCCTATAGCATATCCACTTGCATCTGTATCTAGAATAAATTTTGCTCCTGGAATCGGATATGCTAACATTGGGGCAGTGCACAAACGCTCCTTCAATGTTTGGAAAGCCACTTCTTGCTCCTTCTTCCATTCAAAAGCTTTGTTTTTTCTTGTAAGCTCATAGAGACTATGGGCTACGCTGGAAAAATTTGGTAAAAATCGGCGGTAATATGTGCACAGCCCAAGAAAACTTCTCAATTCATGTAGGTTCTGTGGTCTTGGCCAATCCTGTACAGCCTCTATTTTTTTGTTCGCAGTGCAGATGTCCTCTGTCGTTACCTTGTGACCCAAATAATTGACTTCCTTTTTAAACAGCGCACACTTTTTGGGACTTAACTTCAGACCAGCGCCAGCTATTCTCTGGAAAACTTCCTCTAAGTTCTTAAGATGTTCATCAAAGTTCTTGCCCAATACGATGATGTCGTCCAGGTACACCAAGCATGTTTTCCAATGTAGTCCTTTCAGTACCTGGTCCATGAGTCTTTCAAAAGTAGCTGGTGCATTACAAAGTCCAAAAGGCATCACTGTAAATTGCCAAAGACCATCACCGACACTGAAGGCTGTTTTCTCTTTATCTTCCTCCTTCACCTCCACTTGCCAGTAGCCGCTTTTCAAGTCCAGCGTGGAAAACCATTTCGTACCAGATAGCGAGTCCAGAGTGTCGTCAATTCTTGGCAATGGGTAGCTATCCTTTTTCGTTACGTCATTCAACTTCCGGTAGTCCACGCAAAACCTCATTTTTCCATCCTTCTTTTTTACAAGTACTACCGGTGAGCTCCATGGACTAGCTGATGGTTCGATGACGCCGCTGTCGCTCATTTCTTGAATGATTTGACTCACAACTTCCCGCTTCGCCAGTGGAACACTACGTGGAGCTTGACGGATCGGCCTCGCATCTCCAGTGTCAATTTGATGTTTCACAACGTTGGTGCGGCCTGGTTTAGAATCATCCTGGTCAAATATGTTTGCGTGCTTTCGGAGTTGTTTGGCCTTACTCTGATATGCTTCCTCTAGCCCCTGTGTCCATGCCGTGATGTCATTTGAAAGGTCAGTATTACTAGCTGAAACGTGTTCCTGGAGCTGTTCACAGTTAATAACTACTTCAGCCTCTTGGCATCTTCCCAAAATAGCTCCTTTAGTCAGTTTGAGTGGTGACTTGAACTCATTGAGTACTCTTACCGGAATACGTCCATCTTGTTTTGTCATAGCCAGGGTTTTCCTAGAAGTATGTTTAGTGCTGATTTGTTTGCTGCTTCGACAACCCACAATTTGTTTGTCCCACAATCTCCATCAACCTTTGCCCAGATGACTGCTTCGGATTTTGGTGGTATTCGCTGACTCTCTTCCACCAGCACTCGTTTACTGCTGTAGCCTCTCTCGTAGCCGAAATTAAGTGGCACATCCATGTTCTTATATCGCATCGTCTTGCTTTGCATATCGATCTTGATGCCTTGGTTGATTAAGAAGTCCACTCCAATTATGATTTCATCAACAATTCCTGCCACTATAAAATTGTGAAGTACCGAGACGTTCCCAATTGCTACTTCACATTCTACTTCTCCAATTACCTGGGTGTCCTCTCCCGTGGCTGTACGTAATCTTGCTCCAAGCAATGGTCTTATCTTTTTGTTGACTAAATCCGCTCGAATGATGGAATGAGATGCACCCGTATCTAAAGTCAGTAAGCGTTCCTTTCCGTCCACATGTCCTCCAACAGTAAGATTGCTCGATCTTCTTCCAATCTGCGAGATAGAGACTATGGGGCATTCAATTGCGGGAGCCAGCTGTCGCCCCTTGCGGCTGACTCGATTTAGTTTAACGATTGAGTGGTCTTGGAGATTTGCTCATCACCTTCTGCTCTGCGTTTACGACCACCCACATTGTTGGAGCTATTGGGACCGCTGCTGCAATGTCGTGCAATATGACCTGGGTTGCCGCACTTAAAACATTTAATAACTCCGGCATTTTTCTGTTGTGATCCCTTCAGTGCTTCCAAAATTGTGTCTACCCAATCTGGTCTTTCCACTTCCACACGATGAGCTTTGTATGCTGGTTTACTCAATAGTGAGGCCGTTTCCTGAGTCAATGCATGCGATACCGTTTCAGCAAATGTCAGCTTTGGGTTTGCGTGTGTAGCTCGCTTCGTTTCCACGTCCCGTATGCCATTTATGAAACTCTGGATTTTTACCCTCTCGGTGTATTCCACGGGTGCGTCCGCATTTGCGAGATGAGCCAACCTTTCAACATCCGAGGCAAACTCCTGCAAAGTCTCATTCGCTTTTTGGTGACGGTTTTGCAACTCAATTTGCAATATCTGTTTCCTATGCTCGCTTCCATAACGTCGTTCTACAGCAGCCATCAATGTTTCATAACTGTTCCGTTCGTACTCTGGAATCGTCTGTAAAATTTCCGCTGCAGGCCCTTTCAATGCCACGAACAGTGCAGCAACGTTATCTTCCGCATTCCATTGGTTCACTGCTGCGGTCTTCTCAAACTGTAGCTTAAAGACTTGAAAAGGAACAGAACCGTCAAAGGATGGTGTCTTTACCTTTGGATTACTCGCTGAAACAGCTGGGCGGTTTAGTTGTAACTGCTCCATACGACCTTTTAACGCTTCTATTTCGACATCAATTTTGTCCTCGAGTTGTAAAATTTTTGCATCCTGCTCTTCCAGTTTCACAAAGAGCTGCGATGATACCTGTTCCGAAATTTGTGCCGACATTTCAGATATACGTGCCTCTTGCGCTTCCAGTTGAGATGCCAAATATGTCTTCTGTTCTTCCAATTGTGATGTTATACGGGTTTCCTGCGATTCCAGTTGGGATACCATATACGTCTTCTGTTCTTCAAGTTGTGAAGAAATTTGCGTTTCCTATGCTTCAATCTTCGATGTTATTCGTGTGTCTTGGGATTCCATCTGTGACGACATATACGTTTTCTGTTCTTCCAATTGTGATGACATGTTGGTAGATATTTGTGATGACATTCTCTTCAATTTTTGTTGTTGTCTCGTCCTCATCAGGATAAAAAACATACTCGTCCACATCAATTCCTTCTACTTCCATTGCCTCTCGTAGCCGTGCCTGAAGTTCGAGTTTAACGCCGCTTGTATTCAATCCACGGGCTTCCAATTCCTTCTTTAGTTGCTGGATCTTCAATTCACTGAACTTTGCCATGTCCTTGTTTTCCTCTGGAATTTATTCAACAATTCCTCTTCTGACACCAATTGTAACGATTTTACTTGCAAATCCTTTTATTTGCAACCCTCTGCTAAGTTCGTATCGCTAAACTGTTGAATAAATAACTCCAATATTGAATAATTGAAAAATTGCCTTTATTACAGTACTTCACAATAATACTTATACTTTGCAACGAATAGCAAGCTTAATAAACAAACTGATTGATAGCTCAAATGAAACTCTACTATTCAAAATAATTCTGCTATAGCTCGCTAGATAGCGCTTAATCGAAATCTCAAATCAAACTGAATTACTTCTTACTCGCCTGCCCCGCTTTTATAGTTTACGCTGCATACTTCTAGGCTCTTCAATTTCCAGAACTTACTAGTTATTTTCGCTACAAAATCGCCAGCCACAACTTCGTGCACAAATTATTGCTCTCTCTTGTGCCAACTCAGATAAGATATATGCATGTGTCTGTGCATTGCCGCTCCGCTGCTCGTATACGTACATATGTGTAGACGCAATTATTTATTCGTTTATGTAGATACATAATGATTGAATTATTGATGTGAATGTTTGTAGTTTACAGTCTCTCGTGCATACAAAGGCGCATAAGTAAATGCATCTGTGTGTGACATCTCTTTCGGCTGCCTTATATATGTGTATACATGATTTGATTATTGACGTAAATACTGCTTGGCATGGCCTTGGCATCGCCTTAGTGATGGTACAGCTCAGCGATGCCAATATCCGTGACAATATTATAGTGAAGTGTGAAATATAAAAATATATATATATATAAAGAGAGGCTAAAATGTGTGTTAGTTGGTCGCCGATGTTTGAAGAGATGCGTCCGTCGATTTTGTTCAAGCTTTCACACAAGTTGCGTAAACCTCACGCGGTAGTTACTACATAGGTTCGGTTGCGATCGACGTACAGGGTCTCGAGATATAGGCCGAAACGTGGACCCGAGTACCCCTAGAATGTGTTTATAGAATATGGATATCAAATAAAAGCTGTTGATGGGTGCTTTAGTACAGAGTAAAATATTATCCAGAGACGGACTTGGAGTGGGATTAGGACTAGGACTGGGACTGAGTCTCGGAGTGGGACTGGGACTGAGATTCGGAGTGGGCCTGGGACTGGGACTGGAATAAAATATATACCACCCTCTGAGATATGCAATAAGGGATGCAGAAGAATGAGAAGGAATTGAGAGAAGAGAAAAGGGAGAAGGAGATTGGGAAATAGATAGAATGAGACGAAGATGGAGATAGATGAAGCGAAAAAGACGGAGGGAGGAGTGAATAAAAGGATTAGGAAAAAGTGAAGAGGGGGAGGGGGGGGGCAGAGTCAGACGGAAGAAGCTTATTAGAATGTCTGCAGATAGGCCAAATTTAGGGCAGGACAACGTCTGCCGGGTCTTCTAGTATATTATATAATTGATAACAATAACTTAATTCCTAGTTAATTTCCAAAAATTCTTAGCAGAACTGAGTAGGAAAAGATAAAAAAAATATTCTGCGTTTATTAAGTACCAGTTATGCACTATGTAATGACTATCTCCAAACTGGTCGAAATCGACTATTTCACAATCACCTGCTCCTGAACCAGTTCCCGCCAGCGGGTTGCCAGCTTCCAATATACCCACGGCAGGTATGCCTGTCGTAAGAGGCGACTTAAATGCGCGCGCAAATGATTGAAGAGTTTGTATAGCGCAAACCTTTCAAGGAGTTGCCCAGTTTATAGCTTCTCCAACTCAATTGTCAACCTCACATATCCACACGAATCCAGATTTTTTATGCTGTTATTGTTGTTGTACCGATAAGGATACTCCCGAATGGTTTTTGGGAGAGTTGCCGATGTTGATGGTCCAATGGCGAACATAGATCCGGCGCGTTCTGGTAACAAGCGCCATTAAGGTACTAACCAGACCATATCTGGAACGATTAATATGACCACATTGAACCTTCTAAGCCTTTCCTTAGTACCATGAGAAGCTTGGGGTGACTAGAGCCTCGCCTGCTAAATATGTGTATGATACATGCATATTTTTAATAGGACTCGCCTCGCGTAGGCGAGGTTGACAATTAGATTGTGGAAACTATGAATTGCGCTTATCAATCCCCTTGCATTCCCCTATTTCTTTATTAGACGAGACTCTGGCGACCTCAAGCTCCTCCTGGTATTAGGGGTGGTACGGGGGAATGGCTTGGGAGATTTAAAGTGTTATTGTTAAATCGTTCCCAAGGTGCTCAGGTTTGTACCGTAATGGTGTTTGTTACAGGAATATACTGGATCTATATCAAACAAAAGACTATTAACATCGACAACCCTCCCCGAAACTTTCGGGGGGGTGCCTTTATTACTACAATAACAATAACAACAACAATAACAACAACTCCACCAGCAAAGAACGCAACCAAGGGATCTGCAAAGGGGAACAATTGCCATTTCATACGACAACACATTGGTAAAAGAGTCAGTTGCATCGAAAGGTAGAAATTTCTTGATGCCGTCGTGAAAAATGTGAAAAAGTGGTGCAGGAAGATATGTTGCAATTTTCAAGAGTTGATATGAAATGTTTCATCATGTAAAATCAATTGCACTGTATGACGGTAAAAATATACTCTTGACGATATGTACCGCGGTTGGAAGGTCTAGTCGAGAACATAAGACCTATGTACTTGAAATTTCCAATATACTCTCAAACATTGATAACACTCACAGTGACCAAAAACCCCTTTTCATGTCATCAGAAAAGGGACACTTTGGCGCTTCCAACAATGTATAATTTGAGAAATCTCAGAGAAACCTTACAAAATATACTGGAAATTCAACGAAGTGCGCCACTTGATAATTTTGTATAACGGGTTTCTTGACTATTTTGGTTACGTATATATACAAACGATTTTTAAAAAGAAACCACAGTCCCCACACAGCATTTAAATGATACATTTTTGAACTTTCCTTCATATCAACACAATTTGATTACTCCTTGCGACTAAATACTGAGTTTTCATACAGTTGAATAAAATAAATAATAAAATAAGATTCCTTTTAATGATCAAAAACTGAAAGTCATTTTTCGATCAGTTTTTGAAATCATTTTCGAATAACTTTGATGAATAAATTTTAAGATTTTATAAAAATGAACATAGAGAATAATAAAACTTGTTTGCTTTTGATGATCAATAACTGAGAACAATTTTTCAATCACAATTTGGAATAATTTTTGAATTTAATTTCTTTACCTTCGGTGATCAAAAATTTGAAATCATTTTTCAATCAACTTTCTTAATCTTTTCAGACTACCTTTCCTGAATAAATGATGAATTTATACTTGTTCTATACTTCTCATTGAAAATCTGATTTATCTTCATTAGCTCACATTTTTTCAATCATAAAATCCAAAAAATTACAAATATACAAAACATATTCAAGACTAAAAGTAATACGAATGCTGCTCTTAACCTCAAATGCCTTCTAGCATTTCTCTAGATGCGGCTTCCCAGAAAGGACATACTGGATAGAACCGATGTACGGAAGTTGTAAGCTGTTTGAACCGCTGGTAAGTTAGCTTGATCGACACGCCTGGACCCGACTTCAACATCCCCAATGAGCTATGATTGTCAAAAACATCAAGTTATATTTAAAGAATGATATGAGTCATAGTAAAATCGTGATTTTTAAAGTGACATTGTTACCATAATCTAAGATGATGATCAACGGCCAAGTTAATTACTACCTGCGGTTCACAAAGCTTACTTCATAGCTTCCGGATGCTCTCACCCCCTGATGAAATATGACCTTTATATTGTGTTTAGTTATGTATTAAATATGATGGAAAAATGCGTCACAATAGTATTCCCAAATGATTCCAAACCATCATTTAATATGATTGAAAAATGTTCTTAAATGTGATCAAAAAATGACTGTGAAAAGTAATCAAATGTTATTCCAAAAGAAGTAAAGTACAGTCTTCCAATGATATCAAGTATGATAAAAAGATGAGTAAAAAGTGTTTAGAAATATGAATCATAAATGATTATTCAAGAAAAATTACATTTAAGGTACACTTTTCTCAAGACGAAACATTGATACTCGAATCAAACATACTTTTAAATTTGAACGTTTTCAATCATCTGGCGGTATGATATTTGAATATTTTTTGTTAAAAATTTTCAAAAAATGCTGGCTGGGTCAATTCTGCTCACAGCAAGATACAAATTAGATTAATTTAGATTTTATTGTTGTATTCTACGATTTTGTATGAAGACACAAAAAACAAAACACAAAAAAAATAATATTGTAACTTGCATTTTTTTAATTTTATTAATATTTGAAACCGTTCGTTACAGAACCAATATTTTTCGCCTAAAAGTGGTTATACATTAAAATTCGGCTGAGACGTTCCACTCTGACCACTTCCAAGTGAAAAAGATTGATTCTGTTACAAAATTATTTTTTTTACAAATTGGAGGAGAAACCCGGCCTGAAATCTCTTGGGCGGTTATCTCGCCTTGAATTTATTTATTGTTTAATATCCAAGCGGTCACCGTGGTGTGATGGCAGCATGCCCGCTTACCGCACCGAAGATCCTGGGTTCACGCCCCGGGCAAAGCAACATCAAAAATTTTAGAAACAAGGTTTTTCAATTAGAAGAAAATTTTTCTAAGCGAAGTCGCCCCTCGGCAGTGTTTGGCAAGCACTCCGAGTGTATTTCTGCCATGAAAAGCGGTCAGTGCAAAATTGTTCTGCCATGCAGATGCCGTTCGGAGTCGGCATCAAAAAAGTAGGTCCCGTCCCGCCAATTTGCAGGAAAAATTAAAAAAAGGAGCATGACGCAAATTGGAGAGAAGCTCGGCCTAAAATCTCTTGAAGGTCATCTCGTCTTGAATTTTTTATTATTTAATATCCCAAACAAATCTCAACTATCTCTGGATTCAGCACACCCAGCCGGTATACTTTTGCAAGACCGGTTTAACTTTTAAACTAAACGAGCTGGAGTATAAATCTGTTCAGACAAATACATTTGTGTGATGTCACCATGCTTACTTTATTTATTTATTTATTTTTCTTTTCTTTTGGCCGAAACGTTGATGGGCGGTTGTGTGTCCACTGTGGAGATCAAAACCTGCACGGATGCAGAAGTGATATCATCAGTTTAGCATAATACTTCAATTTTTGTTGTTGTTCGCTCAAATAATTGCTTGAATATATCGCTCATTTACTTCAATAGTGTCATAACTCAAAAAACATGACTTTTGAGTTAATAACATATAAATGTATCCAATAACATGTTGTACAAAAAAATCTTTGTGATCCGTTAAAAATTTACCATGTGCTATACAAATGAGAATATGCTTTTATACATATGCGCAGCATATGGCAGTTAAAATCTTTGAATGGCCCTCCTGGAAAATTGTGTTTTTTGAGTTATGACACTATTGAAGTAAATGAGCGATATGTGCATTCTCGCAAAATGCTGCCACTGTTCCTTTCGCAAAACCGCAATAGACCGAAAATTTGCATTAAACTTTGATTCGCCTTAAATTCCAATCGGTCTAGAATTCACTTGTGAATTCTCTTTCGATTTGTATTCGTATTTGCTTCGAAACTTTCTACTGACTAAAACTTCGCCTCCAGGTTCGAATTGCATCTTTCTCTTCGGCTACAATATCACTTTATCATCAAAAGAATTATCATTATTTTTCGTTTCTCTCTTCTTCTTTATCTTTTTTTCTTTTGCTCTTGCTTTTTACTTTTATTATTCGTTTTATCTTAATTTTTGGTTTGATGTTAGTAATGTCTTTAGCTATACTAAAATTTTTTTTTTCGTTGTCCTCCTCCCTTTTTACTTTACTTTTTCATTTTTTTTTTATTATTTCCTTTTTCTTTTTTTTCAATTTTTTTAGCTATACATTTTTTTAATATTTTTTTTATTTTATTTTTATGTTTACTTTCCTTTTATTTTTATTTTTATTTTTATATGTTAGAAAGCACTTTCACTTATAATCACTGCAACGTCCTCTGCGTACGCCATAAGTTTGACGGCTCACACATCGCACCGCCTAAGCAGTTGTCTGACGATCAAAGTAGACGTGATAATACCCCACCCTGCACCGTGCCCCTATCCCCCGATTTTGTGGTCTTATACAACCCTCCTGTGAAGTAATCTTCCTGCAATTAAGCATGCAACGATTCATCTGGTTTGGGCTGATTGCGCTTCAATGTACTTACGACTATCCATTATTGACTGGTAAGAGACATTATTGAAAGGCACGGCAATGACTAAGAAGACTCCTTAGGAGTACTCCTTCTTTTCCAAAGGCTTTCCCTATATTTATAACCACCTTACGCAGTGTCGTGTCTATCAACCTGCCTTTGGTGTACGCTTTATATACACATATCAGCCTGTCAAAGGTTTCAAGCGAAAATGATGTTAGGGCATTAGGTCTGTAGTCCTTTGGATAAATATGACTGATCTTCCTCCGCCTTCGGTAGGAAAACGAAACGAGCAGTTCTCCAAGAGTTGGGTACATGATTCAGTCTTACGCACCCGTCGCGTATTGTTCTACTTATATAAGAACTTAGAAACAGACTTCACTGCCCATACGATCCTGGTATCTTGCTTAGCAAAGTGTAAAAAAAGTTTGATTCTAATAACTAATGAGGTTGAATGCTGGGAATGAGCAAAAATGAGAACGAAATGATGCTTTGAAATTGTTTTGCATAAAATGTGCATTCTATCGAACAAAACTAAAAACACGAAATGCTTCAATTGCCAAAAAGTTTAATCAATATTTCACACAAAGGTCAAATAGAAAAAACTCGAGCATCTGTTACAATCATTTTGGTTAATCTATTTCGTTTAGAACAGATGGTACGCCAATATTGTAATTATACTCAGCTGAGCAGAGCTCACAGAGTATATAAACTTTGTTCGCATAACGGTAGTCCGTAATAGCATAAACTAATCGAGATATATATACTTCTATATATCAAAATGATCTGGGTGAATAAAGAAATTCTTTTAGGCAAGTCCGTCCGTCCGTCCGCCTGTCCCTCCATCCATAAACACGATAACTTGAGTAAATTTTGAGGCCTCTTGATGAAATTTGGTATATAGGTTCCTGGGCGCTCATCTCAGATCGCTATTGAAAATGAACGAAATCGGACTACAACCACGCCCACTTTTTCGATATCGAAAATTTCGAAAAACAGAAAAAGTGCGATACTTCATTACCAAAGACGGACAAAGCGATGAAACTTTGTAGGTGCGTTGAACTTATGACGCAAAATAGAAAATTTGTAAAATTTTGGACAATGGGTGTGGCACTGCCCACTTTTAAAAGAAGGTAATTTAAAAGTTTTGCAAGCTGTAATTTCGCAGTTGTTGAAGATATCATGATGAAATTTGGCGGGCACGTTACTCCTATTACTATATGTACGCTTTATAAAAATTAGCAAAATCGGATAACGAACACGCCCACTTAAAAAATTTTTTTTTTAAGTCAAATTTTAACAAAAAATTTAAAATCTTTACAGCAATTACAGTAAATTATGCCAACATTCAACTCCAGTAATGATATGGTGCAACAAAATGCAAAAATAAAAGAAAATTTCAAAATAGGCTTGGCTCCGCCCTTTTTCATTTAATCAGTCTAGAATACTTTTAGTGCCATAAGTCGAACAAAAATTTACCAATCCTTGCGAAATTTGGTAGGGGCATAGATCCTATGACGATAATTGTTTTCTGTGAGAATGGGCGAAATCGGCTGAAGCCCAGTTTTTATACACAGTCGGCCGTCTGTCCTTCCGCTCTGCCGTTAACACGATAACTTGAGCAAAACTCGATATATCTTTACTAAACTTAGTTCACGTATTTATCTGAACTTACTTTATCTTGATATAAAATATGGCCGAAATCTGACTATGACCACGCTCACTTTTCCGATATCGAAAATTAGGAAAAATGAAAAAAATACCATAATTCTATAGTAAATGTGTAAAAAGTAATGAAACATGGTAATTGGATTGGTTTATTGACGCAAAATATAACTTTAGAAAAAACTTTGTTAAATGGGTGTGACACTTACCATATTAAGTAGAAGAAAATGAAAAACCTCTGCAGGGCGAAATCAAAAGCCCTTGGAATCTTGGCAGGAATACTGTTCGTGGTATGACCTATATAAATAAATTAGCGGTACCCGACAGAAAATGTTCTGGGTCACCCTGGTCCACATTTTGGTCGATATCTCGAAAACGCCTTCATATATACAAATAAGGGCTACTCCCTTCTAAAACCCTTAATTTGATACCCATATCGTACAACACACATTCCAGAGTCACCCCTGGTCCACCTTTATGGCGATATCCTGAAATTGCGTCCACCTATAGAACTATGGCCCACTCCCTTTTAAAATACTCTTTAATACCTTCCATTTGAAACCTATGTCATACAAACACATTCCAGAGTTACCCTAGGTTCATTTTGCTAAATGGTGATTTTCCCTTATTTTGTCTCCACAGCTCTCAGCTGAGTATGTAATGTTCTGTTACACCCGAACTTAGCCTTCCTTACTTCTTTTATGTTTGGTTTTCGTACAATAAATAAACGATCAGATATACATAACACTGTGTACATACAACGTACTTTATGTACTAGATATGTACGTAGATGTGTTCATTAGACTGGGTCGATTTATTAACCGATATCGTGCCATCGATTTTTCGATAGCATTTGGGCTCCAGAAAAAAACGTTCCACTACGCATACCCAAAAAAATATTTTTCGAGCCTGCGAAATTTCATTTTTTCTTTACTTTTTTTTTACTTTGATATTTAAGGTTTTTTCCAGGACCTACTAAATACCCGTCCGACCCATAAATTTCCGCTAAAAGCGTTGGCGATAACAGTAATATTTATTTTTTTTTTCAAAATTTTTTTAGTAGTTCATGAAAAAAACCTTAAATATCAAAGTAAAAAAAAAGTAAAAAAAGAAAAGTGAAATTTTGCAAGCTCGAATCAAATTTTTTTGGATATGCGTAGTGAAACTTTTTTTCCTGAGCTCAAATCCTATCGAAAAATCGATGGCGCGATATCGGTTAACTTTCGTCCATACAAATCGACTCAGGTTAATGTTCAGATGTGTAGGTGTGTCCCTGTTCGGTTTTGCCGCTGTTCGTTTTTATTATTTATCCAGCTTATGCCTATGGATTTCAGCCCACATTTCTACAGCAATATGCAAAACTTCCCACTCAGCATTTAGGTGATTAAATTTTGAATTTCCCTAAATATCAATACAATTTGATTACTCTTTCTGACTAAATAATGAGTTATCATACAATTGGACAAAAGAAATTATCAGATATGAATACTTTTGATGATCAAAAATTGAATATAGTTTTTCAATCACATTTTGGAATCATATTTCAATCAAATGTCTTTATTTTAGGTGATCAAAAATTTTAATCATTTTTCATTCAGCTTTCTGTATCTTTTCTGACAATCTTTGTTGACTGAATAATGAATTTTATGCTTGTTAAAATTTTGACGATCATAGCTGATGCTGGATGTGGTAGTCGCAGGTGTATATTGGTCTAGTTTGTTTGCGAATTACCTTTTGTTCAATAGCTCACTTCCGCATGCTTTCTTCTCCTGATGAAATAAGATTACTATGTAGTATCTTATTTTATATGAGATATGAAGAATAAATGTATGATAATCGCATTCCAAAAATTATTCAAAACTCTCACCCAAACTTATTGAAATATGCTCACGAATATGATCAGAAAATGACTGTGAAAAGCATTCAAATATTACTCTAAAACATTTAAAGCCCAATTTTACAATGATATCAAATGTGAACAAAAAGCGTTTCGATATATAGATCATAAATGATTATTCAAGAATAATCACATTTATGGTACATTTTTCTCCTGACGATACGGTAATTTTCGAATAGAAAATGCTCTTAAATTTGAACGTTTTTAGTCATCTTGGGGTAAGATATTTGAATATTTTTTGATCAAAATTTTCAAAAAATTCTGGCTGGGTTATAAAACAAATTTCAAACTTCTTTTAAGGTTGTGTATTTGCGAATTTATTACGAATGGTATTGCTGTAAACCATAGGATATTCGATATTTATAAAGGGTTTTATTATACTTAGCTGAGCAGAGCTCACAGAGTATATTAATTTTGTTCGCATAACTGTACCTCGTAACGGCATAAACTAGTCGAGGTAGATATAGACTACTATATATCAAAATGATCTGGGCGAAAGAAGAAATTCATTTAGCCATGATCGTCCGTCCGTCCATCTGTCCGTAAACACGATAACTTGAGTAAATTTTGAGGTATCTTATTGAAATTTGGTATGTAAGTTGCTGGGCACTCATCTCAGATCGCTATTTAAAATGAACGAAATCTGACTTTAACCACGCTCACTTTTTCCATATCGAAAATTTCGAGAAACCGAAAAAGTGCGATAATTCATTACCAAAGACAGATAAAGCGATGACACTTGGTAGGTGGGTTGACTTTATGACGCAAAATAGAAAATTAGTAAAATTTTGGACAATGGGAGTGGCACCGCCCACTTTTAAAAGAAGGTAATTTAAAAGTTTTGCAAGCTGTAATTTGACAGTTGAGTATGTAATGTTCGGTTACATCTGAACTTAGCCTTCCATACTTGTTTTAACTTGACTCTATTTAGCGGCCGGCCGGCCGTTATTCACGAATATCTAATTAAAATTTAAGTAACTTCCCGATAAGCTACAAGCTTGAAACTTGGAATGTAGTTAAGAACCCGATTACAATGCAATAATAAGAAAAAACAAATTTCGATAGGTGGCACATGGATCGAAATATTTCAAAAAATCGTATTTGTTGTGCGATTGGGCTCACATTTGGAACACAAAATAGATACATAATTAGAAATCGACCTATGCAAGGATCGAGATATTAAAAAAAAATCGTGTTTGGGCTCCGATTAGGCTCATATTTGGAACACAAAATACATACAAGAATAGAAAGCAACCTCTGATGTCCGATTTGGAATAAAAATTAAATACAGTCCGGCAGAAGTAACATCAAAATACTTTGGTGTTCGAGGAGGGACAAGCATACGTGGCGCTGAGTCGAGTAAAGTCTTTGGAAGGATTATATATTGAGGACTTAGATTGTAGCAAATTGTCAGGAAAGAGTGCTTGTAATAATGAATTACTAAATGAACTAAATAGAATGAGAAATAATAGGCAATAAAATAAAGACTAAAAACTTGGAAAAAAAAAAATAAAAAAAAAAATTTTTAGTGAAACGGTTTAATTGAAAACAATACTTACATTAAGTAATAATAATACTAAAAGATAGCAAATAATTAGGTAGGTGCTAGGTACTAGTCATCAACCTCCTCATCAATCTAAGGCGTTGATCAGAAAAATAAATAAAAGATTTGAGCACATGAAATTTCTAAAAATGTGAGGCGTAGCATAACCTGACTAAGGTTCAGTTGGTCTTACTTATGACTATCAAAAGAAATTTAACGCGTCCAACGCTTTTATTTAGTTGTCTGGTCAACGCCCTAGATTGGTGAGGAATGTGATGACTAGTACTTGGACGGTCATAACCATTTTAACGGATAAGCGCAAATTAAGTACGTAAATAAGTAAAAAACTTTGAAAAATAATGGGACCATTGCTAATCTATAAAAGCGCAATACAAAAGGAAATTGTTTGCCTTATTTAAAACAGAAACTATTTCATTGAAAAGTCAAATAAAAATAAAAATAAATGTAAGGCGCGATAACCTCCGAAGAGATCTAAGGCCGAGCTTCTCTTCCAATTTGCGTCGTGCTCCTCTTGATTTTTCCCTACAAATTGGCCGGACGGGACCTACATGTTTTATGCCGACTCCGAACGGCATCTGCAAGGCAGATGAGTTTTCACTGAGAGCTTTTCATGGCAGAAATACAATCGGAGCGCTTGCCAGACACTGCCGAGGGGCGACCCCGCTTAGAAAATTTTCTTCTAATTGAAAAATCTTATTTCTAAAATTTTGATGTTGCTTTGCCCGGGAGTTGAACCCAGGGCATACGGTGTGATAGGCGGAGCACGCTACCATCACACCACGGTGACCGCCATGAAAAGTCAAATAAATAAATAAATGCTGCGTTGCTATGCAAATATGTTTACTTAATTTACTGTATATGATTGCTTATCCCATTAATTTATAAAAAACACCTCAAATTACATATCAACAAAATATTTTCCAAAGTTTTTTCACTGTTCGTGTATAATTTTATGGCTTTTCGTTAGATTAATTTTCTTTGCCAAAAAAGTGTTTTGGAAGTAATTTTTGTGTGTTTTCGCCAACACTAAAAAAAATTTTATTTTGATGTAATTAATTTATTTTAATGGATATTTGCGTGTTTGTAATTAATAAAGTAATAACAAACATGAATCTTGGATATGAATGATTAATAATGTTTTGTTTAAATTTATTTTGTTTATTATTTCTATGGCATTTCAGTCTTTACTCAAATTTAAACAACGAAAAATGTATTAAAAATATTTGAGATCCTTAATTAGTTTGTTGATTTTGGCCAACCAAACTGAAAATAAACTTGTAGTTGAAAGTTAAAGGACGCACAAGAAAGCTTGGACCGAATACGCTCTATGATATTGTGGCGAACATTAGCATCACTATGCTGTTAGTAAATAATCGCAACAACAAAAACAGTAAGCACCCACGCTTAGGTACATGTATACATTAAAGCAAGCAGCCGCACTTTCATAGAGGGCGACGAAGAATAATCCACACACATAACCAGCAGCTTAAAGCAAAGAGATGGTCTCACATACACATATTTAGATATCAGCTAAGAGCAGAAGTTGTTACTCACACATGCACACGCGTATAGCTGAATTACCAAGTATGCGATACAACTGTTCAATGTTCGTGACAAGTCTAGACCTTAGGAGAAATATGCGAACGAGGCAACAGAGAGTATAAAAGCAGCGCAAACTGAGGAACAACTAATCAGTTTGATTTAAACACGCTTTTGTGAAGTATGTAATAGTGAAATATGATTGTACTACTCCCAAAGTAGTCTAAATAAAGACCATTTTGCAATACTGAATATTGGAGCTATTTATTCAACAGTTCAGCGATTCGAACGTTAGCAGAAGGCGAATAATTATCAGGAAACCCGTAAAATTCGTTACAATATATTAGATAAATATTTTTTACTTCTTTCTCTTCGCACGGCAGTACCTCCTCTTTCAGGGAATCATTCGGCTTCACCAACTCATTTCCATCAAATGCTTTTAATTGGTAATATAGCAGGCTAAATACACTAAGGGGTAGTACAAAAAGTTCGGCAAATTGAAAAATGCTCATAAAGTGCTAGAAGTTACTTTGTTTGTACTTTTTTTTATTGACATGGAAGAATACATCTATGCTTATCAATGACGGGAAAAGAAATTTTATCATTTTATTCGTTCCGTATATCAACTTTCAAATGCATTTTGTCGTCCGTGGTTGGTTTTCTGCTGTGCCGCACGGATACCAAAGATCCGAACCCAAGTATTGCACGGGCGCCATCCACATTTCTACTGGAACCAATTGGAACTTCTGGCTAGTCGGTACTCTGTTCCAACCGTTTGGAGCGGACGATGAACCTGCTGATATATTTTGGGATGCAAGGGGTTGATAAGTACAATACAAAGCTTTATGGCTTCCGAGATTCCCCAACCCAATTGTCAACTTCACCTACGCGAGGCGTACCCAGTTACAAATATTTATGTATCAATCACATATTTAGCAGGCGAGGCTCTGGAACTAGGGGCTGGCTGTCCGGGGTGGCCTAGAGGGTCAAAGTGATCATATTAATCGTTATCGAGATGATTGGGCTAGTACCTTAATGGTGATTGTTACCGGAACGTATCGGATCTATATCAACATCAACATTATTGTGGCATTGACCATACATCTGATATTGACAATACCAAAACCATAGACGTGGAAAGGAGAGATAAGATCCGATACACAATAGAGAGCCTGCGCATATTACAAAAGAGAGATAGGACAGTAAACAAAAAGGAAGATACAAAAGACATCGCCCGCCACTAGCGATCTACTTTGCCTAAAATAAATTTACCATTAGTATGACGAGCGTATCAAACGAGATCGGTATAAATGCTTGTGTTTCTTTTGGTTTTGTTTTTGTTTAATCTATTAATTTTAACATATGGCGCATTTCATATGAAAAGGTAGGTCGACCTCTCCGATTTTCTTCAAATTCGGAAGACATGTAGTATTTGACGGCTAGAATAGTGTGTGAAAATATTTTTTTTAAATTTGGAATATTTTGGATTTTATTGACAGTTGAACATTTTTGAAAGCTTTTTTTTGAGTTAAAATATCTTTTAAACTATTGATGTTAGAAAAAAATCTTTTACTACAAAAAGTCTTTAAAATTATTGAAGTTTATAAAAAAAATTTAATGTTCTCAAAATTTTGAAAAATAATATGATTGAAAAATAAAATAAAATTTTTTTTCAGTGTAAAGTAATGAAGGATAGCACCGATTCTCTTTAAAAAAATCTGAAAGAAACTTGAAAATGTTCTTAACCTACACTTTAAATTTAAAAGAATGGTTTTTTTTGTTTTCGAGAAAAAAAAATTTAAAATTTTATGTTGAATAAATGTTAAAAAAAACTTTTTTTTTGAATATTTTGGATTTTATTGACAGTTGAACATTTTTGAAAGCTTTTTTTTTTAGTTAAAATATCTTTTAAACTATTGATGTTAGAAAAAAATCTTTTACTACAAAAAGTCTTTAAAATTATTGAAGTTTATAAAAAAATTGTATGTTCTCAAAATTTTGAAAAATAATATGATTGAGAAATAAAATAAAATTTTTTTCAGTGTAAAGTAATGAAGGATAGCACCGTTTTTCTTCAAAAAAATCTGAAAGAAACTTGAATATGTTCTTAACCTACCCTTCAAATTTAAAAGAATGGTTTTTTTTTTTTTTGAGAAAAAAAAATTTAAAATTTTATGTTGAATAAATGATTTTTACGCACAGTAAGTTTGTGATACAAAAATTTTAACACTATATAACACTTCGAAATGGCATCCGTATTGTTAACAGATGTTTTCTGCATATATATTTACCTTCTTATTCATAGAAAATAAAAAAGATTGGTCAAACCTATTTTATTTTCTATGAATAAGGCCGTTAATTAATGTATAATGCGAAGGCGGGGTAATTCTATCAAAATTCCGACACACATACATACACACGCGTTTAAATGAAAATTTCACTTTCTGCTACAAAACACCATTCAGGATTACCACTGGAATAGCAATCAGGTTACAGTTCACCCATTTGTTGTTTACCGCGCAGAAAAGATAAGGATAAGAGCATCACATTTGAGAACTTTGTACTCATCTCAGAGTGTAATATCCATGATACCACTGCTGTTTATTTATTTCAAAAGAAAATTATTAATTGGCTTGTATCAAAATATAATAATGACAATGTTAAAAAAATTTACTACTTTTCAGATGGCGCAGTTTCGCAATATAAAAATAAATACAATTTTATTAATTTAATGTATCACTTTCACGATTTTAATATAAAAGCGGAATGGCACTTTTTTGCCACGCTTGTGATAGAATCGCTGGTACTGTTGAAAGATTTGTTCGACGAGAAAGTTTACGCCGTCCTGACTCCACACCAATTACTACCCCAATTGAATTTTTTAATACTGTCAAAAATTAATTTAAAACAATGCAATTTGGTTTCTGTTCCAAAGCTGATTACCAAAAAGAAAAAATTTCCTAAAGGATCGTTTCGCTACAGCTGTTCGAATCAATGGCACACGGTCATCCCACAGCTTTATACCCTTTTCAAGCAACGAAATTAAATATAAAGTTGTATCGACTTGTAATGAGAGCGATTGTAAAATTTTTAAGGTAATAAAAAAACTGACCTTATTTAAAATATAAAACTACATTTTCATAATATTTATGCCATTTTGAAGTGTTATATAATGTAAACTTTTTTGTATCACAAACTTACTGTGCGTAAAAATTATAGATTTATTCAACATAAAATTAAAATTTTTTTTTTTCGAAAACAAAAAAAAAAAAAACCATTCTGGCAAATTTGAAGGGTAGGCTTAGAATATATTCAAGTTTCTTTCAGATTTTTTTAAAGAGAATCGGTGCTATCCTTCATTACTTTACACTGAAAAAAAATTTTATTTTATTTTTCAATCATATTGTTTTTCAAAACTTTGAGAACATAAAATTTTTTTTATAAACTTCAATAATTTTAAAGACTTTTGTAGTAAAAGATTTTTTTCTAAAATTAATACTTTAGAAGATATTTTAACTAAAAGGAAAGCTTTCAAAAATTTTCAACTGTCAATAAATACCAAAATATTCAAAATTTAAAAAAAAAAATTTTCACACACTATTCTAGACGTCAAATACTATATGTCTTCCGAATTTGAAGAAAATCGGAGAGGTCGACCTATCTTTTCATATGGAATGCGTCATATGTATGTATGTACATAATTTAAGTATATGACACCACCAATCACATTTTTAATTTCTTTAATATTAATTCATTTCTTTTTGTTGTTTTTCAATAAAGTTTAGTTTTGTCCCTGAGGAAGCTAAGGAATTTAGCGAAACGTAGGACGATTGAGTGAAGAAAAAACGATGTAGTTTTACTTGCACTTCGCACCTATTAGATGCCATAGCCTACGCATAATCACAAACATTGATCATAAAGATTTCTTTCCTTTACCTATTTAGTAGGTCCTGTGTTCTCTTACTGTCATAAGCCAGCCAGGTTTGCTTCGATACCTGTGCGTTTGTCGTAATTTTTTTTGTAGTAGCTTCTGACGTACATTCCGAGTTTTCAGTCTCTAGCTTCACTAGAAGTTACCCAAAAATGGGTTGCAAAATTCTTCATTTTTGTACTCAAATTTGGGGACAAACATGAACCCGGCCTAATGTAGTACAAGTGAAAATGGAACAGAACGATAAATGGATCTGAAGATAGCACAATGCTAAAAGCAATTTGTGGCAAATCCTTCCCATTTCATAGCTAGATACTTTTGTATTATAGTTGCGTCCCAATGAATCGTGATCCAGACACGGATAGAAATTTAACATGCAAATGCAACAACAACGCATATATCTATCTGGGCCGGTTTCGGATCAACAGGGTGGCTCTATTGATATGGTTTTTCGCGGGATATTTTTGACAGCATACCCTCTGTTTTTGGTAGCATTTACAGTCATATGCACTAGGGCATCGGATATTAAAAATTTTTATTTACATTCATTTAAATCGTTGTAGAAATACTAGATGGTTTTTATATGAAAACTACAAAAACCACAACATAATTTCCAAATACTTTTTTCACAAAGCTGTTGACAGAAGTAAAATGTTTAATATCAGCCTTGGGACGAAATTTATTTAGTACAAAGCATTCTTTTGGTACCTCTCCCGACATTTTTGGACGTGTTCTAGTTTTATTTTAAGTGCAAAATTCCATACAATTTTATATGGAAAATATATAGAATTTGTGGCATGGTTTAAAGAACTAATAATACTAGTTATTAGTTTGATAATTTGTTTTAACTTTTTAAGTAAACTTGTATGAAGCGAGTCGGGGAAAAATTTGAAAATAACAGGCACGCTATTATGGGTACACATTCGTTGAGTGCTGACAACTCTCATAGTACTCATCCTGATCGTACCAGTGAGATTTTATTGTGATTGTGTGATTATGTGTAGTGTTCCATTTAAAAGGAATTATATGATTTGAAACATGATTACATACGTTAGTGTTTCCGTCTGTATGTATTATTTGTATATATGCTTGAATGGTAGAAACATTCCAATCTTCAATTTCTCATGAAATTGCAATTTCTCATAAAATACTAATGAAACATAAGTCTTCATTCAAAACCGCATACAAATGCGCATACATACATACATTTATGCAAGTACTGATGAGTTTAATGAAAATTGAAATGAAATCTAATACCTACTTTTTGCATTTGAATGAGCAACCAAATAGTTTCCGAATTGCTGGAAATAAAAAGCAGATACTAAAAACTTGGAAATATTCTTCATATATATATATATATATAACAGCATATGTGCTAATATCAGAACTATGCACAGCAAAATAAAATTATTAAATGCTTCAGTGATTTTGAAAAATGAAATTGAGTTTGAAGTACAGCCATAGCGACGGAGCTGTTGTAAAAGGGATTATTCAGCTGTTGAATATTCTATTATGGATGCACTTAATAATTTTTGAAAATTAATTATGAAAGTTAAATTTTAAAGATTTTGCTAACTGGAGCAAAAGGAGTTCATAGGTTTTTTTTTGTTTTTTGTTTTGTTTTTAAAACTGCTAATATGGGCGATTTTCGAAATGAGTAAGGTTACCGGGTCGATATAAGCTATTATTTGTGAAAAAGCGGCACATTAGTTTTGTTGGAAAAACACGAGTCAATAAATTCTACACAGTAGATAGAAAAAGGAATGTACTGAGGAAGAGACTTCGCCGCAAAGAATTGCCTTTCAGCGCTGTAAAGGGTTATGTTGTTGTTGTTATTACTGTAGCGATAAGGACACTTCCCGAAGGCCTTGAGGAGTATTATCAATGTTGATGGTCCTATGTGGGATGCAGATCTGGTACGTTCCGGTAAAACGCACCATAAATGTACTAGCCCGACCATCTCGGGAACGATTTGGTATGACCACATGAAACCTTCTAGACCATACCGCCCTCACACACCCTAGATCCATCAGGAGTTCGGGGTCGCCAGCGCCTCGGCCGTTAATGAAACAGGATTCGCCACGCGTAGGTGCGGTTGACAATTGAGTTGGAGAAGCTATACATTGCGTTGGAAATCCTTTGAGAGGGTTGCGCTACATAACCCCTTGAATCAATTTGGTATTTTAGTAACTTCTTACATACAGGCATAACTACAGCGGGTATATTCTAAGCTCCCTAACCCGCTGGGGGGAACGAGGACGAGGTTCTTTAACCTAACGGTTATCTGCGTCTACGCGCCATCATATGAGGCGGTCGACGTTGATAAGGGCTCATTTATCATGATAAAGTAAGAAGTAATTTTTTTAGATGGTCGAGCTTGTTTCGCTACAACAACTTCTAAAATTATTTAAAATAACGAATAAAAAGTAAATAAAAAATAATTTCGTTGCAATTTCTAAAAGGTTCGCTAAGGTAAACTAAAATATTTAAAAATTTTTTTTTTTCTGCGGTCCAAAATCATACTAAATTGTAAATTTCTGCTAAAAAGTAGGAATTGAAATTTGTTTGCCAAGGCGCCCATATATATGGGGTATTCCATCCCATTTCGACCAATTTTGAACCCGACCCCTTTAGAATTGACTGAAAATTTTCCTTCTTTTTCTAGCTTACGAAAGACGTTTTTCAGAAGTTTTTCAAATTTTTTTAATCCAACTCACAAAAAGTTATGAATATTTAAAAAAACACCGTTTGTGTTTTCAAAATGCTATAAATTTTTCAAAAATTGACCGTTTGGGATCTTTTTTTTTTAAATTTGTTTTTAAATTTACTTTTCGGAAAAAATTTAAAAAAATTTTTAAAGTTTTTTTTGTAATTTTTCAGGTTTTCGAGATTTTCCAAATTTCGCCCTTTTTCTTTTTTCTTCTCATAAAAAAATTCAATCAATTCTGCAATCATCCCCACTAATCCCGGAGTGGGCCGAGATTTTGTTTTTTTTATTTAATTGAAAAAAAAAACTTTAAAATTTTTTTTGTATTTTTTCCGAAAAGCTCATTTAAAAACATATTAAAAAAAAAAAAAAATATCACAAACGTTCAATTTTATGCAAAGCACATCCATCAAGACCTTAAAAGCGTACAAGGCACTTTTCTCCCACACTTTATAAATCACACAGAAAACGAATTATTGCGTTGCCGTAAATAGAATCCATAGTCATTGTATACTCGTATCTAAAAAAAAAATAGTTCTTATCCAACATCTGTTTTAACTTTGCTAACAATTGTCCATTTGGTAAACTGGCAAAATGACTTGGCTAGCATTTTGCCACTTCAAAAGCTATTAAAAGAGTGATGCTTAAGCAAAGTTGAGTAGCAGTGGCAGTTGCACTTTTGCATTTATATAGATTTAAGTCAAAGTGCAAAGCACATCCTACAACCCAAGAAGAGCCACAGAAAAAAAATGCAAACAAAAGTTTAGGTTTGCATCACTGAAATTGCGTAGATATTTCGGGTGGAGATGAGACTAAAGCATTACAGAATTGAAAATTCACTTTAAAGTGAACGTAGTTTTTGATTACATATTTATAAGTTATATATACAGGTTATATATGTATGTTAGTGTAAGTATATCATTGCGCTAGATTGAGAACCTGATATTTACCATTTTACCAAGAGCCAGTTTTATATAGCAGAAGCTAATTCATCAATCTGACAAAACAGTAATATCAAATGTACATGCTGACAAGGGATTTCAATGAAATGAAGGGTTACCAGCTATTTTTTTATCTTTAAGAACTATAAACTAGGGCTGAGATCACTGAGTATATCAATTTTGTTCGCATGACGGTACCCCGTAACGGCATAAACTAATCCAGATAGATATAGAGTATGTAGTGTGTAGTCTGTATATCAAAATAATCTGGGCGAAAAAAATATTCATTTAGCCATGTCCGTCCGCCTCTTCGTAAACACGATGACTTGAGTAAATTTTGAGGGAACTTAATGAAATTTAGTATGTAAGTTATTGGGCACTCATCTCATATCGCTATTTAAAATGAACGAAATCGGACTATAAACACGCCCACTTTTTCGATATCGAAAATTTCGAAAAACCGAAAAAGTGTAATAATTCATTACCAAAGAGAGATAAAGTGATGTAGCTTGATACGTTGTTTGGCCATATGACGCAAATTGAAAATTAGTAAAATTTTGGACAATGGGCGTGGCACCGCCCACTTTTAAAAGAAGGTAATTTAAAAGTTTTGCAAGCTGTAATTTGACAGCTGAGTATGTTGTGTTCGGTTATACCCGAACTTAGCCTTCCTTACTTGTTTTTTTTTTTTTATATTCCTGTACGACACCAATACGAACAAAAACTTCGAATGTTGTATGAAATTTAAAAACATTATAAAATCCGTAAGAATTCCCGTTTGAGTAAAAAGAGGACTTGTTATACTGTACCCATAAGCGAGCAAAGATAATCTGTCCGACAGTACTCGCAGGGATAAAAAGAAGACGCGTGGAACAGTACCCGTTAGGGTATAACGGAGAGTAGAAAAAGGATCTGTCCGACAATCCCAGGAGGGGTACAAAAAGGGCGTGTCGAGCAGTACCCAAAGGGGTACAAGGAAGTGTCAAACAGTACAAAAGGATCTGTCCGACAGTACGCTTAGGGGTTTAAAGAGGACCAGCCCGACACTACCCGTTCAGGCATAAATAGGTACAATTGGTCTCTCCATAGCACATGCTCAAACAAAAGGGATCACTCCAATCCATATAAAGAGATCAGACCTGGCTATAGTCGCATATTCCTTTGCGGATTCATCCTAGACTAGTCGCATTTTTTGCAGGGTAGTTTCAGTTGCGAAACTTATAGAATTTTCCTTTTAAAATTTTGAAAATAAAAAAGGGATTATAGTTGACAAAATTTGATAAAAATTTCCACTGCTTTTTTCCTATTCCAAACTGTATTTACGTAGCAAATTGCAAGTGGATTTTCAATTCTTGGAAAAAATCACGGCAACATCCCGCAAAGCCATTTAAGTCAAATTGTTGTGGGAGGAGAATCAAATACTCAAAAGGATATTTATTATTTTTCGAAGTGCGAAAGAATAAAGCGTATAGGGGTGAATAAGGTTTCGTATATATAAACGAAATTGCTTTACATCTTTTTTTTGAGTTCATAAAATTAATTCAGTGGAAAGAAAGATCTTATTAAATATGTAAATATTGACTCGTGTGCTATGATTTACCTGGTAATGATGATGTGGTAAAATATGGGAAGTCTTAAGCTAGCTTATTTGCATAAGTGCCTCTTGTAGCTAGCATGAAATTTGTTTACTGCTTTATACTAACATAAAAATCCTTTTATATTCAAAGCAGGAATGCAATCAACAAAAAAAAAAAAAAACAAACAAGTTAAAATATTTACATTTTATTGGCTTTATTTTTGATATAAAGAGCGCATTTGAACTTTTATGAGTTTTATGGGGGAGATTCTACTTCAATTTCTAGTTAGCTTATTTAAGCATCTTTTCAGAGAATGAAAAAAATGAGCAAGCGGGCATTATAAAATAGATACATACATGTTTATTTTTTTTTAATTTTTAAGCGACCAAAGTTAAAGACGTCAGGGGTATGTACCTACTGGGCTTAGTGGTGGGTAACGTCAAAACCACTTTCAATGAAAATAAAAATAAAGTCCCAGATTTAAATTCTCTTTTCTAATAAAAAACAGAAGCAACCAACTGAAAAATGTACCGCGAAGGCCTTAGCCGTTTTAAGGGCAGGAGCCACAGGATGACATGTTGATGTCTTCATAAATGCAAAGCCTGATATGACTGCGCAAAATGATATTCGATAGACGGGTCAGGGTATGAATACATGAAAAAAACTCGCAACATATTTATACAACACTAGTCCAGAAAAAAAAGCAACGGCGAGAGTACCAAGTACAATCGAAGTTTCATATGTAAACATCAATTCGAACTTCAAGAAACCGAGTGTTTGAAAATTAGCTAGATCAAAGGTAACAGAGGTAAATTTACCAGAAACAAATAATTTTGGATAGGCTTATTATCGACAACGAATCAGTATCGTCTTGTTTTCACTGAGTCATCGGCTAAATATTGTTGTCTTATGAGCTCGTTATCGACGATTCCCAAATGTGTCATCGATTTTATATTGAACTTTTATCGGTCAAACAAACCGAAGACTCGTTGTAAGCAAATCGATAAAACGCCGATAATAAATTGGTAGTAATCGGATTAGAAGTCGATAACTTCTGATAATAGATTAATAATTAATAATTCGAGTGCAAGTCGATAACATAAACTTAAATTTTCTATAAACAATAGGCGCATTTTCGATTATAAACCGGTAACATTATTTTAATGATTCGATTCATTTTTTGATAAATTTTCTATAAAAAATCGAGAATTTTTCAATATCAAATCGATAACTATTTGGTAACATATCGATTACTTCTCTATAAGTAATTTGCCTGTAATGATTCGATCCTTTTAATCAAAAGTCTAAAAATTTTCAATAAAAATTCGATAATTTTTCGACAAAAATCAATAACTCTTGGATAAGATGTCGATTAATATTTGATAAGCAACTGATAACTTTTCGATAACAAACTCTAACTCATAGGTGGGTACTGATAGTTTGTCGATACATCATCGATAACACACCTATAACAAATCCTTACTTTCCTTCCCCTCCTTTTCTTTACATTCATTTCATTTCGTTTCTTTTCCTTTCCTTTCCTTTCCTTTCCTTTCCTTTCCTTTCCTTTCCTTTCCTTTCCTTTCCTTCCGTTCCTTTAAATTCCTTCCTTTCCTATCTTATTCTACCCAGATATAGGTTTGGATTTGAGTGACGTTTTCGATACCGGGTTCGGTCCAATTTAGGCTCCGATGTTAGTTTTTTTGCCGATTAGCATTACGGTTTCGTTCTGGTTTTAGATTCGGTTGCATTTCCCTTTCAGCGTTACATCCGCGTCCAAATTATATTTTCATAGGTCGCTTTCTATTCATGTATGTATTATTTTTTTCATATTATTGCATTGTCATCGGGTTCTGAACTATATTCCAAGTTTCAAGCTTTTAGCTTATCTGGAAGTTACTTAAAGTTTAATTACAAAATTCGTAAACAATTCCTTCGCTCGCTACACAGAATCAAGCTAAATAAAACCGTTTAAAAAGTTAGAAGGTTTACTTGTCTCTCTTGAAACATTAAATACATTAGACTTAGTGCATTTTCTCTGGAAGCCAGCGCTATAAAAAATTCGCTTACCATACAAAAAATTCAAACAATCCGAGTCATTAAGCGTCCTTGCAAAAATTGCACATTTTGCACAAAACCAAAGGGAAAGAACACAAAAACGAGAAAGTAAAGAACGAATGCAAAATAAAATTAATATATGAATGAATGTGTGCAACAATGTATGTTAGTAAGACTTGTAGAAATTTAGTAAGTAAACTAAAAAAAAATATCTTTATTCACATAAAAGAAACACAAAACTCTGCCCTAAGAACTACGAAAAAAAAAAAACAAAAATAAAATAACAGGAAGTAACATAAAAGTTAGCGGCAAGGTTTCTACAAATTTTACTCCTTTTTGTTTACATACATCCTTCAATTTATTTAAAAAAAAAAATTTCCTCGCTTTGGCAGGATATTAAATTTAAGTGCAGTAGCAAGTGCATAAAATATTTTGTAAGCATTTTTATATATTTTTGGCGCCAAAAGCTTGGCTGAAATTTTATGCGATTGAAGTATGTAGACACAATTGCATTTGAGTGTATTACAAATTTACATAAGTAAATGCATATTCATATAGCAGAAATGTGCAGAATGGAGTGTGCAACCAATGTGAAGATTGTAAGCACAAAAAGGCTGGAACTGTGGTATATCGCGAATTTTGGATCAAATTATCAGACATAATAGAAAAGGATATAATCAGAATAAATAGAAAAGGTTAGTCTTTCAGTGATCTTGAATGGCATACATTTTGAAATTTCTACGAGCTAACTGTCAACCCAAGTATCTAGAGAATAAGCTGATCTCAACTGAGGTAGTAGCGCTACTGCAGTATGATAAGGTGAAGCTTTCGCAATTCAACTGGTCATAGAACGCTCCTGGTGACTTAATGTGAATAACGAGAGCAGAAGAACTTAACATGTATTGCGGCCGCAAGTCATTCACAAGTGAAGGGAGCTCCGTCATCGATATCATACTTATTGTGTGAAAAGGTTGCAGCAAAACGCAACAAAAACACAATCTCCTGTTAAGCATACCAAATTATGGCTATAATTATAGCTCTGAAAAGCAGTAAATACGTCAGTGGAAAACCAAGAGAACTTTATTTGAACCACAAAAGTAGGCATTTCGCGGTCGTGTCAAAATATTCTGCATTCAGAGTTGAGGATTCCCTGATTTAAGTATAATAGCCGTATGCATGGCTGATTTTCTGGTCCCTGCCCCTCAGCACTCGCTCACGTGGTAGACCGACGCCTGATCACCAGGTACTCCCAGGGTGCTTTAACGGAGCACTCCCCGAAAGTCAGTACCACGATCGAGCTACGAATAATATCCATGTCGCTCGCAGAAATGAAAGCAGCGATGTTCAGTCGGCCGTCGTGTTGTGGTGGGAGCTTGCTCGTATATCAAACCGAAAGACTTGTATTCAATGCCCAAGTTAAGCAACATCAAAATCTTTTCTTCCTTCGCTATTTTCAATTGTTGACAGTTTTGCTAAGCAAGGTCAGGGCTCGACAGGGCTATGGCAACCACTTCGAGTGTATTTCTGCAATGAAAAGTTTCTCCGTAAAAAATACTCTGCCTACAGATGCCACTATTGTTTTATTATCGTCGAGTTAGAGCTTTGTTAACGGCTTGTTATCGCCGAGTCATGATTTTCCTTTTGATATCTTATTGCCTTGTAAAATGACGTGTTACAGATGGTTGGTTGATTTTATTTTGAACTTTATCATTTCGATAACAAATTTATAACACTTCTTGCTTTGCCTTTAGTTGCTGTCTGATTTCGGTATTATCAACACTACCGCACGTTTGACGTTGTTCCTACATTAAGCAACAGTGTAGTGACTGCACTTATGCTTCCATTCTATATATCCCATTCGACATACCACTTACAAAGATTACGCTTACGCCTACACCTACCTTCCGTTTACATTCTCAATTCCACATACCATGAGAAGAGATGCTCATACATCAAAAATTAGTTCGCGTAACATGAAATGGACTTGAAAGGTTTAGTATCGGAGAGCACTGTATTAATATCTGGAAAAAGACTGCCCATAGGCGCTACAGTCACCTTAACATTTTAGTTTTCTTTACCGTACTTCGCAGTCCCGTGTTATTTTATTATTGTAATTTTCTATTAACCGAAGCTAGTTAGTTTAGTAGACAATTTATTGGCTATGATGATGGAATACAAATCACGATCTAAACTTCTCTCAATACACTCATATTCAGAAAAATTGGCATAATCTAAATTTCAAACCCAATTTCAACTCAAATTTCAAACCATATATGTGGACAAAAAGTATTTATGTATATGTAGAAGCGTCCCTTTGGGTCATTCTTGATGCCAATTTATGACACCAAAGGCACCAGTCTTGCTCTACTTGATTCCAGTGGATACCTTCCACTTCTTCTTCTGCCGAGTTCGGTTGTGAAAAAGAATACTATACAGGCTAGAGATTTCTTAAAATACATCTTAACACTAATTTTTTTTCGAAATACGACGTTACCATCACCTGAAAGGCCACACAGCGTCCGAAGCACAATAATTAAAGGGTTAACATCAATCTTTTAAAATTGTTCATAAATCAGAGCCATATATTAGGATGAAAGGCTTATAGAGTGTACTTTCCTCGAGAGAGCTTTACATTTCGAATGGCCTTCTCATTCCGAAGAACCACTCCCTGCCAACACAGTTTCTTTGCTGAATACCTACGCTGACATTGTTTTTGCTATTAATACTGGTTTCTAAATATATGAAGTACTTTAAAGATTCTAAATTATAACCAGACCCGACTACCAAGGTGACTCATTCCGCTTGCACTCGTTCACAGTAGATCTACCTTTTCATTTTCATTAAGCTTTATAATAAGTGAAGCAACACTGATGACACCCAATCAGGTAATGACGGTAGGATACAGTCTTTCCAACAGAGCACGCACAAATCAATATGCCTTCTGATTTTTTGCACCATATTTAGATGAGTCGATGTATGCTTTGTGGGAGTTGATCAAATTTTTAAAAATGTATTATTTTGTTGGATTTACGTAAACGCTAAACAAAAGAAGGATGAAAATCACTTTTTTGATGAGGTACCAAATATGTTTAGAAATATTTATATATCTACTGGTGCAACAAATTATTCTCAACTTACTATGTGTTACACTCTCTGAATGTACGTTAAGGTTTATGGATTCTCAAGCTTCAAATTTACTTTAGTGTTTTATTGCTCTTTTTTCATATTTTTTTAATGTATGCTCATCCATATAATTACATTGTTTAACAGCTATTTTGCAACAACAAAGTAACCCTCTGAAAGGTGATATCGTACAACTTAAGTTTTTTGGGACAGCTTGTATTTCAGTACGTCTAGTTTACATTTAAATTGCATTTACAAGTAAACTGGATACAAGATGCCCCCCAAACATATGTGTTGAGTCCTGAAAAGCTTAAGCTTTAGTTCCACATGAATACTAATCCTAATAAACTAAATACCATTTCATACTAGCGCTTGGAAATAGCAAAATTTCTCTTTTCAAATCTTTTTCATTTTTTTCACGGATGAATCCAGATGTTGCTATGTATTTGATAAAACATGTTGACAAGGATTTGTTCAACATTTTAATTCCTAGGGTGAAAAAATTTTAGGAGGACTTATCAAGGAGAGTCAAAGTATTGTGACGCATATTAGCATCACTATGCTGTTAGTAAATAAACACAACAACAAATATAGTAAGCAGCCAAACTTATGTACATGCACACACATAACCAGCAGCTCGAAGTGAAGAGATATCTCACATACACACATGTAGTCATCAGCTAAGAGCAGAAGTTTTTACTCAAACATACACACGCATATGGCTAGTAGTAGTTGCATAAACTACAAATATACATGTATGTAGCTGGTAACCAAGCATGAGATACAACTGTTCTCGAACAGTTTTCGCGAAATGTCTAGACCTTAGGAGAAATGGGTGAACGAGAAAAACGAGTGTATAAAAGCAGTGCAAGCTGAGGAATCAGTAATCAGTTTGATTTAAACACCCCATTAGTTGTGAAGTGAAGTATAATTGTGGAGTACTCCCAAAGTAATCTAAATAAGGACCAGTTTACAATACTGAATATTGGAGTTATCTATTCGACAGTTCATTCCAACGTTATCAGAAGGTGCATATTTTTCAGAAATCCACAGAGTTCGTTACAGTATTAATATGAAATGTTAAGCATTGCCCAGCGAGTAATACTTTCTAGAACACCAAAGTTGTACAAATTTTGTACAACTGCATCAAAGGTCCTTTAGATATCGCCCTCTAGTCTTTAAGTGAACATAAATAATAACTCAGATGTGCTGGACTTTATGTATGTTGTAAGAAACAGTTACTAGTTTTTTGTACTGTGTTATGTAATGCATATTGGTAGGTTTTTAAATTTTGTTTACCTTGAGATTCTTGGCACATTTTTGTTCACTTGATCTTATTTAACGAAATGCTTTTATTTCAATTGAATTTTAAGTAAACTCACTTAACCTCAGTGCAAGCACACAATGACATTAGGGAGATTAAGATATGAATGTAGATTCATTTACATCTCCATATACAAAAGAAACAAAAGAAAAAGCAAAGCCGCAAGTGCATATTTATAATTTGTTGTGAATTTATATTTAAATTTAATTTAAGTAATATCAAATTATTATTATTATTAGGCCTGGAAGCACTGCGACCTTTGTGTAGATCTATTGTGCATGACCTTTCAGTCTAATTTCGTATGTGGAGGCTTTTAATGTGTCTAAGTACATCTGCAGACTTTTTACTCCATATTACATAGGGCCTAAGAGTCACATCACCTAGATGGGAGAGTCTGTGTTTTGTAAGAGCGACACATTTGCAGAGAATTTGAACCGGCATTTCATATTCCAACTCACAGAAACAACAAATTTGAGTATCGGACAGATTTAACTTACTTAGGTGATATCATAGACCACAGTGTCCTGTATAGTACCTAGTGAGATTTCGTAGGTCCTCCCTACTTAGAATAATGAGTTCGGCTGATATTTTCGTTACCGAAAGTATAACCAGTTTGGCCTCTCTTTGCTCTGGGCAGTCAATCCATGGACGTCTGAATTCTCTTGTTTCCCAGTAACTTATGGTTTCCCTGGTGTGTGCTTTTGTAAGTCCACAAAAGGGCTCTGGACCATATAATGCTACTGTAGCACCCTGCTTTGCTAGGTAATCTGCATGTTCATTACCTTCATGCCCCATCTGTAATAGACCGCATAGACAAACTCCGACTCGTACGTACTGAGTTGGCCAAGAACATACAAAACGCTTTTGAGAAATCAGTTCAACGCTACAACCTCCGAAGCAGAGTAAAACCATTCAGTATAGGTGAAAATGTATATCGGCGCAATTTCGTTCTGAGCGACAAAGCGAATAAGTTTAACGCCAAGCTAGCACCCATTTTTGTAAAAGCTACAGTTCTCGCCACAAAAGGAAACTCCATGTATCAATTGCAAGACATATATGGTAATATAGGGTGGTACCACGGAAAAGATATTAAGGAATGCAAGGGTTAAAACACAAGTTACCGTCAGATAATGTCCTATAAAACAACTAAAAAAGGACAAACCTATATAAATATCTATCTCCATCCCTATTTAATTATCTCCGTTTCGCATCACGCCACCTTTTTTACTTGTTTTTCCGTGCCTATAAAAGCCTCGGCTTTAGGATAGCGGACAGTTTTTGGCTGGATAAAGTTGGCAGTGGAGGTATACTCTCGGGCAAATATTTCTTGGTTGCGATCGAAAAAGTCATGTCGACTGATGAAAAGTAGATAAGTTTACTAAGTTCTTTTTGCTAAAGATTAATAAAATAAAAAAAAAAACCGCGTAATTCGGTTCGAATTAAAATTAAATTGCACGGATGTTCCTGGTTGCGGTGCTCCTGAGTTGCAGATTTTCGGGTTGCAGTGTTCCTGGTTCCTGAAAGGGCTTCCAAATTAAGTGCGAGTGAAGATGAGGATCTGTGTTATCCTGAACAGGAATTTCCTGGCTTTGGGTTCGACCCATTTGTGCGAAATTTGCAATCCCACTTAAAAACAGTGATTTAGCCCAAAAATTGCATAAATCTTCTCATTTCACTCCAATACCCTAAATTTTGGGCGCATATGCATTGTCGTTTTTTTTTTATTTAATTATTACATTTTCCTAAAAATCTATTTGATTGATTGCTGAAAAGAGGCAAAAAAAAACACAAAAAAAAAATAAAAATGTGAAATCTAAATAAAATGCAATTTAAGTTTATCGTTGCCAATTTGTATAGATGTGTATGTGGATTAAGGTTTTGAGAGATGTGTAAATTGTAATTTAAATTGCTATAGAAATTCGCTAAATTTGCCAACTTTAACAACAAATAACTTTTAAATTATAAGTTTGCGCACTTTAAAATATATATATATATATATATAAAGAAAGAAAAAAGAAAAATTTCCAAATTCTAAAATTATGTACCAAGAGAAAAAAATTATATAAGTACATATATAAAATAAATAAAAGAATAGTTAGAAAGAGACAAATGTAAGTGGTTTTGGGAGAGTGAAGACTGGAATCTAAAAATAATAATATAGAAACGAAGTGACATGAAACAAAATCGAATTAAAATAATTTGAGTGCACTAAGCTTTAATTTTCAGCAAATCAGCGGAATCGTCGAAGGCCTTCATCGAGTTCCTGCATCAAATCATGTGAGTTTGCAAAATTTTATTTATTATCTCCATTATTTCCATTTTGTTTCGCGTTTTGGGTTTGTAGTATGTCTTCATACATACTTTGATAAGTAATAGTGCTATCCCGCTCTAATGGTCAGTTGTTAAAGGTAAGAGCGGTAGAGAGAACTTACAAAAAAAAAAAAACCCAGTATTTTAGTAGATATGCTTTCCTTGCAATTTTTTCAATTAAATTTAAATTAAGTTAATATTATTTCCAATTGCCATTAACGGGACTATTTTTCAAATGCTTTCCACTTTTCTACTACCGCAGTATAGCAATTTTGTAGATTATTAATTTGAGTTATCACATACCTAGTAGGCTTGTTATTCACAAGTCGTTCCGATTCCATGCCGTTCCTATAGATGTTCGGACTTAAACATAATAGTAAAAATAGTACCTTTTTTTTCTTTAGTATAAAATTTAGTATGAAATCAAATTCTGATCTTCTTCTTTTTAATTGATTAGTCTTTTATTAAATAAAACATGAATTGTTAAGTTTGTAAGAATGGTCTGAAATTCGTTGTTGTTGTTGCTTTACTTTGGGACATCTCACTAACATCTGAGAAGTCATGGTTGGGTGGGTTAAGAGCGGTAAGTAATTGGTAGGAGAACCGCTAGGCAAAAGACAAAGTGTTGTGTCGCTTTCAAAAAAGGTTAATCAACGATCATATTGAGTGATGAGGTAAGAAATTCCTTAGCCCTTACGTGTGCGTAAATTTTTTCTTGTTAGGCCTTGGGTTTCTCGTAACTGGTGGTTTGGTCGGTCGTTTGGTCAACGAACCCACATAAGTGGCTGAAGCTCCGGGACAGCTAGACGCACACGGGCAGACGCCGATCATTTTCTTCGTGCCACCAGGTAAACTTGGTACAACTGCGAAACAATTGTCAACCCAGAGTAAGTATGCTCGTCAAAGGTTCCATAACACATCCTAACAAAACCTTATTTTTGACTCCCAGGTCATAAAGGATTTCAATTCACTAGATTAAATGTAAATGTGTAGGATTGCAAGGCATGCAGGGCCGGTTGGCTGTCCGAAATAATGCAGATGCTCTTCGAGGATAAGCCAGGGTCAGCTAAGGATTCTCTGTTTCTTAGTGGGGTCTGTCCGCAGTGGACACTTCAAAAGTTCCGTGAGATTCTCAGCTTAGGCGGAATTACGTCACATCAACTTGCATGTTCCATACTACACTCATACATATCCAAATAAGGTTGTATGTACGTACGCATACGTTTAAGAAACTTTCCTTATAATTAAATATTTTGAAACAGAAGGGGCTAGATCACAATATTTACTAATAAAATTAGCAGGCTATTTTACGACATAGGGTCAATGGGTGAGTACTAAGTCCTCGTGAAGTTCGATGTGTAAACATATAGATCTACGTCTGGGAGCTAATTTTATTTAGGTTACCTGCAGCTCCACCAGGAGTTTTAAACTACAACAGAGGTACTTCTACCAGAAACAATGAGTGTAGAGGGAAAAAACGATATCGACAAGATTGGAGATTCCGATTTTTTTATTAGCTTGAAGGTTATATGTATGTGTGTCGCCGATTTTATATTGAAGTTTTGAACAAACAAACCGGTGAGGCGATAAAATTTCGATAAAATATTGGTTAACCTGGCGGACGTTCCATGATGCTTATCTGATTTTCCTCAAACCAACTTTTGCTACTTTTCTCGTATATCTCAGTACCAGCCGCAAACGCAAACTGCTTTGTGTATCTGACGATGTATTTAACTTCTCTTGCCAATGTTGCTGGCTTTCTGCGACGCTTTTAGCCACTTGGTTGGTACTTGATGGCATTACGAACTATTTACGACGAACAACCAATGATATTTTGCACTCTCATGTAAGTTTTGCCTCAGGTGTGCAATTCATCTTTCCCGACATTACTGAATAAGTATTAATACAAATTTGGCCATTAATTGCAGAATATCAATAAAATAAAAATAAACTAACTCTACCGTTCGTGTTATGAAATTGAAATGGTGTATTATGTTTGTCACAAATCTCAAAACTCTAAATCATTAAAGGAGAAGGAATAGACCCACCGTATAGTATGCTGAATGAACTATAAAATTAGGGTCCGAAATGTGGAGCCAGATCCATAGTTTTTTGTTTTTTGCACATAATACCTGTCTGTGTTGGCGGCCTTCTGCCGCGATTTAAAAAAAGAAGCCTAGGTGGGTTCAACACAGGTTTGGGGATAAAAATTAAATGTGCCCAGAACACCTCTCTGCATTAGTGTGTGTGTACGCATCTAGAAGAGTACAACAACCACATGAAAATTTGAACCGACTTTTTGATTATATCATTTGACAGAAAAAAATATTAATTAGCGCTTCCAGATTCTAAAAAGGGTGATCCTTTGATCCCAGCTTTGATAATTTTTGATAAAAATTACACAGTCTTGTAAATCGTTACCAGGTTGACGATTTGGTTTCATTAAGCCATGTCCGTCTGCCTGCTTGAACTTGAAAACTAGTCCCTCAATATTTGAGATATATTTTCATGTCGGCAAAGACATTTGTCGGAACCGATCGGATCGGACTACTATAGCAGATGCCCCAAATACAGCCGATTTTACAAATTTTTTTTAGTATCTTCCTCAATGTATCACTTAAAAGCGTAAAATTTTAACAAATGCTTTCGTACATGGCACAAATTATTTTCTTAGAAAATCAGTTGGGAATCTTTTCGAAATTTCCACCCCATTTAAACAGCTAAAAGCTTGAAATTACACCAAACGCTTTTGCAAGTAGCATATATTATTGTCTGAAAAAATCGTAGATATCGCTGATATATATATCACATCCAACAAAACCTGAGCTACCAGATAGGAAACATTTTGCAATTTCTACACCATTTTAACAGCTGGAAGCTTCAAATTTCATCACATACGTTCGTATACGTCATATGACAGAAGAGTGAAACTTTTTATTCTCACACAAAGTACCAATATATTTTTTATTTTTTATTTATCGAAAATTTCGCTTAAATATGTGCATCTGTTCTCTATAATTTCATATCTGCTCAGCCCTATTCATGAAAGGTATGAACTTCTCGACACATCCGAATACAGATCTATCCTTACTTGTTTTTTATACACTTTTTGCGCCATACTAAGATTTCGATTGACTAAAACGCCATTGCAACTAATTTTAGCAATTGATTAAATGTTTTTAAGCCAACTTCTTAGTCGACGGTATTTTACATTGAATACCCAAAAACTGTTGTGACAAACAAAAACTTGACCCCTAAAATGAAGTTAGCCGTAAGCACTACTAAGATTTTGCACTCAACTGTACATTCGTGTATGCATATATCAAAAGTCTCCTTGGGCCACTTCTGGATTTTATGTATTATATTTCCATTAAATTTTCATCTATTAATTGTTTACTTTCGCCTACAACCCATAATCACAGTGCAGTTATACACTGCGTATGAGTAATATATTTTTGGTAATAAAATTTTGTATTTGGGGAGTTTCTAAGCGACTTAAAAAAGTTGCTAAATAAATGAGAACAAGCAAGGACGGGGATGTCTTTCGCTGTGCCGAAGTTTTCATACCTTTTATGAAGGGGCTGAACAATAACCTTATCCCATTCGTAATATCCAAATAATTGGGTGTATAATAGGGCGGGTCGATTTAAAAATCGCTCATTGCTCTGTGAATCGTATTCTAGGGATCAAAATAAGAAACTTTGCCGAAGGAACCATCCCTCTAAAACGAATTTTGATGTCCCCCAATTTGGGTCGAACTTTTGGGTAGGGGCAAATTTTGAAAAATCCCACTTTGACCCATTTAGAGTGCTCCAATCGAGTCCAAATGTATGACCGATCCCCACTAACTTTGGAGGCCCGACCCACCGATGCCAGTGACACACCCCCTGGAACCCCCCTGGGGGTTCACCATACAAACATTTCAAAAAATCGCCGGTTTTGCACTTTATATAAAAAAATCAGTTAAATGGCTATGTGGTAATAAGGCCAATTGACCTTAGTCACCACACCATCACATTAATGCATTGTCATTGAGCCTTGATAGGTGTGCAAAGTTGCAATCAAACTTATCGCCATTCAAAGTGGTGATAAGGCCAATTCACCTTATGGCCGTTGACCTTATGTCACCACACCATCACATTAATGCATTGTCATCGGTCCTTGATACGTATGCACAGTTTCAAATTAATCAGATTCCCAGAAACCGGTGAAAATTAAGCTCAAAGATTCCGTTACATACAGGGCAAGCTAAAAAAAGCGTGCTAAAAATGAATTTAACTTAGTAATAGAAAAGAAATTAAAAAAAATTATTAGAAATTAGCGTTTATACAACCCTTTAAAAACCAAGGCATCATTGTGACACAATTGCAGATCGTAAAATTGCTTGTGTTGTTTTTTTTAAGCCACCACAAGACACAGTAGGTAGAATTGAAATTACCATTTCATTCTTATTACCTCGTCTCGTAGACCATATATTACGCAACAGTTTTTGTGAATGCATTAAGTCGTTGTGAAGAACTCAAAGTGTGAAGTGCTAATTTCAGATGAAAGAGTCATATACCCAAGCATGATGTTCCAGTCTTACGTAACTAATCAATTCAAAATTGGGTTCTCTCCAAATAACAGGATGAGGTTCTTTTACCATCCTAGTATGATACTTCTCATCAATTTTATCTATCGTTTCTTCTCTTGATTTGCTCTTGATAGTTGTCAAGAAATTTATTCAATTTATTAAATACACTTTTTTCAGCATTATTATTTCCATACCAAGTTTTTCCCAAATTCCTATCGACTTATCTTGTACTTGAATAGTAATTGATTTATGGGAAAACTTTTTTTGTTCTGTTTTAGCATGTTCGCTTAAGTAAAAATAATATCTCAAGATATCCAGATGTGTTGGTAAACTGAGATCAGTTAAATCAGTAGACACACCAAAAACAGTAACATCATGCTTGGGTATATGACTCATTGGGTTTTCGATAGTTGTTGATGTAGTTGCTTCATCTTGCGGTGTAGAGGATGGTGGATTCATTGTAAACTTTTTGATTTGGAATGGTCACTTCAATTATTATTTTTTTTGAAATATTTTTTTATCTGAAATTAGAATTTCACACTTTGAGTTCTTCACAACGACTTAATGCATTCACAAAAACTGTTGCGTAATATATGGTCTACGAGACGAGGTAATAAGAATGAAATGGTAATTTCAATTCTACCTGCTGTGTCTTGTGGTGGCTTAAAAAAAACAACACAAGCAATTTTACGATCTGCAATTGTGTCACAGTGATACCTTCATTTTTAAAAACGGTTGAATAAAAAACCCACACAACTATGTTTACGACATACAAATGCATCACAGTGATGCCTTGGTTTTAAAAGGGTTGTAAAAACGCTAATTTCTAATAATTTTTTTAAGTATTGCATAGATTTTATCGCGGGCTTGGCGACTAAATCAAAAAAAACCGTAACGGATATTTGTCAAAAAAGATCCGAAAAGGCTCGAAAAGGTTCGAAGAGGTTCGAAAAGGTTCGTAAATGTTCGGTGTTAGCAACAGGCCAAATCCATAAAATTGAATCTCTATCATAAACAGCGGTGGGCACCACTACATTTACACGGTTACCAAATTGAGAATGTGTTAGTAAACACGAACGCGTAGCGAGCACGAAAGCAAAATCAATTATTTATTTAGTTTGATTTCAATGCTTGAACGGTGAACACGTGTCACACGCACTCTTTGGTACTCTGTTTTAAGCGCGCGTGCGACACTTCTTTACCATACGACCATCGAAATCAAACTAAAAGAGCTGTCGTTGATTTTCACGAAGTAGCCATTGTGCTATCGCTTATCGTATACATATATGGTCGCTTACTAGCCAACCTAATAAAACCGCACTGCCGGCGTTTTTTGCCCTAACCCAAATAAGCATGCGTTGCGACAATGTAAGGCATGTTTGCAAACGTCAAATCTAAATGTCACGCAGAACAAAAATTGGAAATCGAGTTAGGTTTTCACGCAGCAAATTCAATTTGAGTTGCTCTCATACAAGTTGTATGTGCATGAGACATTTTTGACAGAAAATGACTTGCGTGCGTTTATATTAGGTTGGCTTGTTAGCAGATGCTAAGCTCATAAAGTTAAAGTTAAAGTTAAAGTTCAAGTTAAAATGAATGTTAAAGTTAAAGCGAAAGTTAAAGTTAAAAATAAAGTTAAAGTTAACGTTAAAGTTAAAGTTAAAGTTAAAGTTAAAATTAAAGTTAAAGTTAAAGTTAAAGTTAAGGTTAAAGTTAAAGTTAAAGTGAAAGTTAAAGTTAAAAATAAAGTTAAAGTTAAAGTTAAAGTTCAAGTTAAAGTGAATGTTAAAGTTAAAGCGAAAGTTAAAGTTAAAAATAAAGTTAAAGTTAACGTTAAAGTTAAAGTTAAAGTTAAAGTTAAAGTTAAAGTTAAAGTTAAAGTTAAAATTAAAGTTAAAGTTAAAGTTAAGGTTAAAGTGAAAGTTCAAGTTAAAGTGAATGTTAAAGTTAAAGCGAAAGTTAAAGTTAAAAATAAAGTTAAAGTTAAAGTGAAAGTTAAAGTTAAGATTAAAATTAAAGTTAAAGTTAAAGTTAAAGTAAAGTTAAAGTTAAAGTTAAAGTTAAAGTTAAAGTTAAAGTTAAAGTTAAAGTTAAAGTTAAAGTTAAAGTTAAAGTTCAAGTTAAAGTGAATGTTAAAGTTAAAGCGAAAGTTAAAGTTAAAAATAAAGTTAAAGTTAAAGTGAAAGTTAAAGTTAAGATTAAAATTAAAGTTAAAGTTAAAGTTAAAGTTAAAGTTAAAGTTAAGGTTAAAGTTAAAGTTAAAGTTAAAGCTAAAGTTAAATTTAAAGTTAAAGTTAAAGTTAAAGTTAAAGTTAACGTTAAAGTTAAAGTTAACGTTAAAGTTAAAGTTAAAGTTAAAGTTAACGTTAAAGTTAAAATTAAAGTTAAAGTTAAAGTTAAAGTTGCAGTTAAAGTTAAAGTTAAACTTAAAGTTAAAGTTAAAGTTGAAGTTAAAGTTAAAGTTAAGGTTAAAGTTAAAGTGAAAGTTAAAGTTAAAAATAAAGTTAAAGTTAAAGTTATAGTGAAAGTTAAATATTAACTTCTCATTTATTCAATAAAAGTAAAAAATTTGTTTTCTTATCGGTCACCACGCTTAAAAAGGTTAACTTGAATAATATCAAAGACAAAACTTGAATTAATATCAAAGAAAACAAAATGTTGCATAAATATTATAAATGCATAAGTTGATGTTGTTGTTGTTGTTGTAGCGATAAGGTTGCTCCCCGAAGGCTTTGGGGAGTGTTATCGATGTGATGGTCCTTTGCCGGATACAGATCCGGTTGGCTCCGGTAGCACAGCACCATTAAGGTGCTAACCCGACCATCTCGGGAACGATTTATATGGCCACATTAAACCTTCAGGCCATAAGTTGATAATATGCAATAGCTTTACCGCGGCAGTCCCCGAGCGCCACACCTCCTTTTTTTTTCTTTTCTATTACTAAGTTAAATTCATTTTTAGCACGCTTTTATTAGCTTGGCCTGTATGTAACGGAATTTTTGAGCTTAATTTTCACCGGTTTCTAGAAGTCTGATTAATTTGAAACTTTGCATCCGTATCAAGGACCGATGACAATGCATTAATGTGATGGTGTGGTGGCATAAGGTCAACGGCCATAAGGTCAATTGGCCTTATCACCACTTTGAATGGCGATAAGTTTGATTGCATCTTTGCACACCTATCAAGGATCGATGACAATGCATTAATGTTATGGTGTGGTGACTAAGGTCAATTGGCCTTATTACCACATAGCCATTTAACTGATTTTTTCATGTAAAGTGCAAAACCGGCGATTTTTTGAAATGTTTGTATGGTGAACCACCAGGGGGGTTCCAGGGGGTGTGCCACTGGCATCGGTGGGTCGGGCTTCCAAAGTTGGTGGGGGTCGGTCATACATTTGGACTCGATTGGAGCACTCTAAATGGGTCAAAGTGGGATTTTTCAAAATTTGCCCCTACCCAAAAGTTCGACCCAAATTGGGGGACATCGGAATTCGTTTTGGCGGTATAGTTCCTTCGGCAAAGTTTCTTACTTTGATCCCTAGAATATGATTTTCACAGAGCAATGGGGGTTTTTTTTCCTCCCCACAAATCGACCGGGCCTAGTGTATAAGATATGAATTATATAGTGAACAGAGGTACTTTGTGTGAGGATGCAAAGATTCATGTTTTTTGTGGTCTGCATGCAATAGCTATAAACATAAATCACTTATCTCAAGAATATATGACGTAAACGTAAGTATTTGATGAAATTTGAAGCTTCTAGCTGTTAAAATGGGGGAGAAATTAAGAAAAGTTTCTTATCTGAACAATCGGTTGTGGGGGATATATGCTATATATACTACCGACTAATACCACATTAATTTTTTCAGACAATAATATGTGCAATATACGAAAGCATATGGCGAAGTTTGAAGCTTCCATCTGATAAATTGAAGAATATATGACAAAAATCCTCTTTTCTGAAAAATCGGTTGTATGGGGTCCGATCCGGCCGGTTCAGACAAATGTCTAATCGGACACCTAAAATATACCCGCTCATCGAATTTAATCAAGATATCTCAAAAATTGAGGGACCAGTTTGCATACAAACCGACAGACGGACATGGCTAAATCAACTCAGCACTTCATTCTGATCATTTTGGTATATTATTGGTGGATCTATTTATTTTCCCGTTAAGGAGATTCGTGACGAAGTTAATATACCATTTCATTTTCATGAAAGGTATAAAAAGTGCACAATCTTAAATGTAGGCACATTTTCAAATGAAACTTATTATTTTATTGCAGTTATGAAAGGGCACACATACTTACTTACCTAATTGGCGCTTAACCGTCTAAACGGTTATGGCCGTCCAAAGGGATATGTTTCATTGGAGTATGGTTTTACGTGGTTGGTCCCAAGTCCAGCGCACAACCCGCTCAGCGGGGGTAACAATATTACTTGCACGTTTATATAGCGAGCCGCTTGCTCCAAGACAGACGCCCGCTTGCAGCCGCACCTAGAGGTGTACAGACGCTGCCGATGAGATCTTCCCGACTAGCCCTTAAACCGATTATGTCAGAGTGGCCTAGCCACTGAATGGCGGTCAGAAGCTTTCCCCACTTTCGTGGACTTCTACACACGGCTCCACCCTCCAAGTTCAGAAGAAGAAAAATCACACATACAGGCAAAAAAATAACACTTTTGTACAACTAGAATTGAAGTTAAGACAGTTAGTTGTTTGTGATTGGTTTGTAAGTTATTGCATTTCGAGCACTTTGGTGTGAAGATTATTTACTACTTATTGAGTAAAAGGTCTAGTGCCATCATTTTAGTGGTCCAGGAAAAAATGGCTAGATCATGTGAACCATTTTTATCATATTAGAACTCTAACATGACATATGTGGCCCAGCTCTTTTCTTGTGAGCAATCCGTTAATGTTTTTTGGGGATTTTTCGGAAAGTTCTCACTCTAAGATGTTTCATGGAGTACTCTTAAGAGGTTTTCAGAACTGAGGGCGTAATTCGTACAGAAGTAGGTGGTCCTGGCCAAGGACATCTCAATATAAATTGGACTACATTTTTTATACGTATGAGGATCAGCTGTGCAGCACTCGTTTACTCCTTAAATCTAATGAATGGTTAAATTTTCTAGTTTTTACTGCACATCAAGATTATTAAATAGGTTTTAGAAAGTGAAATTAAATACCATTTAAAATTAAAAAAAGTGCACTAACTGAGTTTTCGTTTCGAACTCCTCATTTGTTTGTTTGTATGTGGTTATAGGTGCAATAGGAAATGAGTATGTAATGTTCGGTTACACCCGAACTTAGCCTTCTTTACTTGTTTTTTATTCATTTTAAAATCAACTAAATTGTGTCAATGGATTTGCATTTAACACCAAATGACGCTGGCCTGTCAGTTTGAGGCAGCTTTTGATGTCTGCATTTTGGCTTAATGAAAACCTAACGATAGGAAATGATGCTACAATTTATATAGTAAATGTATTTCAAATCTTGTGTTGTATTTCTTTTTGCAACCTAACGGTACGCTTGGGTTGTTTGCTGAGATGTTTAAGTATAAACTTAAGTATAAGCACAACATTTTACTTACGCCGTTTTACGTATTATAGTACAACTTTGCCGCTTAATTTGCCTTCAGATGAGGAGAGTAAATATAAACACCTTAAAGTAGAAAAGAAAAGGTGTGAACAAGATGTTTAAGACGTTTCGGTGTAAGAAAATAAGAAAACAAAAAACAAAGCAAATAAAAAATTAGACAGCCAAACATTTATTTATATTCATTGTACGTGACATTTTTTCTATCGAAAAATTATGTATCAAAGATGTAGTACATATGTATATTAGGGCGGGTCGATTTTAAAATCGCTCATTGCTCTATGAAAATCGTATTCTAGGGATCAAAATAAGAAACTTTGCCGAAGGAACCATACCTCTAAAACGGTTTCTGGTGTCCCCCAAATTGGGTCGAACTTTCGGGTAGGGGCAAATTTTGAAAAGTCCCACTTTGACCCATTTAGAGTGCTCCAATCGAGTCCAAATGTATGACCGACCCCCACTAACTTTGGAGGCCCGACTTACCGATGCCAGTGGCCCACCCCTGGAACCCCCTGGGGGTTCACCATACAAACATTTCAAATTATTTTATTGCAAATTTTTTTATTTGTTTATACGTAATAATAAAATGTTACGTATATGCAGTGTTGTACCTCTTTTCAGTTGGTATGGATATGTTTGTGCTGATTTTTTCATGTAAAGTGAAAAACCGGCAATTTTTTTAAATGTTTGTATGGTGAACCCCCAAGGGGGTGCCAGGGGGTGTGCTGCTGGCATCGGTGGGTGAGGCCTCCAAAGTTAGTGGGGGTCGGTCATACATTTGGACTCGATTGGATCACTCTAAATGGGTCAAAGTGGGATTTTTCAAAATTTGCCCCTACCCAAAAGTTCGACCCAAATTGGGGGACACCAGAATTCGTTTTAGAGGTATGGTTACTACGGCAAAGTTTCTTATTTTGATCCCTAGAATATGATTTTCACAGAGCAATGGGCGATTTTTTTGCCTCCCCACAAATCGACCCGGCCTAATATATATATATATGTATATGTGTATAAAATATGGAAGCACGAAAAAATTTTAAACTTTTCAGAAAAGTCCAAAGATTACGTGTGTTGACTTTTATGGTTGAGGACGTACTTACATACATGTGTATGTATGTATGTTTCTGCAGGCGATGTTTTTTTTTCATCTACAAGATGCAGGATTACTTCGTAATATAAATAAAATAGGTGTTACGAAATGCATAAAACCTTCTATCTTATATAAACGGAGTTTTGTCTTTAGCAAAGCAGGTAGTGTCGATCAATCATGATATTACAAACATTATGAGTTAGAAATTGAGCATAAGGCATAATAATACCAATAATATTTTGAGCGCTTTATCACTGAAAGGACGAATAGACTACCTGATTACCTATCTGCGCTTTTAGAGAGATCTTAAGGCAACAATAGAGGTGGGTGGTTGGCGCAAGGGCGCTCAAATGGCGGACGAGGCTATACATGTGCACACAGATGGTTCTAAAGTAGTGAAAGGAGTAGGGTCTGCGGTATACTGTGCTGATCCGGAAATAAACAGATCCTACAAGCTGCCAGATTACTTTAGCGTTTTCCAAGCCGAAATATTAGCCGTAACCACGGCAGGAGAAACACTGGAAGAGAATAGCTTAAACTGCAACCGTGTTAACTTTTATATTGACAGTCAAGCAGCAATTAAGGCAATAATCTCGCATAGCACAGCATCTAAATGCGTGTTAGAGTGTAAGCAGTCCCTGGAGAGAATCGGGACAGGGAGAAGAATACATCTATATATATAGGGCATATGCGAATAGATGGGAGCAGCAAATGGCTTAAGTCCTAGTAAGCTTCTAGTATTTTCCAAGAGGACGGAGTTATTTTATAACATAGGTCCTGGTTTTTTATAGGGGTTTTCAGTTTGGTCGTTAAAACAAACTTCTGCTAACTGTACGAACTCATTCAGTCTATGTGAGGGCCTATTGGATCGGCCAGTTCAAGCTAACCTAACCACTGAAGGAATTAAGACTTAGTCTTTTCCACAGTTTTGGATGTTCCGAAAAGCTTTTTCATATAACAGTGCTTAAAATTCAATTATCCGATTATGAGTTTACAGGAGTACGTAGTGGCAAAACTTGATGTGACATTCCTCGTCCAACGTACTTTAGTATTGATCTGCTGATGAACAAGAAGCGAAGCAACTTTTTTTGTTAGATCCGCTGTTCTACAAACCAAGGCACACGTTTGGAATTTATGGATCTTTTCTTAGTTATTACAAAAACACGCTTAATAATTTTGATGACAGCTCACATTGTATGCGATTTGTGAATTTCAAAATTTGAGAAGGTGCTACTTTTGATCTTTCTCCTTATTTTATGAAGAAAGCTCGGTATTGCTTAGTACTTTTCAAAAATTTGATGTCATAAAATTGCAGAGGAGTGAGCTCTTCAGTAATTCAGTGAGGAGTTTATAGAAACGTTCAATGTTGCAAGGCACCCATGTTCCATTGAAAAACTCTATAGTTAAAACAACTGATATTTTCTAAAAACTTAGCTTCACGCGGGATATTGACTTTGTTGATATACCAGTTTAGCTAAGGTTAACGCTAAGATCAAATGATTAGGTTTCATTTATTTAGCAAATAGCTTAAGGCATATACTTATATTCTTAAGGCTGAATAAGAGTCACATCGGCCTTGAAGATCTCTCCCGGAGAGTTTAAAACGTCCCGATCTAAGGGTATACACCTCGTCCTCGCAAATGCCGGAAAGCTGAACAAAAAGTGCCTGGATAGTGCCACCTCGTCGTTCACGGTACCGCTAACAAAGCTGGGCCTGTCTAGTATATGCAAAAGGTGCATTGCATGGACTCCCAATGACCAGTCCTTTGTTTATATCCCAATAACCAATGCAACATGAAGTATAGTTAAATATAAATCCAATGCATGGAGAGAAAAATGGTCAGAAAGACCTGGTGCAACATTGGCCACCGGAATACCCAAGTCTTCACTTGGGAACACGTTTAGTTCATTTCTGCCTGCTTGGGCAAGAACTAAGCTTAACAGTTGTCAGTTATATTATGCCCTGCCACTCAGATATTTTTGTGTAAAAGTAGTTGGGTGAAACCGCGATTGAGTTCAAGCGATTTTTTACAACCCTCGATCGCTCGGTGGCAGAGCATAGTAGCGCTTTGATAGTCGAATGAACTTCTGAGTAAATATTGAGATAGCTAAGAGCTTCAAATATTGCTAATATCCTATTTATAGCTTCCTTTATATCAGCGTACTTCACATGAAAAACGCTGCAGTCATCGGGCAGCCTGAAGTGAAATCTCTTAAACATAATGTTTGAAAAGATAATGCTAACAATAGAACGAAACCCTGATGGTACAATCTATTATAGGAGCGTACAATTATTGACGTATGATGATGATATTGATATTATTGGCGTTAACAACCACCTTGTGAATTCTGCTTCCTCTGAATTAGATAAAGAAGCAAAAAAGGCGATGCTGCGGTAAATGAGGACAAGACGAAGTAATTGCTGTCATCCAAGCAAGCGTCTGCGCATTCGGCCTGGCAGCCACGTCGCTAATGACGTATATAAAATATTTCTTCAGACTGAAAGATTGGGAACCAGCATTAACAGCAAAAACAATGTCAGCTTAGAAATCAAATGGAAAATAGCTCTTACCACAAGTAGCAGTTTGGACCTGATAGGCAATTGAAAACCAAAGTCCTCTCTCCTTGAACAAAATTCACCCTCTACAAGTTACTCATCATACCTGTCCTGATGCATGGCTCGGAAACATGGACGATGTCGAGAGAAGACGGGATGGCTCTTGGAGTGTTCGTGAGAAAAGTTCTCGGGATGGTTTATGGTTTTTCCCGTGATGCCGACAGAGAGTACCGAAGAGGGTTTAAAGATGAGCTGTATGAGCTTTTCGCAGATATGACGATAGTGCAGCTTATAAAAATCCAAAGGCTCATGTTATGCGAATGGACGAAAAAAAGTTTTTCCGTCAAGATCGCAGTTTGGAAGCAAAAGAAAAGGGAGACCTCCACTAATCTGGCAGAGATAGGTGGAGGAAGACCTGACCTCCCTTCTTGCTCCCCCATTGGCGTAAGTTATCGCGAAACAGAGATAGCTGGCCTGATTTTGTCGAAACGCCAAAAAACGGTTAAGCGCCAATTAATTATGATGATGATACTCTGTTGCAAGAAAAATATTAAATTTTGTTGTATTATGTAACTTGCGCTTGAAAGGAAAGAGAAACATGAAAATAAGCAGCAAAAAGTCATTTGTTCAATACATTATTCACGATAATTTGTTATTTCAACTGGTGCGCCATTTATCAGTATTATAAAAGGACCTTCTAAAATCCGTTTACAGCTTGCTCTTGTTTATTTAAGTGATTCTTCCTGATACAAATTTAATAATTATTCTTAAATTAAAAAAAAAAAAAACAAGAAAGGAAGGCTAATTTCGGGTGTAACGGAACATTACATACTCAGCTGAGAGTTATGGAGACAAAATAAGGGAAAATCACCATGTAGGAAAATGAACTTAGGGTAACCCTGGAATGTGTTTGTATGACTTGGGCTAGAAATGGAAGGTATTAGAGAGTATTTAAGAGGGAGTGGGCCTTAGTTCTATTGGTGGACGCCTTTTCGAGATATCGCCATATCGCCAGGGGTGACTCTATAATGTGTTTGTACGATATGGGTATCAAATTAAGGTTATTAATAAGGGTTTTAAAAGGGAGTGGTGGTAGTTATATATGTGAAGGCGTTTTCGAGATATCGACCAAAATGTGGATCAGGGTGACCAAGAATATCATCTGCAATACCAGAAACAGTATTCCTGCCATTATTCCAAGGGCTTTCGACTTTGCCCTGCAGAACTTTTTCATTTTCTTCTACTTAATATGGTAGGCGTCACATCCATTTTACAAAGTTTTTTCTAAAGTTATATTTTGCGTCAATAAACCAATCCAATTACCATGTTTCATCCCTTTTTCGCATTTGGTATAGAATTATGGCATTTGTTTTCATTCTTCGAAATTTTCGATATCGAAAAAGTGGCCGTGGTCATAGTCGGATTTCGGCCATTTTTTATATCAATACAAAGTGAGTTCAGATAAGTACGTGAACTAAGTTTAGTAAAGATATATCGATTTTGCTCAAGTTATCGTGTTAGAGGCCGAGCGGAAGGTCAGACGGTCGACTGTGTATAAAAACTGGGCGCGGCTTCAACCGATTTCGCCCTTTTTCACAGAAAACAGTTATTGTCCTAGAATCTAAGTCCCTACCAAATTTCAGAAGGATTGGTAAATTTGTGTTCGTCTTATGGCATTAAAAGTATCTTAGACAAATTAAATGGAAAAGGGCGGAGCCACGCCCATTTTGAAATTTTCTTATATTTTTGTATTTTGTTGCACCATATCATTACTGTAGTTGAATGCTGACATAATTTACTTATATACTGTAAAGATATTAAATTTTTTGTTAAAATTCGACTTAAAAATTTTTTTTTTTCAAGTGGGCGTGGTGTTTGTCCGATTTTGCTAATTTTTGTTAAGCATACATATAGTAATAGGAGTAACGTTCCTGCCAAATTTCATCATGATATCTTCAACGACTGCCAAATTACAGCTTGCAAAACTTTTAAATTACCTTCTTCTAAAAGTGGGCGGTGCCACGCCCATTGTCCAAAATTTTACTAATTTTCTATTCTGCGTTATAAGTTCAACTGACCTACCAAGTTTCATCACTTTATCCGTCTTTGGTAATGAATTATCTCACTTTTTCGATTTTTCGAAATTTTCGATATCGAAAAATTGGGCGTGGTCCGATATCGTTCATTTTAAATAGCGATCTGAAATGGGTGCCCAGGAACCTACATACCAAATTTCATCAAGATACCTCAAAATTTACTCAAGTTATCGTGTTAACGGACAGACGGACGGACGCACGGACATGGCTCAATCAAATTTTTTTTCGATACTCATGACTTTGATATATGGAAGTCTATATCTATATCGATTCCTTTATACCTGTACAACCAACCGTTATCCAATCAAAATTAATATACTCTGTGAGTTCTACTCAACTGAGTATAAAAACAGATTTAATTATTTTCCATATTTCACTAAGATATTAGGATAACAAGTATGGAAGGCTAAGTTCGGGCGTAATCGAACATTTCATACTGAGCTGCCTAATTACAACTTGCAAAACTTTTAAATTGCCTTCTTTTAAAAGTGGGCGGTGCCAAAATTTCCAAAATTTTACTAATTTTCTATTCTGCGGCATAAGGTCAACCCACCACTAAGTTTTATTGCTTTATCCGTCTTTGGTAGTGAATTATGGCAATTTTTCGGTTTTTCGAAATTTTCGATATCGAAAAAGTGGGCGCGGTTATATTTCGATTTTATTTATTTTAAATAGCGATCTGAGATGAGTGCATAGGAACTTACATACCAAATTTCATTAAGATACCTCAAAATTTACTCAAGTTTTCGTGTTTACGGACAGACGGACGTACGGACGGACGGACGTGGCTAAATGAATTTCTTTTTTTTGCCCAGATTATTGTGATATATAGAAGTCTATATCTATCTCGATTACTTTATGCCATTGCGGGGTACTGTTATTCGAACAAGATTAATATACTCTGTGAGCTCTGCTCAGCTGAGTATAAAAATTATACAAATAACACTCGTTGGTACAAGGAACTGTGAAATATCGAGTCAACAAGTTTAGAAAATGTAGTTTGAAATACATATAATCAGCAACTTTACCTAAAGTCATACTTGTTGATGGATTATAAATACTCTGAACTGTCATACTAAACTAAATAAATCAACAGCTGCACTTTTGAAACGGCTATTCATCGTACAGTGTACTTTGTTAGTTGGCCGCCTATTTGTCTGTCGATTAGCTGTTAAGAGGATTTCGCACTAAAGGCAAATCATCTTTGTTACCAGTGTCACATTGTCATCCTCTTAGTTGGAGCTGAGTGTCTAATATTTATTCATCAAGCATCCCTTGATAGCCATTTTTACAATCACATTAATAGCGCCTTATATAGCAACATACAAATTTACATGTACCCTGCAGCGAATCGCACAAGCTCATAACTAGCACGGAGCTGCTATCGCATTAAGATAAAGTAATAGTCCTTATTATTTCCCCTCGCAAAGCTTTCAACTGATACATTTAATATTTCGATATCCTGTGAAATGGCAATCGCCCCCTTTAAAGAACTTTTGAACGCGTTCTTAATTTATTCAATCGTAGTTTTTTTGAGTCGCAGGCTTTGATTAATTAATAAAAATACATATAGATAAGACTTCGGCGCTGTTGATACAAGTGTGTCTACTAACTGTACCGCTCTGTATCCGTTTAGCGCCAGTGCGGTGGTAGTCATTAAACCGGTAGTGCGACACTGTCCCGTGATGGCTTGCATATTCATTACAGGGTACATTCAACATACCCAGCAAGAAATTGTGCAGGCGGTTATTTGCAATAAATAATATGGAGGCAGCGTTGTTTTCTTTGCTGATGAATAAATATTATAACAAATATAGTACATCAGACGTTTTTTAATGTCAATGTCAATGATGGTGGCCGCCGTGGTGTGATGGTAGCGTGCTCCGCCTACCACACCGGATGCCCTGGGTTCAAACCCCGGGCAAAGCAACATCAAAAATTTTAGAAATAAGGTTTTTCAATTAGAAGAAAATTGTTCTAAGCGGGGTCGCCCTTATGTTACCATTAAACCCATTTTTCCGCTCTTTGTTCAAGTTTGGGGTAAGCCGAACTTACGGTACGCGTGTTCAGGCCGACGATACCAATGTTATCAGAATACGCCAGTAATTGCACCTTTTTTATAAGCTTTTATTTACATTCTATAAAATATTGTTCAGAGCGGCCCTGTTAGAAACCTCGATTAGTTTCGACCGGCTCGGAGAGGTCCTTCTACATTCCGGCTTAGCTGGTGGTGTTGCACAATGTCATCGGGGACAGCCGTAGTTTTTCGAGGAAATGAAATCAGACAAGCGGTGTTTAGTCAGCTCCATTTTGTACTGTCGAAGGTGGCCTCAAAATAAAGCAACAGGTGAAAATTGCCAATTTTTTCCAGTGGATATTTTCCAAGATTTGTCGCATAGTATGGCCCATGGTATTACCAGGTATAAAGCCGCACTTATAAGGTCCAAACAGCCGATCAGCAGTGAGCTGCAATCTTTCGCAAAATACGCTTGACAGTACCCTATATATATACCACACTTAGATTCTAATTTTCAGACATGCACTCATCTGAACACATTTTACCAAGAATGCAAACATATGTGCATGCGCCTTACAGACTTCATGGCGCCATATTTGAAAACCTCCACACGTAATCTATCAGCTTCACCGGCCTTGTTGTTTTCTAACCTGGGTAATGTTGTTCTGATTTTGTCATCATCGGGTGGAGGGACATTAATTTAATCACCACCGATATCGGAATTGGGTTCATCATCCCTGGCCGGTCATCGCTGTCTTCATTTAGGAGAGCTGAGAGGTGTTCACTCCACAATATAAATACTTTCTGTCAGCGATTACAAGGTCACCGTTTTCATTTGACCTGTACTAAAACCGTCCATCTGAGATGAATATAGAGGGAACACTTAATATTATGAGCTCTTTGATTAAACCAAATAAGATTTATATAATCTTGAAATTTTTTTGGGGTACGTTAACAATGAATACAATAGCATGTAAGTCTGTTAGTATCTGTAGTGTCAATAATTTTTGCAAAAGCATATCAACATATCAACAAGTAAGGAACAAGTAAGGAAGGCTAAGTTCAGGTGTAACCGAACATTACTTACTCAGCTGAGAGCTATGGAGAAAAAATAAGGGAAAATCACCATGTAGGAAAATGAACCTAGGGTAACCCTGGAGTGTGTTTGTATTACATGGTTGATGGAAGGTATTAAAGAGTATTTTAAAAGGGAGTGAGCCATAGTTCTATAGGTGGACGCCATTTCGGGATATCGCCATAAAGGTGGACCAGGGGTGACTCCAGAATTTGTTTGTACGATATGGGTATCAAATGAAAGGTTTTAATGGGTATTTTAAAAGGGAGTGGTGGTAGTTGTATATGTGAAGGCATTTTCGAGATATTGACGAAAACGTGGACCAGGGTGACCCAGAACATCATCTGTCGGGTATCGCTAATTTATTTATATATGTAATACCACGAACAGTATTCCTTCCAAGATTCCAAGTGCTTTTGATTTCGCCCTGCAGAACTTTTTCATTTTCTTCTACTTAATATGGTAGGCGTCACACCCATTTTGCAAAGATTTTTTCTAAAGTTGTATTTTGCGTCAATAAACCAATCCAATTACCATGTTTCATCCCTTTTTTCGTATTTGGTATAGAATTATGGCATTTTTTTCATTTTTCGTAACTTTCGATATCGAAAAAGTGGGCGTGGTCATAGTCGGATTTCGACCATTTTTTACACCAATACAAAGTGAGTTCAGATAAGTACGTGAATTGAGTTTAGTAAAGATATATCGATTTTTGCTCAAGTTATCGTGTTAACGGCCGAGCAGAAGGACAGACGGTCGACTGTGTATAAAAATTGGGCGTGGCTTCAACCGATTTCGCCTTTTTTCACAGAAAACAGTTAACGTCCTAGAATTTAAGCTTCTACCAAATTTCACAAGGATTGGTAACTTTTTGTTCGACTTATGGCATTAAAAGTATCCTAGACATATTAAATGAAAAAAGGGCGGAGCCACGCCCATTTTGAAATTTTCTTTTATTTTTGTATTTTATTGCTGGAGTCGAATGTTGACATAATTTACTTATATACTGTAAAGATATTAAATTTTTTTTAAAATTTGACTTAAACAATTTTTTGTTTAAAGTGGGCGTGGTCGTTTTCCGATTTTGCTAATTTTTATTAAGCATACATAGAGTAATAGGAGTAACGTTCCTGCCAAATTTCATCATGATATCTTCAACGACTGCCAAATTACAGCTTGCAAAACTTTTAAATTACCTTTTTTTAAAAGTGGACGGTGCCACGCCCATTGTCCAAAATTTTACTAATTTTCTATTCTGCGTCATAGGTTCAACTCACGTACCAAGTTTCATGGCTATATCCGTCTGTGGTAATGAATTATCGCACTTTTTCGGTTTTTCGAAATTTTCGATATAGAAAAAGTGGGCGTGGTTACAGTGCGATATCGTTCGTTTCAAATAGCGATCTGAGATGAGTGCCCGGGAACCTACATACCAAATTTCATCAAGATAACTCAAAATTTACTCAAGTTATCGTGTTAACGGACAGATGGACGGACGGACGGACATGGCTAAATCAATTTTTTTTTCGATACTGATGATTTTGATATATGGAAGTCTATATCTATCTCGATTCCTTCATACCTGTACAACCAACCGTTATCCAATCAAAGTTAATATACTCTGTGAGCTCTGCTCAACTGAGTATAAAAGTGGCATTTGGCGACAAGCTGACTAATAGCGAAACATAAATACATACATATATGCAATAGCAAAAATACACATTTATTTATTCATCTAAGCGGCATATACCGAAGTACGAAAAATAATATTAAAATCGCAAAGACAAATAAACATTTGAGGCGCCAAAATAGATACGAGTTTTTTGTCGAAAGTTATTACGATGATGGCCGTGACACATTAATGACACAACTGTTGCACATTCAAAAGTTATTTAGGTTGCACTTGAATTAAAAAAATAAAAAAATGTCTTTGTTGATTTTGAATATTAATGATGGCATATGTGTGTTCTTATTTACATATATTTTGCTGTTCTAATAGGATTCGGTTTGAAGTTAAAAAACCAAATTTGTTCGGATACATTTCTTTCACTTAATGAGGCTTTGGCCCTTGCGTTCATTTTGTTTATCAGACTGCAGCGAATCTCAAATTATTTCACATAAGTATATGTAGGCAGCAGCCATGAGCAGAAGTTATTACTCAAACATACACACGCATATAACTAGAAGAGAAACGTGAATATAAGATACATAAAATAGAAATAAATAAGCAACTGTTCGCGAAAAGTTTAGACCTTAGCAGAAATATGCTAACGAGGCAACAGAGGGTATAAAAGCAGCGAAAGCTGAGGAGGAAATAATCAGATTGATTTTAACATGCATTTATTGAAGTACTATTGTAATTGTGAAGTACTACTACTAGAGTAGAGTGGTAAATAAAAAAGATATTGCTATATTGAATATTTATGTTATTTATTCGACAGTTCAGCGATTCGAACGATAGCAGTATGTGCAAAAAATCAGCATTTTACCAAAATTCGTTACAATATCTTAGGTTGGGTACGAGTTCGCTTAATTTTAGGTACTTAAACTAGTATATGTGGCGGCCACCGTGGTGTGATGGTAGCGTGCTCCGCCTACCACACCGTATGCCCTGGGTTCAAACCCCAGGCAAAGCAACATCAAAATTTTAGAAATAAGGTTTTTCAATTAGAAGAAAATTTTTCTAAGCGGGGTCGCCCCTCGGCAGTGTCTGGCAAGCGCTCCGGGTGTATTTCTGCCATGAAAAGCTCTCAGTGAAAACTCATCTGTCTTGCAGATGCCGTTTGGAGTCGGCATAAAACATGTAGGTCCCGTCCGGCCAATTTGTAGGGAAAATCAAGAGGAGCACGACGCAAATTGGAAGAGCTCGGCCTTAGATCTCTTCGGAGGTTATCGCGCCATACATTTATTTATTTTTTAAACTAGTATTCCAGTGGATATATCCAGCACTGAAACAATTTGGGAAACAGCTGTCAAAACTGTGCGATTTGATTTAAAATATATGTTTAAGCCATGTATGATGTTTACAATGTGCATGCATGTTTTAACTGGGCAGGGGTCAAGGGAGAAGTATGTATCCCTACATAGCAGTAAAAGAAAGTGCAGCGGCATCAGCATATACGGCCTTTTATGCTAAATGTCGTGTAGCACATGCACAGAGACGTTTGCCATCTCAAGGCGTGAATAAGCCTGTGACTGCTGTTGTTGTTGTTGTTGTTGTAGCGATAAGGGGAGTGTTATCGATGTGATGGTCCTTTGCCGGATACAAATCCGATACGCTCCGGTACCATAGCACCATTAAGGTGCTAGCCCGACCATCTCGGGAACGATTTATGTGGCCACATTAAACCTTCAGGCCATTCCCTCCCTCCCTACCCCCAAGTTCCATGAGGAGCTCGGGGTCGCCAGAGCCTCGTCTGTTAGTGAAACAGGATTCGCCGCGGATAGGTGAGGTTGACAATTGGGTTTGGAAGGGTTGCGCTACACAGCCCCTTGAATCTGGTATTTTAGTCGCCTCTTACGACAGGCATACCTATCGCGGGTATATTCTGATCCCCTAACCCGCTGGGGTCGCCTGTGACTGCCATTGGGTATGGTGCCAATAACTTTTTTTGACCCAGTGTCAGTTAATCGAAATCAATGAAAATTTTCTATTGACTTGACATTCTTCTGCACGGCGAATTGGCTGTATGGATTCGCCTTGGTTTGGATTTTGAAAATAACAGATTTTTTCTCATGAATATGGACATAAACAAAATAAAAATAATAATTAATTGATTTCGAATTTAATTTAGGAGATTGAAATAAGGGATTGACAGCACATAGAGAAACGTTAGGTTTTGAACTCTTACTCTGTTGCTTTGGCGTTCCTGTTGCATTGCTTGTGGATTGAAATTCAAGTGTTGACGCAACGTAAACGCTAAAACGTTGTAAAAGTCGAATGTGTTTGGGCCTTACATTTTTAATTTCACTGCTTTGCCGACAATATCCAGTGATTTAGTTTTTTTCTCCATTTCGGTAACAGTTTAGGCAAATTCGCACCCAGTTTTAATATATATATACATTTCTTCGGAACGTGTTTTTGTGACTGCACTCCTTCTAGCCGATTGGACTAATTCTGATGAAAGTTTGTGAGTGGACGTTCGAAAGGATTTGTGGATGTTTGGGATCCACAATTTATTTTTTTTTCCACCGGAATAAGGATTGAGAAAGATCTCTCCGAGCCATTTGAACTCAAACGTGGGTTCAACAAGGCGACTCCCTTTCGTGCGTTATCTTTAAAATAATGGTGGAGAAGATACTTTTAGCAGCAGAAATAAACCGTGATGGTACAATCTATTATAAAGGCGTATTCTGATGATATTGATATTAGCCTTAAAAGTGCGCTGTGAATTTTGTGTTCTCGAAACTAGATAAAGAAGCAAAAAAAGTGGGTGTTTCGGTAAACGAGAACAAAACGAAGTTCTTATGAATTCGAGACTGAAGAATTTCGTCTATTTGTGAACCAGAATTAACAGTAAAAACAATGTCAACTAAGAAATCAAACGGAGAATAACTCTTGCCAAAAAGTGCTACTTTGGACTAAGTAGACAGTGATAAGTAAATTACTCTCTCGGAAAATAAAAATCACGCTCATCAAGTCGGCATAATGATGTATGATTCGGATCCATGCACGGTGTCGAGTTGAGATGAGACGGCTGTTGGAGTGTTCGAGAGAATAGTTCTCCGGAAGATTTATGGTCCTGTCTGTGTTACCGACGGCGAGTATCGAAGGAGGTATTATGATGAGCTTTATGAGCTTTTCGCAGATATGACGACAGTGCAGCGAATAAAAATCCAAAGGCGTCGCTGGCAAGGTCATGGTATGCAGATGTACGAAGACGCCAGTTTGTAAGAAGGGAGAGGCTCCGACTAAGCTGGCAGATGCAGGTGAAGTCAGTTAATGATGATTGTGATAATGATAATGGTTTTATTCGGGGACTTCAATCGGAAGATTAATTTTTAGTGGACGGCTGTGTAGACAAGAATTTTATTTGATCTCTTATCATTTTGGTTAATTACGACTTCTAAAAAACAAACAAAAACCATTTTTAAACACTTGTCCTTAAACCTATTATTTTTTTGTTTGTTTTAGAAACATAACTATAAAGGCAATACTCGATATTCTAAAAAACTATTTATCGACACGGCATCATAAGTTGAATACTCGAAATACTGATATCAAGAGCGAACATTTTACAGCTCTAAAAACAAAAAGCGGCGATCGCCGTGATGTGATGGTAGCGCTCTGCGTCATCCACACCGAAGATCCTGGGTTCACGCCCCTGGAAAGGCAACATCAAAATTTTAGAAGACAATTTATCTAAACGGGGTCGCCCCTCGGCAGTATTTGGCAAGCACTCCGAGTGTATTTCTGTCATGAAAAGGTCTCAGTTACAACTCGCCTGCCTTGCAGATGCCGTTCGGAGGAGTCGTCATTAAACAATTAGGTCCGGTCTCGCCAATTTGTAGGAAAAATTAAAAGGAGCACGACGCAAATTGGAAGAGAAGCTCGGACTAAAATCTTTTCGGAGGTTATCGCGGCTTAAATTTATTTTTCTAATAGCAAAAAGCTAAATACATATGTCCCCAATACTTCAATCATATGGTATGTACCGGCCCACGTTGACGAAGTCAGCAAAAGCGCGACGAAATTAAAAAAGAAAAATGAAAAACAATTTTTTCTCCAAATTGGCATCATCTAATACTTTGTACAAACACACACCAAATTGTCAATTTATACCAATTGGGCAATTTATTACGCAATTTATCATATAATAAAATGTAATAATAAATTGCCAATTTAAAAAAAATTGCGTAATAAATTGTTTCAAACTGCAAATGCAACCTTGTAAAGTATATTTATTGAGTAGATTTAAACGTCAGTTAAGCATGGCTCAACTGAATGGTTGACTCATCTCAACAGCTGAATTGATTTTTTTCATTTCACTAGAGTAGGGATTGTCAAAATAAGATGGCAAACTCAAAATTATACGAAAATATTGAACACATTTTCTTACAACACACAAAAATTTCAAAATTTATGTTTTCTTTTCATTCCATTCGCCTAATACCAACACACATATTTTGACAGTTTGAACAAAGAAATATTGTTGCTGTAGAGATGAGCCAACCAGCTATCAAATTACTATTGTGTAAGCTAAATTAAGTTGTATGAACACACTCAATTTAAATCGAAATTGCCTTAACTTTTTTTCTGATGGAACATAGTATAAGATTGAGAATAAAAAATTTTAAAATTTAGACAAACGCTCCATTTCCGAAAAAACGCTGCGAGCGTTTATTTGGCACAATTTTATCTTTTTCTCTATTTCGGTGTGTAGATTTGACATCCCAAAGTTTAAATTAAATTGAAATACATCAAAAATATGCTGAATCATTGTCAGCAACCAACTATGCTAAAATCTTGTCATCATTAGCATAGCCATCGCCATCAACGCCAATATCATAATCCCCAGCCGCAGCTCTGGCCACGTTAAAATCACTCAAAATGCCATTTAATTCAACATCGGCAATTTTGGAAAGTTTTGCATGCAGCCAACATTAGTGACAGATGTTGGTGCGATTCGTTAAATTCGTCTATTAATTTCCTCCCCATCTAATTCTACAGTGACTATCGCCATTTCTTTTACTTTTATAATTTTTAGTTCGTTGTTATACATAAATCGCTGTTAATGATTCAATTGTCTAAACTCAATACTCATTAAGGTGGGCTGATTTCTATAGAAAAATATTTTATTACGCTTTAGATTAGGACACGCCCCAGAAATGATTTCTTATTTGAAAAATATGTGAATTAATTAACACACAGCGTATCTTTCTGGATCGACTTGGGTAGAATTGGGACTGATTCGAAATCATATCAGAACTATTTTGGAAACGTGAAAGAACAATTTTCAGATCATTACCAAAATGTTTTTAGGACCATTAATGAGTAAATTTAAATTTCTTTTGGAAGGACAACGCCGGGCTTTATTTCGGGTTTGCATAATAGTTTTCAAACCATGTCAGTATTATTTACAGGATCATTTTAGGATAACTTCGGATCTGTTAAAATAGTTCGGGTTGATTTTGGAACTATTTCGATGTGACTTCGAGCTTATTTTGTAATCATTTCAGGGCCAAAAACATATTAACTCAGTAAAAAGTATCGAGAATTTGCTGGTATTTTGTGCTTTTGAGGTATGTGAAAATACTGATCCCCTCACACGCTTAAAAATTATAGAATTTAAAATAAAAGTTAAGCGACCGCCGTGAGGGGGGGGGGGGGTTGTGATGTCAGCCTATCACACCGAAGGTCCTTTTTTCAAGTTCTAAACAAAGCAACACACAACATTTAGAAACATTTTTTTCGATTTGATTCAAGTTTTTATAACCGGGGTGGTTTGGTAAACACTTCGAGTGGATTTCTGCTGTAATATTTCTGAGTAAAAAGCTGCTCACTGAAAGTTCATTTGCTTGCTGCTGCAGTGATGAGTCGTCTTTTAACATAGAGGTCTCATCCAACCGATTTGTAAGGAAAATTAAAAAAGGAACATGGAGCAAATTGGAAGAGAAGTTCGACCTTTATCGCTTCAGAGGTAAGTAAATTGCGGCAAACATTTATTTATATTTTTAAGTTGAAGTGACTGCCGCAGCAGCAGGCAAGTGTCAGAAGGCCATTTTTGATATCAAAGAAAAGATCCAATAACTCTTTCTATTCGAACCATTTTGAGTACCTGATAAGGGGTTCCCAGTTCACGAGTTCATACTCCACAACCAAACAAGGGTAATTCAAAGAAGGTGCTCTCAGGCAGCGCTGAAATTACTCTGAGAGCTCTTGGTCATGCCCTGCCTGGAAAATTCGGTTGTAATACAGTTGCCCTAAATGTTTATTGTGTTAGGCTATATTCTGAAGAGATCGGCGACAGTTAAGTGTATGTTCATAACCGAATGTTTAAGAGCCTGAGGATTTGCTGGCCGTTTGGCTGTATATTTCCTTTCCAGCATTGTAATACAAGACTCCTCTTCTATGATGGCGGATACTTCTGCCAGGTAGACTTGAAAAGAGTTGAAGTTCTCTATCCTTTGTAAAGACCTCTCCACAAATACTGCCGTCAGCTCCACGGCCGTTCGACTCCACCCAAACTTCCCTGCTAGGAATACTTATGTTAAGTATAAACACTAGATAACCACTTTATAAAAAATATATTCACGAAAGAAAATCAATAACTAATCGATAAACAATATATAAATGTTCCAAAACAGAACTATAGCGTTACGATAAAAAATTGAGTGCAATAAAATTTTTTAAAGCATGTCGATAATTTTGCGATAAATAAACGATAAAAGTTCTATCATATATTTATAACTTTTCGATAACAAACCGAAATTTCGTCGACAGCAAGTTTATGTTACTTCGATAAAAAATCGATAACTCCTTCAAAATAAATCGATACTAAACCGATAATTCGTCGATAAAAACTGTTAATACGATGATAACAAATTGATAACATCCCGTCCAGTGATGACTTCGGTCTCGACTTTCAATCTTTCCGTTCCTCCAACCTCTTTTCCTTTTTTTCCTTCGATTGACGACCACGCCAACTATAAAAATTTAAAAAATCGAATGGCAACAAAAAATCGTATATCTTTGCGGTATAAAACTTTGATTAAATTTGTTTGGAAATCGCCCAACCGTTTTCGTTCTTGACTTTTTTCTTTTACTCATAATTTTATTTACCAAGAATCCTCTCGGCAACATGAAAAGTTATAACCTAAAAACTTTCTTGAACAAAAAACTATATTTTTTATTTTAATGAAAATGTGAAAAGCAGTAGATTTTTGTAATTTATGCCGCTCTAGCGCTGACAATGTGAAAGCGAAACTGAAAACCCGCCACCCATTGCGTGTAAACGCAAATGAAGTGAATTTTAATTAGAACATAAGTTATGGCGATACTTCCAACTGTGGCAAATACTCTTAGACATGTCCTTAACATACATATGTATGTACACATGTACGTATGTGCGATATAAAATAAAGAAATACATACTCGCAAATGGCCTTCAATATAAATCTTGTTGGTCTATTCATTTTACATGTCCTCTCTAGCAGCCCATGAATGGAGGCACATAGTGCAAACATATGTTGATATGAGTAAGCCCATCATGCGTGTCATGCAAATTCCAACGCAAAGTTAATGAAACTAATGGAAAGTAGCGCACAGCGGTATGTAAAAGTCCTTTAGAGAGTTGCTTTCTTCAAAAAAAAAAAAAAAAGTTATAAATACGGAATTACATAAAATAAAGTTGATTAAGCGGAAATTAAATTTATCAAACTTGTCTCGAATTTGACACGAGTTTCACTTTTTTTTTGATATCCTATTTTATTTTCACGATCCACGTATGAATAGTTTGAGTCCCCTCAACTCAATTTGGAAGCTTTGGCAGATAATTTTCATACGGGTGAGAATGTATGCTACTCTCTTCCAAAAAGCGATCAGTTTAGGATGAATTGTGGATGAGTTCTAAAAGAGCATACAAAGAAGCCATCTTTAATCACTTTTTTAAGTTAAACTAATACATTTTTTTGGGCATGCTCTATGGAGGACCTAATTAACCTTCTTTATGCTTGAATGTATACTATCGCAAAACTGTTCTTTTACACCTTTTGTAGCCTTAAGTGTTTTATTGTAGAGGTGCTCTTGTTATCTGTGGTCACCTTCGGGTATGCCACATTTCATTTAATTTATTTATTTTATATTAAAAAAGTAAAAATATAAATGTAAGGCGCGATAACCTCCGAAGAGATTTTAGGCCAAGCGAAGAAATTCAAATTTGCGTCGTGCTCTTTTTTTTAATTTTTCCTACCCGAGGGGCGACCCCGATTAGAAAAATTTTCTTCTAATTGAAAAACCTTATTTCTAAAATTTTGATGCTGGTTTGCCCGGGGCGTGAACCCAGGATTCACGGTGTGGTAAGCGGAGCACGCTACCATCACACCACGGTGGCCGCGTAGATATTGTATATAAAGTTTGAGGGTGTTGCAGAAACAGAAATAAAATACTACGTTCATCCAATAAAAGGTAGTAGTATTATGGTTTGTCTCCTCATTTATCTTAAATATTAAGTTTCCATTCCACTTGAATTTTTTTGCTGGATCATGATTATTTCACGCGCCCAACGCATTCATTTGATTGTCTGTTCAACGCCCTAGATTGGTGAGGAGTGTGATGACTATTACCTAGGACCTACCTAATTATTTTCTAGCTTTTAGTATTATTATTACTTCATGTAAATATTGTTTTCAATAAAACCGTTTAACTTAAAAATTTTTTAAAATTATTTTATTGATAATTCCTTCAACGGTTTTTAGTTGACCAATGCCAGCGTAGCTGAAACAGCCCCAAACCATCACTTAGCCATCGCCATGTTTCACAGTTGGCACAATGTGCTTTGAATCTTTCATTGACTTTGCGAACATATTGACGCCTATGGCTACCGGAAAATTCGAGTTTTTATTCGTCTGACCACAAAACTGATTTCCACTGATTAATCGTCCAGTCAATATGTTCTTGAGTGAACTTCATTCAGTCTTTTCTGTTTATTTGATGGCCGTAGAAGTGCCTTCCTGACAGCAATGCGTCCACTAATACCCTTTTCTTTAAGCCGGCCTTTGACCGTACTGAGCGATATTGGTGAATTCAAGTCTTCATTGATTTCAGCACAAATTTGTGTTGCAGATTTCCGTCGATTTGCCTTACTTATTGCATATATAGTATTGCAGATTATTTAATTTTTCTTTTTTGGTCGACCAGATCGTTTTCTGTTAGTATTTTATCCAGTCTCCCGATAAGTTTTAATGGCCGTATTAACTGAACACAGAGATATTTTCAAAAGTTTGGCCAATTCTGATAGTTTTTCTCTGATATTTCCTTTCGCTTGGCCATTTTCAATCTGGAAAAGTAAAATTCTGAGGCTACTTCAACATCAACATCCTTTTTATCTTGTTATAATACTTTCCGATTGTACTGTACAAATAGTGATAAAATAACAAAAATTACGACAAAACCAAATTTTTGGCGAGGACTTTTAGTTTACCATAAAAAATAAAAACCTATGCCATTTGAGCTAAAAAAGTAATTCGCGTTCAAATATCACAATTTTAGGTTTATGAGCTTTTCTTGAAAATGGTAAGTTTTTTTAAAAAAGAATTCATACCAAAGTTTTAGATCTCTAAATTCTCTACAAAAATGGTACTCACAATATTTTTCTGTGAGTATCAGCGTTCTTGAGATATCCTAATTGTAAATCACATTGTACATAATACGCAAACATTTCCACACCACCTGTGAGGATGTGTACTCTCAGTTGCCCCGTTTGCCTCTATTCCCCAGAGACTAGATTTTTCGCGAACAGCCTTCTCAACTAGCAGCTTATTTATCTTCCGTTTCTGTATATCTCATTTTATGTTGCCTCCTTTGTTAATGTGTGTATATGTCTGAGTAATATGCGCTCTTTATTGCTGTGTACATCTCTGCATCTCTAGTTCACTGTTCCCTTCAATATTTATCTTAATATTTATATTTTCTGTACGTGTGTTTCAGTCACGACTGAACCAATTTTCATAAAATTTTGTGTGGGGTTTTAAGATGCTTCAGATTTGCAATCCGGTCTGGGAAGTGGACCAGTGACCAAAACATCTTATATATGGTGTAATTTGCTTAAAATTTTGAAATGTATTATTTGAGCAGCCTTCCAAATAAACAAGTTTTGTATATAAGGACGAATGCTTCATTTGTTAGTCACTTTATAACTCAAGATCGCATAAAGCAATTTTAAAAAATTATAGCTGTGTTGGTGGAAGCGGGAGTGGGAATGAGTTCCGGTGTCGAAGAAAAATAAATAGAATAAGGGATGGAGAAAAATATAAGAAAGGTTGAATAGAATGGGATAGAGAGTGAAGAGGCAAACCAATTTTCGGGCAGAATTATATTTGCCGAATACTTCAGTATAATACATATATATATTCCATAAAATCGACTGTTCGGACAAGAGGTTTATCTTCATAGCTCGCTTGTGCTCTCTATAAAGCATATCGACCAATACCAAAGTCACGAATGTGCATATTTGATTGATGAAAAATTATGATTTCATTTTGAGAAAAACGCGTAAGACATTGTTAAAAAATAGAGATTTAATAAATAGAGATTTAATTTTGTGTTTTTCAACATTATTGGAAGGTTTATTTTTGTAAACCACTAAGTAATGTTAATTGAAAAATAATTTTTTAATTTTTTTTTTCAAATAAATGCACATTTGTTGTTTTGGCCTTGCAAAATTTGACACATGTGACCCGGCCTATGAAAAGGTGGCTTATGACTCAAAATAAAAGAAAACTACTAAGAAACTGAAGAAATGCATTGTTTATCTTTAACAGCTGTTTCTCGCAATTTCTATTTTGAGTCATAAGCTACCTTTTCATAGGCCGGGTCCCATATATGATATTTCGTTAAAACAAAAATGGCACATTCGTGACTTTGGCATTGTACCGACGATATGTCTTAACAAATTTTGCCGGATCATTGTTCAACTCAATCCATTAAACAAGGCAGTTGCTTTCTGCGCGGCTACAAAAAATATAACTTAGTACCCAAGCTTGTTTCTGGATGCTATGACGCAACTGTTGACAATAAAACTTTTAATTTCGTTTATTAAAAAATACAAACATTTTAATTAAACCATTAGTTAATTAAAAATATTTACACAAACAAATGTCAACCACATTGCGTTTCTATAGAAATTTGTTAGACCGCGGAAATTTGTTACTACGCAATTAACTGCAGTAATTTCCTCTTTGTTAATTTTTTCTGTTTTCATTTATTTATTTTAGCATTTTTCTTTTAATGAGATTTTATGGAATTTTAAAATCTGTAATTAGTTACGGTCGTTCAAATGCGTTAACTAAGTAAACTTAGAATTTTATGTGTCGGAATTTGCTTTTTAGTGGATTATTCTGTAAATCGTTAAATGCAAAAAATTTTTATTAAGTGAATACAGATGCAATAAGTTTATTCAAGCAAATACATAGTTAACACTTACTTATTTCCTTTATATTAGGTCGCTGGAACGTTTGTACGAATTTTCAATATAAAATTTGCAATCGATTTTTAAGTAACTCATTAAGCTATAAACATGAAACTTCACATATGGGTTAAGACGCCGAGACAATGCAACAAAAGGGAAAAAATCCGTTAGGTGGAGCACGGATCGAAATAATTTAATGAGAACTTAAACCTGCTTTTAGGTAATTCTCGATGAGCTAGAGACTTGAAATTGCAAACTTTAATCAGAGGCCGATGACAGTTTAAATCGCATAATGAAAAGTTTGGCTAGGCTGTGCACGGATCAAGATATTTAGAACAAGTAAGGAAGGCCAAGTTCGGATGTCACCGAACGTTACATACTCAGTTGAGAGCTTTGGAGACAAAATAAGGGAAAATCACCATGTAGGAAAGTGAACCTAGGGTAACCCTGGAATGTGTTTGTATGACATTGGTATCAAATGGAAGGTATTAAAGAGTATTTTAAAAGGGAGTGGACGCCTTTTCGAGATATCGCCATAAAGGTGGACCAGTAGTGGAATTCACTAACTTATAACGATGCGATTTGCCGAGATTTTAATTAACGATTTTGCCGCTTGCCTTATCGATTGCACTATTCACTAACTTAGTTTTAACGACTCGAAATAAATGACATTTAAGTTTCGTTTTAATAGTGAAAAGGTGGCAGCATAGCTTAACGAAAGCTAAGAAATGCGAATAGCACAAAAGGAACGCCAAAAATAAATAAATTCCGTAAACTAACTGCTTTTGAAAGCCATTATTGTGCAAGTTTTTGCCCATTTTAACAAAACGTAAGTAAATGCGGTATTAAATTCTTTTCTCTGTTGATATCGCAGTTATTCTTGTACCCCTTAATTGACCATCAAGTTGAGAAATAATATCATGAGCCAAGTCTGGGGTTAGTCGGTACAGCTTTCGAAACTCCGTTGCATTCAAGTGGAATGGTTATCTACTTCTCTAAGAAGGTGTCTGTCTACTGGCGATGGACTTAGTGATTTTTCATCTTGTGATAAAATGAACGCCAAGTACTCAAATGCCATTTAATTTATAAATGACGCAGCTTTTCGTGTTTGAAAGTATTTAAAGTTCCGATTTTCTTTTTTAACTTCAATTACCAGAAATATTGATTTCGTGATTTTTAACGCAGCCAATTTACTTGACGTTTATTTAACTACACAGCTGATCGTCGACAAATTCGATTCGCAAATAAAGCGATGGCAAATGTCGTTTAAACAGTAAGTGAATTCCACTACAGGTGTGACTCTATAATGTGTTTGTACGATATGGGTATTAAATTAAAGGTATTAATGAGCGTTTTAAAAGGGAGTGGCCCATAGTTGTATATGAGAAGGCGTTTTCGAGATGTCGACCAAAATGTGGACCAGGGGGACCCAGAACATCATCTATCGGGTACCACTAATTTATCTATATATGTAATACCACAAACAGTATTCCTGCCATGATTCTAAGGGCTTTTAATTTCGCAATGCAGAACTTTTTCATTTTCTTCTACTTAATATGGTAGGTGTCACACCCATTTTACAAAGTTTTTTCCAAAGTTATATTTTGCGGCAAAAAACCAATCCAATCATCATGTTTCATCCCCTTTTCATATTTGGTATAGAACTATTGTATTTTTTCATTTTTCGAAATTTTCCATATCGAAAAAGTGCGCGTGGTCATAGTCGGATTTCGGCCATTTTTAATACCAAGCTAAAGTGAGCTTAGATAAGTATGTGAACTAAGTTTAGTAAAGATATATCGATTTTTGCTCAAGTTATCATGTTAACGGCCGAGCGGAAGGACAGACGGTCGACTGTGTACAAAAACTGGGCGCGGCTTCAACCGATTTCGCCCTTTTTCACAGAAAATAGTTATCGTCCCAGTATCTAAGCCTCTACCAAATTTCACAAGGATTGGTAAATTTGTGTTCGACTTATGGCATTAAAAGTATTCTAGACCAATTAAAGGGAAAATAGCAGTGCCACTCCCATTTTGAAATTTTCTTTTATTTTTGTATTTTGTTGCACCATATCATTACTGGAGTTGAATGTTGACATAATTTACTTATATACTGTAAAGATATTAAATTTTTTGTTAAAATTTGACTTAAAACAAATTTTTTAAAAAGTGGGCGCGTTTGTCATCCGATTTTGCGAATTTTTTTTTAGCGCACCTATAGTAATAGGAGTAACATTCCTTCCAAATTTCATCACGATATCTTCAACGACTGCCAAATTACAGCTTGCAAAACTTTTAAACTACCTTCTTTTAAAAGTGGATGGTGCTACGCCCATTGTCCCAAATTTTACTAATTTTCTATTCTGCATCATAAGGTCAACATATCTACCAAGTTTCATCGCTTTATCCGGCTTGGGTAATGAATTATCGCACTTTTTCGGTTTTTCGAAATTTTCGATAACGAAAAAGTGGGCGTGGTTATCGTCCGCTTTCGTTCATTTTACACAGCGATCTGAGATGAGCGCCTAGAAACTTACATACCAAATTTCGTTAAGATACCTCAAAATTTACTCAAGTTATCGTTTTTACGGACGCACGGACGGACGGACGTACGGACATGGCTAAATGAATTTCTTTTTTCGCCCAGATCATTTTGATATATAGAAGTCTATATCTATCTCGATTAGCTTATGCCGTTACGGATTACCGTTATGCGAAAAAATTAATATACTCTGTGAGCTCTGCTCAGCTGAGTATAAAAATCGTACGTAACGATGGGAATCTTGCGATCGATTTTTAAGTATCTTTTCATTGAGCTACAAACGTGAAACTTCACATATAAGTTAAGACACCGGGACAAGGCACCAAAAAGTAAACAAAGAATCCGTTAGGTGGCGCACGGATCGAAATTATTAGCTAAGCATTTGGAAATTCGAAACCGGCTTTTTAAATTTCCCGATGAGATAGAGACTTGAAATTTCAAAAGTAATTCAGACAGAATAAAACATAATAAAGCAAGTACGGAAGGTTAAGTTCGGGTGTAACCGAACATTACATACTCAGTTGAGAGCTATGGAGACAAAATAAGGGAAAATCACCATGTAGTAAAATGAACCTAGGGTAACCCTGGAATGTGTTTGTATGACATTTGTACCAAATGGAAGGTATTAAAGAGTATTTTAAGAGGGAGTGGGCCATATTTCTATAAGTGGACGCCATTTAGGGATATCGCCATAAAGGTGGACCAGGGCTGACTCTAGAAATTGTTTGTACGATATGTGTATCAAATGAAAGGCGTTGATGAGTATTTTAAAAGGGAGTGGGCTTTAGTTCTATGGGTGGACGCCTTTTCGAGATATCGCCATAAAGGTGGACCAGGGGTGACTCTAGAACTTGTTTGTACGATATGAGTATCAAATGAAAGGTGTTTATGAGCATTTTAAGAGAGCGTGGGCCTTAGTTCTATATGTGGACGCCTTTTCGAGATATCGCCATAAAGGTGGACCAGGGGTGACTCTAGAATTTGTTTGTATGATATGGGTATCAAAAGAAAGGTGTTAATGAGTATTTTAAAAGGGAGTGGGCCTTACTTCTATAGGTGGACGCCTTTTAGAGATATCGCCATAAAGGTGGACCAGGGGTGACTCTAGAATTTGTTTGTACGATATGAGTATCAAATGAAAGGTGTTAATGAGCATTTTAAGAGGGCGTGGGCCTTAGTTCTATATGTGGACGCCTTTTCGAGATATCGCCATAAAGGTGGACCAGGGGTGACTCCAGAATTTGTTTGTACGATATGGGTATCAAAAGAAAGGTGTTAATGAGCATTTTAAAAGGGATTGGGCCTTAGTTATATAGGTGGACGCCTTTTCGAGATATCGCCATAAAGGTGGACCAGGGGTGACTCTAGAATTTGTTTGTACGATATGGGTACCAAATAAAAGGTGTTAATGAGTATTTTAAAAGGGAGTGGGTCTTATTTCTATAGGTGGACGCCTTTTCGAGATATCGCCATAAAGGTGGACCAGGGGTGACTCTAGAATTTGTTTTTACGATATGGGTATCAAACGAAAGGTGATAATAAGTATTTTAAAAGGGAGTGGCGGCCACCGTGGTGTGATGGTAGCGTGCTCCGCCTATCACACCGTATGCCCTGGGTTCAACTCCCGGGCAAAGCAACATCAAAATTTTAGAAATAAGGTTTTTCAATTAGAAGACAATTTTTCTAAGCGGGGTCGCCCCTCGGCAGTGTTTGGCAAGCGCTCCGGGTGTATTTCTGCCATGAAAAGCTCTCAGTGAAAACTCATCTGCCTTGCAGATGCCGTTCGGGGTCGGCATAAAGCCGGCCAATTTGTAGGGAAAATCAAGAGGAGCACGACGCAAATTGGAAGAGAAGCTCGGCCTTAGATCTCTTCGGAGGTTATCGTGCCTTACATTTATTTTTTTTTTATTTTAAAAGGGAGTGGGCCTTAGTTCTATAGGTGAACGCCTTTTCGGGATATCGCCATTAAGGTGGACCAGGGCTGACTCTAGAATTTGTTTGTACGATATGGGTATCAAATGAAAGGTGTTGGTGAGTATTTTAAAAGGGACTGGCCCTTAGTTCTATGGGTGGACGCCTTTTAGAGATATCGCCATTAAGGTGGACCAGAGGTGACTCTAGAATTTGTTTGTACGATATGGGTATCAAACGATAGGTGATGAGTATTTTAAAAGGGAGTGGGCCTTAGTTCTATAGGTGGACGCCTTTTCGAGATATCGCCATAAAGGTGGGCCAGGGGCGACTCTAGAATTTGTTTATACGATATGGGTATCAAATGAAAGGTGTTGATGAGTATTTTAAAAGGGAGTGCGCGTTAGTTCTATAGGTGGACGCACTTTCGAGATATCGTCATAAAGGTGGACCAGGGGTGACTCTAGAATTTGTTTGTACGATATGGGTATCAAATGAAAGGTGATAATGAGTATTTTAAAAGGGAGTGGGCCTTAGTTCTATAGGTGGAGGCCTTTTCGAGATATCGCCATAAAGGTGGACCAGAGGTGACCCTAGAATTTGTTTGTACGATATGGGTATCAAATGAAAGGTGTTAATGAGTATTTTAAAAAGGAGTGGGCCTTAGTTCTATATGTGGACGCCTTTTCGAGATATCGCCATAAACGTGGACCAGGGGTGACTCTAGAATGTGTTTGTACGATATGGGTATCAAATTAAAGGTATTAATGCGGGTTTTAATAGGAAGTGGCCCTTAGTTGTATATGTGAAGGCGTTTTCGAGATATCGGACAAAATGTGGACCAGGGTGACCCAGAACATCATCTGTCGGGTAACGCTAATTTATTTGTATATGTAATACCACAAACAGTATTCCTGCCAATATTCCAAGGGCTTTTGATTTCGCCCTGCAGAACTTCTTCATTTTCTTTTACTTAATATGGAAGGTGTCACACTCATTTTACAAAGCTTTTTTCTAAAGTTATATTTTGCGTCAATAGACCAATACAATTACCATGTTTCATCCCTTTTTTCGTATTTGGTATATAAAATTTGGAATTTTTTTTCATTTTTCGTAATTTTCCCTGTCGAAAAATTGTGCGTGGTCATAGTCGGATTTTGGTCATTTTTTACACCAATACAAAGTGAGTTCAGTTAAATACGTGAACTGAATTTAGTAAAGATATATCGATTTTTGCTCAATTTATCGTGTTAACGGCCGAGCGGAAGAGCAGACGGTCGACTGTGTAGAAAAACTGGGCGTGGCTTCAACTGATTTCGCCCTTTTTCACAGAAAACAGTTATCGTCCTAGTATCTAAGCCTCTACCAAATTTCACAAGGATTGGTAAATGTTTGTTCGACTTATGGCATTAAAAGTATCCTAGACAAATTAAATGAAAAAGGGCGGACCCACACCCATTTTTAAATTTTCTTTTATTTTTGTATTTTGTTGCACCATATCATTACTGGAGTTGAATGTTGATATAATTTACTTATATACTGTAAAGATATTAACTTTTCTTTTAAAATTTGACTTAAAAAAATTTTTTTTTAAAAGTGGGCGCGGTCGTTCTGCGATTTTGCTAATTTTTATTGAGCATATATATAGTAATGAGAGTAACGTTTCTGCCAAATTTCATCATGATATCTTCAACGACTGCCAAATTACAGCTTGCAAAACTTCTAAATTATCTTCTTTTAAAAGTGGGCGGTGCCACGCCTATTGTCCAAAATGTTACTAATTTTCAATTCTGCATCATAAGTTCAACCCACCTACCTAGTTTCATCGCTTTGTCCGTATTTGGTAATGAATTATCGCACTTTTTCGATTTTTCGAAATTTTCGATATCGAAAAATTGGGCGTGGTTATAGTCCGATATCGTTCATTTTAAATAGCGATCTGAGATGAGTGCCCAGGAACATAAATAGCAACTCTCATCAAGATACCTCAAAATTTACTCAAGTTATCGTGTTAACGGACGGACGGACCGACGGACATGGTTCAATAAAATTTTTTTCGATACTGATGATTTTGATATATGGAAGTCTATATCTATCTCGATTCCTTTATACCTGCACAACCAACCGATATCCAATCAAAGTTAATATACTCTGTGAGCTCTGCTCAACTGAGTATAAAAAAAACAACGTACAGATAGGCCGTATTTAAAGCATACATCCCATGCAAACTGGTTGTTCAGATTGGAAGTTTTTTGGTAGTTTCTGCCCTATTTTAACAGTAAGAAGCTTCAAGTCTCACCAAATGCTTAAGTATGTGACATTTATTGTTGTCTGAAAAAATCGCAGGGATCGGTTGTATATATATATTAATATATGACCCATAAAAACCGATTTTTCAGGTAAGCATTTGTCATTCTGCCTCATTTTACTTCTGTTTATTTTTTTTTTATTTTTTTATTACCTTAAGCATTCTATAATATTTTTTGCGCAGCAGAAGTTAAATTTATTTATTTTTTTTTTCCTCAGAAAAAGTGAGCTCGGAATGAAACTGCTGTAAATTTAAAAACAAATTATATTGATTACCTTTAACAAATCTAAAAATCCACCCTAAACATGTTTAGACCATGAGCTAATTAAGGAAAGGCCGTCTTAATGGTTGCGTTTCCCCATCATCATATTTCTCATTAACATTTGTGCGACAAGTGTGCGTAGTGTTAATTCGTCGCTGTCTCGCTAACAACTGAGCGATGGTGAGGAAGAATATGTGGGAAGAAAGTCTGTCTCAACTTAACTGGTATAAACTATTCAGTTAACGGGCAATATGGAGTAAATTTATGTATGTTTCTTTGAATTCAAAGAAAATTCAAACAAGTATTTCCCAAAAAAATATCTCTTCCCTTCTCATACTTCATCCCTTCGTACCATCTATCAAAATGTTTTACACAGTATTAATCACATTGCAAATTCGAATGAATGATGGTCATTTTGGCGCACTAAGCGATGACGTTGATTGATTGTTAACTGTAAGTAATCGCCAAGCGTAAATCTCAATTTCGCAAAGACAAGCAAAGGTGAAAGCATATCAAAACAAGGTCAAAGGGACAAATTATACCAAGAGTGATGTAAGATGAGTTTAATGGCATCTCTTCTAAATCATAAATATTAATGGTTTTGGCATTTTGAGTAATACTACGTATTCATCTTTATTTAAATTTAATTTTTTGCAATCATTTTGATTAGCGCTCTCACCGTGCTTTTGTAATACTTTACGTTAATGAAAAATGATTAAAAATTATGATAATGATGGACCCGCGCAACATCTCCCATTCATGAATGCGGAATTGCAAGTGGCTTCAGATATGATAACTTCATGAAAAGTGAACTGCAGGAAAATTATGTTTGTGCCAGCGAAAAGTTGTGTTGCAAGGACTCGATAAGACTACTTTCGACATTGGACAGGTGCTTTTAATATAACTCGATTTGTAAGAAATTTTTTTCGGATTTAAAACAAATGTATGTAGCTGGACGGCGGATCGCAGTTCCTTTCGAATCGAATGAGACGACTCTAAAATCGAGTTATTCCCCATTAACCTGGCAAAACCCAAACAGCAAAGTTTCATTCAAATGATGTGGGTTCTTTGTATTCTCCGTATATCTTGCTTTGGAGGAATTACCCTGTAGGGAAAATCTTTAGTTCAAATCAGTACGCTCCTAGAGCATTCCGAACCACTGCTGGTTCGACATCTATCTCTTTTACATGCTTTCAACTGGCTGCATTATATTTACGCTAGTTCCGAACTAGATTAAAATTTTTATTGGCACTTTCTCGATAGTTCCTTCAGAGCTAAGATGTGGTTCTTTTCTTGGTATTATTTCGTTGGCTTCGAGCCGGACGGAAATTCTACATGTTGCATCAAAAATGATATTTTCTCCTTTTACGATAGTTCCGAACTGGTGGGAAAGTGTGGGGATAAAAGGCACATCCATAGTCGCAGCTCGTTAAATCTGGTAGCAGTTTTTTGTTGGAGGCTTATTTCTCATATATATAACTGAAAGAAAAATACTGGTAAAATCAACCAAAATACGGGTCAATTCAACCGAAATTTCTGTAAATTTTTGTCCATCGCAACAACATGTTGAATCAACTGCGCACAAATCGTTGATTCTTAATTGACCATTTTAGTAGTCAAATGAACAAAAAAAGTTGTAAATAAATGTTAGGGGCGGTAACCCCCGAAGAGATTTTAGGCCGAGCTTCTCTTCTTGCGTCGTGCTCCTCTTGATTCCCCTACAAATTGGCCGGACGGGACCTACATGTTTTTGCCGACTCCGAACGGTATCTGCAAGGCAGATGAGTTTTCACTGAGAGCTTTTCATGGCAGAAGTACACTCGGAGCGCTTGCCAAACACTGCCGAGGGGCGAACCCGCTTAGAGAAATTTTCTTCTAATTGAAAAACCTTATTTCTAAAATTTTGATGTTGCTTTGCCCGGGGTGCGAACCCAGGGCATACGGTGTGGCAGGCGGAGCACGCTACCATCACACCACGGTGGCACTTACTAACCGAACGTCAACTGAGCTACATCAAATATGCTGGCACACATTAAACATTACACACTTTATTATTTTGTTTTATTAAACTCACTTTCACCAAATTTTATATTTTATAATTTATTTAATTTATAGTTTTGAACTTTGCTTTGCAAATAGAAATGAAATTAGTAGTCACAAAACTGATTCTCAATTCTTTCAGTTGCAGCTCAGCTCATTCTCAATTTCTTCTCTCGCATTTATTGGCCACACTTGATTGTTTCGAACAAAACTTGTAGTATAAATGTTTGACGTAACATTTTAAAAAGAGAACTTGTAAGTTATAGAAAAGTAAAGAATGAAATCGCAGGAAGGTAATTCACCAATGGAGTAGCTTTACATGTAATTCGGCAAGTTTAATTTTCGTAACACTTTAAGTTGAAACGATTCGAAAACAACTCAAACTTGTATGGTGTAGGAAACATCAACATTAAAAAAGGAAATTTTTTATTTTCTTATTAAATTCGTTCACGTGAGTGAAAATTCGTATAAACTTCAACAAAATATAACTAACTTTGGAAAAATGCTGTTCGTTCAAACAAAACTTTTGCAACAAGAGGGCGCAATTTTGCATTTCGCTTGGACGAGAAGTTGCAAAATTGTACCCGATAGATAGGTGTCCCGGTATGCACAGTAAATTCAAAAAGGGGTTTTTTTGTTTTCTATTGATAACTGAAAAACAATTTTTTTGTTGTTTTCACATTTTGTGTGTTTTTTCGATTTGATGGTTTTCTTATTTTGGAGTTTTTTTTTTAACAAGTGGCACCATCGTCATAAGTATAAAGTAGAAAGCGCAGTGAGCGTAAAATTATTTTTGAAATTTGCTCATGTATTGAAAGTTGATCGCCGTTGAAATGACCTGTAAGATCAGTTGTGTTAACAGAAAAATCAGTTAGATTGAATAGGAATCTGTCAATTTTACAGAATTTTCTTAACTTAAGAGCGACAATTACTCTTCTGTTGAAATGACTAAACTAATTTGTTCGTTTGACAAAGAACTCGGTCGAATTAAATATAATTTGATCAATTTCACCGAATCTCCGTGAAGTCAAGAGCAACAGAACCGATTTGTTGATTTTACTAGCACCATTTCTTTCAGTGTATATATTTATGTATATGGTGAAAATAAAATATGAAAATCCAAACATACGATTTTATAACTAGGAAAAATCTAGCTTCTAACGAACTAGTACTTATTTGGCACTTTGGGCCTATATTTCATACGAGCCAGAAATTTGTATCAAGCGTTACTGAATTCGTTTCAGGGTACCCATAATATTCAATTTCATAATTCATAAATAATTGGCGTTTAGCCGCCTAGGTAATTTTGGCCATTTCGTAACAAGTCACACAAGCTATTCATGCTTCCATGCATAACTGACGGTAATGGAGAACACCAAGGGATGTTAAGTCTCCCTTCACCTGCTTCCCACAACACAGTGGTGGTCTCCATTTTCCTCTGCTTTAACATGGGGGTCGACAGAAATACGTTCTTGGATGGAGCGTATTCGTCAATTCGCATGACATGACCAAGCCAGCGAAGACTTTGGTACTTAATACTTTGCACTTTTTCATATCTGCGTAAATGTCATACAGCTAAACATTAAATCTCCTTTGATACACGTCGTCGGTATCACAGACATAATCAAAAATCTGCTGGAAGTTTTGCGAAGTGTAATTTTTGTTCGTTGAGAGTGAACTACACTTCTCAATTGCCTACTCAGTCCAATGTAGCACTTGCTAGCAAGAGATATTAGTCAACGGAGATATGCCTGGAAAGGCCTGAATGTCCAAAATTTTTGGACCAGAACATGCACTTTCTGTTGCGCTCATTTACCGCAAGACCCACTTCTTTGAGTATTTATCCAATCCATTAAATGCAAAGCTTTGAGCGCTTTTGTTAGGTACAATGATTTGGATTCGAATAGCTCGGAAAGTTCCTTCCCAATCGTTATGGAGCTTGCGCCATCGGCAAAATCTTCCTTACAGGGAACTTAAAGTCAGACAAAGCAACATACAAGCAACTCTGTTTTGCACTGCCTTAAACTCTGTGGGTTAGGAGTCACCCCTGTGCGAAAGCAGTCTTAGATTATACCTGCGGTATGTGTGTCCGTCTGGCTAATAAAAACCAAATCCCGTTCCTGGGATGTGCGTTAGTAGGTTTTTTGCCAAACTAGACATCTTCTGGCACAAATGCGCTTTAATAAATCTATGAGGTAATGCTCTGCAGAATAAACTGTGAGAGTTGTCTTGGGCGGTGGACTGGTGAACCTGTCAACACGCGCCTAAAATACAGTTATCTGTAAGGTTCGGCATCTTCATATCAAAACGTTTCCCTAACGGTCGGACTAGTACTTTAGTCGTGATAGTTTCCGGATGGGTCATCATCATCGATAACCCCCAGCGGGTTAGGATATAACAGTGGCAGGTATGCCGATCGTAAGCGGCAACAAAAATACCAAACGGATTGAGGGGGTGGGTGGGCGGTATGGCCTAAAAGTTTTCTTGTTGTCATACTAAATCGTTCCCGAAATAATCGGGCTAGTATCGCAATAATGCTTAATGACCGGAAAGTACCGAATTTATATCCGGTAAAGGATCATGAACATCGATAACACTTTCCAAAATCTTCGAGGAGTGTCCTTATCGCTACAACAACAACAACAACAAGAACATAACCATTGGAGATTGTCTACAGCAACAACAACAAGAACACAACTATCGGAGAGTGTCTTTATCGCTGCAATAAAAAGGGGAGGAAGAAGATACATCAAGCGTGGAAAGGATGGATAGGGGCGCAGTCTGTTCTATTAAGAGCTTGAGCGTATTTAAAGCGAGGATATCGCATTTTCAAAAAAGATTTCTTGACTATGAGAACTTAGTTTGTCTGGTTAAGGTTCTGAGGCACGATGATCTTCTGATTGATGATCAGGGATAAGCACATCTCGCGAGTTTTGAGGAGCATGTATGAAACTGTGACTTGGTGGTCGCAGTGATTTGTATCTCTATTTCTCACTAAATATTGAGAGATGGACAATTTGATCGCAATACCGCTCATCCTGAAACACATGTTGTGGAACTTTTACTTTGTGGACTGTCTCCCATTTTTTTCTGCAGAGTACCACTAGATACGATACAGGAACCATTAGATACGATAAATGGTTCCTGTGACGAGAACTTTGATTGTGATTATTTTTAACAAACGTGATTATGAACAAAGGGAAATGTTGTCGCTGTCAGTTAGTCCAGATTGATTGATGAGATTTGTTGTTGTTGTCTTTGTTTTAGTGATAAAGACACTCCCCAAAGGTTTAAGGTTGGGTAATCGATATTAATGGTACTTTAAAAATAAATACCAGGAGCGATATATCTCCTTTTTGATACATGTTTTACGCAGACTTCGAACGGCTTCTGCTAGGCAGTTGGGTTTTCACTGAAAAGCTTTTCATGACAGAAATGCACTCTGAGTATTCGCCAAATCACTGTCGACCCCAATCAGAAAAACTGTTTTCTAATTGAAAACATTTGTTACCAAATGTTTGATGTTGCTTTGTCCGGGAGTTGAATCCAGAATCATCAGTGTGGTAGGCGAAGTTCGCTACCACCACACCATGGCCGCCGCCAATGCTCTTTTGCCGGATATAAATCAGCTATGTTTCAATAACATGCACAATTCCGACCAACTGGGGAGCGATGGAATATAATCACATTCTGGGCTGACAATTGATTTGGAAAAGCTAGAAGTTGCACTGGCAACTCCTTGAAAAAGTTATGCTACACTACTACGTGGACATTTTGGATATTTTAGCGGCCTCCTACGATAGGCATACCTGCTTCGGGTATATTCTTAGCCTTTTAACCCACTGGGGATAAGACGATTTTTTCGTGTCTGTCGCTACGATTTACTGTGATTTTTCAGTCGCTGTGACAAAGCATATATTCACGAATAATTGGCAAATCTAGTATCAACACACGGTGAGCTTTTCCATACCGTAGCTAAGCGAAAAGGTGAAAACTTATAGCAACTTTATGCCTAGATTTTCAACCCTTACAAGAATAAGTCGACAGTACCTTTTGTCTGCCTGTTCGGATTTTTGAACTACCTAAAAACCGCAAGGGCAAATGTTGTTGGTAAAAATTATAATGAGCTTTTCGCTATTTCTTTTTTTAAGTTACAAAATTTTCCTTTGTTACACTCAGCTGAGCAGCACACAGGGTATATTAATTTTGTTCTACTATATATCAAAATGATCTGGGCGAAAGAGAAATTCATTTAGCCAGGTCCGTCCGTCCGTCTGTCCGTAAACACGATAACTTAAGTAAATTTAGAGGTATCTTAATGAAATTCGGTATGTAAGTTCCTGGCACGAATCTTAGATCGCTATTTAAAATTAACGATATCGGACTATAACCACGCCCACTTTTTCGATATCGAAAATTTTGAAAAACCGAAAAAGTGCGATAATTCATTACCAAAGACGGATAAAGCGATACAACTTAGTAGGTGGGTTGACCTTATGAGCAGAATAGAAAATTAGTAAAATTTTGGACAATGGGCGTGGCACCGCCAGTTTTAAAAGAAGGTAGTTTAAAAGTTTTGCAAGCTCTAATTTGGCAGCTGATTATGTAATGTTCGGTTACATCCAAATTTAGCCTTCCTTACTTGTTTTTGGTTTACTTTCAAAGCTATATTTTCACTAACTAAATTTTGTTTTTAACTTCTGAGTAATTTTCCTAAATCAATTTCTTGCTAATTTCTACATCCGTAAGCCGGCACGCAATCTCTCCTCCTATTCCTTTTATCTTTAATTATTAATGAGCAATGGCACGTTTAGGGCTTCCGCTTGGTTGGGCTGTCAACTTCAATTTCAGCTTCGCTTATAAAACCGAAAGTGTTTATTATTCCTATTTTTTTATATGTCTTGAACATAGTACGTATTGGTCCTTTTCGTTAGAGTTAAAAATAAAATTTACAATTTATGTCAAAAGCATTGAAGCATATTTTATTTACATATGAAAAAACTTTAATAAAAAGGTAGAAGTCTTGAAGCTTTACTAATTTAAGGTACACGTGGTAAGGACGTGCTGCTGCAGTCATGCCTAAGCAAATGGATACAAAGTAAAAGTAAATCTGCGAAGTCATAGAACATACTTTCGGTGGTAAACTAAATGTGAGAAGGCGATAGATATGCTGGCTAGTGAATCCAAAAATTCGATTTAATTTCTTGTTGGATATATTCAATCAGCACCGTTTGAGGAAACGGAACTTTATCTTGTATCAGCAAATTTTTTCCGCAGACGATGAATTCCATGGAAAGCAGAAAAATGCCTACTAGGTGAAGGCATGAAACTGAAATTTTGAGTAGCTTAATGATGATAGTGAGCTTAGCCGGATAGTTATCGTAAAGCTGAAGTCTGACATCACCACTGTTAAAAGGATGCGATATCGCGTAAAGTAATAAAAACATTACAGTTTCCTAAATACGTTTAGTGGAGTGGTTGTTGTGGTTATTTTAAGCACTTAAACATCTCTGTGGCGCAATATGAGCGGTCCTTTAAAGGCTATCTCGCGAATTATTATTTCTTTAACACATCGAATATTCGCGCCTGTGGATTTTACACGTTTTTGTCACAGACATGCACTGCCACTTACCCTGACAGAGTGGTCATGCAGGAGGGCGGAGACTCTATGTCTCACCACCTGGGCGCGAACCACTCTACGATGTATGTTGATTCGATTTTCCGTCATCCCTTGTCAAATTTGGTTTGAAGACAAAAAATTATATTTAAAATAGCATAACGCTGAAACAAATTCAGCCCCAAACCAAATATAACAGAGGATGAAGGAAAACCGCTCCAATATATACTAATTATCCACTCTGTCTAAAATCAACGAAACAAATTGAGTTAGATTATTTGATATTTCATTCACCTGTGCCCATTCGCCAACATAGAGGAAAGGCGAGTGAAAAAAGTACTCGTAAATTCTATGAGCAACTGAAAATCACACCCGTGCCCTAACAGCGCCTCATTATAAAAAATGTGCTTGGCGACGTCCAATCCACAAAAGCAAAAAATAACATAACACTTATTTAAAAAATAAATCTGAAATATATATATCAGACAAGACGGGATGCCAACCAGTTTCTTTTATTTATATTTATTTATTTATTGTAACCCAAAATACCGACTTTGAAAATCGCCGAACTAAGTCATATCGGGGTCTGAAAGCTAAAATAATGAAATGCAATTGTGCTCGACGCTTGTTTGGAAAGTTTAAACTCCTTTACAAGACTATGAGTATGGTCAAAAACATTGTCGCCAAGCACTTCTTCAACCACCAGTGGACGAACGCTCTTCGATGATCTAAATAAAGATGTGGTTGATTTAAATACTGACGGAGGGAGGTCGGCATGACCACATACGTGCACTACTCCCGCCACAATATCAAGACGTGATTGGTGAGTTTAACTCCAAGATCACCATAGGAGATATATTGATGGGTGTACAACTTAGTAAAAAATCAATAAAAAAAGTAACTTGCAATTTATATTTCAGACCTAATCTCAACCATTTATTATGGACACGTAACCAAAACACAACCATTCAAACTCTACGTTAGTGGCCTATATGGGTAACGTCCTGTCTGGATTTCTAAAATTTCCTTGGATTGAGTCATGTCTAGATTCAGAAAGTTGAGATTTTGAAGTCGCTTAAGATGTTTTTGTTGGAAAGTTCAAACCCTCCTACGAAATTTTGAAGCTAATTGACTGCCACAATGCATGAAACATGGTCATATGCAGCACGAAGTGCAAAACATAAAATAAGTAATACCACATGCCAACACTCCCCCTTTGTACAATTCGTGATGAGGTTGATTGTACCCCAGCGGGTTAGGGGACTTAGAATATACCCGCGGTATGTATGCCTGTCGCAAGAGGCGACTAAAATACCAAACTGATTCAAGGGGTTGCCAGCGCAATATATAGCTTTTCCAACCCAATTGTCAATCTCACCTACGCATGGCGAATCCTATTTAATTAACAGCCGAGGCTCTGGCGGCCCGAACTCCTGATGGATATAGGGGGTGGGAGGGCGTTATGGCATAGAAGATTTCATGTGGTCATACCAAATCGTTCCCGAGATGGTCGGACTAGTACCTTTATGGTGCTTGTTACCGGAACACGCCGGGTCTGCATCAGTCAAAGGACCATCAACATTGATAGCACTCCCCAAGGCCTTCGGGAGCAGTTGAGACCTGCACATACATTTACGGGGAAAAGCCTTTGTATCTAAATAAGGGAAGCTACGGTGGTGCGATGATGGCATGCTCCGCCTAAAAATAAAAAAAATAAATGTAAGGCGCGATAACTTCCGAAGAGATCTAAGGCCGAGCTTCTCTTCCAATTTGCGTCGTGCTCCTCTTGATTTTTCCCTACAAATTGGCCGGACGGGACCTACATGTTCTATGCCGACTCCGAACGGCATCTGCAAGGCAGATGAGTTTTCACTGAGAGCTTTTCATGGCAGAAATACAATCGGAGCGCTTGCCAGACACTGCCGAGGGGCGACCCCGCTTAGAAAAATTTTCTTCTAATTGAAAAATTTTATTTCTAAAATTTTGATGTTGCTTTGCCCGGGAGTTGAACCCAGGGCATACGGTGTGATAGGCGGAGCACGCTACCATCACACCACGGTGGCCGCCATGCATGCTCCGCCTACCACACCGAAAATTTGTGGTTCAAACCCCAGGCATAGCAACACCATAAATTTATTTCAATTAGAAAAATAAGTTTCCTAAGCGGGCCGCCCTCGTAAGGGGTTTTGAAAACACTGCGAGTGGATTTCTGCCATGAAAATCTTCTCAGTGAAAACTGATCGGCCTTGCAGATGCCGTTCGGAGATGGCACCAAACATGTAGGTCCCGATCCCGCAAATTATAAGAACACGATTATAAACCGACAACAAAATAACGAAATTGAACACTGAAGATGTGATGCGTTTGTCTCAAAACATACATACTGCTATTATCTTCGCACCACGGCTATCCCGGTTATTCTCTGAGAGCAAAAATCAAATCGAATAGTTTAGCAAAGGAAGCATATTTCTGGAGAGCTTTGTATCGCCTCCTATGAAGTAGCTCCATACCGGCAACCTCGAGAAAATTCCTGGGATACCTTGAGACCGATTGCAAAGAGTTCAGTATGCCACTTAATGAGTTGAAGAAGGAAGAGAAAAGAGAGGGAAGAGCTGAGCTATATTTAACAGTCTTAAGCATAAATCATTGAAAATTAAGGTTTCAGCCGAAACGCAGATAATTCTTAGGTCATGAAGGAGGACCTATCTGTTCTAATAAATGTAAGCTGCTAGCAGAGAAGATGCTCAAATCGCGCCCGAATTCGGAGATGATTATGTTAAAGCTCTCAAGCCCACAATGGCGAGTTTATAAAGCGCCTACGCAAGGGATTCGGTTCTATGCAGCTTAGCCCGCGAAAAAAGAAAACTCATATACACAATCGGAATTGGGTAAGGTCTTTTAGTGCCGCTAAAAACTGAACGAGGTAGACGGTTGACCGTGCGCGAAATACATTTTAAAAGTGAAGACGTCCCAAATCGTCGCTCTATGGGTCATCTCTTGAGAAATCAAGTATCTGCTTAGCGTATTACGAACATAAAATTCTACCAAATAACAAACATAAAGCAGTCTTTAAAGCGTGCAACCTTTTTGTTATCACTAACATAGTAAGGACATAATTTGGAAGAAAGTAAATTAAATTTGTAACACTTACCCCCAAAATAAAGTAATCAAAGTCTTAAGTGGCTGAAAATTGACTGTAGTCTCGCTTTTTTTTTACATTTTATTCACCACATTCACACAACGTAGATGCTTGTGTGTGTAAAAATATGTAAAATAGGGTGGTCCTTATTTATCAAATAAACGATTATTCCAGTTTTGTTGTTGTTTTATTGACGATAAAGAAATTCCTCAAAGGTTTTGGGAAGCGCTATCGGATACAGACCCGGTACGTACCGCTAATATTAACGATTTTGGGTATAGGTAAGGTTGGGTTGAACTGCCCGGTCCATGAGGAATTCACATAAACTGATTGAGTCCGTAGCGTTACCAGAAGTTTGTTTTAACGACCAAACTGAAAAACCCTATCAAAAACCAGGACCTATGTTATAAAATAACTCCGTCCTCTTGGCAAATACTAGAAGCTTTCTTGGACTTAAGCTACTTGCTGCTTCTAGATCTGACAGCTGTATCACTCCTAATAGCTGAAGCCTTAGCCTAGCAAGTTCAGGGCACGAGCACAGAACGTGTTCGATCGTTTCCTCCTCCAACCCGCACTTCCTACATCTGCTATCACTGACCAAGCCTAATTTAAAGGCATGTGACACCAGAAGGCAGTGTCCAGTCAGAATTCCCATCATGAGTCTACAGTCATCTCTTTTTAATGATAGAATCAACTTTGTTAGCATAAGGTTGCAAGACCTACATATAATTTTCGACACTTTACAGCCCCACGCTTGAACCCACGCCTTTCCCGCTTCGTCGATCATGTGCACCTCTCGCCTTCGCTTAACCTCGCCCAGTCTAATTGGGACGTCTACAGAGCAAGCTTCAAGGGATGCGCCCTTTTTAGCTAGTTAGTACGCTTTTTCATTGTCATCTATTCCCATATGCCCTGGGGCATAATATAAATGTATGCTTCTCCCTGTCCCAATTCTCTCCAGATACTGCTTATACTCTAGCACGCATTTAGATGTTGTGCTATGCGAGATTATTGCCTTAATTGCGGCTTGACTGCCAATATAAAAGTTAAAACGGTTGCAGCTTAAGCTATTCTCTTCCAGGGTTTTTACTGCTTTGGTTACGGCTAATATTTCCACTTGGAAAACGCTACAGTAATCCGGCAGCCTGTAGGATCTGCTCATTTCCCGATCAGCACAGTATACAGATACAGTATATATAGCAGACCCTACTCCTTCCACTACTTTGGAGCCATCTGTGTACACATGTATCGCCTCGGATTTTGGGCATAAAAAATCGAAAAACTAAATTTAGAATTTGTGAGCCTGCCCGGAAAATCTTAACTTTGCTCCGATCAGCGCTAAAATTTATGTGCGATAGTTTTTTCTTGGTATTACCGTTTTAAGGGATGGAACTGGAAAAACTTGAGAATTCGACTTTTTAAGGATCATCTTAGTATACACCGTTGTCCCACTGAGAATTTCTTAACAACGCTTGTAAACGGTCTTCACCACTTTGGTTTGAGTTTTTAATTTTCTTCGACACGAACATCAACACAAATGTAGACACAGAAGAACCAAAAGCATTTAAAAAGTAATTCTAGTTTTTTTAGGACAGGTCTCTTGTTTAATAAAACAGACATTTACACATACATATATCCATTCACTTACGTTACAATTTAAGTATATTCAGCTAAATGTGGGTGTATGCGTGTAATTAAGGTGTACACTTCCTCTTTGTTTTATCTTTTTTATCTCCATCAATTTCGCGCACTGACATGAGAAGGAAATGTTTTTATGCGTTTTTTAAATTCAATTTTCTTTTGTTGAAAATTTGTTGTTGCATTTAATTTTCTCCAATGTTAGACATTTTCTTATTTTTATTTTTTATATTTTTTTTTAATGCGCTAAAATTCGTGTTTTAAGTAAACTTCAATTAACTTGGTATAGGTTTAGTTGGCGACTTTCTTCTGTAAATTGAGTTTAAACACTGTTTATATATATTTTCGCATTTTTTCAATTAAGGTAGTATTTTGTATTTTGAATTAGGTCTCTGCGCAATTTCATTCAACTTTTGAAATAAATTTTATTTTTTTTTTAAAGATCTCACTGTTCTAATACAGAAATAAAAGCCAATCATAGTAAACTGGCACACCCGGCAGACGTAGTTCTACCCCCACTTTGGTCTATCTGCATAAGTTTTGAGAAGTTTTTACCTTCTTCTTTCTCCCCCTCGCATCACCTCTTCCCTATCCTTTTATTCATTCCTCCCTTTCTCTTTCTCTCCCTCTCTTTCACCTCCTCCATCTTTTCTCTCAATTCTTTTATGCTCCATCTATCCCTTTCTCTCTATCTTCCTCTAACTCTATTCTCAGTATCTTTCTCCTTCCCTCTGAGTCTTCTTATTCTTCTCCATCCCTTATTCCCAGCCCCAGTCCTAGTCTCATTCCCTGTTCCAATCCAAGTCCCAGTCCCAGTCTCACTTCCATTCGGCCGAAAAGAGGGTTATTACTACTCTAGACCAATAGGTACTTATATACCAGATTTCAGTTAAATTGAACCAAGAATAGAATTTGTTTGATTAGATCAGCCCCTGGTCTACTTGCTGGAAAAACAGTATCATATATACTAATCCAGATAAATGACTAATTTTATATATACCAAGCTTCAGGTGAGTCGAACCATGAAGAGAATTTGTTCGAAAAGTTCGGTCGCTGGTACACTTTCCGAAAAACAAGTATCGTAAAAACTAATCTGAGCAAAAGGGCTATCTACATATCTACCAAACTTCAGGCAAATTGAACGAGGACAGGAATTTGCTCGAAAAGATTGGCCCCAGATCCACTTCGCACAAAGAAAGTAATTTACCGAACTTCAGGCAAATCGAACCATGAATAGAATTCGTTTGAATAGATCGGCCTCTGGACCACTTCCCGGATAGAAAATTCACAAGAACACTCTACAAGTAGCTCTAAAGCTATCCTGCAAATTTAAGTAAAATCGGTTGAGTAGCTTCGGAGTACATAAGCTGCATACAAACACACATCCTTCTTGATATACGCAAAAACTTACACATTACGATAAAAAATACCGAGTAAAATTTGTTCCTTGTTATGGCGTTTCTACGGTCACTACAGCTACGTAATGAAACTTGTTAGTTATTGTGGTTAACATCGATAATTCCTTAACTCATTATGTGGTATCCTCAGGCGAGAAATTAAGAAAAAGTTCCCTATCAGTTTTCGTAAAAGCAACCATATTTCATAAAAGTAATTCTTTCTTCCCAATTTCTTTTAAGCTCGGAAAGAAATAAGTATGTGCTTATGTGTACGATGGCCACCGTGGTATGATGATAGCGTGCTCTGCCTACCACACCGAAGATCCTAGATTCAAGCCCCGTATTTCGAGCGTATTTCTGCCATGAAAAGCTCTCAGTGAAAACTCATCAGCCTTGCAGTTGCCGTTCGTAGTCGGTATAAAACAAGTAGGTCCCGTCCAGCCAATTTGTAGGAAAAATCAAAAAAGGGGTACGACGCAAATTGAATGAGAAGCTCGGTCTAAAATCTCTTCGGACGTGTTCGCACCTTACATTTATTTTTTTATTTGCTGCGTATGATGAACTTGAGCGACTTAAAATTTTCACGAATCTCAAAATTGTAAGTCCTTAAAAAAGAAGAGATAAACCCACCAATGAGTATATCGAATTGATCAGGATGACGATTTGAGTTATAGTTCCTATATATTTGAGATATCTTGATGAAATGCGGTGAGCGGATATATTTCGGTGTGATAAATTATTTATCGGAACCGACCGAACTGAACCACTCACAATAGCATATACATATAACCCATACAATTGATTTTTTCGAAAAAGGAGGTTTTTGTCATTATTCATCATTTAAACAGTTAGAAGATTGAAAGCTCACAGGATGTTTAGGCCATGGGGAATAACCAGGTGAAGTAAACCGTCTATTGTCTTGCTCTAAATTCTTTTTTTTGTGCTCTTATTCACCTATCTGAAAAATTTTCCACAATACTGCCTGTGTTTAGCATTTCTTAGGAGTAAAATATGGAACTTATTTATTTAGCTTGAGTTGATAGGCAGGCCGCACGGCCGCATGCACGGCCGTTGTGAAAGAATTTTGTAATTGAAATTTAAGTAACTTCCCGATAAGCTACAAGCTTGAATCTTGGAATATAGTTCAGAACCCGATGACAATGCAATAATAGGGAAAAAATCGCCGCTAGGTGGCGCAGGGATCGAGATATTCACAAAAATCGTATTAGTGGTCCGATTTGGCTCATATTTGGAACACAAAATACATACAAGAATAGAAAGCGACCTATGAAAAAAACTGCAGCTAGGTGGCGCAGGGATCGAGATATTCACAAAAATCGTATTTGTGGTCCGATTTGGTCCATATTTGGAACACATAATGTATACATGAATAGAAAGCGACCTATGATGCCCGATTTGGCTATTATTTGGAACAAATATTGCATACAGTCCGGTAGAAGTGACATCAAAATTTTTTGGAGTTGGAGGAGGGACAAGCATACGCAGCCCAGAGTCGAGTAAAGTCTTTGGAAGGATTATATATTGAGGACTTAGATTGTAGCAAATTGTCAGGAAAGAGTGCTTGTAATAATGAGTCACTAAATGATCTAAATAGAATGAGAAATAATAGGCAATTAAATAAAGACGAAAATACTTATTTAATTGTCTGATCAACGCCCTAGATTGATAAGGAGTTTGATGACCCTAGGACCCATGATTCAATCACAAGAGATTTGCTCGACAGACACATTTCTTGACAATTGCAGCCATTTTGCTCCCAAATCGAATTGACATCCGTTAACTGTGTTGTTTCTTTGCAATTTTTGGAAAAATTTTAGGAGTAGAAATAGGAAGCAATCAGTTAACAAATACCCGATAAGTACTAAACTGCATAATTCCTTAGAACATTTATTTTAATTTTATGATGAATTTATTAACTATGCCATGATCTATTAATGTGGCTGAACATAGGTTTTATGAAAAGTACGGACACCAAGGAATCGTGCACTTTCGTAAACATATGAACATACGAACCCTAAACCACTTCAAAATTCATCGATCAGCGTCAGAGAGTCGACTAGTAAATTGATTCACGTAAAAATGTCATTAGTAAATAATGGAGATGCCATAACGAAATATTGGTACATTGAGCATGTTAACTTATTCAAATAAAAGTCTAGAACAGGAGTCTACTGCTAATACGCGTCCAAAAATATGGAGAGAGGTGACCTCGACAACAATAATCCTAAGGCGGAAGAGAAAAATTGTATCTCTAAAATTGTATCTCTGTCCGGAGATATTTGCAGTTGAAGTTGGAAATTTTCATGTGGTTGTTGTAATGTTTTCGTGCACTGAAAACGATTTTGTGTACAAAGGGATTTTGCACGCATTTAATTTTGATCCCACCTCATTGGTGGACCGGCCAGGGTAATTTTTTATAAGCTCGGCTGAAGGCCGCCAAAGCAACCCGGGGTCATTTTTCGGTTTTTCGTCAATATATTTTGAACGAGCTAAAATTTTGATTTCCGCCTTCGAATTATTGTTATCGAGGTCAATACGCGTCTTTTGACACTCCTCCCGATATTTATGGGCGCGTATTAGAAGTCGACCTACTGTTCTATTAATTCCGTATGTTCGAAAATTCGTCTCTATCTTAGAATTTGGAGAATCGGTTTATATTTGGAATATTATACATATTCGGACCTCGTGAGGTAGTATCAAATGAACGTATTCCGAATATTCTAAATTTACGGTTTATCCGGAACGCTTCTATGAATACTTAACGGAAAAGAGCTTTCCGAAATTTCAGCCTAAAAAGGTGAATACTCCCTGTGTAGCAGGACCGAACAAAAGCTTAACTCTTCTGTAAAAGTCAAGGTAGGTGTAAAGTTCTAAGACAATAAGCCATTTTCTTTTATTTTTGTTTTTGTCAGTTCATTGCGGCTGCTGAGTAGCGTATCACCCAATATCGGCTGCCTGTTCAAAATCATGCTATCTCAAAATATTTTTCAAAATTTTCCCAATTCAGGATTTGTCACAAAGCCGCCCTATATTAGAGTTAGATTGACGAACGATTCATCTCAGAATACTTTTCATTAACTACCTCTTATGACAAAATGCATTGAACTTATGCTCATGTAGGGAGTTTTGGAAACAAATTTTGAAATAGTGCATTTTTAAATAAAATTCTAACGTACGGCATTCTTCCAACAATTTCTGAAAGAAGGACCAATAAAAGTCATGTTATCACTAAAAAAATTAGATCCAACGTCCTAGACAAGTTATTAATAAAGGTGTTTACCTGGGCAAGATTCGCGTTCAATAAGTTATCAACAACATATGTTTCAGAAAAACTATTAACGTTATTCGGATACAAGACTAAACTATCATCCACGGCTGCGCAGCCTACATTCCCTAAGTTGAAATCACCTAAGTATAACCTAGAGAATCTAAAGGGTAATCCAAAGAGGTCTCTAACACAAAATCGGAAAAATTGCACATTCAGATCAATGTAGTGTTTTTTAACCGAAAGAAGTAGCAATGACCAAATCAGTAAAAACATGTTAAACTTCATTATTAGTCATCTTCATTATCATAATCATTAATTGGTGCTCGGAAGGACCATAAATCTTCCGGAAAACTTTTCTTTCGAACACTACTGCTATATTAAAAAAAAAAAATGATTTGAAATAAAATTTTGCAAAAAATTTCATTTTAAAATGTTAGGAAGGAAAAAAAATGCTAATTTGATAAATTGTAGAGCGCCAGTATTTCCAAATCACTCGCTTATAAATTATTCATAATTTAGAATATTAGCGTTTTAATTAAGCTGCCAAATTTCACGCTACACCGACTACGCGCTCAATTTATTATTTGATTAATTACCGTTATTTAATCTAAAACACTCCTCCCCCAGCCACATAAATCGCTAATCTTAAGCAAAATAAAAAAAAAAAATTCGACCCAATATAATAAATAATAATTTATATATGAATAATGAGCGCATAAATTTGTTTGAAATGAGTAACTGAAGATTCAAAATTGGAAAAATTAAATATTTAATGATGATTTAAAGCAAATTCTTCACTCTAAATGCAAATTGTAGTAAGACCAAGTTCAAATTAAGAATTTTCAGGATGTGTCTTTGCAAGTTTGCGTTAACCCTTTAACAACCACATAGCCGTGCATACCTTAAATATATATATGTGTGTGTGTGTGTATGTGTGTGTGTATGTGTGTGTGTGTGTTGAGGAGGATACATGCGCAAATTGTTGTTGTCTTCATCATTTGTTTGCTTCATCAGTTTTCTGTCTTCATTTTTGCGCATTTTGCTGTTATTTATCCTTTGTTTCAATATAAATTTTTTATTTGCGCGCAATGAAAATAAACTTTTTATATCAAAATTTGCCACTTGCTGGCAAAAGGGATTTCACGTATGGCAGTTTGTAGGTAGAGGCAAATGGAAAAGAGGTTTAATATGCATTTTGTTATACTCAACTAAGCAAAGCTCACAGAGTATATTAATTTTGTTCGCATAACGGTAATCCGTGACGGCATAAACTAATCGACATAGATATAGACTTCTATATATCAAAATGATCTGGGTGAAAAAAGAAATTCATTTAGCCATGTCCGTCGGTCCGTCTGTCCGTCCGTATGTAAACACGATAACTTGAGTAAATTTTGAGGTATCTTTATGAAATTTGGTATGTAGGTTCCTGGGCGCTCATCTCAGATCACTATTTAAAATGAACGAAATCGGACATGCATGTAGCCCACTTTTTCGATATCTAAAATTTCGAAACACTGAAAAAGTTCGATAATTCATTACCAAAGACGGATAAAGCGATAAAACTTGGTAGGTGAGTTGAACTTATGACGCAAAATAGAAAATTAGTAAACTTTTGTCGTTTAATATATCATGATGAAGTTTGGCAGGCACGTTACTCCTATTACTATATGTATGCTAAACAAAAAGTAGCAAAATCGGATGACGAACACGCCCACTTTAAAAAAACATTTTTTTAAAGCCAAATTTTAACAAAAAATTAAAATTTTTTACAGTATATAAGTAAATTATGTCAACATTCAACTCCAGTAATGATATGGTGCAACAAAATACAAAAATAAAAGAAAATTTCAAAATGGGCGTGGCTCCGCCCTTTTTCATTTAATTCGTCTAGAATACTTTTAAGGCCATAAGTCGAACAAAAATTTACCAATCCTTTTGAAATTTGGTAGGGGCATAGATTTTATGGCGTTAACTGTGAAAATGGGCGAAATCGGTTGAATCCACGCCCAGTTTTTATAGACCATCGACCGTCTGTCCTTCCGCTCGGCCGTTAACACGATAACTTGAGCAAAAAACGATATATCTTAACTAAACTTAGTTCACGTACATTATCTGGTCACCTTATCTTGGTATAAAATAAGGCCGAAATCCGACTATGACCACGCCCACTTTTCCGATATCGAAATTGTGAAAAATGAAAAAAAATGACATAATTCTGTACCAAACATGAAAAAAGAGATGAAACATGGTAATTGGATTGGTTTATTGACGCAAAATATAACTTTAGAAAAAACTTTGCAAAATGGGTGTGACACCTACCATATTAAGTAGAAGAAAATGAAAAAGTTCTGCAGGGCGAAATCAAAAGTCCTTGGAATCTTCGCAGGAATACTGTTCGTGGTATGAAATATATAAATAAATTAGCGGTACCCGACAGAAGATGTTCTGGGTCACCCTGGTCCACATTTTGGTCGATATCTCGAAAACGCCTTCACATATACAACTAAGGGTTACTCCCTTTTAAAACCCTCATTAATACTTTTAATTTGATACCCATATCGTACAAACATATTCTGGAGTCACCCCTGGTCGACCCTTATTTCGATATCTCGAAAAGGCGTCCACCTATAGAACTAAGGCCCACTACGTTTTAAATAATCATTAACACCTTTCATTTGATACACCTGTCATACAAACACATTCCAGGGTTACCCTAGGTTCATTTTGCTAAATGTTGATTTTCCCTTATTTTATCTCCAAAGCTCTCAGCTGAGTATGTAATGTTCGGTTACACCCGAACTTATCCTTCCTTAATTGTTTTATTGTTGGTTTGTTTGTTTTTACCGAGCGGAAATATGCTGAATTAAATTATTGGTTCTTTTCAATTGAATGCAAAATTAAAATATTCAAGTTGTTTACTTGGCGCCCATTAAATATCTCGAGCGCCTTAAATTATGCAATAAAATGTTAAATCGTTATATGCACAAAAAAAAAAACCTAAAAGGGACTTAGTGAATAGCGTTGAAATAAATGAAAATTATAGCATTAAATATTTTAGTGGAGCTTTTAAGCAATTTCTGAGGGAAAGCTCACTTAAAACCGTGTAATTGCGACTGTGTTAAAAAAGGCGTATCAGCCATTTACTCTTCACAAATAAAAATACTAATGGCACGATAATTTAGTAATGCCATATTGCTGAGGATAGAGCCCTTTGAAAAATTCTCAGCAAATATAGAAAGCTTCTGAACTTGCATGCGGCTTAAGCAAATCACTATTTCCGAACGTGACCGTCGAAGTTTGGGTTGCTGTTCGAAATCCATTTTCTGCTGAGCTAGCGCAAAACAACATATTATTAAAACCACTCTGACATGGGCTTACCTAAAGCTTGGACATCCTAATAAACATCCGCCGTATGAACCTGATAAGCATAAAGAAACCCTCTGTCTCATCCATGACCAGACCGCACAAACCATGCCGATTAATGTCATTTATCAACACCAAATACCCAAACCGTGCAGTTGACGAAAACAATCTTCCAAATGAGACGCACGTTTCTCCGGCATAACTTTGATCTGGATACCGTAATATATTAAACCCTTGCTTTTCCAGAATCAACCCCAACATACCCAATATATATATCACGCCTGTAACTTGTCTCCACATGACACCAATCATCTGTTCAATTCGTTGTGAAACCAAGGCCTCTAACACTCATATCTCTTTGGTCCAAGCCTGTTGAAACTGCAAGTTTACTTGGACTTCCGTTGAGGATATTGAGGATAATTTGCATTGTGGTCTCATTTATTGAATAGGGCTAAGCATTGCAGCAACAACAACCACCCCGGCATAATTGGTGCTCGCCGAGCTGTCTCAACGATAGCGTACTCGTATGTCCACCATGAGATGTATTTAGCTCAAACAGCCTTCTATACAAACGTTACATCGTTTCTCTCAGAGAATTATGTGCTGAGTTTGGGACCCCCACATAAAACTAAATCATCATCATCACCCAGCGCTCAACAACCTAGGTGATTTCTGTAGTTGTGTAATACACCATGTGAGGACCAAATAAATCCTCATTAATTTGGCCCACACAAAACGACCCAACAACATATTTGACACGACATTAACACAACAAGTGGCCACAAAAGGCTCTAGCAACACGATCAACCAACAAGTCTCAGCAACACAACGCGCGGTCGCAACATTTAACAGCAACACGGCCAACCAACAAATCTCAGCAACACCACGAGCGCTCGCAACATTCAACAGCAACACTGTGACCATGGCAACGCAACCATTTGAGCTAGCAACACCAAACACAACGGCCATAAAAGGAGCGACACAGCAGCACAGCAGTCAGTCAGCACGGAGCTGTGGTCGTGACCAGAGCTACTAGCGAAGTATATCCCTATTGCAGTTGACCTTCTCTATGCAATAGGAATCCACTTCATAGGAGCGAGTCGTGGAATGGTGATTGCGGTTGATCTTCTCTACGCATCACCCCCAAAGACCAAAGGCCCCGCCACAGTAACGCGCAACCGCGACGGGTGACACCCGCTCACCTCCGTCAGTAGAAGTACGCCGGCAGAGGCCGCAACAGAGCGGCAACGCACGTAAACCAGCGCAGAGCGCGGCAGCAGAGCGCAGTAGAGGTCCGCCGACGCACAACGTAACAAGGGTAAGCCAGCGCCAAGCGCGGCGGCAGAGCACAGAGTAATACAAATAGACGCCGACGCAAGGCGCAGCAGAGTAATACAAGTAAACGCCGACGTAAGGCGCGTCAAGGCACCGACGCCACATACTAACGGGATCCGTCTAACGGAACACGGCGACAGAGCATCGCCTCAGCAATACAAGTAAACGCCGACGTAGGGCGCGACAGAGTATCGCCCAGCAAATACGAGTAGACGCCGACGCAAGGCGTGCAGAGAATCACCCAGCAACCGGCAATACAAATAGACGCCGACGCAAGGCGCAGCAGAGTAATACAAGTAGACGCCGTCATAAGGCGCGTCAAGGCACCGACGCCACACACTAACGGGATCCGTCTAACGGAACACGGCGACAGAGCATCGCCTCAGAAATACAAGTAGACGCCGACGTAAGGTGCGACAGAGCACCGCAGCAGAGAGAGACGCCGTCATAAGGCGCGTCAAGGCGCCGACGCCACATACTAACGGGACCCAGCTAACGGAACACGGCCGGACCGCTAAGGCCCGCCACCGCAATCAAGGATACGGCAAGATAATCCAAGTGAAATTGAAAATGAAGTATACAAACACGTTTTTTTTATATTAAAGAATTTAGAACCAATAAAGAGAGTGAAGTTTTTTATATTAAATCGATTTGCAAGGTGTCCCTTTAATACAAATTTATTGTAAACGAACCCTCGGCACGGCGAGTATACCCCAGCAAATATCAAAGAAGCAATGGGGCACGAAAAAGCTTCGTTACAACCATGACAGCTTTCTCTCTTTGGTTAGAGCTTACGTAATTTGGAAGCAGCGAATTAGTTCAAGTTTTCCACCAACATCCCTACCGAACTCCATACATGCTTTATCTTCCCTCTGCCTTCAAATACCAATACCAGTAGGAATAATCGCTCACCAGCGATATCTTCTTTTATATTACTAGCTTCGATAAACGCCATAGAACCTATCTCGATACACCGTTATCTTCACGGACAGGACTTTAAAGCAAAGAGTCATCCTCTCTTCTGTCGCCACCGAGCCAATTACAAGGACAGATATGATAAGATATGGCCTAATTCAAAAGAAATTTTCCTGCGTTTGTTTTCCTAATTGGACTTTGTCTAAAGCCCACCGGTAACCGGCAAAATGTAACTAAACAATTCGACACTCACTTATCAGAAATAATGGAAAAATCGGTAAGAATTGAATTGATATACATCACCCTTTCATGGACTTTAAAGCCAACTGTGGTAGCACGAAATCCCTGCCCAAGCCGTACGAAACTGAACCAGGTTTTAGAAAATGTGACAGTATATCGTGCGACTTATTTAATTTGAAGCTGCAAAAAATTACATCACCGGTCTAAACTTTTGAAAAGTAGGCTTTGCTTACTCCATAATAGAGAAGACAGCGGAACATTTGAGTTTAAAAGTCAACAAATGCTACTTCGGGGTTAGTAGGCAACTAAGAGTAAAGTCGTCTCTTGTCAGATAAGAGCTCTACTATACCCGACCTTTTATATGGCAGAGAAGTATGAATGGTGGCAGATGATATGGGACAGCTCGGAGGTATACGAGGAAAAATACTTCGATACCGAAGCAGGAGATTCAAGGGATTGATAAGTGCAATTCACAATCGTCACTATGCGAGGTAAGTCCTGTTACAAGTATAAGTGCATCATACACATATTTAGCAGGCGAGGCTCTGGCCCTCTAAAAGTATCCCCTGTAACTCTGCAGTGGGGGCGTGTTTCGTTATGGTCGGCGTAGTTCCTTAATGGAGCTTGTTACCGGAACGCACGCGATCTATAAACAGAAAACCACCAACAACATCTTTATCAATTCCCACAACTTTTGTGGAGTATCTTCTACGCTACAAAAACAACAACAACATTTAAGAATCAGATTTAGCTAAAAGCTTTGCACAGACAGTAACAGTGAACGAATGGATGAATATACTCCCGCTTAAAAGATATTTTTATCAAAATCCCGCCCATGAACTACCAAGATGAAGCTAGAGAACGAGCTAATATCAATTAAAATCTGCAATGGAAACCAAGTGGTAATAAATATAAGTGGCTATCAATATTTGCAGAATTATGTATATAATAATTTATAATTGTTTTTACTTCAAAAGCATTTTCTCGCAAAAGGCCACGGACAAGTCCCATTACATTAAAGCCCCATGATGATTGGCGATCTTACTGACTGTTGTAGGAATTAACAGTTGCAGAACGGAGTGGTTTATTTTGCCCGTTCTTTTTGTTGTTGTTGTAGCAGTGCTTCGCCCTATCCAATAAAGGGGACCACTCACAAATAATTATCAATATCCTATAAAGGGAGTCCGAGGAAACCTTCAGTTTGAACCGGGTTGGACTACAGAGATAAGAGTGGTAGAGGCGTTGGTTGCACATTGCAATTGAAAAGTTGGTTAGTGTCATGTGGGGTCACATTACAAGCGGGTAAGAGTATACCCCTAATAGTAACATGGAAATTGAGACGCGCGGATTCCTGGGTAGGTTGCTTTTCCTAACTACGAGTTCCAGGTATTTGGTTTTAAGAACGAAGTTTACCCTGCAATATCTGGCATAGTAGTTCGAAACCCATTTTGTGGATGCCTCTGAGGGCCTCTTCAACTTCACATCGCTGGGTTTTTAAATCCCGGGTTTCTACATAATGTTTACGGACTTAGCTTCTTAAACTCCAGGGAGGCGGAGCCTCTGCAATCATATAGCTCTTGGCCGGTATTCTGGGTATTCAACAGAAACTGTTTGTTCAACATGTCATTTCTTTCCTTTGTGGGGAGTATTCTGGCCTGACTATGTAGATGATATTGTAGAGACATAAGAACACATTACCTAATTAATTGGCGCTTAACCGTCTAAACGGTTAGGGCCCAAAATAAATGTAAGGCGCGATAACCTCCGAAGAGATCTAAGGCCGAGGTTCTCTTCCAATTTGCATCGTGTTCCTCTTGATTTTCCCTACAAATTGGCCGGACGGGACCTACATGTTTTATGCCGACTCCGAACGGCATCTGCAAGGCAGATGAATTTTCACTGAGAACTTCTCATGGCAGAAATACATCCGGAGCGCTTGCCAAACACTGCTGAGGGGCGACCCCGCTTAGAAAAATTTTCTTCTAATTAAAAAACCGTATTTCTAAAATTTTGTTGTTGCTTTGCCAAGAAGAAGACATTACCTGGCAGTTTTAAAAGCGGTGTTTTGAGAGGCTTGCAATTTCGTCCAGTGTGATCTAATAGGCTCCGCGACACTAATGAGAATACGTAGCATACAAGGGGTAGGTTAATTGCTTTTTAAGTGGTTACGAGCGTTTCTTTATCTTTGCCTCAAATACAGCTCTGGAGTTTAAGTACAATTGCGGCTGCATGCTCGCCAAAATGTTAATCTTGATCGGACGTCACACCAAGCATCTTTGGATGTGAGACATTCGGTACCGGCATGCCATCCATGTGGACGTCCAATATGGTTCCGTCCTCCCACGGGTGTTACAGCAACCAATCAAGTTGTCCCAAACCAATCTGCAAAATATCATTTAGAAATGTAAAAGGCGAATGTCCAATATGATAAATGGCTGAGACTGATAACAAGCTGTTATAAACTTAAAAGTTTTCGTTTTCAGCATTCTGCAAAATATAAATTGCCATATCAATGCATCAAAAATCATTGAAAAATAACTCGACCGTAATATTCGCTTAAAAAGCTGATTTGAAAAACTTTTCTTTTGTGTGCAAAAGTTTTATAAAATTTAATTTTTATTGCAAGTGTCAACTACGGAAAAACTTTCGTATACTGAAATGATCCAAGTATGTATTGAGCACACTACACAAACACATATGCATTCATGGGCATATATTGTTAAAGTTTTACCGTATTAACTGTATGATACTACTACATACGTACATATGTGCTTAAAAAGTTCGAACCACCCAAAGAGTTACAAAGCATTCTACTTAGATTTTACGACAAAAGTTTTTCCTGAATTGTGTTTACGATTTTGAAATTTCGCACATAAAATTGTATAAAAGCTAATATGGCTTAAAGGATGAATTACACCTACACAACTTCGAGCTTATAAGCCGCTGTAAAGGCAGGTTGTACACTAAAGGGAGCTACACAATTTCGTTTGTGTGATTCCTGCAGTTGCTTGACCATTATTTACACTAACTGACATAAGCTTAGCTATATTGCAAAGTCTTGGGACACGGTCAACGTTATATTCATTGCAAAGGCCGGCCGAAGCTCTCATGTACTACCTAAGGACTCTTCGTCGTTGCTTTTTAAAACTTTGGAGCGGTTTATTGATCTATACCAACGGGAAAGGATTCCTCGGGGAGTACTTTCGGCTTCGTAGCATGCCTATTGTAAGGTCAGATCAGTGGAAACGGCTCTCGATTCGATTTTAAAGTAAGTAAAGGGGTCCCTAGCATACAACGAGTTTACTCTGGGTGCCTTTCTAGACACGAGGAGGAGTTTAACAGTGTCTTACCTGGGGCAATCGCAAAGGTTGTGGTTAGTTTAGGAGTTTAAGGGCGCTGAGCTGTCGCAGTGTAGTGGGAGGGGGGGCATAATCGAAAGGAAGGTGTGCAGAGCCACGCCATAGGTGGATGCTCTATCTACTCTGTTCTGAGCTGTGGTAGTTTACAAGTTTCTTGTGGAGTTGGAATCCAATGGCTGTCGGGAGGTTGCCTATGCAGATGGCCCGGTATCCTAGTCTGGAAAACATTTCTGAGCACCCTGCGTGATATTCTAGAGGGCAACCTGGACACTATGGCTAGGTGGTCTGATTCATGTGGACTGGCGGTCAACCCGGGCAAAGGGAACTGATTCATTTTACCAACATATATATGAGATTCCCGTTTTCAGAACTCACTCGATTGGAGGGGTACCGTTGGTACTCTTTGATTGGTTAAATATTTGACGATTGGACAAGAAACTGCCCTGTAGACCCAACGCAGAAAATAGGGCCAGGAAGGCCGGGTTGCTTTGTGCTGCTGCCGGGGGCTATCGGCAAGACATGAGAACTCTCACTAAGAGAAGTACACTGGCTTTACGAGATGTTAGTCAAAAAGATTCTGCTCTATGGCGTGCTGGTTTGGTGGAATGCACTGGACACAGCGAGCACCACCAAAATATTATTGTCAGCACAATGGACGGCACTGGTTAGTATTAGCTCTGACTTCGGGCACTCTGGCTTTCTTACCAATCTCGAGTTTATACCTCAGAGGAGGGACTATTTTGTGCCGATAAATGCTTCATGTGCAACCTTCTACCCATTCGTTTCCACGAGAAAGCAATGAGGAAACGGACTCTTCTAAGGCAGGGACCAGTTAACTTGTTCATGGATTGGTAGAAGTCGGACGGGATGGTTGGTAGGGGTGGGGGTCTTTTATGAAGAGCCGATGAAATACTATCCAGTGCTATTACGGTTAGGGAATTTAATTCTACTCTGATCGCCAAGCGGCTATCAACCCCTTGAGTTCAACTATAATCCGATTGAGGGTGGCTTGGAAGTGCCTGCCTTCGATTGCAATTACATCGAACTATTTTATGATTAATATTATGTCGCCATAGTGATATCCCGGGCAACTGTCAAGCGGATCTCTTAGCCCGCATCGGGACAACTGAACCAGATGAAGTTGGCTGTATGCATTCCGTGACTCCGCTGGACACCTGTGGTCTGCTGCTGCATAGATGCACCGTGAGTTAGCTCAGCAAGCATTGGGCGAACACCACTTCTTGCAGGTTAGCAAGATCTTTCTGGCTGGAAGGGGATGGCAGGAGGTCTGCCGATATAATTGGGTTCACTAGGTGTCATCTATGTCATATGTTCATTAGGGTTTGTTCATTAGGCTTGTTACCGGAACGTGTCGGATCTGCATCCGGCAAAGGACCTTCAACACCGATAACACTCCCCAGGGCCTTCGGGGAGCGTCCCTATCGCTACAACAACAGTGGAATTGTTGGAAAATCCCACTCACGTCTTCTTAGCTTACCTGACCTAAAGTATTACCTGGGTTGGTGAATAACTCAATCCTTATATGGAGTGTGTAGGTTCCGAACTTTAAGAGTATATTAACAAATAGTACCTGGGCGAACGAACATTGCTCGGCAACGTTTCGTTGTGCTGAGAAATCTTTCTAATAATAATCTGTGAGAAATTGCAGTTATTCATTTAAAAGAAAATTATTTAAAATTAAGTCGATTCATGTGTAAAATTTTTTACGAAGATTTTTAACTTTGATGTTCTCCTTTAAAGCTGTAATAGAATATGAGTAAGTAGAGTACTATTTCGTCTAACTACCCCAACCCTAAATGGCAACCCTACTCAAAAATGTCCCTATTGTATTGCGGAGTGAATTTCGTTTGGTTTGATACCCATATTGGCATATCTCATGCAATTTTTTTTTTATTTCGAATAGGTGGCAACCCTAAATGGGAACCCTCTCAAAAATGTCCCTATTGCAATGCGGAGTAAAATACCTTTCGTTTGATACCCATATCGGCATATCTCATGCAATTTTTTTTAATTTCGAATAGGTGGCAACCCTAAATGGCAACTGTACTCAAAAATGTTCCTATTGTAATGCGAAGTGAAATACCTTTCGTTTGATACCCATATCGGCATATCTCATACAATTTTTTTTAATTTCGAAAAGGTAGCAACCCTAAATAGCAACTCTACTCAAATGTCCCTATTGTAATGCGGAGTGAAATACCTTTCGTTTGATACCCATATCGAAATATCTCATGCATTTTTTTTTTAAATTTCGAAAAGGTGGCAACCCTAAATGACAACCCTACTCAAAAATATCCCTAATCTAATGCGGAGTGAAATACCTTTCGTTTGATACACATATCGGCATATCTCATGCAATTTTTTTTAATTTCGAATAGGTGGCAACCTTGTGAAACATTCTGAGTGGCAACACCTAGGTAGAAAATCTTAGAAGATGATACATTATCTCTGTGCCAAATTTCATTTAAATCGGTTGGCCGTTTCCGAGATCGTTCGGCTATACAAACAAGCAGGAATTGCTAGTTCAAAGTAATAAGATTAGTGCACAGGAGCAAGAAGTGGCTTTCCAAACATTGAAAGAGCGTGTGTGCACTGCCCCAATGTTGGCGTATCCGATTCCAGGCGCAACCTTTATTCTAGATACAGATGCGAGTGGATATGCTATATGGGGCGTTTTATCACTACTGGCCGATGGACAGGAGAAGGTAGTTACATACTACAGCTGTTCGATTGGAAAACCAGAGAGGAACTATTGCGTTACACGGAGAGAGCTGTTGGCATTGGTAGAGTGCATTAAACATTTTCACAAATATCTCTACGGCCAGCGATTCCGCGTCAGGATAGATCACACAGCGTTGAGGTGGCTTCTGCATTTCCGTAATCCAGAAGGACAATTGGCACGGTAGATCGAACGGCTACAAAGCTATGACTTTTCTAATGAGCATCGGAAAGGTAGTACCCATGGGAATGCCGATGCAATGTCACGAACCCAATGTAGTTTGGAATGCAAGCACTGTTCAAAGGTCGAAGCTAAAGAAGACATTATAGATGTCCGGCTAATGACTATAACGTGTGCGGATGAATGGGACAAGGAACAACTAAGGAAGTGTCAGCTAGAAGATACAGATCTGTCACATGTTATGCAAGGGCTCGAACGAAACGAAAGACCAAATAGAGAGGAGATGTCAGCAGAGAGTCCCATTGCGAAGTCATATTGGGCACAGTGGCACAGTTTAGAATTGATATCCGGTTACTTGCATCAAGTATGGGAGAGTGAAGGTGTTCAATGCAAGAAGAAACTGATAGTTGTTCCCAGAAAGAGGATTCCTGGCGTTCTCAGCGAGCTGCATAATGGTCCGAGCGGAGGTCATCTTGGAATCACGAAGACGCTCGAGAAGATTAAACAGACATTCTATTGGGTTGGTTGCCGTCAGTCGGTCACTGAGTGGATTGCGAACTGCGAGGTTTGCAGCAGAGCGAAAGGGCCCAAAACCCGAAGTCATGGCCAGATGTACATATGTATGTAATTCTTTTATACTGCAAGTAAACAAAATGTTACGTATACGACACGGTACCCGACTTACCAGGTGGATGTTGTTGATTGGTTTTTAATAAAACATTGTGCTTATTATTATTAAATTTAGTTAATAATTTTGTTCCACAAAACAAAACAAACGATATTTTGAAAAATTTTTTTCTGTTTCTCTTTAAATGTGTAAATTCCTCTACTTCGCAAACACATTTTCTTTCGAGGTCTGATTGACATTAAATTGTGCTTTTTTTGTGAATTTGTGACTTTGGCTTTTCCACCTGCAAATTAGCTAAAAGCTTATCCGGCCAAAGGCATGCGCGTGCCTATAACTCATTCATCACATAGCAAGTATGCAAGCATGTAAGTATATTAATACACAAGTACAACGGGAAACAATTTAGAAGATAGACAATATATCTTAAACAGTGAATAAGGAAATGACTTCAGGTGGAGGTTAAGAAAATGCTGAATGGCAAATGTTGAATTAATCGTTACAAAATGAATACACATATATTTATTTAATATCTTGCTCGTGTTAATATGCCTGAAGGTACTTAAACATACGAAGATTATTTTTTTAAAAAGAAAATAAGCACTATTCACTTATCAAATAGTAGAATCTTAACTTTGTAGCCTATTATATTTTTTAAGTTAATTAATTATTAATTATTTTCCTTATTGACTACAAAATTTTATTTCACAAATAAGTAAAATAAAATAATTCAAAAAATTTTTTTTGAGTTAAACAGATAATTACATGAAGTAATAATAATGCTAAAAGCTAGAAAATAATTAGGTAGGTCCTAGGTACTAGTCATCACACTTCTCATCAATCTAGGGCGTTGATCAGACAATTAAATAAAAGCGTTGGACGCGTGAAATTTCTAAAAATGTGAGGCGTAGCATAACCTTATTAAGGTTCAGTTGGTCTTACTTATGACTATCAATAGAAATTTGACGCGTCCAATGCTTTTGTTTAATTGTCTGATCAACGCCCTAGATTGATGAGGAGTGAGATGACCAGTACCTACCTACTTATTATTTTCTAGCTTCTAGTATTATTATTATTTCATGTAATTATTGTTTTCAATAAAACCGTTTAACTTAAACATTTTTATTATTATCTTATTTTCAAGTTTTTGGTCTTTATTTAATTGCCCATTATTTCTCATTCTATTTAGTTCATTTATTGTTACAACGACTCTTTCCTGACAATTTGTTACAATCTAAGTCCTCAATACATAATCCTTCCAAAGACTTTACTCGACTCTGCGCCACGTATGCTTGTCCCTCCTCGAACTACAAAATAGTTTGATGTCACTTCTACCGGACTATATGTAATATGTATTTCTTCCAAATATGAGCCAAATCGGACATCATAGGTCGCTTTCCATTCATGTATGTATTATGTTTTCCAAATATGAGCCCAATAGGACCACAAATTCGCTTTTTTTGAATAACTCGATCCTTGCGACACCTAGCGGCGATTTTTTATAGCTCGCTTTCTATTCACGTATGTATTATGTGTCCCAAATATGAACCAAATCGGACCACAAATACGATTTTTTGGAATATTTCGATCCATGCGCCAACTCTTGGATTTTTTATATATTCCGTATCTAACCTAGGTAAGTCCTTGTATTTGTACACCTGGTTACAAGCTAATTTGGTATCAATGATTCGGTTACGAAGTATTTAGGTTGGGAACGTGCCCACTGATCACGAATTTAGATCCATTTTGTTTTGACACGGTGAGGTTGAGCTTTAAGGCAGGTACTCACATTGAAAGCATAGTACTGGTATCTTAATGGTGCTATTTTCCGAAGCGTACCAGATATTTACTGGCAAATGACCATCGAGATTGTTAAAACTACCCAAAAACCTGTGTATGCTGCTCCTCATCGATACAAGCAGGATCAGTAAAAGACACCGGAGAAAGGTATCAGTGCGTATTTACTTGTGGCAGCCAAACAGTGAGAAATTGTAGTAAAAAGGCCTGAAAATATTTTCTGCACTTAAATATTTCTAAAGTTAAGAAAATATAAAATAATAACACCGATTTACTTATTATTATTATTTTTTGTTTCAAAAGAAACATAATTTGCAATCCAAAGTCTTTTTATGATTTCGAAAATTCTAAACGTAGTACTAACGGGTTTCCTTCTGCCGTGAAGTTTAGAAACAAAAAATCCTTAAAAGATTCCTTCAAATACGGTCCCGATTTGATCTCAATATGCTTTTTTAAAAAATGTCCGAAATACATTTACCAGCTCTTACTGATCTGTTTAACCTCTCTTTAGCAAATGACATTTTCCCGAGGGCTTGGCAAGAATCTTTTCTTATCCCACTCCATAAAAAAGGAACCAAGTCGTCTATTGAAAGCTATCGTGGAAAGCAAAGCTTTCCGCTATCCCTAAGCTTTTCGAAGCAATCGTTACCAATCACCTTACATTTTCGATTTCTACATTGATAGATAGTTCTCGGCATGGATTTTATAGAGGCAAATCAACCACAACCAATTTGACTGAATTTACAACTCACGTCTATAATGAGTTTAGAAACAATCATCATACTGACGTTAGTACACTAATTTCAGCAAAGCATTCGACAAAGTATGGCTCTCATTACTTGTCTATAAACTCGAATAACTTGGCTTTCAACTTGGCCTAACTCGCTGGATCTCCTCCTATCTTTGCAGCAGAACTCAAAGAGTAATAAAAAAAAAAAATTATTCGAATGTCATCGATGTTCGATCGGGTGTGCCTCAGGGCAGCACTCTTGGTCCAATTCTGTATTTGCTCTTTATTAGCGATATTTCCTCAGCTATAAAATATTTTAAAATTTAAACGTATGCTGACGACGTAAAACTTGTTAGGTCATACGCGTCGGTTGAAGGGCGTTCTGTACTCCAGTCGGATTTAAATTGTTTAGTTACTTGGTGCAATGCGAATTTTATGCCTCTCAACATAGAAAAATATAAATTCTTGTGTTTTCTCACGTGGGAACGTACAGCCGGCTTCTGGCACAATTAATAACCAAACTCTGGGAAGCGTTGATGTTTTTGTCATCTCGGGAGTTACAATGAATTGCAAACTTAGTTTCAACCCCCATATTAATGCCACAGTCAATAAAGCGAGAGGAGTTTTAGCATTTGTGAAAAGATGGCCAACCACTTTAGTAATACTTACGTTACAAAAACCTTTTTAACATCATTGGCGAGGCCGATATTTGAATATGGATCGATAACTTGCAATCCGCGTTATTCAGTTCATGTGGATAGGCTGCAATCGATTCAAAAACAGTTTTTACTTTTCGCCTTGAGAAATCTGCAATAGGACTCTTCGTACAATCTTCCTCCTTACACTAATCGGTTAAAACTAATAAATCTTCCTACCGTTGTAAATCGTAGAGAAATGCTAGGTGTAGTATTTATGGCTAAACTATTAAATGGATCGATTTCAAGCCCATTTCTTTGGAACGAAGTAAACCTGAATATTCCATGCCGAGTTTCAAGGCATTATAAACCTATAGTTCTTAAATAACGCAAAAGCAATTTCCAACTAAACGAACCTTTTCTATGTTTGTGTGAAGGTTATTACACTCACTCGAGAATAAATGATGTTCCGGACTCGCTCTTTGCCATGCAAAAGACGGTTCTATCTTCTCTTAATAATTAAAAAATAATACGTATACTTTTAATGTATTGTATTTGTGAAACTATATTTCTCAGCTGATGAGTTTTCTGTAGCTGAGCAGTTTTAAATCTCGACGCTTAAGAAGCCACTTCCTCTCAAAGACTCGGTAACAATAAAAATTAAGAATTATAAATTACAAACATAAATTAAAATAAGTAAGGACGGGACTGTCTTTTGCTGTGCGGAAGACTTCATACCTTTCATGAATGGTGCTGAACAATAATCTTATCCCGTTCGTAATCTCCAAATAATCGGATGCATAAGATAAGAAATTTATAGTGGACAGATGTACATACCTAAACGATTTTTAAGATAAACATAAAATAAAAAATGGCAAAATACCCCCTTATCTGAACGATCGGTTGTATGGGATATATATTATATATAGCTCCGATCGAAATGAGTTTTTCATGAAATCTTCTGTGATATATTAGAATAAATATCACCAGGTTTAACGTTGGAATATTGGAAATTAAGGGAGAAATTGCCAAAAAGCGTTCTATCTGAACGATCGGTTATATGGGATATATACTATATATAGCTCCGATCAAAGTGATTTTTTCAGGATATCTTCTGTGATATATTAGAATATATATCACCTAGTTTCACGTTTATACTTTCTAAATTATGGCAGGAATGACCAAAATCGTCTTATCTGAACGATCGGTTGTTTGGGAGATATATGTTATAGTTTGCCGATCCTGCCGGATCCGACAAATGTCTAATATAATTCAAAAGTACATCCTTGTGCCAAATTTCATTGAGATATCTCAAAAGGGACTAGTTTTCGTTCAAACAGACAGACGGACGGATCAACTCAGTTCGTCGCCCTGATCAATTCGGTATACTTAATGGTGAGTCTATCTTCTATATTTCTCAACGTTACAAACATCGGACCAAAATTAATATATCATTTCATGGTCATGAAAGGTATAAAAATTAGAATAAAAATAAAAAATTATGTATTAAAAACACAAATGAACAGAATTTGCTTGGTTTCATCGGATCGCTTGAGGGCAGTGTTCTGCTACAACCTCCGAGAAAAAAAGATCTCATCAGTACTTCTGCAGATAAATTGCATCAATTTATTTCATATAACGCATTTTACTTAAAATTTTTCTTCTCTTCATTTATTCATGTTTTCCCACAAAACAATCTATATAATCTGATTTCAGCACAGGAAAAATAAAAGCACTCAGCACATAAATGGTTTTAGCGGTCGCGAAATTAAATTTCACTCTTTGCAGATTCTATTGTTATTTCTTCTTAAAAGATAAGAGTTTATGATTTTTTTTTTATCTCGCGTTTCACAAAACGTTTCGATTTCCGCCGGTTAGGCACCCCGCAGCCACCCCCTCCATTGACTTCACACTTTATAACACAGCTAAGGTTTTTAAATTTTTCATTTCATATAACAAACAAACAAACATCACAAAAGCGCCCGCAAGCCAAATAAAGATTATAAACAGAGGCAGAAAACGATTTGTATGTAGAAATGTAGGTTAACCAATATGTGTATATGTATATATGTATGTTTGTATGTGTGGGTGTATGTATGCACCTACAATTTTCTTTTCGGCTTTTGTTGCGAGGATCCGCACAACACACCTTTTGCACAAGCACTACACAATAAATATTCTTTTATAGCATACTAATAGCTTAATATGTTTGTATGTATGCACGTACATACACTTCAATATGTGAGTGTATATGTTTGACAGCTTCCACCGCCTATAATGCAATCACACCACACACTGCTAATGGTGCGAAGCCAGACACACATGAAACACTGAATGTCGGTGTATATATCTGTTTACTTATGTATGCATACAAGTCCATATGTATGTATGTATGAAAAAAAATATTCACTTTTAGCCGAGTTTTCCGCAATTTTTAACCGTTCGTTTCAACTTTTACCGCGAGACTGAAATTTGTATTTTTGGCTAAAATTGTGTTGTGCCATGCAGCAAATATTCCTGCCACAAAAAGCTTTTGCTCTGGAACGTAATGAAATGGAATAGCAACAAATAAATTGTGCTTACTATTTCTATTGTAATACAAAAGTGCCGGGCACGAACGCAACAACCCGCGCATCATAATACCCTCATACATCCGTGTTCCTTTCTCAATACAAAAAAAAAAAAAAAAAAAAAAAAACAAATCAAAACATTAAAGCTTTAGCGGCAGTCAGTCTATAGTTTTCAAGAATTTTGCTTGGGCACCAAATGGCATTCGAAAACTTGTTGTTCCAGTTAAGACATATGCTTCAACTGCTGTAGTCGATATGCGTATTTATGTTGTTGTTGCTGTTGTTGTTAGCCATGTTTGTGTTTACATATGTTTGTTTGTGCGTAGCGGTGCTGCACGGGGAGCTTATTCAAGGTAGTTGTAGATGTTTTGTTGGCAGACGAAGTGCCTGTTTGGGTTATTGGGTTAACTATGGGTGCTCGCATACATATATGTGCGTATGTATGTGTGTTGTTTTCCTACGAAAATATGTCCTGCGCTTTTATTTTTTGTTGTCACGTTCGTGTTGCGGCAATGACACTTGTGGCGTTGAAAGGAAAACGTTTCGTATACAAAATGTTGCAGCAACATGTTGCATGTCGTTAGTCTAACGTGTTTATACAAAAAGTAAAGTAAATAACGCTTAGTGACAAAGCCCTGCGTATCTTAACTTTGCTTTAGAAACGTTTCAAGATTTAAAGAAAAATGCTTTCAATAAAGTATTCCAAGACTTAGTCAACAATTTTGCATTTGTAAAATTTAGTAAAGCTTCAAACTAAGTTATTAAACGTTTTATTATTAACCAACCAATTACGCGGAAAAAATCCGTAGCACCTGAAGAGAAGGGTACCGGAGCGTTTATGTAACAACAAGCTTAATCTGCTGTCCGATACACTAATACTCGAAAATCCCGCGTATGACTGACGATTTCAAGAGGAAAAAGAAAGTTTACTAGAGAACCGACATAGCAAACTTAAGTGAAGAACTGCACATATCTGTTCATTGCCTAATTATCATATAAATCGCCTAGCAATTTTGGCCGTTATGTACCAAATGACTCCATCTATCTCTGTTTCGCGATTACTGCCGGCAATTGGGAGCACTAAGGGATGCCGAATCGTCCTCAACCTGCCTCTCTCTCAACTCAATGGAGGTCTTCCATTTCCTTGGCTTGCAAATGCGGGAGCCGATTGAGAAACTTTGCGCCTTTGTCCATTCGCATAACATGATCTTGCCAGCAAAATCTTTATGTTTTTATTCGTTGCAATATCTTCACATCTGCGTAAAACTGTCCTCCTGCATCACGTGCAGGATCATAAACCTTTCATAAAACTTTTTTCTCGAACACTACAAGAGCCATCTTATATTATCTCGGCACCATCCATGACTACAAGCCATACATCAGGCACGTATGATGAGCGACTTGTAGAGCGTGAGTTTTATTCGTCAAAAGAAGACTTAACTTTTCAATTTCCTACTCATTACAAAGTAGCACTTGTTGGTAATAAGTATTCTTCGTTTGAACTCTAAGATCACTGTCTTTTTCGTATTAATGCTGGTTCCAAGATAGACGACGTCCTTCACAGTCTCGAATTTATATCCGTTAATAGTGAATCAGCCGATTAGTTTTTGGATGACAGCAGTTACTTCGGTTTGTCCTCCTTTACTGCAAGACTCACTTTTTTGTCCTTTTATTCAATCCAATTTTGCCTCTTCATAAAGTGATATCAATACCATCAGCATACGTCTACAATACGTTGTTATAATAGATTGTACCATCGCTGCGTTAGGACAAAATCGCGTGAAACGGAGTCGCTTTATGTGGTTTGGAAAGCTTCTTCCAATTTTTATGGAACTAGTGATGTTGCTCAATGCCATTTGGCAAAGCCTTATTAGCTGTGGAGAAATTTTATATTGCTAAAATAGCGCAGTATAGTGAAATCAATAGATACCGATGACGAAAAATTGGTTCAATCATCCCACAACGGAGCGTTGTCGTTACGAACCGAATATGGCGGTATGACCTCGTACGCGCAGAACCGACGGAAAACGCTGATTAGTCGCTGCAGACTTCGGACCTACTCTGCTCTTTAAGTACGCAACAAAAAGAAAGAAAAAAGTGAGGTTTGAAACCAGAACGAATTGTATGGAATGGAACTATTCTAGACTTAGGAAGGGCAGTGTGGGAGAAGTGCGGTCTAAATGAACTATATGAATAACCTGCGAGGAAGAGTTCAGAGATCTGCCTGTGGTGCGATTACAGGGGCGATAAAATCATCTAATACTAAGGCATGTCTCTTTCTTTCGCGGGGCCTTTGATAGGGGCCCATCTCCAAAATAACAAGGGAACCGAGGCTCTTCTATCCATATTCTCAAAAATAGGTCTAAAAGACAGCTTTATGTCTAGTATAATTTTAAGATATTCTTGCAGGAAAGGCAACTGTTTCCATTTTATTAGGGTTGTCACACAAACTATCACCAAATCCAAATGATCCTATCGACAGGGTGTTCTCGCTGAACCAGAGTAGAAGAGATAGAGAGGGTGTCCCAGTAGCGTACCTTCTTCACGATTGTCATCACCTCAAACTCCTCTGAAATAGTTGTGTAACATAAAATAATATTTCTATTACAAATAATCACGTCGAATCACGTAGGGTCATTGCAACGGCCCCAAGCGGGACACTTTTCAAAGACTCTAGAAAGGCATCCAGAGCAAATTCTTGTGTTTTACAATCGAATGGAGCGCCATTTCCACTGACCTGTCTTTGCAATAAGCATACAGCGATGTGGGCACTGATCCCCGAAGAATGCTGTTGTTATAAACAGGGACTGATTGGTGTGAAACCCTTAGGTGATACCAGAAGGTGGCAGAAACTTGTAAGGCTTGGAAAATATATGAATATAAAAATTGCCTCTCACCAAGCATAGCTTGGCTGGCCTTAGAATTTTTGTCTATTTATAATTGAAACAAATTGAAAGTATTTGAAAAAATTTATCAGGAATTGAATAGAGATGCCTTACATTACCAAATACCAGCAAAAAGTAATTGTACTTGATAATTATTTTTTTATAATTACTAAATATTTGTAATTGACCAATCACTAATACCAAGTATATTCATTACTGCACAGCTCTGATATATACATGCATATAACTGCCTTATATTCAAACTTACGAATAGAATTCTCTTTTGGAGATGTTTTAAAGCATAATCATTAACCAAAATGTCGGTGAAAATAAAAACCACAAAATTCAAACATTTCATTCGCACTTACTTGAGTATATGTGTACATTAGGGTGGCCCTTATTCCCTTAATTCCCATAAATATTGAAATAGCCTTAGAATTTGTATGTGCAAAATTTTAGGTCAATCAAAATAGATTTAAAGGTTGCGCAATGAGATTAAAACCAAAAAAAGGACGAATTTTTATATTTCTTTGGTCGACCCTAATTCATTTATTATGGGCAGAATATATTTATTTATTTATTATTACTGCTGTTTAGGCTCAAATATTAAACTACTAAATAAAACTCATTATAGCAATGCATTGCTTAATTTTATTGAATAAACTGTCGTAATGCCAATTCATTCCGATCGACATATTGACTATCATAACAGACGAGCAAGTCTGGGAGCCACCTTTCTAAGGGAGGATGGAAAGGACGTGTTGCCAATTCTCCAAGCTTAAAGTAAAAACATTTTAAACATATATTTTTCATTGGTATTACATTGGTTTTTAATGGTGCCTGAATGTATGAGTCTCCGATCAACATAGCTGAACATGTGTTGGGATATTGGAAAGAACGTGTTTCCAATCATTTCCTACTCTGTTCAGTATTAACGCGGTCGGAATGCATGAAAATTTCGATCAGCACAGCTGAACATATATTGTGAGGTTGAAAGAATGCGTTTCCAATCCGCCTCTGTTCCAACTTTTATTGGGCCTTATTTTCGATTTTGCATTACATTACATTTACATCATATTGTAACGAATTTACTGAAATTCCGCTTATTCCCAATATTCTGCTAACGTTCGAATCACTAAACTGTTGCATAAATAACTTCAATATTGAATAATCCAAGAATGGCCTTTATTAAAGTACTTCACAATGACACTTATACTTCGCAACTAATAGCTTGCTTAAACCAAACTGATTGTCGTACCACTACTGTTGCTGCCTTTTATACTCTGTGATTTCTCGTTCGTATACTTCTAGGCGCTTCCAGAATTTACTTAGTTACTGCTATAAAATTATAACTACAGATGCACGTGTATAGCTTCTCATAAGCGCGTTTATATGTGAGTGGCACTTCCGCAAATAATTGCCTACTTTTGGGAGCATCTCAGATAAGATATATGCATGTGTTTGTGCGTCTCTTCTCCGTTGCTCGTATGGACATATGGGTAGACATAATGATTGATTTGGTGATGTGCATACAAGTCACTGCTTAGTATCGGCTTAGAGATGATAGTATCCCTTAATGTAGCTAGTATTCGCCACAATATTACTTTATTATTATATAGTTGTTGGAACGCTCTAATTTCCACTCCATCCATACTAAGGACGGGTTAACTTGTTTGTCAGTTCCGGTTCATCAAATGACAGTTAAGAGCTTGAGTGATTCATAGTTTTATACGCTCGGTCATGCTGACATGAACATGAAAATAGAAAATAAAAGATGTTAACGTAGTCGAGGAGTTTTTGCAGTGCTCCCACAAACTTTTTTGAATGATTTCAGATTGTTTCTCAATTTTTATTAATAACCTTTTCAGATTTGGCTTACCACACGTATTAAAAATTGGTCGAATTATAATAAAGAAGTGGTGCCAAGATTCCAGTGGTAAGATTTTCAAATTTTTATTTTAAATTTTTAGAAATTTTTCAAGTAGGCAGGTTTGCAGCTCATTTAATTTGGCTTTAACAACATGCTAGTTTCAAAACGCTATTGACTTTTGTTTAATTTACAAATTTTTTTTTTTTTTTTGACGTGTGTTGGTAATTTTATTTATGCATTAACTGTGTTTTTATACCCAGTTTTACTTATACACAGGGTATTATAACCTTAATTGCATAACGGTTGTTTGTGCAGGTATAAAGAAATCGAGATCGATATAGACTTCCATATATCAAAATCATCAGTCTCAAAAAAAAAAAAAAAAAAAAAAAGATTTATTAATCCATGTCCGCCCGTTAACACGATAACTTCAGCAAATATTGACATATCTTCACCAAATTCCCTATACCTACTAATCTGGACCCGGAATAGATTGCTGTTGCTAAATGGGCGATAATCACGCCCACTTTTTCGATATCGAAAATTTAGAAAAGTGAAAAATATGTAATAATTCAAAAACGAATACCCCTAAGCTAATAAAATTTGGTAGGCGGATTGGTTTTATGATGCAAAACATAAATTTTAAAAAATTTTGTAGGCGTGGCACCACCCACATTTAGAAGAAAAAAATTTGGAAGTCTAACAGGTCGTAAATCAAAAGTCGTTAAAGATATTACATTGAAATTTGGCAGAGAACACGCCCACTTTTCCTAAAGGTCTAACCTTAACAAAGTTTGCAATAACTCTATGGTATTGTACCTCAGTAGTGTAAGTTTATCTACACTTATGAAATTGATGCGCAGAAAAGTTTCAGTATGCATTATACTCATTTGCAATTAAAATTTGTCTCTCTATTTTACCACTACACTATTCTCCACTTCTATGACAGATAATTGAGTGTTCCCACGATTCATCGCAATCGATTCAGCTATAGACCAACAGAGGCCGTGTCTCCGCTATTACGCACAACCCGTTTTTAAGCGGGTTATATAAGCACTGCCACGAGTTTTCAATAATAGCCGCCAGATGGGTCTCCAAAACATTATCTAAGTTATGATAAGCGTTTTTTTTTACTCGCAAGCGAAGATGCATACACATGTAAAAATAAACAAGAACACGGTAAATTAATAAAGAAAAGTTGTTTTCGTTTATATTATATTTTAGTCCTTAGATCTGTTATTTACTGACCGATTTATAACATTGTGGTAATTAAAAAAAAAAAAAAGAAGACATATAAATTGCTTTGAAAAGAAATAACAATTTCTAGAATGGAGAAATATGAACCGTTGAATTGTATAAAATTCGTAAATTTTCAGGCATTCAAGTTCGTTTCGTAAACCTCTAAATCTTTAAAGATTTGCATACGACTTTGTATATATTCCCTTTAGCACTATTCATATTTTTCTAGGGGGTGAGATAAAAATCAAAACATTTTTTTTCTATACAACTATGGGCCAGCCTACTGTACATGTGAATATTGTTAGAGGTGCTTTTACACTTTTTATACTCAGCTGAGCACAGCTCACAGAGTATGTTAACCCCGTAACGGCATAAACTAATCGAGGTCGATATAGACTTCTATATATGAAAATGATCATGTCCGTCCGCCCGTCCGTCCGTCTGTCCGTAAGCACAATAACTTGAGTACATTATGAGGTATCTTAATGAAATTGTTTAGCAAGTTCCTGAACACTCATCTCAGATCGCTAATTAAACTGAACGAAGTCGGACTATAACCACACCAACTTTCTCGATATCGAAATTTCGAAAAACCGAAAAAGTGCGATAATTCCTTACCAAAGCGATGAAACTTGGTAGGTGGGTTGACCTTATGACGCAGAACAGAAAATTAGTAAAATTTTGGAAAATGGGCGTAACACCGCCCACTTTTAAAATAAGGTAATTTAAAAGTTTTGCAAGCTGTAGTTTGGCAGCTGAGTATGTAATGTTCGGTTACATCCGAACTTAGCCTCTTTACTTGTTTCGCATTCACGTTAATGGAATTCCAAATTATAAATAGCAGTTTCACACAAATTTCAATGCACTTGCAGACAAACTAATGGAAATTCATTTGTATATATGAAAGTCATTAAAGATTTAAGTTTATGATATGGAAAACTTTTTTGTTTATAAGTGAACGCAATGGAAACGTGCACATATATAAATATGTCAAACTACATATATACATATGAACAATTCTAGGCGTACTTTTTATACACATCTACTTTGTACTAACAAATACAACTAAGAAAATGGCACTTGAGAATCTTATAGCGTTTTCTTTTCTGAAATAAATTGTTGCTCAAGTAAATGGTAAAGCCTTACTAATTACTCCTACCCCAGAAAATGTTCAACATTTATAGCGCATGCAAAGAACATAAATGGCTACCCTGTGTATTAGCTGGTTTTCACAAACTGTCAATGATAATAAAAATTCATTAGCAATTGTTTTCTTCATTTCAATTTTATCGCTAAAAATTTGTGAAGTTAAGAAAATAAATTGTCACGATCAGCTGGTTTAGCAGAGTTGCACTCCACACCGCCATTTTTATTTTAATAAAAATGTCACCCTTTGGCATTGCGAGCAGGCAACAATTTTAACAAAAGAACGAAATACCACGTAAAGGAGTTACCTGCTTTTTAGAATAGAACAAAGTATATTTACAACCTTTGCGCGGCTTACAAAAAGCGTACCACTTTACCCAGAAAAGAAAATGCTATTAATTTAGTATAGGCTCATTCCATATCAAGACACCCGATCCGCGCAGGAAATGAGTTTTGATTTGGATGAAATTTTAATATATTGTTCCTTGGTCAAAATATTGAAACACGTGTTTTTTTTAGCCTCATACAATTTTTTTTCGGATTTATCGGAATTCCATAAAATGCAATCGATATTTTGTTCACCTATTTCTTCAACTGTCAATAACTTTGTCAAAAATTAACCGATTTTCATGATTTTCAAACATAAAGTATCACGTTTTTGTTAACGTTTTTAACGTTAACGAGAGCTTTTCGTTTCGTTTAAAAACGAGATACAATTTATCTTGATAATTTCTTTATCGATAATATTTCGAAGTGTTTCAACAGAAACGGTGGAAATTTTTTGATAAACGATTATCTTAACGTTAAGGTGCATCCCTGATTTTTTCTTTGAAATATTCCTTATTATATTTACTTCTATACAATATTCGTAACGCGTATGCACATCACCAAATCAATCATTATGTCTACCCATATGTCCATACGAGCAGCGGAGAAGAGACGCACAAACACATGTATATATCTTATCCGAGATGCTCCCAAAAGTAGGCAATTATCTGTGGAAGTGTCACTCACATATACACGCGCATACGAGAAGCCATACACGTGCATCTGTAGTTATAATTTTATAGCAGTAACAAAGTAAATTCTTGAAGCGCCTGGAAGTATGCGAACGAGAAATCACAGAGTATAAAAGGCAGCAACAGTAGAGGCACGACAATCAGTTTGGTTTATGCAAGCTATCAGTTGCGAAGTATAAGTGTAATTGTGAAGTACTTTAAAAAAAGGCCATTCTTGCATTATTCAATATTGGAGTTATTTATTCAACAGTTTAGTGATTCGAACATTAGTAGAAGGTTGCAGATAAGAGGAATTTCCCCAAAGTTCGTCACAATATATTTCAATTTGGTTAAATGCCTATTAGCCAAAATTCGTTGTTTCCGAAATATGATTTTTTGAATATTCTTTTTCTATTAAACTTTTTTTCCCCTATATATTGACCCAATGCATATCAGCATACAATTGCTTTGTCAAAAATAAACCGATTCTCATGATTTTATCTTTGAAATTTTCGCTATTACTTTTAATTTTATTGAAATTTATAAAAAAATAGCATATAGTTTACAAAAAAAGTTTTTTTAATATTTAGTAAAAATTTCGATAAATCCGAAAAAAAATTTTATGAGTAAAAAAAAACACGTGTTTCATCAGTTTGACCAAAGAACAACATATTAAAATCTCTTCAAAATCAAAAATCATGTCCTGCGCGGACCGGATGTCTTGAAATAGAATGAGCTTATAGAATTTGTTTATTTAAATTTAAGTTATTATATCAATTTGTAGTTTTGTTTGGGTTATCTTGCCGTTTTCGATTTATCAAAAGTAAGTAAATATATAGACATGCATATATACATTTGTGGATACGAATAAAAGCAACAAGGCCACTCTGAGAAGAACAAGGAAAGCTAGGCGCTTAGCCATTAGTAAGGTGAGCATCAACAGAGCTGATTAATCCCTGGAGTAGTTGGATTGATTAAAGTAGCCCACAAGCAGATGTATATATGTACCAAACAGTCCGAGATACATATACTTATTATCATACATATCTACATACATATATATGTATATATTAGGCTCGGCACATTCAATTAGATCAACACAATAGCAGGCGAAAATTTATGTACGTTTGTAAGTACCTGTGGCACATTTAAGTCTAAATATTTATGTATAAACAAGCAATCGAGTGATAAGATAAACAAACGAATAGTCAGCAAGTTTACAAAATTAACTTTTGTGCAGTCGTTGATAGATATTTTTGGAATACCCTGTAGGAAATTTAGAAACAAATGAAATTACTCATGAATTTTGAATCTTTTGAACAATTTACTTATTGTCGCTGTAACCAATTGCATGGTTTGCCAGTGCAGAATATGCACTTTTGCGATATCTGCACAATGGAGCTTCGTCCTCGAACGATACCACTTTCCTATATGCTCTGGAATCAGCGACGTTAGTCTCCGGATGGATGCACAACAGCGGGTCTATGCCACCTGTCCAGATGCCATAACAGCCCATGCAACCTAGCTTGATTGTACCAAGCCCCAAATTCCCACCCGCTCACTCTCCAGAATGACGAAACTTCTCCGTTGCACTTCAAAATGCCGCAATTAAATTGTAACGTCATGACTACAGGCGTCGAAACTAACCACAAAACATGCTTTGCAACCTTGCTCCGGCTATAAATTCCGCAAAAAAGATCACGCCAGAGAAAGTGAAGGCGGCCTCCCTTTCATCACCCATCTCTGTGTGCAATACAATATATTTGATTCCATCATCGGCTGCAGGGAAAATGGCATATTTATTTATTTATTTAATATTTGTTCGCTCAAACTATGCAAACTCGGAAGTCATAAAAATCTACATCCCCCAAATACTTGTTGCTCCAAAGCATACCGCCCTGATATCAGTGCTGTACCCACTAACGAAAATTTTACCATTTTGGGCGATTTCAATCGAGGTGTGGCACTCAAAATTGCAAGCAGACAGCAGAGGAGAGATAATGGCGTAAGAAAAATATGGCACGACATGTCCACGGTGAATGGGATTGCCCCCACACGTGTGGTAGTAAATCGTCTTTGCTCTCCACATATTTCGCACGTCAGCGCAGAACTTGTCAACAGCGTTAACTGGTAGCCTATGCAAACACTACCATCCAGCACGTGCACGTACTCCTCTCAATGGACCGATCGGCTAATTTCATCACATCTGAACGACGAACTTTCATATACTTCATAAAAGCAAAGTGGGCTAACTATACATCATTACATCATGCAGAGGCAGTCTCTTTGTTGCCCTCCCAATATCGATTGTTCTACGTTACAAAAAAGTCACTGGATCTTCACTGGTTCGCTTTATTCCCGCTGGAAGATTTCCTAAAATCCTGCCATATTTTTCACACGATACCGCAGCTTTGGCAAGAGAGCATGACTTTGCGAGGCAGCAAGATATTGGTGACCCCCAAATCAGGGACATAAATTTGTGCATCAGACAGTTTTGTAGATAAACAAAAGCGGGCTTAATAGGAGGAGCATCTTAAGAACTGTAATATTTCTGCCGGTGTTGCTGAGCTATGTTCAACGGTCAATTTTCTCTCAAATCCGACAAATCGATTGCCTTTGGCAATTTGATGCCGTGGTGAAAAAAAACACAACTTTAAACAAGTGGTTAGGTTTGAGTTGCCACCACTGTACTTATGTATAAACAAACTCTAAAAATTATTGCAAAAATAATTGTTCTGGCCTTGAGCTCGAATCAAACCTTGAATCATTTAGCAATAGGCCGATAAAAACAAAAATAATTGTCAAACACCAAAAGTATTAAAATAATCACTATGCGAAATTCCCGCTGTATATACCAGTATTATGTCAAGCGTCAACACGTTGACTACGATAAAACAATAGAAAATACGCCAAAATGCTTATGCTAAGTGGATCCAATTTCGACAGAATTGTTGGACTTTGGTAAGCGCCCCACCTTCTCCTCACCAACAAGTAGCATTATTAAATTCTGCATTCAGCTGCTTGATATTTGTTAGCGAGAAAATTTGTTGTATTACACGCAGAAGCACATGCGTATTTCAAATCTAGCAAAATTAGCTACGGAGAACACTTATTCATTCAGAGCTGTGAAAAGCTTCGGTCATGTTTCATTGCCAAAGCGTTTCACTACAAATGAATGGGTCACCCGGTTATCTGGTGATTATTTGAGTGAGTTATGAATATTAGAGGTGTGATGTGTGTGTGTGTGGGTGGTTAAAACGTTTTACACTGAATACCTGCTTAGAAAGTTATGCTAACCGTTAGTAATACCTGTAAATAAAGCATGAATATTAGAGTGTTTAAATGTATGTATGTATGTACACATGTATACACGAGTATATGTATTCATTAACAAGCGAATGTAGCCTGAAGTGTGTTGACTAAAGTTTTGCAATCAAGAGAATACCGTTGTATGTAGGTATGAGTGGGTGTGCTCTAACGGAAATTAATTCAGTTGTGATAAAAGAAAATTCTTAAACTATGCACATTAAACACCTTTTGTATTTATAATCTTATCAAAATATTTTTGAAAGATTTTGTTCAAAAGTTATTTTAATTTAATTTATTTTTCCATAATATTAGTTAAATTGACGTTTTCATCAGTATGATACAATCAGGAGGGGCTGCGAATTTGTTTATGAATAGGTCGACGGCAAAAGAAGAGGCAGCAGTGATCATATATACATATGTATGTATACTATAAAGAATGTCATTTAATAAGGGCCTGCATGAATCTCCTTTCTTTTCGTTAATTGACGTTCAGCTTATTAAGGATAAAATGTTAAAATTTTTATACTCAGAGCGTATTTGTACACAGCTTTATAACTTTGATTAGAAAACGGTTGTACGTAATGGCATGATGGAGTGCTTCGCCCCGTCCATTAGGAGCGACAACTTACAAATTGCCTTCAATATCCTCCAACGGAAGTACGTCGAATGTTGCAGTTTAAACAGAGGATGGACCAGAGAAAAAGAGGTGTTAGAGGCATTGGTTTTTATAATGCAATTGAAAGACGTTTCAAACAGGATATACCATTACAAACATTATATATGTCAGGGTTGATCCTGGATAAGTAAGAGTTTAATCTATTACAGTGTTAAGGTCGAAGTTGAGCAAAGATGACACCCGTCTCCCTGAGGAGGTTGCTTTCCTCAACTGCGAGTTCAGAGTATTTGAGTACAAGAACGGGGTTCGCCGGACAATTCCTGACATAGAGGTCCGACGAGACTCTTTTTTGGATATATCTGAGGGCTTCTTTATGCTTTTCTTCTACATACGATTGACATTTCAGGTGCCGTATTTTTTTATAATACTTGCTGAAATCGTTCCACTCTCCATCATCATCGCGTCGTCGCTCATATATATATTTTTGTTTGTAAGCTTCCAAAGTATTTGTTTGCAGATATTTGTTGAAATTCTTATTATTTCTAAAATAAGGTGGCAAATATATTAATAAATGAGCAACAACAGCAAAGAGAATATTTCACATAGAACATTCAGTCAGCAGATAAGGGCGAAGAAGAAGGAGAAACAGTCAGACATCCATCAGCTAAGAGCGGAGATGACATTACTCACGCATATATGTACATGTCTATAGCCAAATATGAGATACAGAGAAAAGAAATACATAAGCAACTATTCGATACGGCTGTTCGCGCAGAGTCTAACCCTGAGGAGAAATAGGCGAACGAAGCAACTGAGGGCACAAAAGCATCGCAAGCTGAGGAATATGATCAGTTTGATTTCAAACGTTGTAAGTAAAGTACGCGAGTAATTTAATCGTGAAGTACTACTACCATGGTAGTGCTGTAAATAAATAACATTTTGCTATACTGAATAAATGAGTTATTTAGTCGACAGCTCAGCGATTGGGAAGTTAACAGAAGCTGCAAAATAATCAAAAAAAAAAAAAAAAAAAAATTATAAAAAAGAGCAGTTAAATTCGAAATTATATAATGGTAGAGCACAAATACCTTAAAAAAACTGAACATTATAAAGCAAAAAAACAAAAAAAAAGGACATGGGTAAAAGTGCTCTCAATAATTCTTCTCAGCTTTAGCGTGTTTTACAAATTATGTATACAGCAAAATACGTTACCCACGCTCTAATACCTACCTCACTATAGTCTGTTGAAACTGCAAGTTTCATTGGACTTTCGTTAGAGGACTTTGATGTCAATTTGTGAGTTGTCACATTCGTTGAATGAGGCGAAGCATTGTGAACGCAACAACAACAACAGCAGAATATCGTAACAAATTCTGGGAATTTCTGATATTTTGCACCTTCTACTAACGTTCGTATCGCTGAGCTGTCGAAGAAATAACTACAATATTCAGTATTGAAATATTGTCTTTATTTATTCTACTTTGGGAGTAGTACAATTTTACATCAATATCACGTACTTCACAAAACCGTGTTTAAAGCAAACTGATTATTGATTCCTCAGCTGCTGCTTTTATATTCTCGGTTTTCTCGTTCACCAATTTCTCCCAAGTTCTAGTCATTTCTATTCGAGAATACTTGTATCTCATGTTTGGTTACCAACTATATGCATGTAGATTTGTAGTTTATGCTTTTCTTATAGCCATATGCGTGTGTATTGCGACTAACTACTTCGGCCGATGACTACATCTGTGTATGTGAGATATCTAGATATCTTCACTTTGAGCTACTGGTTATGTTGTTGCGATTATTTACTAATGGCATAGTGATGACAGCATTCGACACAATACGTTTAATTGAACTAGTTGGACTGCTTGGTGAATTTTGTTTTAGGCCGAAATTTAGCGAAATTCGTGCAATCACCGATTTGGTGAATAACTTGACGATATGGAAAAATTAAAGCCAGCGAACACCATTAGCCACTCAAAGATTGATAGATAGCAAATAGTGAGCGAAGCTCGGTTTAAAACTCCGCGTACGTACCTGCATACATACATTTTATTATACATCATTTGTACGCACTATCGACGTTTTATGTTTATACTCGGCGTGCTTTGCACACAGCTTTGATTGGATAACGGTTGCTTGCACAGATATAAAAGAATCGAAATAGATATAGACTTCCATATATTAAAATCATCAGTGTCGAAAAAAAAAAATTGATAGAGCCATATCCGTCCGTCCATCCGTCCTTCCGTCTGTCCGTTAATACGATAACTTGAGTAATGAGTAAATATTAATATATATCTTCACCAAATTTGGTGCACGAGCGTATCTGGACCCAGAATAGTTTGGTATTGAAAATGAGCGTAATCGGATGATAACCACGCCCACTTTTTATATATATAACCTTTTGGAAAACACAAAAAACCTGATTATTTAGTAAATAATACACCTAGAATGTTGAAATTTGACGTGCGGACTGATATTGAGAGTCTTGATAAAAATTTGAAACAAAATTTTAAAATGGGCGTGGCACCTCCCACTTGAAATCGGTTAAGGGCCACGCCCACTTTAATATAAAAGGGCTTTATATCAATTTTATTTCATTTTCCAAGTGGATTTATACCAGTAAATAGGAAAAATTTCAAATTTAAAAAAATGGGCGTGGCACCGCCCCTTTTATGACTAAGCAATTTTCTATATTTCGGGAGCCATAACTCGAAGAAAAATTAACGGATCGTATTAAAATTGGGTACACAGATTTTCCCTATAGCAGAAAATATTTATAGAAAAAATGGACGAGATT